>NW_025999869.1:11180984-11257352 GCF_001458135.2 Marmota marmota marmota
GGGTTTTTTTTTTTTTTTTTTTTTTTTTGGTGGTACTGGGAATTGAACCCAGGGATGCCCTCCCACTAAGCTACATTCCCAGCACTTTGTTTTTGATTTTGAGACAGGATCTCATTTAATTGCCCAGACTTCGTGTGATCCTCCTACCTCAGCCTTCCAAATAGCCTATAGTATTACAGGTGTGTGCCAGTGCCCCTGGCTCAGTGTTGTTTTGATTTGCATTTCTCTGATTGCTAGGGATATTGAGCATTTTTAAATATAATTGTTGAATGTTTGTATTTTTCCTTTGAGAAGTGTCTCTAGATCTTTTGCTCATTTATGGAGTGGACTATTATTCTAATATTTTGGAGCTGGAAAGAAGAGGATCCAGAAAATTAGGAAGGAATGAGTAGTATGGAATCCCTGGGAGTATTTATACCTACCAGAAGCCAAATAAAAAAAGAAAGTGTATCAGGAGATGTCAGTATGCAGAGGGGATGATTAATTCTATTCAAATACTGAAAAATTAAAGAAAGTTAGTTCTAGCGATTATAGAGATTAATCACTAGTTTTGGCCATATGGAGATCATTGGTGATCTTGGAGCCAGAATGACTTTAGTGGATTTATGGGGAAGAAAGCCAAAGGGAGGGAGGGAGGGAGGGAGAGAGGGGGGGGAAGAAAAACAAACAAAAGAAATAGCAAGTAGAAAGTAAGTTGTTTTTGATTGCTGCTAAGAAAGGTCATTAGCTGAGTAGGAAGAGCAAGGAGAACTGCTAGAGTATTGAATGCAGAGTGCTGAGGGATAAGTGCAATGCAGGAACATTCATAGTCCCCCTTGATCAATAACATGCATTTGAAGTGGCATCAATGGGCATGCTAATGTGTTTTCCAGCCACATAGTGTTGCTTGAGTGTATGTAAGGAACATCGGAGAGCTGGTATTGGTCAGTGTGTGGGAGGTGTTTTTTCCCCCCACTTTTTTTTATTGGTGCATTATGGTTGTACATATTGATGGGATTTGTTGTTACACATTCATACATGCACACAATATTAAAATATAATTTGGCTAGCATCACTCCCTAGCACTCCCCGCCCCCCGCCTGCCGCGTCTCCCACCACTTGGTCCCTTTCCTCTATGGATCTCCTTTTGATTTTTATAAGGTGTACCCCCCCCCCTTTCTTTTTCTTTTTCCTCTCTAGCTTCCACAAATGAGAGAAAACATGATCATTGACCTTCTGAGTTTGACTTGTTTTGCTTACCATGATAATCTCTAGTTCCATCCATTTTTCTGCAAGTGACATGATTTCATTTTTCTTTATGGCTGAATAAAATTCCACTGTGTATATGTACCATATTTAGCTATTCGTCTGTTGATGGACACCTAGGCTGGTATTGTGAATTGTGCTACTGAAAACATGGTATACATGTATCACCGTTGGAAGTGTCTTTTTTCTGTTTATTTTTAAAATGAGTTGGACATGGGGAAAGCAAGAGTGTTTCTGCTCTGATTATACTGATGGCCTCTTGTATCTAAGTTGACTGAGGAAGGAAACAAGGATATGAGTGGGGTAATAAGCAGTGGAAAGGTCACTGAACCAAGTTCTTAGGAGGGTGAAAATAGTTGAACATATTGAAGAAATGATATAGAAAAGAAAGGATATTTAATTATAGTGAAAGGTATGAAATTGAGATTTGAGAGGTGCTTCAGTTATTGGTAATGATAAAATCTGGGATATCCCATTGAGTGGGTGGCTGATGGATTGTTGGTTTTACACACCATACACACACACACACACACACATACACACAATCTACCATTGTCATATATGTCTTCTGTTTTTAAAAAACTGAACTTTACTGAGTAACAATACATGCCCTAAAATCAACTCGTTTTGAATAGTGTTCTAAGTTTTGACAAATGTATGTATTTGTTTTTATTAAATGCATATAGATGTGTATCTGAAATCTGAACTAAAGCAGACACAGAATATCTCAAAAAGTTCCCTAATGTTCCTTTGGGTCAATTCTCACCTCACTCCCAAGTCCAGGAAACCACTGATCTTTATATTTTAATAGATTAGTTTATATTGCTAAGATGTTATATAAATGGTATCACTTCATGTATTCACTTTTGTTTACTCAGCATGTTTTTAGAAGTTACCTGTGTTGTTTTGTATACCAGTAACGCAACCCTTTTATTGCTGAGTAGATCATAATTTTGTAATACATTTCACCTATCAGTGGAGTATTTCCCAACTTTGGCTACAAGAAACAAAGCAGTTTGGAACATTTGGGAGCAAGATTTTGTGTGAACATATGTTTAATTTTAGGTAGGTATATAAGAGTGAGATTACTGAGCTGTGTGGTAAATATGTGTTGAATTCATGAAGAAATTGCCAAATTGTTTTGTATTTTGTATCATTTTGTGTAACTTGCCAGCAATGTATGAGAGTACTAGTTGTTTCACATCCTTACCAACATTTTCCAATTTTAGCCTTTTAGTAATATATAGAGATTTTAACTTGTATCTTCATTATGATTAAAATGTTGAGAATTTAAAAATATAATTACTAACTATATATATATTTACTTCATTCTGTTTATTTATTTTTTATGTGGTGCTGAGGATTAAACCCAGTGCCTCACACATGCTAGGCAAGTGCCCTATCACTGAGCCACAGTCCCTGCTCTACACATATTTTTAATGTGAACTCTTTCTTGACACTTTTTTGCCAATTAAAAATATGGCTTGTTTTTCTTCTCCTTCTTATTGATGTGTAATCATTAATTATATATTCTGGATACTGTACTTTGTTAGATAAATATACTACAATTATGTACTCTAAGACTGTGATGTGACTCTTTATTAATTTTGTTCATTGAGTCTTTTGAAGAAAAAAAACTTTCAAAAATTTTGGTAACACCACATTTATCAAAACTTTCCCATGTTTTGGCTCATGTTCTCTGTCCCTTATTGAGCATACCTTTGCCTTTTGCAAAACTGAATACTCTCTCCTGATTTTTTTCCCCAAATTTTTATAGTTCTGGCATTTATGTTAAGATCAATAATCCATTTCAATTCAAATTTTATCATGTTATGAATTCACTGTTGAGGTTGAACTTTTCCCTATGCACTATCCATTTTTTTGTACCTGCTAAAATCCTACTGATTTTCTCTGTACATAGTCTTACAAATTACTGAGGGAGGGGAGTTGAATTCTCCAACTCTCCAACTACAGTTGTGAATTTCCCTACTTATTTCTGGTAGATTTTGCTTAATGTGTTTTGTGAGACTCTTGTAGGTATATAAATATGTATACTTACCTACTTTATCCCTGATGCTACTTTTTGTTCTGAAGTCAGTATTAAAATTCAGCTTTATTATAATTCATGCTTGACATGTGTATATATGTCTTTTTTTAAACTTAGTTGTATCTGTATATCAAGAACACTTTTCTTGAAATTAGGACATCATTTGGCTATTGCTTCTTTTAAAATTCAGTCTAATGATCTGTGCATTCTTATCAGAGAATTAGAATTGAGTGCAATTATTAAATGTTTAAACTCCTTAATTTGGGCTTAAATATACTATCTGAATATTTGCGCTGTATTTTCCCCATCTGATCTTTGTTCATTTGTTCCCTCTTGGCTTCTTTAGAATTACTGTGAACACAGTCCAGTATTTTACTTTTACCTACACAATTGACATATAAGCTATACCATGTATTTGCATGTGTTTGTTATAAAGTTTTAATCATCTTTAACTCATCAAAGGCAATTTTCAAACAATCTTAATCCTGTAGCATTAGAATTTCTCCTATTTTTTTTGCTATTGCTATCATATATCTTATTTAGATATGTTAAAATTATAACACACGCTTCCAATTCTTGCTTTAGTGGGGGAATTACTTTTAAAAAACTAGTAATGAGAAAATGATTTATAATTTTTGCCACACTTTGTTCCTTTGTGTAGATTTGAATTTGTACCTAATATCTTTCTTTTAGCTTCAAAAACTTCTTTTGGCATATTTTTTTTGCACTGATGACTTGCTTCCTCTTATTTGAAGGAGTCTATTTCACCTTAATTGGACAAAAAAAATCTAAATATGAAATTCTGTATCTTCTTTTTTTTCAGCATTTAAGTTTACCATTCCATGTACTCTGACATCCATAGTTTCCATTGAAAAGTCAGAGATATTCTTATCACTGCTACTCTATGGAATACCTTTTATCCTCTTGGTGCTTTTAAAAGTGTATCTTTAGCTCTGATTTATGCAGTCTGATTAAGGTGTCTACAGATGTGGTTTGCTTAGCATTTATCCTGTCATTGCTATATTCAGCTTAGAATTATTGGCTGTTCAATTTTTAACCAATTCAGTAAAAATGCAACCCTTGTCTTTTTAAATATTTTAATCTGTCTTCTCTCCTCTTTATCTTTTTAATTGCAAATGTGCTACTGCATTTCACATTATCATACAAGTCACAAAGTGTCTGGGATATTTTTTTTTACATTTATTTATTTATTCAATATATTTTATTGTGTGTATTTGAGGTTTTCAACATGATATTCTGATATCATGTTGATATCAGAATATATATATATATATATATATATATATCAGTGACTATAATGAAACAAATGAATGACTAACATCTTATATAGTTGCTTTCTTATGTCAAAATTAGGTAAATAAATTTATTTAAGAAAAAACTAAGATACAATATAATTTTGTTAATTATGATCCTCAGGTTGTAATTAGATCTTTAGTCTTGTTTATTCTACTATGTTGTGTCCTTTGACCTATATCATGTTAGCTTTTAACTGCTTTTTTTCTTTGTCTCTGCTTTATTATGATATTGTTCTATCACTATATTATAAAGTTCTGTGATTTTATGTTCTTTGATATCTTAACTCTTGTTAATACCACCCAGGGATGAAAAAAAAGCATCTTTTCAGTTATCATATACTGTATCTTTATAAGTTTTTAAAATATTATCTGCATCTCTTCTCATATTTGTGCTTTTATTTGAGTATTTGAGTCTCTTGAGCATTTACAGTAAATACTTTCTATACCTTTTCTGCTAGTTCTGTGATAGCTGCTATTTCTTTTACTTTGTTCATTGACTTAATTTTTGTCCTATAAAGGATTCAGTTTCCTGTTCTGAGAATTTTTATCAATTTTTGATTTGATGCTGAAAAGAATGAACTTTGTACTTTTGAATATTGGATTGGGTTGGCTTTATTTACAGAATGTTGCACATTGTTCTGGAAAGTGGTTACTTGAGGATCAGCTTGATAATTACAAAGCTCACTTTTAATCTTCATAAGGGGATATTTGGCAAAACCTTTACTGCCATCTACAAAATGTGTCAATCTTCTGGTCTTTCTACTGAATACTCTTGATGTTCAGCATGGTATTCTTAGTATAGCTGGTCAAACCTTGGGTTATGCCCAGTACTTTGCTAACTGTTCACTCTGGTAATATTTATTTTATAGCAAATCAATTCTCTGCCTTTTGAAATTTCATCCTGTATGTGCATGGCTTGTAAAATTCAAGATACTCTTGGGAGATTTCTGCAACTTTCTCTATAGAGCATCCTCCCTTTCAGTTCTTTTCCCTCAAATCCCAGATATCTTAGCTTCTTTCACTTCCCATCTCTCAAGCAATGAGAATTCTGCTCTATGCTTAGGATCTCCCTTTCTTTATCAGGGTCTGGAAATTTCCTTTAGGTAAAATTCTGAGGAAATTATAGGGTTCACTTCATATGTTTCCCTTCTCTCAAGGGTCATAGTCTTTGTTATCTTTTGTGCAATATCTATAAGAATCATTTCAGGTTCTTCATCCAGTTTTCTAGATTTACTGTGATGGGTGAATGAGTTCAGGTTTCATTATTCCTTCGTAGCTTAAATGGAATGTTTTAATCATATGTTATTTTTTTTTTTTTCATTTGCAACATGCTATAGTAATCTTTCCTTTCTAATTAATGTAAATGCATACTCTTTTGAATACCTTCATAACATTTCATTGTGTAGATGCTCATAGTTTGTAACTGATACCTTTTTAATGGACATCAAGAGTAGGTCCATTTGCTAATATTATCATAAAGCTGCAAAAATAATTGTAGTGAATACATTTTTTGCATTAATATTATTTGATGACTTCTTTTTAAAAAACACTAAAATTTCTAGATCAAAGGTAATTCACCTGTTTCATTTGATGGATGCTATTAAAACAACTCAGGAAATATGCTAGGTAACCCTCATATTATCTACAGTGAATATGGCTAAAAGTATATTTTTTAATTTAACACTGAAATTTTTAAATTTGCATTTTTATAAGTACTAACAATTTTCTACGGGCTTATAAACCGATAAACTGTGCCTTCCTGCATTTGTAAACTTTGATGGTATTATTTTATTTTTTGATTTTTAAAAAAATTTTTGTTATTTTTTTTTAAACCAACTTCTTTCTTTATAGTTTTGGACTTAGACAATATGTTTAAGAGGAACTTCCATGTGTTCATCATTATGCCAAATATGGTTTCATCTGTTAAATTTTACTGTGTTTACACACATTTTGAAACTGTATGTTGAATATGAAAATTACTGGATATCTTTACAATATGTATCTAAAATTATCTATGTTTATCTTTTTGCCAGTAGATGAACACCTGAATCATTCCAGATTTCTGTAGGCTTGCTAATCTAAGAAGAATAATAGCTATTATTAATTTAGAAAGCTTTATAAAGGATAGTGCTATCTTGATTTTTTCAATGAATAGCTATAGTATTGCTATATAACATTAATCATTTAATATATATTTTGAGAAAATATTAATTGTGAATTGCTTCTTTGGGGTAATCTTGGATAATATAATTTTCTATACTAACCTTAAACACATATATGTCTTTCAAATTACAATGCACTGGGAAAAGATGACTGTATATCCAGTAATGAATGATAAGTATGCTAAAATTTAGGTTACCTCAAAATTATTTATTTTATTTTTCTTTTTTCTACAAATTAATAAATTCTTTTAATACATACCAAGAAATCAGCATTACTCTTCATATTTTAAATGTAAAAACTCTTTTTATTGATTTTATTTTTATTTTTATTTTTATTTTTTTGAGAGAGAGAGAGAGAATTTTTTAATATTTATTTTTTAGTTTGCTGAGGATTGAACCCAGTGCCCCGCGCATGCCAAGTGAGCACACTACCGCTTGAGCCACATCCCCAGCCCTGATTTTATTTTTAAATACATGATAGCAGAATGCATTACAATTCTTATTACATATTTAGAGCACAATTTTTCATATCTCTGTATATAAAGTATGTTCACACCAATTCATATCTTCATACATGTATTTTGGATAGTGATGTCTATCATAGTCCACAATCATTGTTAACCCCCTCCCCCTCCCTTCTCTTCTTCCCTATCTAGAATTCCTCTATTCCTCCCATGCTCCCCCTCCCTACCCCATTATGGTTCAGTCACTTAATATCAGAGAAAATATTTGTCATTTGTTTTTTTTTGGGGGGGGTAGTGATTGGCTAACTTCACTTAGTATTATTTTCTCCATCACCATCCATTTACCTGAAAATGCCATATTTTATTCTCTTTTATTGCTGAGTAATATTCCATTGTGTATATATGCCACATTTTTTAATCTATTCATTTACTGAGGGGCATCTAGGTTGATTCCACAGTTTGGCTATTGAGAATTGTGCTGCTATAAACATTGATGTGGCTGTGTTCCTGTAGTATGCTGTTTTTAAGTCCTTTGGGTATAGACAGAGGAGAGGTATAGCTGGGTCAAATGGTGGTTGCATTCCAAGTTTTCCAAGGAATCTTCATAAAGCTTTCCATATAGGCTGTACCAATTTGCAGTCTCACCAGCAATGTATGAGTGTGCCTTTTTCTCCACTTCCTTGCCAACATTTATTGTTGTTTGTCTTCATAATAGCTGCCATTCTGACTGGAGTGAGATGATACCTTAGAGTAGTTTTGATTTGCATTTCTCTAATTGCAAGAGATGATGAACATTTTTTTTCATATATTTGTTAATTTATTGTATATTCTGAGAAGTGTCTGTTCATGTCTTTGGTCCATTTATTGATTGGGTTATTTGTTTTTTTGGTGCTTAGCTTTTTGAGTTTTTTATGTATCCTAGAGATAATAATAACAAAAACAATATGGTATTGGCACCAAAACAGACTGATAGATCAATGGTACAGAATAGAGGACACAGAGACTAACCCACAAAATTACAATTATCTTATATTAGACAAAGGCACCAAAAACATGCATTGGAGAAAAGATAGCCTCTTCAACAAATGGTGCTGGGAAAACTGGAAATCCATATGCAACAAAATGAAATTAAACCCCTATCTCTCAACATGTACTAAACTCAAATCAAAGTGGATCAAGGACATAGGAATTAAACCAGAGACTCTGCATCTAATAGAAGAAAAAGTAGGCCCTAATCTCCATCATGTGGGATTAGGCCCCAACTTCCTTAATAAGACTCCTATAGCACAAGAATTAAAACCAAGAATCAATAAATGGGATAAACTCAAACTAAAAAGTTTCTTCTCAGCAAACGAAACAATCTGTAAGGTGAATAGAGGCTACATCTTGGGAGCAAATTTTTACCCCTCAAAATTGTTTATTTTATATTGGATTCCAGTTTTTCTTTTTTAAACTCTCACTAGGTTAAACTAACACCAGGTTAAATTTTCATTTTTGTTTCTCTCTTGATGTTGATACATATGAGATATTCCTATTAGAATGTAAATATTATGTTGTAACTTGCTTTGAGGAAGTGATACTGATATTAGAATTTAGATTCAAGCAGTTAAATGTTAGTGGATATCTTTTGTTGTTACTTATAATAATGCCCTTAGAACTTATGAAGTGACTGTTAACTTCCATTTCTAACAGGACTAATATTCTTCATAGCTTCAGAGATGTTTTTATATATGTACTAGAGGTTCACCCAATCTTGGAATTGTGTAAACTCTGATATTTAACCATTAAACTATGTTTTAAAATTGCCCTTATTACATCATACTGAATTCTGGGTCCTTCTATATTTACTGATCTAATTTTTACAATGACGTGAGAAACCCCTTGAGAGAATGGCATTTAGGAAAATAGCATTCCATAGTTTTTAAGTGCACAAGGGAGGGGCATATTTCAATTTTAACTCAAAACTTCCATCATAAAATATGGTCATTATCAGCAAGATAGCTATCTTTTTCTTTCATTTCTGGTTATTTAAGGTGTTCACTGTTTCTCTAAACTTTGCAGAAAGTGGTTCAATAGTTTTCATGTTGATTTTTCCCTTGTCCATATATAAATAAATATGCAATGTAAAATGCTAATTAAAACAATCAGGTTATTCAAACAATGCATTATTCAAGATAATTCTCTAATATTTAATGTTAATTTTATTTCTTAAATGTCAACAAGCTCTATGACCTTTTGCTATTAGAATTAATAATTGGTTAATTAGAAACACAATTAAGCATTAGGATATTATGGTATAATATCATTGTTTATAAAGACACTTTGGTAGAATTAGTGAATCCTATAAGTGTATCAAATTCTTGTTACTTTACTAAATGTGATGGTAGCATTCTTCATATTGCCTGAGGGCAACGGTTCTTCAACTGAATGTTCTTATAACAGTAATCTTTATTTCTTCTTGTAGTGCACATTAAGGCTGAAATTACTTCTGTTTGTAAAGAAATTCCTCTAAAAGAAAATGTAGCAAAATAATTTATGCCCAATGTCCAAGCATAGATCTCTTAAAGCCTACAATAATTTTAATCAACTGTCAATTTTATTTTGATGCACCACACTGTTTATAAATATTTACAATTCTCTGGAAATGTGTGCATGCAACTATTCAAGAGTGTTTTTTATTAGCATGCAAAGCATTAGTGTCTGTATTTAAAAACTATTTTCAGGTTCATTTGGATATAGTTAAGTTTTAATTAAATAAATGTGTTAGGAATAATGAAGAAAGATTGAAAAGGAGGAGGATAAAAATGTAACAACCTGGTAGACCTTGCTGATTTTGTGTTAAAGTAGTTGTATTTGAGATTTAAATTTAACAACATTCTTTATAGTGTGACCCAATAAAGAAATGTTCTTCACTGACTGCTTTCTTTCTAATTTGTTAACTAATGCAGTTCTAATTTGCCTAAATATATCCAGTGAAATACATGAAAAATACTGTTGTCTACTTTTAGAATAACTCACAGGTTTTCATCAGCCTCCTGACACGTGATATGCTCTTTTTTGTAGGTGCTAGCATGATGAACATTAAAAAAAAATTTTAGTGAGATTCTCACTAGTGTTTAAACAATTTAATTCACACCATTCACTAGAAATCAAAACGATTTTGTTTTAATAGGAATAAAGTTTCAAGTTGCTATCCATATGATCTTAAATATTATCTTCTTTCTTCTTTACTGGATCATGCAGTTATGGCTTAAATTTGAATTATTTCAGAAAGAAAAATGATAAGATTGTTTACTTTAATATCAGGATTTTTTTTTCCTTTCACTACAATGTAGAAATATAGGTACAGTTACTTCAAGGTTAGAAAATGTAGGGGAGAAAAAATATTTCCTTTCATTCTTCTAGTTTTTCTAATAAGGTTCTGTTTTAAAGAGGGAGGGAGGGCAGAGGTAGGGAGGGAGGGAGAAAAAGAGAGAGAGAAGGAGGGAGGGAGAGAGGGAGAAAGACAGAGGAGAGATATTAACAAGAGAAAGTCATACAAATTTAGGTGCAATATTTGTATAATATGAGAGCCTTCAAATTTACTTAATATAAGATTTGTGTGACATGAGAGCCTTAAAGCAGAAATAAAGCCCCCCACAAAAAATGGTGAGCATTTTTATACTTGCTTTGATAAAGAATTGAAGGTTGTGGAAAATAGGACAAAAGGGCATAGAATAAGTGTAGCAATCTGGAAAGTTAGCAAGGCCTGTTCATTGAAATTTGTTCAGATTCCTTCTGGTGTCCTTCCATCTTTTGCAATAAGTAGACTCCTTTCCTCTGGATACAAGAGGGTCTTATCACCTGCTTCAGGTAAGAAGATAAGAAAATCATTTCATCACCTTACATGTCTCAAATTCTTTCTGCTAAAAAATATTCAATATTCCACAGTATCACGTTTCCACATCTGAAACTTCTTCCAAGAAGTTTCACAGTTCAGAATTGAGTCCATAGGTTTCTCTGAATCTCACTGAACTAGTCTCAGTTCTGGGAATGGCTCCATTCAATTATATAGTTGTATCTCATCTTAGGAGGCAGTGGTACAAGTGGGAATTAGTGATCACCATAGTTACGTCTTTATATGGTGTGAGCAGTTAGACATGTAGTGCAATGTGTATATATACAGATGTTAGATTTATGTATTGAAACAATAAAGATGAATAATTAGAGAAAAATATAAATTCTGGTTTTGAGGCCAGAGATCAGTCAATTAAGATTTCTAGATGCTGGGCTGGAAGCATCCTTAGCTGGTGAGGCAAGATGGGAGTAACAATCTGATGGATTCCCTTGTTTGGGGTTTGCATGTATTGGATGCCTGACTGAACTTTCTGAGTGGTTCACATAGCAACAGAGATGAAGGTTGTCTATACATGATCTGTTGTGATCATCTGAAGTTTGTATCAAATTCTTTATTTATTCTGTAGTGCTTCAGCCAGAGGGCAGTTTTAGTTCTGGATCATTCCAAGTCAGGAGGGAGGGACCGAAATTGAGTACAATATTTTGGAGGATTATAGTCAAATATTGGAAGGATCTACAAGAATTCAGGATCCAGTCCAGTATACAGGTTAACACCCAAATCTTAAAGATAATGAACAAGACTAGAACTTAATATTCATAAAGACATACTATAATTTTTCATCCAATAATAGTTTTTCTCTCTAGAGTCATCCCCATTTTTTAACAATTATATTTATACTAAAACTAATTTTTTGTGAAATAAGTCTACTGTCACTAAACTTGGCCTGATTCAGCAAATCATTAACCACAAAGTCCTTTTCTTGACTTTCCTTTGATGGATTGTTTCATAAAGAATCTCAGGTTGGATCTATAAAGCCTCAGAGTCTTGGAAGCCAAGCCAAGGAAGTTGCCATCAGACTTCATCTCCAATACCTATAGATTTCAATGAATTCCTCTCTTCTTGGCATTTATAATATATTTCCTGGTTTCTAAGACTTCTAGGAAGTTACCTTTCTTCTTTTCTATGAAGCCAGGGATCCCATAAGGCATGTGTCAGGCTGCTTTTTGGTTTTGTTTTGCTTTGTTTCCAAGAGGGCTTTGTAAACATTGGCTCCATGAAATCAGCTTACTGCTGTAAAAGTGGACATTGTAGTGAAAGCCTTGGAAATATAACCAAATTTTCCAATTACAAGATCGGATTTTTATGGAACCCATGCAAATAACTACATTACATTGAAAATTAGAGTATTCAATAACAGTTTCTAAATTTGTAAGGGATAATAAAAACAAATAAATGTGTTATTTTTGTTTATAGTCATACTTTACCAAATAGCTATAAGTTATAATAGCTAAAAATTAAAGGGAAAAGGTTCATTACATCTGAAAACAAAACATTAAGGAATCATCAATGCTCTAAAACAAAAACCATAATCATCCTTTATCAGTTCATTCAGTTCCATGTAGTTAATAAGTGTTCTGCTTGATATTGGGTTAGCAGTTTCATGAACACATTAGTTTTTTCATTAGAGTTTAGAAATTCTTACCCACTATAATGGCATGATATTAAAGGTGTTAGACATCTGTACTTGTCAGAGTCTTTGCTCTGAAATACTTTCAAGGAAACAAGACAGTAAAATAATAATTATTTGCAAATGATAAGACATTTCAAGTAACTATTGCTAAAGATCTGGTAAGAGTTCATTGTAAAAATAATGCAGTTGAAAATTGTGGTTATTTCCATCACATACAACATTTTAAATCAAGAAATGTCATTATGACTGATATCATTATGTGGAATATATCAGATTTCTAGGAATTTCATAAAAATTTTTAGAACATATATTGCATGCATGTTTATTCATGTAAGTATAACATAAAACAGTTTAAAATTACTTTTTATTTGATATATTTCTCATGTAATTTAGCAGATGAAAAACCCTAATTAGTTTATTATATCTTCTCATGAAAAGAGAGGAAGAAAATATATTTTGAGTTTTTTTCCCCCAGGACCCTTGAAAATCCCCAAATTAGTCTGAGGTGGAAAAAAATTCATTTAGAGTTTTCTTTTTTGGAAGTCTGTCAAAAAATATTAAGAGGTTTAAATACTTGATTAAATGGCATCAAAATCTCTATGAAACAATCACTATTTAACCAAAATTACAATAAAATATTTCAAATGCAAATAATGATAGTTATACGATTGTGAACAAAGGTTAGCTCTTTTAATATTGAAAAGACTCAGGTTTCTTTTTTCTTTGGTATTGGGGATTGAACCCAGCCTTGACTCCATTTTCTTATGTAATCAGAGACTTGACAAAGTTAATAGACATCATAAATTATACTGTGAGAAAGTGTATGCTTTTAGAGATTGTGAGATGGGATGTTGTTAAAATATGCTAATCTTTAATAGGATGCTAGTCTGTGATAGATAATATTCAACTGTGTGTGTTTCATAGTTTTCTTTATAAAAGAATATCTGCCATATTTCAGCATTCTACAGAAGACTAGTAAATTTTATGACTATACATCTCACATTAACTCAATTATATAATTTTCCATGTTTATTTAATAGACTGAAATAGATTTGGTTTCTATATGATATATAAAAATAAGACACCAAAAGTATATGAATTTAAGCTTGTGCTTTGTATGATTGTTTTAGTAGTCTATCTTGCTTAAAAATGTTACTTAATAATTTTAATATATTTAATATTAATATGTTTAATATTTAAAATTAATATAAAATATAATCATTATATATAAATCAATTAATATTAATTTAAAAATATTTATCAACTAACTTAGCATAACTTTAAGACTGCAAGTTACCAAGAAGATTTTGGAAACCTTTTTTAGGCAGACACAGTATAACACCAAACAAGGATAGCCATACTCTTATTATTTTATAACATATGCACATTGGAAAAGCATCCAACATCACTGAAGCAAAAGAATAAAAGGTTAATTATGTGGTTTATTTATTTTTTTACTGTTATTCTTAATAAACATCAAGCAACTTTTTTTTAGTGTGGGATGATGTTAGCTTTAATTTTCAAATTTTCCTTGCAAAGTTGATATGTCAATAAGACTAGTATGTATCCATGGTATCAGTACAGCATTGTTGTTATCATTAAGAGAGAAGATACTTGGGTTGTCAGTGAGGGAGGAAATGGCTTGAGAGAGCTAGTAGTAATGCCACTCTGAAGCCCCATCTAGGATTTTCAACCCTTCTTCACTCCGCATTCCCTGTGTGCAGAACTGTAGAGTATTCCCCATTTCCTCCTCATTCTCTTTCCTTTCCCTCTCTCCTCTGTCCAGTACTGCCCAAAACTTATGTGAAGTATGAACACAAAGGGGATAGGGAAATATTCCTTTCTTCAAGACTCTCTGGTTTCATGTCTCATCTTAAATCTGACAAGATTTTTTTCAAAAGATTATGTATCCCTAGAGGAGTTTCTAGCATATTGGTTTCTGAAGAATATTGATGTATATGTTCATGCATTCATTTTTTTCTGATACTAACCGAGTACCTCACTAGTTCTGAGGGATAAATAGGGACTCATGTTCTTTCCCATAAGGTACACATTGCTTAACATATCTTCCATAAAATGAAAACTTATACTTAAAACAAGGAGCAAACAGACAGAGAGGAAGTAGAATTAGGATGTTTCTTATTTTCCCTCCATACAGGCATCAAACCTCACCATGTTCATTTCTACTGCCATGGAGATTTGGGGACACTAAGCAGATGGTTGAATGTAGGTGTGGATAGATGGATGAATGGGTAAATGTGCGGATTAGTGAACATTGTCTGCTGACTAACAGTTGAAATCTGAAGTCCTCAGCATATTGTCCTAAGTCTGCCAAAGTAGGAGGTTGAGTTTGCAAAGAAATATAGAAAATTTGGGAGCTTTTTTATGGTCAAGATTATGTATGTATATGTCTGTGTGTGTGTGTTTGTGTGCACATGTGCACAAATTATATGTAAGTAAATACTTCAATTTATGTACATATACGGGAAACCATATATATGTGTTTTAGTCAGCTTTTTCACCACTGTGATCAAAAAGATCTGACAAGAATAATTAGAGGATGAAAGGTTTATTTGGGGTTCATAGTTTCAAAAGTCTCAGTCTAAGAAGGCTGGCTTCATTACTCAGGGCTCAAGGTAATACAGAAGATCATAATGGAAGAGTGTGGTGGAAGGAATTGGACCATGTCATTGCACTAAGAAGCAGAAAGAGCCACTCTCAACCAGGACAAAATATATATCTCAAAGGCACGCCCCCAGGGACCAGTCTCCTTCAGGCATACTCTCCTTGCCTACAGTTACCACCTACCCAATTAATCCCTACCAAGGGATTAATTAACTGATTGGGTTAAGGCTCTCATAACCCAATCATTCCACCTCTAAGCCTTCTTGTATCGTCTCACACATGAGCTTTTGGGGAACACCATATAACTAAACCATAACAACATGCATATATGTACACATACATACACATGCATTGCATACACACATACACTTAAAAATTTATTTTTTGTAGCTGTAGATGGACAGAATGCCTTTTTATTTTATTTGTTTATTTTTATGTGCTGAGGATCGAAATCAGTGCCTCACGGATGCTAGGCAAGCTCTCTGCCACTGAACTACATGCCCAGTCCTGAAACACATACATTTTTATATATACACATATGTATGTGTTTGTGTGTGTATATATATTTGCATAGGTTATTAAATAATTTATATTACTTAATATAATATAGTTTATTGAACCAATTAACTCCTTAATTTTTCAGAATCTTTGGGTGACTTTGACTAAGAAAATAGTTAATGTCAGAAATGGGACTAGACCCTGGTACCTGGAAATCAGCATAACATTTTTAGTGTTAGATGTTTCACTTTTTACCCATTTTTAAAATTGTTGAACATACTTGTGATAAGCTAATAATTACTCTCCTAATTTGACCTCAGACATTCATACAATGATTTTTTTTTTCAAAGGCACACGGATCATGTAGGACTAGAATTCCTCATAAAGGAGGAAGTGGAAAATTATAGTGGTGGAACATCTTCACATTTTCACAAGTCTAAATAAAGCCGTTCCTTGCTATCTCTCAAAAGGATCCACTGTAGAATGTGAGGAGAAAGAAGCATCTGTGATACCGAGACATGGGGATTGTTGGCCTCACACAGACTTTTCCAACTAGCTACAAAAGATACTCTGAAGCAGGATCCTTCTGATCTCCATGCTTTTCTTGGTCTGAATCTCTGAAATTTCTGAAAGGATTGCCAGTCCTGTAACTGTTTTTGCTTTAATTTTATTTTTATTTGTTGTTTAAAAATTTTGTCCATGTGGTTGACCAAATTAAACAAGATGTAGAAAAGAAGGTCTTCTTTCTTTTTTTATTGAGGTGTATCTGAATATTTTAAATTACATTTATTTAAGGTGTCAAGTTTGACGATTTGACATAGATATACATCATTAAATTATCACCATAATCAAGAAGTTAATATATCTATTGCCTCAGACTGACTTTCCTTCCTTTCGTTTTTTTCTACCTTCCATGTTGAGTGCACTTTACATCTACACTTTAAGAAAATTTAAAGTATATATAAAGTGTTGCTAATTATGGCCACTTTGCTATACAGTGAATCTCCAGATCATTCATTTTGTATAAATAACTGAGACATCATGCTCCTTGACTAACATCTTTATGTATCACCTGCTCCTGCTCCAGCCCCTGGTAACATACATTCTATGCTCTACTTATACAAATTCAACCAGTCAACAGATATGCATCTAGTGGGCATCATAAACACAAAAACAAAATGGGGAAAGGATAATCTTTTTAGTAACTAGTATTGGGAAAACTGGATATTCACATTCAGACCCTCATCTCACACCATATACAAAAAAAATCAAAATTAAAAATTTAAACATAAAACCTGATAGAAACAACTAGATGAAAAGCATATAGAAAAAATTTTGATAGTGGTTGGGGCCATTGTTTTATGGATATTATATCAAATACACAGTCAAGAAAAGCAAAAATCAAGGAAATGCAATTCAAAATCCCAATAAGACATAACCTCACGCCTGTAAGAATGAATATCAAAGAAAGATAACAAGTGTTCGTAATGATGTGAAGAATAGGGAACTCTTCTACATTGATGTTGGGAATGTAATTTGGTATCAACATTATGGAAAACAGAGTGGATTTAAAAAAATTAAAAAACAACGTTATGATCTTTTTAAATTAAGTTTTTATTTATATTTGACAGTGGAATGTATTACAATTCTTATTACACACATAGAACACAATTTTTCATATGTCTGGTTGTATTCAAATTACATTCACACCAATTTGTGTCTTCATACATGTACTTTGGATAATGATGTCCATCACTTTCCACCATCATTTCTAAACCCATGCTCCCCTTTCCCCTCCCACCCCTCTGCCCTATCTTGAGTTTGTCTATTTCTCCCATGCTCCCTATCCCTACCCCACTATGAATCCTTATATCAGAGAAAACATTTGGCATTTGTTTTTTTGGGGGATTGGCTAACTTCACTTAGCATTATTTTCTTTAACTCCATCCATTTACCTGCAAATGCCATGATTTTATTCTCTTATATTGCTGGGTATATTCCATTGTGTATATATGCCACATTTTTTTTATCCATTCATCTATTGAATGGCATCTAGGTTGGTTCCACAACCAACAATTGTGCTGCTATAAACATTGATGTGCCTGTGTCCCTCTAGTATACTATTTTTAAGTCCTTTGGGTATAGACTAAGGAGAGGGTTAGCTGGATCAAACGGTGGTTCCATTCCCAATTTTCCAAGAAATTTCCATAGTGCTTTCCATATTGGCTGCACCAATTTGCAGTCCCACCAGCAGTGTATGAGTGTGCCTTTTCTCCCACATCCTCACCAACACTTACTGTTGTTTGTTTTCATAATAGCCTCCATTCTGACTGGAGTGAGATGAAATCTTAGAGTGATTTTGATTTGCATTTCTCTAATTGCTGGCGATGAGGAACATTTTTTCATGTATTTGTTGATTGATATTATATCATCTTCTGAGAAGTATCTGTTCAGGTATTTATGAACTTTTACTATATTATGATCCAGAAGTCTTATTTCTAAATAATTAAAGAGATATCAACACTCCTAAGTTTGAGCATGATCCACAGTAATGAAACATAAAAGCAACCTAAGTGCCTTTCATCAGTTGAATGGGTAAAGAAAATGTGATCATATGAATATTATTAAACTTAACACTGAAAAGAAGAAATGTCATTATTTGCAAAAATATGGAGGAAAGCAGACAGTATTATCCTCAGTGAAATAAGTCAGACAAAAACAAGTAGTGTATGTTTCACTTAGATGTAGAATCAAATTCATAAAAACAGAAAGCAATTCCTTTTTCTTATACACCATTTTAGGTCAAATTTATAATTTTATAACCATAAATATCCAGAAGAGATAATATAAGCTTATTTGACTAGTAAAACCAGGTAGAAAAATTGTACATCTGTGTTATATATAATACATCTGGCAACTCTGAAAAAACCACCTGTAGTTATTTGCCAACAATCTTAAAACTAGCTATACTTGTCAAAGATTATTCCAGACCATGCAAATGATAATGATTTTTAAAACATTAGATTAGTTTCTGTATTTCTGAGTTTTTTAGGTTTAGATAATTTATGTAAGTGCTCATTTGTCTTTAAATGAATGTGAATAGTGCTCTTTCAGGAATTTTATATTAATTTGGTGGTATCATCTAGAGGTAGAAAAATATCATATATATATATATATATATATATATATATATATATGACATACATGTATAGATACACACACATACAGACACATATACACACACATAAATGCAAACAGATTACAGCTTTTATTCTGGAATTTTTACTATAAGTCAGCAAAATAGAAACAAACTCATTGCTTTATATACCCTTTATATTTTTATATGAACTGTATTTGTGGAACATGCAACAAGTTGAAGCTACCTACTCAGTATGAGGGGAAAGTTTTGCCATTATTTTAGGTGAAGGCTCCTAGGGTTTTCTTTTGCCCTTATGGAGGCAGAGAGCTACATTCCAGGTCTGGACTGGTGAGACATTCAGCAGCTCTCTGGTTCTCTTCAAAGCCTATCTGAGTTGATAAATATTTAATTTACTTTAGTTAGCCTCTTCTTTTTTTGTACAGTTGCTTTTTGGGGTGCCAAGTCTTTAGAGAGCAGGGGGCCTAATGTTCAAGTACCTGAGGGGCTACAGGGGAAGGACTCCGGCAGATGCAGAGAGGTAGGGAGGAGGTAGGCCTTGAGGGGGGATATATTAAAAGATTCCAAGGAACTGAATGGGAAACTAAAGGTAGCCAAAGGAAGGAGAAGAAGCAGTGGAAAGGAAGAGATCTTAGAGAAGCTAGATTGGAGAGATGTCAAATATTCCAAAGAAGAAATTGCAGTTCTCATTTATCCTCAGGAAAATTGTGCCACCAAGAAGGAGGTGGGCAGTTGGCAGAGCTTGCAGACAGCAGAGGTTCAAGCAGGAAGTTTCATTCTGCTCACAAGTTCCAATTGGATGAGCAGAATCAAATAGAACAGAGAGGTCTTAAGAAAAAACACCTGCCATTAGGCTCTGAAGATCAGCTTCTAATTGGTCAACTTCTGACCTTAGCGATGTGAAAAACACATCTTTTAAAACATCTTACTATCAGGTGTCTGCTGAGACAAACAATAAAACTTTCCCCCTTCCTCCAACTTACAGTCTATTTATTCCAAGTTACACAAAACCAAAACCAATAAGCCTTTTATGACACCACAGACCCAAGAGGTAACCCAGAAGAGGTTTCAAAAGATGCTGACCTCTCAAATCCAAGAACTGCTTCTCTTCCAAAAATAACCAACAGAAAAATAGGCGGAGAGCCCACTCCTTGTGTCTCCAGAGCTGAAAAGGTTGGTAGGATATTAACTACACATGAGGTGCAAGCTACTTTTTTTCTCCAGCAATATTCTCAGGGCTCCCCGATGGTCAACTGCTTGCAGATATGAGCCCAGCAATATGTGTGCAGAGACAGGTAGAAAGCCACACCACACTCACAAGATAAACAGAAAAACAGTAGTCGTTCCCGAGAGGGATAGAATCAGTAATGAATGGATACCACAAAACCAAGTTTAGAAAGAGTCACAATTCAAAGAATTAATTCTTGCAAATATTTTTCTTTTACTATCTATATTTGGAGAGGAATGGACAAGGAACGGTTTTTGTCTTCTTGTCTTGACCAGGCCCTATAGACAAAGACCCTTGAAACTGACATGGTAAAAATTCTCACCTTCTGCCAGTATTTTGCCAGTCATCCCAGAACTCAGCTGAATTTTCCAAGGTCAGTGGAATGTTCTTGAATTTGACTGTGTCTTCATGGTCAAAAGAAAATATAAAGGATGAAAAAACTTTTTCCTTCTTCCCTTCTGGGTTCTC
This sequence comes from Marmota marmota marmota, assembly GCF_001458135.2. Taxonomy (NCBI): domain Eukaryota; kingdom Metazoa; phylum Chordata; class Mammalia; order Rodentia; family Sciuridae; genus Marmota; species Marmota marmota. The sequence continues at coordinate 11,201,723 of NW_025999869.1, forward strand.
AGCTGGGGCTCTATAACAAAAGGTAGATTAATAACAGAAGAGCACATAAGTTTATTGAGTGTAAGTTTTATGTGACATCTTAGGAAATGAAGAAGTAGATATTTTTACATTAGCATTGATGAAGTGTGAAAAGCTGTGGGCAAAATGTGATAGAACAAGATGGCATGAGCTAAGGGGAGTAACCTGGGAATTAGCAAGGCCTGTTCATTGAGGTGCCTCTTGACATTCTTCCATCTTTGGAAGTAAGGTACAAGGAGGGTGTCCGTCACTCAAGGGTTTTATGACCTATGTCAGAGGAGAAGGTCAGATATTCTTTCCCACACCTGTCTTTCCTCAAATTTCTTTAGCAAAAAACATTCAATATACTGCAGTGTCATATTTCGGGATAGCATGTCCTGAACCCCTTCAAAGAAAATATTATCCTCAAAAGTGTGAGTTAATGAGGAGTACCAGGGGTGGGCTGCAGGTGAATTTGTGTAGTTTGTCCTCAGAGAGCTCCATCAAGATTTTTCTCCTTAATCAGCATCAAAGTTCAGTTTAAGATCCAGTTTCTCTTTTTTTTGAACATCTCTTCATTTTAAGTTTTCTCTACTTTTTTTGTTTGTTTCTGTTCTTGTTCTTTTTATCCTTGTTCCTATTCTCCTCCTGCTCCTCCTCTTTCCCCCTCTTCTTCTATTTTGGTGAATCTCTTTCCTTTTATGGTCCATATTTGTTCAGCACTCAAACAGCTGTAAAGTCTTCTCAGTCAATACATATTTTTTTTGGTAAAATACATTTTATTATGAAAACATTACAACATATGCAAAATTAGATAGAATAATATGATACCCCCTATGCCCACCTGTGGTTTAAACATTCACCAACTAATTATGTTGGTTCCTTCTATTCTTCCATTAAGTTACTCACCCTTTTGTTGGTTGTTTTAAAGCAAATCCTCAGTTTTATAAAACCTAATTTGTAAAATTTTTCACATGCATCTTAAGCTATGGGGAGTCTGTTAAAAAATAATATTGATACAATTTCTTCCTCTTCCCATTTAAGTAAGTACTATTTTAGCATTGTCAGATGTACCATGCTCACATGTCCTCAATAGTTCTATAATTGTCTGCCTGATTGTTCTTTTGGGTTTGAGTTTGATTAGATTAGAACTGAAACAAAAATCACCATGCTGTTTGCTTGGCAAATCTGTAGACAGATATATCTAATATTAGATATATCTGTATATGTATGTGTGTGTATATATATATATATATATATAGTGCAAGGAAGTGAAATGCACTTATATATGGCAAGGAAGTGAAATGTGTGTGATTAGAATGTAAAGCATGGTGAAATATCCTGGACTTCAAGATTTTTAAAACAGAGCTTGGGAGATAAATCATATTGATGTGAAAATAACATGTAGCTCAAAGGTTACACACCTCAAAGAGAATTCTGTTTTCAAAGGACAATGATTAGAATAGAGAACTTTTTCCTCCCAGGAAAGAATCAATCATATATTAGGGTTGGAGGAGACTTTAAACATGATGCAGTTGGCCTTCATTTAGAGATAAGAACCCAGTTCACAAAAAAAAAAATGATGGATTTGCTTATCTGCATGTATCCAGAGGTTCTCCTTGAAACCGCATTCCTACCCCCTTTCTCTCCTTTTTTTGTAAACTATAAACTTATTAAAGAAATTTGCTCAGTTAAGAGGAAGGTTCTGTTTGACCTCAGGATTGAGCTCAAGTATGCAGCAAATTCTTAGTATCGAGGCAGGAGGGAGGGAGATGGGCCTGCACACTGGTTTTCATCTTGGCCTTAGATCTTTATGTTATCAATATGAGTGACCAGCCAGAGTGAGGAATATTACAGTCAGAGGTGACCAGAGTAATGTCATTAGGTTAATGCATGTCTGCCGCATAGGGCAGAAAGCAAGACTCACTGGTAGTAATCCTTAATGAAATTTGAAAAGGAAATGCATTTATGTTCTCTACAGAGGTTGTCTGATTAACCACCCAGAGGTAGCATTTCTATATTTCATTATAATTGAGGGTGACAGGAAGAGCATACTTTAGTTGGAATATAGAGTATGCCAGTGTCTTAGGGAAGAATGACAGTAGATAACCTCATTCATAAGAATCTTATGTGTATACCCATCTAGTTAATTCATTTTGAATGAACAATATGGAAGCAGAGTGAGTGGACAGGTGTTCTTTTTCTTATAGAATAATCTACAAAGAAAGAAAATATTATTTAAATAGCAATTTGATAAGCACATAATAAGTGCAAGGATAAGTAGCTGAATCAGTTGTTCAAGGCATTTAGCAATAATAAGTAGATACATATTTTACTCAATCTCATTTTCTTCTTTTCATTCTGACCACCCTATATGTGGTGAAATGCCTAATCTTCCCTCAAAATTAATATTATTATTTACTCTACAGTAACTTTTAGATACACTAACATGGTCATAGGTCATATTTTTTTAAACGATTATCATTTGGATAAAAGTATTTGTTTAACTTTCAAATCCTCTTTGAATGATTTTATTTTTTTTTTTTTCAGTATATATTGGCTTTATTGATGAACTCATTTCTTTAGTGCCGTTCAGCTGTTCCTGTCGATAACTGAAAATTCTTTATGCCTCCTATTTCTTTCCTTTCCTTGATTTTAGCCCATTTTAGTTCTTAAATTCTCTATTCCTCAAACAGCTGTTGGGGTGATTAATTTCACAGCACACATTTATCTGTATATAACACACATGCTTCCAACGTGTGGAATCTAACCTAGACTCCAGAAATGGATATGGACTTCTGTGTCTCCAGTCTACACAGTGCCACATAGAAGTCCCTTAGCACAGAGATTGAATTAGGGATGGCAGCATGGCCCAGTCAGAACAATAAGAAGAAACTCTTTTCTTGAATGTTGAGGAATACGGAGAATTTTACAATGAAGTAATGTATAACTTGAAATTCATTGTTAAGAAATCCCCTTTTTTGGAAATCCTTGCTTTATTCAGCTTTGCATCAGTATTACCATACAGCTGACAAGAACAACACAGAGGACGAAATGTTTATTTTGGCTCACAGTTTTAAGAGATTCAGTCCATGGTCTGCGGACTCCATAGCTCTGGGCCAGAGTAAGCAGAAGATGGTGGTAGAAGGGTGTGGCAGAGAAATGCAGCTCAGGACTTGGCAATTGGAAGCAGAGAGAACTCTGCTCCCCAGGGATAAAGTGTAAACCTCAATGGCACAACCTCAGTGACCTACTTCCTCCAGCCACACACTACCTGCCTATAGTTACACTCAGTGAATTTGTATCAGTGGATTGATCCATGGATCAGGCTGCAACTCTCATAATCTAATCATTTCAGCTATGAAAATGAGCTTTTGGGGGCCATCTCATAGCTAAACCATGACAGTTCTATGGCTATTTCTGAAAGGTGAGCTCCAGGCTCCCTGGTTCTGTTTCCCGGCAGAGCTCTATTTGTTTTTAGTGTGGATACTTTAAGTGTTTTTTTGTGTGTGTGTGTGTGTGTTGTCTTTTGTCAACCTATAATCACTTCCTAACTCACTTTTTTTTAAAATCAAGGTGCCCCCTCCTTACTCCCCAAAAAGGGGGGGGGAGAGTTTCCTTCTATAAAAAGAAATCTGGTATTATTGTTAAAGAATTAATTTGCACTTTGTGCCAAGTAGCTTTCCCCCTGATGTAATAGGTGCTATGATACATTGATGAGTAATGTGTAGCAAATCCGTTGATCTCCATTTTACCACTGAGGTAAAGAAAGTTCAAGAATTATTTGCTGTCTGATCACACATATATTCTACAAATCTTTAATTATTGATGAATTAGGAATACCTAATGACAGTTATGTGGTATAAGGAGACCATTATTTCTAAATAATAAAATCTTTTAGATCTTTATATTTAATTTAAACCATAAAATGGCTCCTTTTTACGCTTTCTGTTGCTTAACAATGATTTCATTCAAGCCATAGTTAATGTTGACATTAGAGTAATTATTCCACAAAAACACAGGCTATATCAATAATACTTATATGTAAGAAAAATATGGAGAACAAGAACAATATTGAAAAAATCTATTTTGAAAAAGTCATGGTGAAATTCTTGCTTTTTTTTCTTTTCCTTGAGTTAGATTTGCTCAGATTCTTCAAGCTTTTGAAGACCAAATATGAAGATCTCTTTAAAAGTTATTAAAACACAAGGTTTTAAACATTCAAGTTAGGGGTATAGAACAGACTTATCATTTAACTACTATTATCACTAAGCAACAAAACTTTTTTTTTAAATTTTTTTTTTGTTGGTTGTTCAAAACATTACATAGTTCTTGATATATCATATTTCACACTTTGATTCAAGTGGGTTATGAACTCCCATTTTTACCCCATATACAGATTGCAGAATCACATCAGTTACAATCCACTGATTTACATATTGCCATACTAGTGACTGTCATGTTCTGCTACCTTTCCTATCCTCTGCTATCCCCCCTCCCCTCCCCTCCCCACCCCTCTTCTCTCTCTACCTCCTCTACTGACCTTCATTTCTCCCCCTTGTATTATTTTTCCCTTTCCCCTCATTTCCTCTTGTATGTTCTTTTGTATAACCCTGAGGGTCTCCTTCCATTTCCATGCAATTTCCCTTCTCTCTCCCTTTCCCTCCCACCTCTCATCTCTGTTTAATGTTAATCTTCTTCTCATGCTCTTCGTCCCTACTCTGTTCTTAGTTACTCTCCTTATATCAAAGAAGACATTTGGCATTTGTTTTTTAGGGATTGGCTAGCTTCACTTAGCATAATCTGCTCTAATGCCATCCATTTCCCTGCAAATTCTATGATTTTGTCATTTTTTAATGCAGAGTAATACTCCATTGTGTATAAATGCCACATTTTTTTTATCCATTCGTCTATTGAAGGGCATCTAGGTTGGTTCCACAGTCTTGCTATTGTGAATTGTGCTGCTATGAACATCGATGTAGCAGTGTCCCTGTAGCATGCTCTTTTTAGGTCTTTAGGGAATAGACCAAGAAGGGGAATAGCTGGGTCAAATGGTGGCTCCATTCCCAGCTTTCCAAGAAATCTCCATACTGCTTTCCAAATTGGCTGCACCAATCTGCAGTCCCACCAGCAATGTACAAGTGTACCCTTTTCCCCACATCCTCGCCAGCACTTGTTGTTGTTTGACTTCCTAATGGCTGCCAATCTTACTGGAGTGAGATGGTATCTTAGGGTGGTTTTGATTTGCATTTCTCTGACAGCTAGAGATGGTGAGCATTTTTTCATGTACTTGTTGATTGACTGTATGTCCTCCTCTGAGAAGTGTCTGTTCAGGTCCTTGGCCCATTTGTTGATTGGGTTGTTTGTTCTCTTATTGTCTAATTTTTTGAGTTCTTTGTATACTCTGGATATTAGGGCTCTATCTGAAGTGTGAGGAGTAAAGATTTGTTCCCAGGGTGTAGGCTCCCTATTTACCTCTCTTATTGTTTCTTTTGCTGAGAAAAAACTTTTTAGTTTGAGTAAGTCCCATTTGTTGATTCTAGTTATTAACTTTTGTGCTATGGGTGTCCTATTGAGGAATTTGGAGCCCGACCCCACAGTATGTAGATCGTAGCCAACTTTTTCTTCTATCAGACGGCGTGTCTCTGATTTGATATCAAGCTCCTTGATCCATTTTGAATTCACTTTTGTGCATGGCGAGAGAAAGGGATTCAGTTTCATTTTGTTGCATATGGATTTCCAGTTTTCCCAGCACCATTTGTTGAAGATGCTATCCTTCCTCCATTGCATGCTTTTAGCCCCTTTATCAAATATAAGATAGTTGTAGTTTTGTGGATTGGTTTCTGTGTCCTCTATTCTGTACCATTGGTCCACCCGCCTGTTTTGGTACCAGTACCATGCTGTTTTTGTTACTATTGCTCTGTAGTATAGTTTGAAGTCTGGTATCGCTATACCGCCTGATTCACACTTCCTGCTTAGCATTGTTTTTGCTATTCTGGGTCTTTTATTTTTCCATATGAATTTCATGATTGCTTTCTCTATTTCTACAAGAAATGCCGTTGGGATTTTGATTGGCATTGCATTAAACCTATAGAGAACTTTTGGCAACAAAACTTAAACATATAAATTCTTCATATATCTCTCTCTCTATGTGTGTGTGTATATATAAAAATATATATAGTTGTAAACAGACATAACACCTTTATTTTATTTATTTTTATGTGGTACTGAGGATCCAACCCAGTGCCTCACATATGTTAGGCACATACTCTACCATCGAGCTACAACCCCAAACCCTCAACGTATAAATTCTATCACAGTCAGTTTTCCTGTCCAGTGAGGTTCATCTTTTGCTCCTGCCTTGATGACTGCTTCTGTTGGCAATGCTCTGCTGTGGAGGTGTGCAGACACAATACCAGGGGAAAATAAATACAAAGATGCTTCTTTTAAACATGCAAATCTTGAAAGGGAGTTACCCTTGACAGTATACAAAGTCTAACTTAGTTATTCCTTTCCTGTTTAATTCCCTGCTCCTCTTTTCATTTTTTCTTCTCATCTATTTTACATTGGAGAACTTAAAAATATCAGGCAAAATGAAATGGCTCTTTCGGATCATTGCATGTGCTCAGGTAGATGTATTTCTCTGCTCAAAGAGGGACCCATTAATTTTCTTCTGCTAGAAGTACTCAGAGAGTGTAGGCTTGATTTAAAAATCACTGTAAGAGACCCAAATAAATATACTAGAGTCATCTTGGATAAAGGAACAAAGGCAATACAATGGAGTGAAGATGGTCTTCCCAAGAAATGGTGTTGGTACAAGTGGACAGCCACGTGCAAAAAACAAATTCATAAATAAATCTAGACACATACCTGACATCCTCCACAAAAACTAACTCAAAGTGAATTATTGACAAAACTATAAAATGCCTAGAAGATAACCTAAAGGGAAACGTAAATGATGTTGGAAATGGTGATGACTTTGGGAATGTAAACACTGAAGACTCAATCCCTAGAAGAAAAGATTAATGGACTTCGTTAAATTAATGGTATTATTGTTAACAATAAATTAAATAAAATTTAAAATAAAATTTAAAAAAACATTCTCTTTGTAAAAGGCAATGTCAAAAGAGAATGATAAGACAAGTCATATTGTAGGAGGCAGCGTCTGCCAAAGACACATCTGATAGAGGACTGTTATTCAAAATATTTAAAGAACTAACAACAAAAAGCAACCTGATTAAAAAGTAGGCAAATACCTTAAGAGACACCCCACCAAATATGATATATTGATGACAAATAAGTATTTGAAAAGATGCCTGACACCATATGTCACTATGGAAATGCAAATTAAAACAATGATATGCCACTACACACCTATCAGAATGGCCAACGTTTGGAACACTAAAAACATCAAATGTTAATAAGGATGTAGAGCAGCAAAAACTCTTATTTAAATGCTGGTGGAAATAAAAAATAGTATAGTCATTTTGGAAGACAGCTTGGCTATCTTATACAAAAGTAAACATGCTCTTACCCTATGACCCAGCAGTCACTCTCCTTGGTATTTATTCAAAGGAGTTGGAGGTTTATGTCAACGCAAAAATGTGCACACTGATGTTTATAGCAGCTTTCTTCATAATTGCCCAAACCTGGAAGAAACCAAGGTGTCCTTCAGCAGTGGCACATCAATATAATTGAGTAATATTCAGTCATAAATATTAATGAGCTATCAATACATGAAAATAACTGGAGGAATCTTAAATGGATGTTACTTAGTGAAAGATCCAGTCTGAGAAGGCTACATACTATACAATTCAAAGGATATGACATTCTGGAAAAGGAAAAACTATGGAGACAGAAAAAGATCAGAGGTCTCCAGGAGTTTTGAGGAGAGGGATGAAAGGGTGAAGCATGAAAGAGGTAAATTTCATGCTCATCAGTTGTAGCAAATGTATTGTCTGGATGGGATCTTTATAATGGGGAAGGATGTGCATATGTGGCGCAGAAAACATATTCGAAATTTTTGACTAAATACAATTCTAAGTATGTCTAATCAGTCCAAATCTTCTCTAAAAAGAGGTTTGAGGTTTGTCTTGTATATCTGTTTTAAGACACTTAAAGGAAACAAATACAATTAACTTTTCTTTGGTGGTGGGGGGCTGGGGATTGAAACCAGAGAAACTTTGCCACTGAGTTACACCCCCAGTCCTTTTCTCTCTCTCTCAGTAAGTTGCTTAGGGCCCCTGCTAAGTTGCTGTTGCTGGCCTTGAACTTGTGATCCTCCTGTCTCAGCCTCCTGAATTGCTGGGATAACAGGCTTGCACACTATGCCTGGTTTGCAATTAACTTGTAAATTTGATACTAAGCATGTTATTTATGCTCTTGAAGGACCATTTTATTAACTGATCAAATATGTTGTATCCACTAATTGCTAAATTTCCTTCTAGCTCCCAAGCTTTAAGAACCCATGATACTTTATTTTGTATTAAAAAATGGCAGTATTATTTAATATGAAAATAACACTGGCCATAATTAGTCCATGACAATTGCTAAACCACCTGGTAACAATTTACTGCTTGTGCTCTCACCCCTCCAAACAAAATTTCAAAATTGAGTTCAAATAAGTCATAGGCATTGCTCATTTATTTTGTCATGTTTAAATTATGGAATATCAGGAGACAGGTAAATTTCATGCAAGAACTTTACCTTCTTTTCTGGGGGGAGTTGTGTGTTTTTGTTGTACTCAGGATAGTTTTATCATGCTAGGTGGTACTATTACATTATTATTGTCTTTCTCTGCAGATGGACTATTGTTTACAAAGATGGGTATGGGTGCCAAGCAGACCAGGGTCGACTAGTAATGGTTAGTTATGAGCATCAACCTGGCTGAATTAAGGGATGCTCAAATGGCTGCTGAAGGCTTCTCAGGGCTCTGGTGGGCACTGAACCCACCTTGCATCTGCTGAAAAGGAAAACCAGGTAGTTCACTGCCGCAGTCTGGCTGGGCACAAAATCACGAGCCACTCAAGCAGGAACAAACTTTATTTTTTGAAACTGCCGCCAATGTTCTGTACGCCCCCGGGAAGATCGCCGATCCACACACGTGGCCTTCTCCCGGCCCCGCCCAGAGGAAGTTCCTCCCCCGGGAACTCCCTCCTACTGTACTTCCCCAACCAATGGGAACTCTCCAGGAGTCCAGTAGCAGGCCGAGGTGAACAGCAGGAGTCCAATATCCATATGAATGCAAATCTTAACATAATCATATCATCTCAATGGCTAGCTGGCATCACCTTTCAACCAAAAATGCCATGCATCATATACTTGGCTCTTAGCATCTCCCCCCTTCTGTTTAAGCAACAAGCAATCTGGCTAGGGACCGTGCCTGTTAGGTTTGTCCAATTCAACATATGGTTCTTACCCGTCATCGGAAAACTGACCTCTAGGCGTCAGCCTCCTGTCTTAGGTTGATACCACTGCAATTGGATCATACCCGTCACTGACTACCGGTCCAGCATATAGCCATACTTGTGGATAGGCCTATGTACCAGTGGGGGGGTGAGGTTCTTTGCCTCACCTCTGTTGGCCCCCAAATTTGGCCTTGGTGCCGGTGGGGGGGTGAGGTTCTTTACCTCACCTCTGTTGGCCCCCAAAATTAGACCATCACTAGTAGAAGGGAGGAGGATACAGAAATGTCATGACACCAAGTCAATTAACGGCTCCTAGGAAAAATTACATCACTGGTGACACATCAGCAAAGATACGCTAGCACTACCATAATTCGCTGCATCAACAAATAGATCACAAAGCATACAAGTGATACATAGTCCAGGCAAGTTCTGTAAGCAGTTCAAAGCAGAGGAATCTATCAATATGTCCATATCCTCCCAAAATAAAGCATACAAGTGATACATAGTCCAGGCAAGTTTTGTAAGCAGTTCAAAGCAGAGGAATCTATCAATATGTCCATATCCTTCCAAAATAAATCGACTCATTGATTGAGCATTACTTGTTGAGTTATAAATCATTGATGTATCAGTTTACACGGTTTGTTGTGATAACTCTCGAAGAAGTTGTAGTTTGGTTTTATCTTTGTCTTCACCGGCACTGGGATGAAAATAGGAATTTTGACAATGATGCTAAAAAAAAAATATGTAACATTTCAACAGGTACTAAGAAAACAATATTTAGAACAATTTACATTATCCTGAACAGAATTATTAAATATAATGAAAAGGAAAGGTGAAAGTAAACAAACAGATCTGTTAACCTTCTATTTGTTCATATATTAAAACAATCCTCAACAGCTGTTTACCCAAATTAAATTAAACTATTAAAATCACGTGAATAAAAAAAAAAAATTTTTTGGATCCATGTGCATGAGCGCTCCTCATATGTGATATATGGACATACGCACATACAGACATACAACACAAAACAGAAGTGTGCACACGTAACATATAACACATAAGACAATAGTAAAGGCCTTGTAGCTTTACCTAGGTGAAATCTCCATTGCAATGTTCAAAAACTCCACAGTCAAAAAATAAAACTGATCAGAAAAAACATTAACCTAGGTCTGTATGAGCTCAAAAATAAAATAGAACTTTATGATGTGGGAAAAAGCAATAATAAAATAGATATTGAAAAAAGCATCCTGGTTAATCACTGTCGCAGATGTAAGAATAGCCAAGCTGGAGATCTGGATATCAGCTGTTATGGATTTGAGTCGAATCATTTTCCTTTTGGTCTGTAGAAATTGTTTTAGTTAATCTCTCTGGAATCCAAATCGGCTGCTGTTCTTCCTGTGGAAAAACACAAACAGAGCCCCGACTCCAGACTATCACTGGGTCAGGACCTTTCCATTGTCCTGTTAGAATATCTTTCCAAAGTACCTTAGGCTTATGTACATTTTTTGGATACAAATGTCTTTCCGCAGCACTAAGCCCTGATGAATCCAAATTTAAAAAGTTTAGAGTAAAAAGGGTTATTTTAAGTTTATCTTTGGGGGATATATACCCCTTTCCAATTCCCTCCTTTTGTTTTAATAAGTACATTTTAATAGTTTGATGAGCTCTTTCAACTATGCCTTGTCCTTGTGGATTGTATGGAATTCCTGTTATGTGAGTAATGCCAAATGATGAGCAAAATTGTTTAAAAGAGGTGGACGTATAACCAGGACCATTATCGGTTTTTAACTGTTTTGGAACGCCCACAGTGGCAAAATTTTGTAAGCAATGAGCTATAACATCTTTAGTTTTTTCTCCGGCATGAAGGGAGCCCATCAGAAATCCGGAAGAAGTATCAACTGTAACATGTAAATATTTTAATTTTCCAAATTCTGGCAAGTGTGTGACGTCCATCTGCCAAATATGGTTAGGTATCAGTCCTCTAGGATTGACTCCAAGATTAACTTGTGGTAAAAATGTCACACAATTTTGACATTGTTTTATTATATGTCGGGCTTGTTCTTTAGTTATTTTAAAACGCTTTTGTAAAGTATTAGCATTGACATGGAACCTTTTATGAAAATTTATAGCTTCTTCTATTGTGGAGAAAATATGTATGTCATGTGTAGATTTATCTGCTAAATCATTGCCCAAACTAAGGGCTCCAGGCAATCCTGTATGTGCCCTGATATGTCCTATAAAGAATGGATCTTTTCTGTCCCAGATTAGACTTTGTATAGTGGAAAACAAAGAGAAAACAGTAGAAGAAGGGGAAATCCTACCAGCATCTTCAAGGGATACTATAGCATTAACTACATACTGACTATCAGAAAATAAATTAAATACAGAATCTTTAAACATCATAAAAGCTTGTAATACTGCATTAAGCTCTACCTTTTGAGCTGATTGTTTGGGTACTAAAAATGTAAAAGTTTGATCAGGGGTAACTACTGCTGCTGTACCATTATTTGACCCATCAGTGAATATATTTGGAGCATTCATGATAGGGGTTTTTTTTGTCATCTTTGGAAAAACTACAGGATGTTTAGACCAAAAAGACAACAAAGGATTAGACGGTAAGTGATTATCAAATGAAACATTAGATTTACACATGATTATTGCCCAAGTATTTAACTCATTAGCTAACTCATCAATTTGATCTATAGTATATGGAGTAATAATTTTATTGGGAGAAATCCCAAACACTCCCTTGGCTGCTTTTATTCCTTTGAGTATTAATTGTCCTACAGCCTCAGGATACCTAGTAAGAATAGTGTTAGGAGAATAAGATAAATGTATCCACAATAATGGACCTTCTTGCCAGAATACTCCTGTAGGAATATTTTTTGTTGGCAGTACAATAAATAATAAAGGCAAACTTATATCAATTCTATCCAAATGCATATTTTCCATATATGTTTCAATGATTTTTAATGCCTTTCTTGCTTCAGGCGTCAACATGCGGGGTGAATTTGGATCTGATGGACCTTTTAGAATATCAAATAAAGGTCCCAACTCTCCTGTTGGTATGCCTAGATAAGGCCTTATCCAATTTATGTCTCCTAATAACTTTTGAAAGTCGTTAAGTGATTTGAGTTGATCTACTCGTATTTGAATTTTGGGTGGACGGACCATGGTTGAGGATAATAAAACCCCTAAATAATTAATTGGAAGATTTAATTGTACTTTATCTATTGCTATCTCTAGATTATAATTTTTTAATAAATTTGTAAGTGTGGCATAACATTCTAGCAATGTGTTTTTATCTTTATGTGCCAATAACACATCATCCATATAGTGAAATATTTGTAGTTCAGGATTTTGATTTCTAAGTGGCTGGATTGCTTTGTTAACATAAATTTGACACATAGTTGGACTATTAGCCATCCCTTGAGGGAGTACTTTCCATTCATATCTCTGATCAGGACCTTCATGATTTAGTGCAGGGATAGTAAATGCAAAATGTGGACTATCCTCGGGATGAATTGGAATTGAAAAAAAACAATCTTTAATATCTATAGCTAAAACATACCAGGTTTTTGGTAAAGCAGACAATTGGGGAATCCCTGATTGAGCAGGTCCCATAATAACCATCTCATTATTAATGGCTCTTAAATCTTGCAATAATCTCCATTTACCAGATTTCTTTTTAATGACAAAAATGGGAGTATTATGGGGAGATACGGAAGGTTGTATATGTCCCTCCGCTAATTGTTGTTTGACCAGGTCATGGGCTATTTGTATCTTTTCTTTAGTCAGGGGCCACTGAGGAACCCACACTGGTCTTTCTGATTTCCAAGTAATTTTGATTGTCTCAGTGGCCCTTTCTGAAAACCCAATCCATGTCTATTTGTTTCTTGATCTATTTGAATTGGTGCTGTCATACCTTGTTCTTGTTCTCTTAATCTTTCTTCTTTCCTAAAGCCTTGTCTAGCCCTAGTAGTGGGCGCATTAGGATTGATGTTATTTGTTAATGTCAAACCTAATTGATCTAGGACATCTCGTCCCCATAAATTTATAGGAAGATGATCCAATACATAGGGCTGTATAGTTCCTTCACATCCTTCAGGATCCTTCCAATCTAATACCATTGCACTTCTATGGGGATTAGTTGCCACTCCTAGGCCTCGAAGCGTTTGAGTGGCTTGTTGTAATGGCCAATGTTTCGGCCATTCTTGATGAGATATGATGCTAAGGTCTGCACCTGTATCAAGTAGCCCATTAAAGTCATGTCCTTGAATATTTAGTTTTAGCATTGGGCGAGAATCTAGATTTAAAGACAGCATAGCCCAATCTACACCTGTGGAGCCTAATCCCCTGGAACCTCTTTCTACAGTACGACTGGAAAATTTATCATGTAGGCTGGGTATTATTAATAACTGTGCTATTCTATCTCCTGGTGAAATTACTGATATACCTCTTGGAGAACTAGCTATAATTTTTATTTCACCTTCATAATCGGGATCAATTACCCCAGGACTTATCATAAGTCCTTTTAGTGTTGAAGAACTGCGTCCCAATAATAAGCCTACTGTTCCTTGGGGAAGAGGTCCTTTTACTCCTGTGGGAATGATTTGAACTCCCATCTCTGGAGTTAGTACTGCTCTGGCAGAGGCGCAGATGTCCAACCCTGCGCTCCCTCTAGTTTGTCTGATGAGGGATTTAATGGATAATGCGTCCTGGGCACTACCTTGATGGTGTTGCTGGGTTCCTCCACTGCCCCGTATATTTGTGGTTTTGGGCCCCGGAGCATTGGGCCCTCCAGTCCGTTTTTTGGCAATGGAGCCTGATGTCTTTCTCCACGATATCGTGGGTAAACACTTGGTCCTTGTCTGTTTTTTGATAACGGAATACCTTCTATGGTGGTTTGAGAACGGCATTCATTAGCCCAATGTTTCCCTCTACGGCATCGTGGGCAAATACCCGGTATTCTATTCCTTTGATACCTAGCCTTGTTAAACCCTCCTCCTATGGGGCAACTCCTTTTAAAATGTCCTGTTTGATCACAATTATAGCATGTTTTTGGCCTGGCATCTAAAGCCTGTTGTACTGCTGCTAAGACTTGCCCTTGTTCATTAATGTCTCTACATAATTTAATATATGTGTTTAAATCTTCATGTTTCCATGGTCTGATGACCTCTCTGCAGCAACGATTTGCTTGGTCATAAGCCAGTTGTTTTATAAATGGCATTGCCTGTTCTGTATCTCCAAATACTCTAGATGCTGTCTGAATAAGCCTATCTACAAATTCAGCGTAAGGTTCATTAGCTCCTTGTATTACCTTAGATAATTGTCCTTGTAAATCTCCATGCCCCTGTAAAGTTTTCCATGCCCTAACTGCATCTACAGCAATTTGTGCGTATACGCCAGGATCATATTCAATTTGTTGCCGTTGACCCTCATAAGGTCCTTTTCCTAATAACATATCTAGATTTCTTTGAGGGTAACCGGCTGCTGCATTTCGCCTAGCTGTCTCCATGCAAAATTCCTCATTGGCAACCTTCCATAACAAATATTGTCCTCCATTTAGCACAGATCGACACATGTTAGCCCAATCTGCTGGCGTCATGTCTAAGTTGGTAATGGATTCGACCATGCTCACAGTGAAGGGTGCTTGCGGCCCGTAGGTTGTTACAGCCTCCTTTAATTGCTTCACTGTTTTGAAATCTAAAGCACGGTGAATTCGTTGCCCTCCTGCCTGCTCAAGTACAGGGCATGCTAATCTTTGAGGTCCTGCCTCAGGATTCCGTCCATCAACTACGGGAGTTGAGGGCCGCTCAGCTGTAGATGGAGCTGTTGGTTGAATTACGCCCTCTGGTGATAGAACGGGGTTAGTAGCAGCCTCCTGTTGTAATTCCCCGCCTGATGGTTGTTTTTCCTCTAAGCTTTCTTTCTTCAAATCTTCCTCTGTCTGACTAGCTTGAGAGACCTTCTCTTTTGCTTGACCTAACATGTTTTCTACCATAGTCTGGACCTCTAACAATTTACTTAACAGTCTTTTGGTTTGTTTTTTACTAGTTTCTAATCTACTATAAAGGTAACGCAACCCAATAAGATAGCATAAAACAAAACCGAAACAGAATGAAACAAAAATGGAACAAAGTATAGTTGTATCAATTTTCTCTTTCTCAGGGCCGAATAACTTCAAACCTTGAGCCAACCATTTTTCCCAGTTTGCCTGAGAAAATTCTAGGGATAGGCAGCTTGAAACAAAAACAAGATAAATCAAAACAAGAACACATTGTTTTTTGAAATGGTCACCCATTTTGTCGCCTTCCCTCAGGGGCCAACAATTTTACTCACCTCCAAGCTTCAGGCGTTCCCCGTATGGGCCGCCAAATGCCGCAGTCTGGCTGGGCACAAAATCACGAGCCACTCAAGCAGGAACAAACTTTATTTTTTGAAACTGCTGCCAATGTTCTGTACGCCCCCGGGAAGATCGCTGATCCACACACGCGGCCTTCTCCCGCCCCGACCAGAGGAAGTTCCTCCCCTGGGAACTCCCTCCTACTGTACTTCCCCAACCAATGGGAACTCTCCAGGAGTCCCATAGCAGGCTGAGGTGAACAGCTGGAGTCCAATATCCATATGAATGCAAATCTTAACATAATCATATCATCTCAATGGCTAGCTGGCATCACCTTTCAACCAAAAATACCATGCATCATATACTTGGCTCTTAGCAGTTCACCACTTGGTAGAGATGATTGGGCTGCCCCAGGTGTGTTTGTGGGTTTATTTGCAGAGAAGATTTTCCTGTGATAGGTGGGTGTTATTTAATCAGCTTGAGGCCCAGAGGGACCGAAAAGGCTGAGGAAGGGTGAATTCTTACCTTCTCTCCCAGAGACAGGAACACCCTTCTCCTCCTGCCCAGGTGTTATGGTTTGGATGTGAGATGTCCCCACAAGCTCATGTGTGACACAATGCAAGAAAGTTAAGAGGAGAAATGATGGAATTATCAGAGTCTTAACCCAATCAGTTAATTAATCCCCTGTGGGATTAACTGAGTGGTAACTGAAGGCAGGTGGGTCATGGCTGGAGGAAGTGGATCCCAGGGGCGTGCCTTTGGGTATGTATTTTGTATCTGGAGAGTGGAGTCTCTCTCTCTCTGCTGCCTGATCATCTCGTGAGCTGCTTCCCTCTGCCACACTCTTCCACTATGGTCTTTTCTGCCACACCTTGAGCCCTGAGGAATGGAGCCAGTGGTCTGTGGACTGAAGACTCTGAAAGTGTGAGCCCCCCAATAAATTATTCTATTATAGAGGTTCTTGTTGGGTCTTTTAGTTACAGTGTGAAAAAGCTGACTCAAACACCCAGGATGTCAGAACTTCAGATTCTCTGAGCTTTGGACTCCAGGATTCACACCAGCAGTGCCTCCTGGGGACTCAGGCCTTTGGCTTTGGATGGATAGTGACCCCATTGGTTTTCCTGGTTCTTCAGATTGTGGAGAATCTGCTGTGGGACTTTTCAGCCTCCACAATCAAGTAAGCCAATGCTTCTCATAAATTCCTTTCCATATTTCTCTATAGATCCCATATGTTCTCTCTGTTTGGAGAACCTGGATTAAGCTTCAGTGTAGATGGACTTTTGTTATCTTTTTTGATAACCCTTTCTCTAATTCCTTTTCCAGTCACCAATTTCCATTTGGGGCTCTAGTAAGGGAACCAAAATCTCAGGCCAAGCCAGTCAATGAAATAAGCTTGTTATTCATGCAATTTGGTTCAGGGTTTTCTGTCATATTCCTGTGTATCCAAATTTGGCCAGAGTAAAATTCAGTTTGCTAGAAGAAAAGATCTTTTTTTTTTCCAGCTGGATATGGATGAGGAATGTATGTAGCTCTAGGTATTAGCAGTTATCTTTGGATTTATTAAAATAAATCAATTTTAGGAAGATGTAAATATTTTGGAAGACAGAGTGAGATATGGTCTCCCCCCATACACACACACATTTTTGTGGCATAATTGAGGCTGGGCTTTTTAGATATCTGAAGTAATAAAGTCCCCTTATCTTTTAAGTCCATTTGAGTCAGGTTTTCCTTTATCATAAACAATAATATTTGACCAATGCTTAGCTTTCTAAATGTGCTAGCTAAGAGAAGTTTACTAGCTTAACCACAGTTATAGGGTAAAAGCAATATATGATTGAATAAAAGTAGAATAGATGCTGAAAACACTGAAGAATCCATACTTTATTAAAGAAATGATAATGTAGAGCATGGGCGTTGGAGTAAGTTAAACTTCACTTTAAACTCTGACTCATTTACTTGCCATATACATTAGCAAGTATTCATTGAACATTTACAGTGCACTGGGTGCTTTGGGGTCATTATCTCATGCAGTCCTCCTATTCTCCATTATGAACACACTATTTTCATCTCCATTTTGCAAGAGAGGAAACTGAGGAGTAGAGAAACCAAACCAAAACACACAGTTAGTCTGCGGCACAGGTAGTTTTCACACCTCGGTGTGCACTTCACGGTATTCTCACTTTTACTCACGAGGTCTTTTGAAAAGTGGTGGTCTACAGGTACCTTTTATTCTGCCTGTGCGTTGAGTTTTTAAAATATTTGGGTCAGTATTTAAAAACTGGAAGATTTCATGTAAAAACCCAGACTTTCATCTACCTCTTAGAAGTGAGGTCTGGCCACCCAGGGTCTGCATGCCCACGGGAATAACAGCTGGAGAGCTGCTGGGCTGCTCTTCTGCATCTGCTGAGACCTGTCTGTGGTTTATTGCCTCTCTGATTCCAAAGCTGTGCCAGTAACTACTGGTCATTTGTTTCACATTGTTGCTTTTCTTATAACGGAGAAATGTCTATTTGTACCTGAGAAAATGATGGATTGATCCAAAGGTTGGGAATTTTTTTTTTTTTTTTGAAAAAGTGAAAATGCTCTCTTCATTGAAAAAACAAAGACCATTTCTTGTTTAATCTGCAAGTGCTACTAATTTATTCATTTACATTTTCTGCTTGGCTTCTTTGAGCACTTGAGTTTGTGAATATTATACTAATCTATTCCTTTATTCTAATGTAGTTTTGGGAAACTTACTTCACTTCTCCAAGAATTTATTTCCCCTCATTTTAGAAACGGAGATTTTATTGCAGGATTAAGTTGAGATTTAAATAATTTAGTGGAATACCTGAAGTCTAAAAGTTTCTGGGGAAGGGAAACTTTCTTTCTTCATTCTTTTTCTTCTTATGGATCTGGCCTACATTACTGGAATCGATTGGGAACACATTTTTTTTTTTTACATTAATGGGTTTGCTGTCTATGTTATTTGCAAATGAGTATTGATCTGGTCTTATGCTTCATTGGCCCTTGGACAGGGCCCTTCTAATTTGAGTTCTGTGAAGGGAAGGGTTGTTAGTACCACATGGATGAGATTCTAGTAGGCTGAAACTTCCTATGAGCTGTGAGAAATCAAGCTTTCGTGTCTGTTTCCTCAAATTGCCATCCAGAAAAGGAGCTTTATGAATGACAGAAAGAGGCCAAACTGCACATCTAGAATAAAATGGGTACTGACTGTCAGGAAGAAGAGGCACTTTAATTGGTGATGGCGCTGTCAAAGTTTGCCAGTAGCTGTCACCACGAGAATGACCCTTCCCAGGAATTGGTTGGTCCAAAATATATAGAAAAATATATCCTCCTTAGTATACTGCCCTTCAGAACTCAAGAAATTGATCAGGTAAAATAAGAGTCATGATATAAAAAGTCAACTTCAATATCTATCCTTTTTAAAATTTGGAGAAAAAAATAGATTCTCCTTCTTGGTGTCCCTCTAAACAAATACTTCATCTTTGAACCTAGTCAGTCATTGTAAAATCATATAATTGCAGCACTATATAAGGGATGTAGAAAGGCCACATAGATTATTCTAAGAAACCAAGGAAGAATTATTTATGTCTCTGTGTATTCATTTATACATCCTGAATTTAACCTCTATGGAAAGAATTGAATTATAGAACTTCAAGGCAGCCAGCCATAATGATACTTAAGTTAATTTTCCTCAGTGACATCTCTGTTTTTCCAGATGTTTAACTAGACCGTAGAAGCAGTTCTTTTAATTTTCAGAGCAGTGACTCTTTGGTGAGATTACATCTTTCTTATTGTGGTTGTTTTTGATCCTATGCTCTAAGATCAAATGATAGCTATGGTTTTGTTTTGTAATATGGTTGCAATGGGCACCTATTTATGGTCTCTGCAGCACCCTTAACTAATTGGAGGCCCCTTCCTTTTTCTGAGTAGGGCATTGTTCTCCCCATTGATAAATGGGTCAGTGATTGCATAACGCAACCTGGCTCTCTGGCCACAAATGACCTGCTGAAAAATGTGTGTATGAACCAAATCCATCCTTTCCATGAATATTTGGTTTGGGGATTGAAAAGAGTCCCCATACCTAATTCCGGGCTTGGGTTCCATAAGATACCACTACAGTTTCTTAATGAATTTTCCCTTTGACTTCAACTTGTTTCAGAAGGTTTGCTCTTATCCTAGTCTTTTCTTTTTCATTTTCTGTTTTCCTTCCCCCCCTTTTTGTAAACCCCATTTAAAAAAATAACTAAGAGTTCAAAATTTTCTTGTGATATTCCATATGTTATGCTTTGGTGTTTTCTTGATGGCAAGTTTCATCTTGTCTCCTCTCATCCGAGGGCTATACAGAATAACCTTTACCATTTACAAAGAGCTTTCTGTGAGCTGGGTGCGGTGGTACACATCTAGAATCCCAGCTGCCAATATAGCTGAGGCAGGAGACCCTGTCTCAGAAAAAAAGGGAAAAACTGTGAATACAACCACAGCTCAGTGAAAGAGTAGTGCAGCACCCCAGGGTTGGATCTCCAGTATTGGGGGAAAACACTTTCTGTGAACCAGGCACTTTGCAGGTGTTTTGTATATATTATTTCTGTCTCTTAGCCTACAAAGAAAGAATATTAGCATTTTAAAACTATCATTTATAGTAATCAACTTCTCCAAAATCTCCATAATTGATAGTGAATTTTACGTCATTTCCTTTCTTTATTTCTTTGATAAACTTTCTTTTTTTATTGGTTGTTCAAAACATTACAAAGCTCTTGACATATCATATTTCATACATTAGATTAAAGTTGGTTATGAACTCTCAATTTTACCCCAAATACAGATTGCATAATCACATCGGTTACACATCCACATTTTTACATAATGCCCTATTAGTAACTGTTGTATTCTGCTACCTTTCCTATCCTCTACTATCCCCCCCTCCCCTCCCCTCCCATCTTCTCTCTCTACCCCATCTACTGTAATTCATTTCTCTCCTTGTTTATTTTCCCATTCCCCTCACAACCTCTTATATGTAATTTTGTATAACAATGAGGGTCTCCCTCCATTACCATGCAATTTCCCTTTTCTCTCCCTTTCCCTCCCACCTCATGTATCTGTTTAATGTTAATCTTTTCTTCCTGCTCTTCCTCCATGCTCTGTTCTTAGTTGCTCTCATTATATCAAAGAAGACATTTTGTATTTGTTTTTTAGGGATTGGCTAGCTTCACTAAGCATAATCTGCTCTAGTGCCATCCATTTCCCTGCAAATTCCATGATTTCATCATTTTTTAGTGCTGTGTAATACTCCATGGTGTATAAATGCCACATTTTTTTTATCCATTCATCTATTGAAGGGCATCTGGGTTGGTTCCACAGTCTAGCAATTGTGAATTGTGCTGCTATGNGTACCCTTTTCCCCACATCCTCGCCAGCACTTGTTGTTGTTTGACTTCATAATGGCTGCCAATCTTACTGGAGTGAGATGGTCTCTTAGGGTGGTTTTGATTTGCATTTCTCTGACTGCTAGAGATGGTGAGCATTTTTTCATGTACTTGTTGATTGATTGTATGTCCTCCTCTGAGAAGTGTCTGTTCAGGTCCTTGGCCCATTTGTTGATTGGGTTATTTGTTTTCTTATTGTTTAATTTTTTGAGTTCTTTGTATACTCTGGATATTAGGGCTCTATCTGAAGTGTGATGAGTAAAAATTTGTTCCCATGATGTAGGCTCCCTATTTACCTCTGTTATTGTTTCTCTTGCTGAGAAAAAAACTTTTCAGTTTAAGTAAGTCCAATTTGTTGATTCTAGTTATTAACTTTTGTGCTATGGGTGTCCTATTAAGGAATTTGGAGCCCGACCCCACAATATGTAGATCGGAGCCAACTTTTTCTTCTATCAGACGCAGAGTCTCTGATTTGATATCTAGCTCCTTGATCCACTTTGAGTTAACTTTTGTGCATGGCGAGAGGAGGGGATTCAGTTTCATTTTGTTGCATATGGATTTCCAGTTTTCCCAACACCATTTGTTGAAGATGCTATCCTTCCTCCATTGCATGCTTTTAGCCCCTTTATCAAATATAAGATAGTTGTAGCTTTGTGGATTAGTCTCTGTGTCCTCTATTCTGTACCATTGGTCCACCCGCCTGTTTTGGTACCAGTACCATACTGTTTTTGTTACTATTGCTCTGTAATATAGTTTTAAATCTGGAAACTTTCATTAAATACTTATACCTTCCAAGTATTATTGCAAAGACACTGAAGATGCAGAAACAAGTACAACGAAGTCTCAGCTCATGGTTCTAATTCCCATGGAGGGAGCAGATAATGTACAAATGGTGTGTGTGTGTGTGTGTGTGTGTGTGTGTGGTGTGCATGCTCATGTGTGTGCACATATTTCTGTGTGTAAGAAAGTGGTCAACAACAACAACAAAAAATTGTGATAAGGATAAGAAAGCAGTCGAATATTGAGGGATAGTTTAGATTAAAAATTTCCTCTGAGCATGGACTTGTTGGAGATAAGTATGAATCAAGGAAATAACTTGGAGATAATTTATAGATAGAGGTAATGGGAGGTGCAAAAACAGCCCTTGCTGACAGATAAAACAATAATTGGAGTGTTAAAAGTCTTGTTTATTGTCTTTCAATTACCTCCATGTGTAGAAATATTTCATACTTGTACACATATATGGAAACAAATATTACAGTGATGCTGTACAGAAAAGTGGAGAAAGGTTGAATAACAAAATGATCTGCAGACCCTTATTTGTCAACACAGAAACATGAGAAATGTAATTTCACTTCACTTCCACATATACCTCTGCCCTCAAACATCAGTGCCCAGTGACATATGAAATACATAGCTTATATTTTGAGAAAAGATATTTTTATTATATTCTCTAACAAATCTCAAACATTCAAGTCATAAAGGAGAAAATTAATAGATTTAATTATGTTAAAAGTAAGTACTTACATTAGCAGAAATAAAATATTTTAACACTTATTTCTCAGAAAATCCAGATGGTATAAAAGAATCATACAAGTTAACAAAGAACATGATAGAGCTATAAAAAGAATTTAAAGAAAAATGAAATGTGAATGTCTAATAAACATGTAGAAGGAGGCAAGCTCTGTATCAACAACAAGCAGAGTGACTCAAATTAAGACCAAAATAGGATGTTGTTTTATGCACATAGGTAAGTTTTAAAAGGTATGTCATTATGAAGTGTCGGCAAAGATGAGGAGCAGGTGGAACTCACTCTCTGATGGTGACAAGAGGTCATCACCTGTGGAAACAAGTTGGCATTATCTGGTACTCAAGGCAGATCCATGCACCTTAAAAGCCTGTGATACCACAAACAGGCACAATCTCCAAAGAAAGTTTCATGAATGTCTAGGTGAAAAAACATGCTTATTTATAGGAGAATTTTCTTAATAAAGGAGACAATCCTAAAAGGTAAAAAACAACCCAAATGCCCTAAATGCCCATCATTTAAAGCTGGAGAGTTAAATTGTGATTTATAGACATAGTGTTTGTTTGTTTGTTTGTTTTTAGCCAAAACAGATGAATGGCGGGGGAAAAAAAAGTATGACTGAGTACCAACATACCTAAATCTTAAAATCAGGCATAACCAAGTTTTTTTTTAATTTATTAAGAACATGTCCATTTGCAAATACCTGCAAAGAAAACCAAAAATGATTCAAAAAAGTTTAGAACAGCAGTTGCCCCTCTAGAGGACAGAGGGACTGTGCTCAGTGATACTTTGAACAGTATCTAAGAGACTTTGTTTTACAAGCTGCATTATGGGTGCTAGATGCTTATTTTATCATTTTTAAGCCATACATTAAAAAATTTGAACTTTAGACATGCTATTTTCTTTCTTTTTTTTGTTGGGGGGGTACTGTGGATTAAACTCAGGGACCCTCAAACTCTGAGCCATATCCCCAGCCCTATATATATAGATATATATTTTTTGTATTTTATTTAGAGACAGGGTCTCCCTGAGTTCCTTAGCACCTTGCTTTTTCTGAGGCTGGCTTTGAACTCAAGTTCCTCCTGCCTCAGTCTCTCAAGCAGCTGGGATTACAGGCATTTGCTACTGCACCCAGCAATGCATGCTATTTTCTCTATAAAAATAATTGATAATTGAAAAACAAGAATCTCTTTCCCACTCCATAATACTTAACTTCCACAGTGTTAAAAACAAAATCATTATTTTCCCACCTTTGCACAAATCAGCATGACTCTATTTCTTTATTTTAGTCTTTGAACATGTTGAAATCAATCATATGAAAGCGGTTTATCCCTCATTTACTTAGATTTTGCCACTTGGCATTTTTTATTTTATGTTCTATTTTAAGGCTTTAAAACTTGGTGAAAGAAGTACCAATTTTATGTTTGGATATGGATAATCAAATGTGCAGCTAAGTAATATGCAAGTCATTATTGTCAAATACCATTATAGACTCTATTGACCAAGGAAACTGTTTTTGCTGTTTGATGCTTTAGAGAGCCTTCAGAACATCGATAAAGGATAATATACAAAGAATATTTCCAGTTTTCAATTATTTTTTTTCTCAAGAGATAAGAAAAAAGTTTTTATCAGTACATGAAATTGAAGAGATGTGTTGGGTGAAATGACATGTAGTGTAAGAAAACAAAAGAAATCTACGTGTTCTTCTCCCCTGATCTTCACTACTCGTTTCTTTTTCATTGATTATGCTGTCCAAACATTTTGATCTACTAAGTAAAAACGAATTTCTGACTCTAACCTTCTCAAAGGGAGTAGCCTTCAGCCAATAATCTAATTTGCCAATAAATATAATTTTGAGCTGATAGAGGCAGAATAGCAAAGATGAGGACCATTTAGGGAAAAGACTCATTTTCTATCTCTCTGCAAAGTGTCAAAAGTGATTTAAAGAGCTTTAAAGACTGAAAACTACCTGAGCTCCAGGAATAGTCACTGCATATTTTTTTCTCCCCTTTATTTATTATTGTGATTCTTGGGTCAGGTTATCTAATTCTTTTCAATGTGAAAAATATCTGCTTTAAAAATAAGAAACTGTGGTTCAAAAAAAAGCAATAGATTGGCTCAAACTTAAATATGTTTGTGTGCAGAAGATAAATTAGAGGATTAATTCAGGAATAATATCTGTGTGGCAAGATATTGACCTGAAGTTCAGTAGCTGAATTTTTCAATCAAGTTTTTAGAGATATGTTACACTTTTATTGCAGAGACAACCTATATTCTCGTAAGAAGCAGTCAGGATTATCTTTCCACTATTTGCTTTAGAAGTGTAGCACTCAGAGATTTAAAGAGACTTTGGGTCTTATGCTATTATTACATCTGGTCTTCATATCAGTTTTGGTTACTTAGTTCTAAGCAAATAAAACCGATTTTGAAAAAAATCTAAGCAAAGTGGGAGTTTGTTGGAAGAATATGGAATAGGTCAGAGAATTGGATGAAAGTATAAAGATCTAAACTTTATAAATGATAACACTCACTTTGAAAATTCAGATAACAGAAATAGATGTTTTTTTTAATAGGGTATTACTCTTAGATTAGTGACCTGGAACTTCTTTTAATCTGTGAGTCTTTCCATTCAAGATTCCCGTTCCAGTAAAGGATCATCTGGTCTCCTGCCACCCTTGGCCAGGAATTCAGTGGGGGCTTTGACTTATGTCCCCAATAAATTTCTATTCAAAGAAAAATACAGATCTCATAACTAAAAAATAAAGTAATATAAAAAATGGGAGGTATAATCAATATTACTATAGCAACAAATAATGAAATCAAACAAAACAAAAATTTAAAAAATCTTATTGCAAAAATGTATGGATGAGAAGAACTTTTAAGGAGCACATGTTTTTCTGTAGCTATTATATTTTTAAATGACATTTTTTTTTTAGATTTTCTATTTACAATATTAAAAATGAGAGATGTTAGTGCCCAACTGCAATAAGTTGAAAAGAAGGAAAAGAACAACTATGATCTATTGACTAAGGAACAGCATTAGTGAATTCAGCAATCTGGACTAGAGGAATTCTTGGAATTAAATGAATGAGTCTACATTTTGTTCTTCATTGAATGGATGCTTATTTCAAGGGAATAGTGTTTCATTGTATTTTTTTTATGTTCCATGATTCAAATTAATAAGAAATTCGTTTGTTTTTGTGGAGCAAAAAACACAAAAATGGTTTGTTGCACTCGGGTGGAGTGTGTCATAGGATTCAGTGAGGCACAATTAATAGCAGATTACAAATCTGAAGTACACATGTTGGTACAAAATGAATGCCTTCCTCAGATTTCTCATCTGTCAATAAAGCCCTCTAGCAGAGCTTCTGATAACACAACAGCCTTACACCTTTGTCTGGGACATGAGTTAATAAACTTTTCGCCCTGGAGAAATTGGGAATGCACATTGCCCATTTATAGTTTAGTGGCTCTATTTTAATGTATCATTATCTTTGAAAATTTAGGCATTTATTATTCATGAAATTACTCCCCAATGTTTATTGTCCAATCAAACTGAATGAGATTAAAACCAAATTGATTTTCATTTTAATTTGTAGAGGGTTTATCAAAAGTCTTCCCCCCCGCACCCTGAAAGTTTCTTAAAGAAATAAGGAATCATTCTAGAGAAGAAGTCTCAACTTCGCAATCTCAAGAACCTATGGAGAGAGCTGGGGTTGTAGCTCAGTGGTAGAGCACTTGCCTAGCACATGTGATGCACTGGGTTTGATCCTTAACACCACATAAAAATAAATAAATAAAGGCATTGTGTCCATTGATAACTACAAAAAGAAAATAAGAACCTTTGGAGAAGATAAAATAGATGGGTCTCATCTGGGCAAATTCAACTGGAGCAAGAGAATGGGGGTGGGAAGAGATGAGATGGAGGGTAGAGAGAAATTTGACTATTGGAAGAAAAAATGGCTATCTCAAACAAATTGAAAGAAATTATACATCTTTATGAACAATTTACCTAGAGGTATGAAAGATTTGCTTCATGTACTAGAAACTAAATATCAAAATATTAATAAGAAGGTCAGATTCTGCATGTTTCTTTAAGTTGAAAAATTTGGAAGACACTAGTGTTTTCCTTTGATATCTTTATCAAAATCACCTACTGGTACTTGGAAAAAAATGCAGATTCAGTAATCTTCCACAGACTTTTAAATGAAAGACTTTGAAGATCAGCTCAGGAATCCACGTATTTGCTGGGTTTCCCAAGGGATTTATGATATATTTAAATCTAGTCCAATTAGTAATGCAGAACATTATTCTTAGAAGGAATGTCTCCCAGGAACAGAAGGCAGAAGTGACCTTCCCAGAGAAGCAAAGCACATTAATAAGCATTCATGTTTACTGATTCCCAAACTTGTGCTTTTGGCCTGTACACTATATTAAACTTTCATGCTATCACTGCTAAATAAGAAAAATTTTGTTATATACAAATTAATCACTTTAATTAATAAGGAAGAAGCATAAATATGGTTTTCAGTGGATATAAGAGAAGATAATAATGTAAACAAAGAGAATAATATAAGAACAGTCAACATATATTGATATAATCTATATTCCAATGTTGGCATACCCCTTACTGTAGATGTACCCTACTTACCCTTACATATTCCACAACTCCCTGTCTTTATTTTTCTTCAAGTCAATCAAAATATTGCAAAAAAATCAAGCATTGCAAGAATATATAGTATGGAAAATGCTTTTAAGAATTCTACTTCTAATACTACCACTGATGATGAGGAAGTCACAGTCCCATGAATGTGGAGGTAGGGAAAAGGAGCAATGGGACTTGTTCAAAACAAATAAAACAAAACAAAACTGCAGATAAAAATGACTCATGAAATATAAGCAGAAATCATCTGGTAACAATTCCAGGAAAACTTGTAAAGGGAGAAACTTGGTAGGGAGAGGTATCCTGTTCATCCTTCCAACTCTTTTCACTTCTTCCTGCCTTAAATGGGAAATTGATAGATGGAGCTGCATCTGCTTTAATTTGAGAAAACACTGGGAGTGAAAGCCACATATTAATCATGGTGGAATAGTAATGTCGAAGGAGCCTAGGATGAGAATACCATGGATCTTCCTTACCAGTCCTGCCCTGCCTACCTTTCATAAAGTCCCTCAATAAATGAAAATAAAACTTTCTCTTGCTGAAGCAACTGTTCTTTGGAAATCCTTCTATGTTCTTAGTTGCTAGCATCTGCAGGAGAGCAATTTTGCGTTTTGACACCATGGTTAGGTGAATACCTGGGCCTGTTAGGCAGTACATTTCATACTCTTTCGTGATGATGGGTGCAGGAGTCAGCAATGTGATACAGGCCAGTAGGATATAATCTTAGAAAACAAGGAACAGTGGACCTCATGTTTTGCTAGCTATGAGGAACATGAAAACTTAGAGCTATGGACATCCCAGGAAAGAATCTGCCCAAAGATGGTGCCAATGCAAGAAAGCAGATTTGAGAGATGGCAAGGGATAGATTTCTGGTATAACTTTCAACAAGTTTTTAAACTGATTTTGAACCAATGCTCCAAAGTGCCACTATGGAAACCATAATTTTATTGTACAACTTAACTAACAGGACAAAGTAAAGGAATAAACTAAAAGAACCAGAGACCTGTTTTAGTAATGGACCCTGAACATTTACCTATTGCTTGAATATGTTAGACTTGTATTTTTATTATTTGAGGTTTATTGTGCTTGAATTCTCTTTATATTATTATATCTAACTCTCTCATCTTGGTATTGGTATTGATAACCTTGCTCATCTTTTCATTTTATGTGTGGGGAAAGAATCATAGCTCCATATTGGGACCTGATGCTAGTAATTGGGTAACAAAGGTTGCATATACATCCTTCGCTAGAATCAGTAATCCCGAGTAAGCCTTTGTTCCTGGAAAACCCAGAAAAAGCTTTTGTCACATTCATAGAAGCCTCAAATTCCAAAAAAAACATCCAACAATCCCCCAAAGTACTATAATCAATGTTCAACTAACACACAAAAACAATCTGTTTTTCCCTAGTTGAAAATTCTGCAGCGATATATTCTCCAAAACTGTACCTTAGTGGGCCATTCTCTTCTGCCACTTTAGCTATTCAGCCTGCAATATGGCTTTGTTAGCACCAAAATATGTCTTCATATCATAATCATTGCTGTAATAAATGAGATAACAGAGAATATCTACTGGGTAAGGCTTTTCTAGGCCCTGGAGAGTTGTCTATTACATAAAAAAAGAAAATGGAATCCAAAATTGAAAAGTATAAACTTCTTCTCACTGCAAAAATGTAACAACATGTACAATATGAATTGGGTGTTTCCATAGCCAAAAGTCTAATGTCTGTCTTTACCAGGATTGCAGCTCCTTAAATAGAAGTGTTTCATTAGGTTGAGTTGATTCAAAAGACAACATTTTCTTGTAGAGGGAAAAATCTCAATTCCATGCTTTATTCAGAATAGTCTGAAACTTCTACTTTTTATTCCTATTTTAAGGGTATATCCTTTAAGGAATGCTAAGATTCTAACAATGTGTATTGTGTTAATTGATTGGCATTCTGAGTGATTAGCCTGCTAAAATATTGGGGGTGAGAAATGAAGAAATATAAATTCAGAAAAGTTCAGAAACTCCGCTGCCACTTATTTTTAATTTACCTACCTGTGAAAATAGCATTATTTGCTGTTATATACTACCAAATAATATTTTAGAACAAATACAATACTCAACAAATTAAATTTAATACATCATTTTCTACATAGAATTATTTGAAGTTATTATACTGTATTTTCTTAGAAAAAGAGACATAGCAAGTTACATAGATGGATAAATTCACAAGGATGCATTCTTCTTCTACCTTGTTGTTCTTTTAGTTTAAGGAAAACAGTTTAAGATAACTTGTGAAGACTGCCTTCATTGCTACCTAGCTTATATTGATTTGATCAATGAATAGTGCCAGTTATGCAGAAGTACTTGAGAACATACTTTATAGTTTTTTGGAATTACTTAAAATGTATGTTATAAATGCAGATTATTATATCTCACTCTCTAAGTACTTGTCTCAGTAAATTGAGGATATGGTATGAAAATCCCAAATTTTCTAGATTTTGTAGGTACTTCTGGCTTAGGTGGACTATACACCAAATTTAGGAAAATATTTTTGTCCTCTGTACCATGAGTCTTAACATCAAATCTAGCTGATAATATCAAAATACTTAAATGACTACAAAGTTGGATGCAGCAAGGAAGCAACCAAGGTGTAAAATACAGGGAGGCATTTCCTCTTAGCCTGGAGCTCTTGTGCAGATTGAGTGCTGTATTCATTTATATGAGAAATAGTCATATCCCTAACATTTTCATTGGATTGTTTACCCCAGCCCCAGGTAGGGCCTGCATTCCATCATAACTTTGGCTTTCTGAATTCTCAGAGAACCGGTACAATTCAGATGCTCGTCACATAGATGGACATTCTGTTACTTTCTCTCCCCAATATCAATTTACTTTCAGATCATCAGTGAGTTAATTGAACAAATGGCAGCAATCTTGCCAAAATCTGAGGAATTGTTCTCTGACCTTGCAAGTCGTTTTAAGTGTAATCTCATTTAAATAGCCCAAAAGCTTTTAGATAAAATACAATTTGGCAGATAAATGATATTTCAAGAGGGGAAGGACAGAAAATGTGAAAAAGCCAAGTGAAGTGAAAAATTTTGTTTTGGTATAGAAGGCAGTTATATTAATTTTTTATTTTCAAAGGTGTTACTGTTCACACTGGTATTTACACATCTGTTAAAATGTTCTTCTTTATGGTATGCCAGTCCTGCGTGTATGTAAAACCTCACAGTGAGGTGACCTGTAAGCCGAGGGGCCCTGGATGGTACCAGTGGAAGGGTGGCATGTTCCTCCTGCAGATGGCATTGTGGTTTTCAGTTGCTGAGTGCTTTAGAACATACATGAACCCTCAACTTCAGAGGTGCTTGTTCTGCACCCTTGGAAGTTTTTTAGTTCTAAAAAGATTAAACATATATGCTCTGGCAAAAGAAACCCGGCTGTTTGCCCTGTAGTAAATGCTGAATTTTAATATTCCTGTTATAATAAGCTAATTAGGAAGAGACTTATGCTCTTTAATCTCAGATGCCAAGACTTTTCTAAACCTCACTCCTGTGGATGTCATTTGCTTCTCGGGATTTCTATCCTTGCTAATCTTATTTCATCGTCCCACATAATTAGAATTGTACAAATTCTAACTATTCAATCATCATTTCCCTCCTCTGTGAAATGCGCTACCAGACTGAGAAATGGAGGTGGGCTTCCTTTGTTCCTGCTTTGAGTCTTAAGAAAGTTAAATATAAAAAAAAATTGGGAAGTGTTTGAACACATTACCCTTTCAATGTGATCCTCGGTTAACACATTTCCCTGGAGGGTGGAAGAGAAAAGTGAATACAATTCTTTTTAATCTATTCGATTTCAACCTAAAATTTTATCTTAAAATTTTCCTGTTGCACCATCAACTACGTTATAGAGAAAGGCAGAGGAAAAAACAAAAATACTTGACTGAATCATTAGCTGTTTCTCTTAGTTTATATGCTGCTAGTCTCACAAGAAATGAATATATGTTAATTCTAACTTCTGAATCTATGAGGAGTAGCATAAAATGGGCCAACTGCATTAGATTGAGGAAATATATGGGCATATTCAGCTTTGGAAACATTTGGAGTTTGGAATATTGGTGCAAATACAACTGCTCTGGAGTGTCTCTCATAAGCATGGTAAAGAAAACATTATTTTTAATATTTCTGAATTTAGCAAAGGGACAGATTTTTTTTTAGTGTTATGCTTTGAATCTATGTGTTCTCCAAATTTTGTGTGTTGGAATTTAACTCCAAAGGTGATGTTATTAAGAGTTTGATCCTTGGGGGATAATTAGGTCATAAGGGCTACACATTCCTAGATATGGTTAGTGCCCTTTATAAGACAGCTGAGGGAGGATATTTGTCCTTTTTCCCCAAGGTGCTGCCCATGAGAGACAACTTAGCCTTGAGGGATGTGAGAAATAAGCTTCCATTGTATTTAAGTTACCAGTCCAATATATTTTGTTATAGCAGCAGGAATGGACACCTCATCCAACTGAACCTTGGAAATTTGGCTCTAAAATGTGGACCACTTGTACATTTTTGTGCACTTGACCTTTTCTAGAGCTTTTGAGAACACAAGTAAATAGAAAAGCTTGAATTTATAGTCTCTTGATTAGTAATGAGATCTTCTCTATCTTCTCACATTTCAGAATTTGCTGCAGTTAAGGCACTGTCTCCATGAAGCTAGTGAACAAATGCAAGTAGCTTTCCAGGAAGACATCACATATTAATGGAGTTTCTTATACTTTTAACAGAGATCTCATTTAGATTATGAATAAAAATATCAATATTTGAGAAGTGCCAGAAAAGGAGGGAAAGCATCTTTCAACTCAGAAGGATTCTGGGTAACTCTAGCACAAGTCAGAACAAGAGCATTGAGGTCAGAGAGAAGAAGAAGACAGCCACCTTGGATACAGCCTATTTTAATTTTCTTAGGGCTGCCCACGTAACATTTTAGTCAGTGACTCATCAAATTGAATTCTCCCAAATTTGATGCTATTTTTTCAATCTTAAGAAATTCAGCAAGCATTTTTTGCTAGTTAAAAATATTTCTGGGGAACAGAGGTCCTTAAGTGTGTCTTTGGTACTTTATGAAATCCATGTGTCCACTTTCTGAATAATAATATTAAAGGCATAAACCCCCTAAAATTAAAAACTTATTATGTTTAAACACATTCTCAAAATATGATGAAAACAAACTTATGACATAGTAATATGGATTGTTCCTCAATACCTTTAATAATAGGCCCTTTTATTATCTAATTATTACTATAATTTTGGAGTAGTAGTAATAGTGTGTATACACACACATATATTTTTAAGTATTTGTTAATGACATTTATTTATTTTTTATTTATTCATATGCAGTGCTGAGAATCAAACCCAGTGCCTCACGCATGCTAGACAAGTACTCTACCGCAGAGCCACAAACCCAGCCCCAAACATAAATATATTTTGAATGATTTGTATAATATTAATGTAATGTTTCTGATTTATTTTGGTGGCACAGTCACAAATTTTCCTCACAGTTCAAAAGTTTGTTGCCTATATATGCAATTGAAGTAGAGACAAAATAAACTACAGCTTAGTGGAAAAAAAAAGGATATAGTTCTATTTATTCAGGTTCTTGGACTTCCTGGATTCTGTCCATGGTCTCCCCAAAGGCCTCCATTCTGCAGGCTAAAAATCCCTGCTATATGGGTTACAATAAATAATATACAACTAGATTTCTTTTTTCCATGTCAAAAATAGTGTTGCTATATTTCTCATTGCAGGTTATAACAACTGAAAAGTTATCTTTGAGATGATATTTGAGTAGAGAAATTAGGACTGGATTTTATTCTTTAAATTTTTTTATCCTTTATGAGACAAAGTGTTCCCTTGGCATGCTTAGTAAAGTTAAATGCATTTAATAAAATCCCTGTGGTATTGTATATTGCCACATTGCTGGGAAAGAATATCTATTTATGAAAATAATGTTTCTAGATTAAAAATTTAAATAAAGGAATATGATATATCAGAAATAACAAATTCCTGTAGGAATTATTATTTTTTTTAACAGTAGATTGATCAGTGGCATTTTGCCTTCAGATGTTGTTAATCTCTCTCAGTCGGGACCAAAACAGCAAGCCATTTCAAGTTGATCACAGGACAAAAATTGGCACTACGTTTCCTTGGTTTCCTTGGCTCGAGTGTGCTGTATGGCTCATTTCACGAGTAATGAAAATAATGATGATAATGACAACTGTGAGAACACCACCCAAAGCATAATAGAAAAAAGAAACCAAAGGGGAGAGGATCATAATCATATCTAGTACTGTGCTTTAAATTCTTGGAATGTGAATTTTCATAATGAAAGAGTGCCATCTTCAATAGCAAAATAGCTATAGAGTACCCAATATCCATGGCTTGTTTTGTTTCATTTGCTGGAAAGCCACATTTACAAGGAAAATGATGAGTGAAAACCAAGGGAAGTTTGAATCCCAGCAAGAATTTTGATTCTACTGTTGATGAGGGTTTGGTAGGAAATAGAAAGACTCATAGGAGACCAGGAATAGGGTGAGCGGGGTTTGTAAGGTGACCTTGTCCACTGGGAGTGCAGGGTAAGCACAGAGGGAACACTGAAGCAAATAGGAATTTCACAGTCTACCTGTGAGACTGTCATGCCTGGTTCTGTGAGCTTTCAAATCTCACACGGGTACAAAGCAATGCCTCTGTTGCTTTGTTTTCTCAATGAGTGGAGTTTTAGAAAAAAGATTTCTGCAGTCACTCACACTGCCAATGTTTTGACAGAGTCAACAGAGATAGGAAAACATACTTTCACAAAGAAGCATAACTCAGTTTTTCCATCTTCATCCTACTGGTCTCTCTTCTCCACACACATACAATATCCTGACAATATTGACCCACTTGATCTTTACTTTTGGTACATTCTCACTTCTTTGAGCCCTAAAGAAGACAGAAGACAAAACAGTTGTGTTTGTTGTGGAAATTAAGGCAATCAGCACCAGGTCAAACAAGCAGTAAAAAATTGCTGTGGCCCTGGTCAAAATCTTTATCTTGCTGTGGCCCTGCTGTGGTCCTGATGGAGAGAAGGTATGTGTTTGGCTCTTGGTTTTGATGCTTTAGATGTTTCAACAAAGTTAATATAATGTAAACTGAGTCCAGGTGGCTAATTCTAAATAAATATTTTTTTTTACCATAATAAAACAAAAGGAAGAAAAACCTCAATGAAATATCAGCTTATTGTAGTAATAATGGCTATTATCAAAAAGACAAAGGAAAGTTAGTGCTGGTGAGGATGTAGAGAAGAGGGAACTCTTCTATGAGGTTTGTTATAGTGCAAATGAGTACAGTCACAGTGGAAAACACATACAAATGTTCAAACAACGAAAATAGAACTACCATATGATCCAGAAACTCTTCTTATGGATATACAACCCAAGGAAATAAAACCAGTCTTTCAGAGAGACATCTGCCCTCCTGTGTTCATTGCAACACTATGCTCAATAGCCAAGAAATAGAAACAATCTTCATCTGCTGATGAACGGATAAAGAAAGTGTGTATGCATGCAAAATGGTATATTGTTCAGCTATAAACAGAATGAAATCCTGCCACTTGGGACAACATGGGTGGATCTGGAGATCATTATGTTAAGTGAAGTAAGCCAGGTATAGAAAGAAAAGTACCACTTGGTCTCACCTGTGGAATCTAAATTAGTTGCTCTCATTGAAGTTGAGACTAGAATGGTGGTTACCAGAGGCTATGGAGAGCAGCAGGGAGGGAGGAACGGGGCAAAGGCTGAGTAAGGAGTATAGTTGCAGCTAGATTGGAGTAGGAACTTCTAGTGCATTATTGCACTGTAGGGCAACCATAGATGATGAAAATGCACTGTGTTTAAAAAAAAATCTAGAAGAAAGGATTTTTAAAGTTTGAGGATATAGATGTCTAATTTGATTTAACATTATACAATACATACATATATTGAAATGTCACATGGTTCTTCCTAAATGTGTGCAATTTTAAAGTATGAGTTAAAAAACATTTTTTTTCAAAATATAAATATAAATGCTTGAAAAGAAAAAATACTAATAAAAGAATACCAACTCTCTCATCATACAAGATACCAATAACCATGAAAAACTGAAATTATAGTGAAGTTGAATTCTGTTAAATAGGTTTTGCTTATGGTGCATCTAATCAACAGAAGAATTAACATCATCTTACTGAATGGATATAAAGACGTCTGGGAAAAATGTGGAATACCTTATTCTTATAAATTATTTTAAAAACCCTTAATTTTCAGCAGTTATCAAATAGAAATCCGCAGTTGCTTCAATAGCATTGTTACATATCATTGTGATTTGAACATATAGAGGATATAAATATTAGTTAAAATTTTTAACTTTTAAATAACTTTCTTCTTAATCTCTTCTATTTCCAATTTTCTGGGTAATAAAAGTGCTTATGATACTCATAGCCAGGACATCTGTCCAATATTTACACAGAAGAATCATTAAATATTTCTAATTCATTAAAATTCTTGTGCATGTTCTTTTTGAAACATTAGCTGGTAACTCCATTCATAATAGAAATTTGTGTGAGTTCACATGTTATTTAAAGAAAACACATAGTCTATTTTTAAGACCATCATAATAAAAATAGTAGTGATATTATTTGTAGTAATTTTAATCCATTTTTGGTTTATTAATTTTAGAGGGTAAAATTCATAAATATAGAGATGGAAATGATCCTAATAATGTGAAATATGTATTAAATTGTTTTAAAATTTATTATTTTACTTTTATTGTTTCTGGAGGCAGATAAAACAAATATTATGCCCATGTCATAGATGTCAATTGAAACCTAAAGACTAAGTGACTTCTTTCAAGGTAACCAAATTGGTAGAAGACACCAGAACCCTAACTCCAGGAACTGTGGTGCATTATGAGTATCGTTAGCTTCATGTGACTATTGAACAACTGAATGTGGAAACTCTAAATTTAGAAGTGTTGTGAGAATAAAACACACACACTGGATTTCAAACACAGTCCTCAAACAGGCATGGAAAATATCTCTGTAATACTTCTACATCAATTGAATATTGAAATAAAGCTTTTGATTCATTGGATTGAATAAAAAATTTCACCCCTCCCCTTTATTTTAATGTGGTCTCTAGAAAACTTAAACTTTTATAGGTGGCTTTCCTATTTCTCATGAACTGCAATATCCTAGAGTCTTATTTTTTTTTTTCTCATTTGGTGGACATGTGTTTCAAATTGGATAACTCTGTTCCTATAATGTGATTCACAGTTTGAAAACATGTTAAGTTGGACATGACTATTTCTGTCAGCACAGTGATCAGACTAAGTTTATTCAATGAATTCTTAAATTGTCTTAATGAGGTACTTAAAATGTACTGCCTATGAAGTAAAAAATTCTAATGAATAGTGCTTGCTTTTTTGTATTATAGATTTGTTGATTTCCTTAAGATTATAGTTTTGGCATCCTCATTTTTGATGGTTTTTAACATTTAATATCTACATGTTTAGAAAAAGTTTAGAATAATAAATAAACTTTACCTGATTGGAATACAATTTCTGTCTAATTCTAATTCCAAAGCAGTAGCCAAAAGAAAAAAATCCAGAGAGTACTTTCCACAAGAAACATGAGTGACACATATAAAATTGAAAAATTTCTCCTTGCCCCACTAAAAGTGTTAAAAAAGGGAATTAATTTAAAATCTCTTTTATTGAGCTTAAAATATCTAGAACAACAAGAGTAGTGATCCAATATGCTTCTATTATCCTACTTCTTGTAACTTATCCATGCCTTTCCATTATTCATAGTGTAATTATAACCATGGTAGAATTCTCACCATGACTTATCCAGCCTCACCTCTCACTCTTCCTCATTCTTCCTTTCCACCCCCTTCTTGCTGTGAGGGATACATTGTCTTCTTCCATATCCTCCAACACTCTGGGTCTCATGTACTGTTTTGTTCTTGTTAGATGCTGTATTCTTTTTGCCTTGTTAATTCCTATTCTTCAGATTTTAGCAAAAGATTAACATTTCCTTGTGGACTAATTCATTGACTTTCAAATATTGGTCAGTTAGTTTTCATAACATGAGTTTAAATTATTCCATGTCTTACTTTAAATAAATTATTTTAATTTATAATGATATTCTAATTCATGCACTTATTTTATTCATATGTTTAATCCCAAGTAGACCTAAGACCTACCATCTTTTGTTTTTCAATACTGTATCTCCAGCATATACTTTTTCAACAAATAGTAAGTGCTCAGGAAGTATGAATTTAATGAAAGAATAAACAAATTCACATGTGAGGGGATGGACAGATGTTCTCTGAAATATGTATAATCTTCTATTTAAAATAGAACTCTTGATACTTAATTTAAATGAGTCCACTGATATTTTTTATAATCATTTTATCTTTCATATTTGGTTTACAAAGTAATTCAGTTTCAAACTAAAAATCAGACATTGTCAATACTGTTGTTTAATGTAGGCTGTCATTATATATTTGGTACACACACTATCCTTAAGACAAAAAAAATGATATTTCTATTCTTGGGAAGAAATGTTCAATTATAGGAAGGTGATGTAGCTTTACCCTAACTTGAGACAATAATACATACGGAAATATATTTGGAATTTTTTTGTGTATGTTTGTGTGTGTATAGAGAGAGGAAGAAAGGGAAAAAGAGAGAAAGAGAAGAGAGAATTTACTTTGAGAATCAGTAGCAGAAGAGAAAGATTTGAAAACCTTGCAGTTTTGCCAGGAAAACACTTGTAAAACTGGGACTGACTAAGGTGTGGCTGCTGAAGAGATTCACACCATTAAAAAGAAACAAGTATTTTTCACAGAGACAGTAGGAAAGATGCCTTGAGCATACCCCAGGTATCATCAAGACCCCACCCATTGAAGGCTAAAGGATATAAAAGTAAAAAAATCATTTTGAAAGACTTTGCTTTAAAAGAGATGTTGTGGTGCTCCATTCACACAGGGCTGCCTAAGAAGTTGTTTCCCCTTAATTTACATTACCATGCTCAGCAGTCCAAGTACTCAGAGGCTGCGCAGCTGTGGTCTAATGGAGGGCCCAACTATTACTCAAGTCAGTGGCAGACTTCAGTGTCTTCTACATGGTACTGGTTTTGTAGGAATACAAAATATTGGAGTTACAAGGTCACAGAGATTTCCATTCAGATTTCAAAGATGGCCTAGGAGGCCAAGTATGTGTACAGGGAAGGTTGGAATTCCAGCAGGCAGCCCCTGGGAAGGCAATGCATGAGGCTATGAGAATTAAACTGAAGCCCATCTGTAAAGGAAAGTTGCATGCACAGCATAGCCAGCCCAAGAGAGGGGCAATGTGTGTTGCATCTAGCAAGGCTATAGGGGTAAGACTGCCTCAGCCATTTTGGGCCCATGTCTTGCAACCATGTGCCACACGTGGAGCTACAGAACTTCATTGCCTTGAGTTTCAGAGGAGACTTTGGACTTGGACTTTAGGGCAAGTCTTAAAACTATTAAGGGGAAGTCTTAAAACTATTAAGACTATGGGAACTATGAATTGAATGCATTTTTTTTTCAATGTGAGATGGGCAAAATCTTTGAGAGTGAAGGAAGGAATGCTGTGATTTGGATTTGCAATTGCTAACGAAAGTCCATATGTAGGTAATGCAGCATTGTTCAGAGGTGAAAATACTGGAATATGTGGGCTCAGACCTCATTAGTGGATTAATCCAGTTGATGGAAGGTGGTGAAAATTATCAACAGGTGGGGCACTAGGGACTATGTAGGCCCCTTTATATCTCTCTTTCTCTGCTTCCTGATATGAGCATCTTTCATGCATCACACCTTTCCACCATGATGTTTCACCTCACCTGAGGCCCAAATCAATGGGATTGAGAACTATGGATAGAAATCTCTGAAATTGTGAGCCCAAATAAATCTTGGCTCCTCTAAGTTCTTTTCAGGTATTTTGGTCATAGTGATGCAAAGCTAACACAGGTATTTATTTATTTGTTTGTTTATTCATTCATTCATTTTGGAGGAGGGAGGAGGGATCTTGTGAAAGGTCTATCTTGTCCAATCCATTCATTTTATAAAACCTTTTTCTATACCATGTATTTTCTGCCTTATTAAAAAATGTTACATTGATTCTAAAGTTATTAATGCTGAGTTCTTTTTTATGAATAATAGTTTGGTTTTTTAAATAGGCTGCAAGTCACTTGCTATAATATTCCTTATTATAAATGATGTGTTGAATACTCAGCAATTTCTACTGAGTGTTCTTTATAATTGAAAGTATTTAAGACACATATAATCATAGTCAAATTTTATATAAATATCTCAATTGCATTTTAGTTATAAAATTGGTAATGAGAATCAATTCTTAATTAATTCATACTATAATAAAATTATAGTTATGGGTAATTAAGAATTGACATTTCAATTATTGAAAAATATTATTGAATATAACTGTAGTTTAAAATGATGCCAGTGAGTAAAACAAACAGGGAAAGTGAGGGCATTTTTAGTTCAGCTGGTAAGAAACAAATCTGGTGTGTTGTTATTGGTGATGAGGACTTCTTAAACAAATCTGGCTGGTTATTATTTCTAGTGTAGACTGCTATCCTGGTTTTCAAAATATTGCAATGCTTCCCTGGTCTTTTTGCTCTTTTCTTCTTTTAAAATTTCATACTCCTGCCAGATTAATATGAGCAAAAATCTGTTTTGAATTTGCTTCTTGTTATGGTTTGGATCTGTATTGTCCCTCCCCAAAGCTCATGCATTGAAAGTATGGTCCCCAATGCAATAAGATTTATAGGTAGTTCTGCTCAGGGACACACAGCCTAACACCCAAACTCTGCACGCATGCGCGTGTGCATGTACACACACACACACACACACACACACCTGCTTATAATCAAGTCCCTCTGGCATAATGCTACCATTTCAGGATGATAGTGTTTTTCTGACCTAGTACATCTCTTTCCATTAACTTTCTATATTTCTGTAATGTATCCACTGTGAAATTTCTTCCCCTTTTCATTGTCTTGTGCTCTATTATTTCTGGCAATCTTTCATATTTGTATAAAATTCTTTTTAACATCTTACACTTTTCCTCTTTTCTACTGGTTTTACCTAGTTGTTGTTTTTAATGAAAATCTCTCTGTAACTCCTCTTAGCAACATCATTAAGTGTGTTAACCATCCCCCTCTCTGGAATTGTGATGGCCCATGAGAATGAAGATTGGGCTAATAAAAAATTTCTATTAAGTATAAATACATATATGTTAAAATGCCTTTTAACATACAGAATCCATTGATCTCATTGTCTAAAATCATGCATGAGTACTATAAAAACATGCCTACTAAGTTTTAATTAAACAATAATTTTTCAGAGTCAGCAGCATTTAATAATAAAGACTAGTTTTAATAATTGCCAGTGTTTTCTGTTCATTTGATTATTCAGTAAATATCGTAGTAATACAACCTATATATGCTGGTTAGTCATAAACACTTTAGGGAGAGACAGAGGAACTAACCCCTAAAAAAAAAAAAACACACTCAGAAGTAGGACTTTTAGGAAATGATTAGATTTTGAGGCCTCATTCATCAGTGGATTAATTCATTGATAGCTAAATGAGCTACAGAGAATTAGGACCTAGTTGGAGGAAGTGGATCCCTGGGGACATGTCCTAGAAGGCCATATTGGCGTATCTTCTCACCAGTCCCCCCTCCCCCTCCTTCTTGGCTTTTGTGAGATGGACAGGGGTCTTCCACTTTGCCCTTCTACTGTGATGATCTACCTTGGAGCTGGCCATCCATGGACTGAATCCTATGAAACGGTTAGCTGAAATAAATCTTTTTGCCTCTAAGTTGTTTCTGTTGGATATTTTGTTCCCAGTGAGGAAAAGCTGACTAACAGCTCTTTTATGCTCAGAAATTTCCAATATCTCCCACCACCTACAGTAGAGTTGTTGCCATGGTTCGGATACTTAACAGCTATGTTACCTTCTGCATATTATTAAATTACTCTTGGCATGTCCAATTCTGTATAGTGTGTTTAATAATAACTATTTTTAGAGTTGAATTGTGACTATTAAATGTGAAAAGATCCATAAAACATTTATGAAAGTGCCTAAAAACAATATTTTGATTCCTCTATCCTTTAAACTCAAAACATTTTGTAGCCAGTTATTTCAACTTTAAAATGCTTTATTGAATTATATTTTTTCTATATATATTACAGTATTTTCAATGTATCTTGAGGACTTGGCCATAGTAAGCATGTTTTATGCCTTCTCCATAACATGTAATATATACCTTTCCTTGATAAAAAACAGCTGATGAATTGATATTATACTTCACAGTGTAATTGTCTCACATTTTATGATGGTTTTTTTCTTGTAAAAAAGAACTGGAATATGACATTATGTAAAACTTTTAAAAAAACTGTCTGGTATTAGTTAAAAATCATTTACACTTGGTGCTGTGGTGCATGCCTTTAAATTCCATTGACTCAGGAGGCTGAGGCAGGAGGATTGCAAGTTTGAGGCCAGTCTCCTGAACTTAGTGGGGCCCTAAGCAACTTAGTGAGACTCTGTTTCAAAATAAAAGATAAAAAGAGCTGATGATGTGGCTCAGTGGTAAAGTACCCCTGTGTTCAATCCCAAATATAAATAAACAAACAAATAAATAAATAAATGATAAAAATGTATCACTGTCTTTGGTACAAGAGTAGGATGCTCAGGATACTTGTGAATATACCTGAATTTGGTGGTGATAATTATATAGTAAAATATGGTAAAATGGAAGAGGATAAAAGATACTCATTTTAGCCAGTAGTGAGGTGGTGTACCCTATATTCCCAGAGACTTGGGTGGCAGGAGGATTGCAAGTTTCAGGCCATCCTCAGCATATTAGTGAAACCCTCAAAAACTTAGCAAGACTCTCTCTCTCAAAATTAAAAATAAAAAGGACTGGAGAAACGCTACTGGTAAATTGTGCTTGGGTTTAAACTCTGGTACCCAAAAT
Source organism: Marmota marmota marmota (assembly GCF_001458135.2). Lineage (NCBI taxonomy): Eukaryota > Metazoa > Chordata > Mammalia > Rodentia > Sciuridae > Marmota > Marmota marmota. The sequence continues at coordinate 11,244,170 of NW_025999869.1, forward strand.
AAACAAACAAGCAAATAAATACTCATTTAGATGCTGTGAATACAGGACCCTGGTCTCTGTTTTATTAATATCTTGTCACGTCACATAAGTGAGTTAATTTCTTTGAACTTCACTGTTTCCATTCCAAACAGCAGTAGAACTTCTAGGAAATTTCTATGGCATTTTTACATATCAGGAATAATTATCTGGGATATGGTCTAAGCATACTAATATAAATAGCGACCATTTGATATGATTATTTATTAGTTCCACTCTTGAAATCATTGCTTTATTCTTTTTTAAAAAATCTTTTAAGGTTTTGGATGCTCAGAATTTAAATGAAAATAATTCTCAATTCATGACATACATTCTTGATCACTAGGTACTCTACTTTTGTTAAATTGTATTACATAATCTCCCCCTTCAATTTATAAACTATGTGGATTAAAATTGAAATGTGAAAATAAAATTGTAAAAGTAGTAGAAGAAAATATAAGAGAATGTGTTTGTAACCTGGGGAAAATATATATTTTTGATACATAAAGTAGAAGCTATAAAAGGAAAAATTGTGGATTTATCTACATTGTTATTTTATACATTTTCCCCCAAGCTATGTAAAATTAATTAGATTTAACTTGTCTAAAACTATATTGAATAATTCTATCAAATTCTTCTTTTTCCTTCTTTTTAAAATTTATTTTTATTTTTGCATATTTTATTGCTGATTATAGTTGCACATAATGGCTTGATTTAATTTTTTATACATGCATACAATAAGACAATATAATTTGGCCAATATCATTCCCCAGTATTTCCCCTTTCCCTCCTTTTCTCTCATCTCTTGCTGTCTTTCCTTACTCTACTGATCTCCCTTTAATTTTCATGAGATCCCTCCTCCTTTCTTTTCCTATTTGTTTCCTAGCTTCCACAGATGAGAAAAAAAAAAACATATTACCTTAGCCTTCTAAGTTTGACTGACGTCACTTTACAAAATGTTCTCAAGTTCCATTTTCCTGCAAATAACACAATTTCATTTTTCTTTATGGCTAAATAAAACTATTGTGTATATATAGCACATTTTCTTTATTCATTCATTCATTGATGTATACCTAGGCTGATTCTGTAGTTTGGATTTTGTGCTGGTATAAACATGGGAAGGCATATATGGTGATAGTGTGATGACTTTAATCCTTTGGGATAAATACTGGTATAGCTGGGTCATACAGTGGTTCATTCCTAGTCTTTTGTGAAAATTCTGTACTAATTTCCATAGGAGTTGTCAAAGTGTTCATTTTTTTTTTTTTACATCCTCTGCAGCTTTATTATTCTTAATGACTGACATTCTGACTGGTGCAAGATAAAATTTCAGTGTGATTTAAAATTTGAATTTCCCTAATTGCTATTGATGTTGAACATTTCCTCATATATTTGTTGGTTATCTGTATTCCTTCTTTTGAGAAATATCTCTTTAGTTCATTTTCCCATTTATTAATTTATTTTTAGTTCTATGTATTCTGGATACTTATTGTTTGTCAGAAGAGTAGATTTTTTTCCATTCTATGGGTTCTGTCATCATATTCTTATTTGTTTCCTTTTATGTGCCAAAGCTTTTTAATATGAAGTCATTCTATTTTTTTTTTTTTTTGTACCGAAGATTGAACTCAGGCACATGAAATCACTGAGCCAGCTCCCGAGCCCTATTTTGTATTTTACTTAGGGACAGGGTCTCACTTAGTTGCTTAGAACCTTGCTTTTGCTGAGGCTGGCTTTGAACTCAAGATGCTCCTGCCTCAGCCTACTGAGCTGCTGGGATTATAGGTGTTCTCCCCTGGACCAGGCTGATACCATTTTTTTCTAATACCTTTATTTTACTTATTTATTTGTATGTGGTGCTGAAAATTGAACCCAGGGCCTCGCACTTGCCAGGTGAGTGCTTTACCACTGAGCCACAACCCCAGCCCCTGATGCCATTTTATTTTTAAACTTAGTTTTTCTTTACTGAGTTTTAGGTGTCCCTTGAGAAAGTCATTGCCTGTGTCTATATGTTAGAGTGTTGTCCCTATGTGGTCTTCTAAGCCTTGCATAATTTCTGGCCGAATTCCTAGATCTTTGGTTTATTTCGAGTTGATTTTTGTGGAGGGTAAGAGATAAGGGCCTAGTCTCATTCTTATGCTTATGGATAACTAGTTTTCCCAGCACCATTTATTAGTAAGGTTCTCTTTCCTCTAATGTATGTTTTTGGTAGCTTTGTCAAGGATCAGATGATTGTATTTCTGTGGGTTTGTCTCTGTGTCTTCTATTTTGTACCACTGGTGTTAAGTATCTGTTTTTATGCCAGAATCATGCAGTTTTTGTTACTATAGTTCTGTACCAAAATTTCAAGTCAGATATTTTAATTCTCCTAGCATTTTTTTTTTTCTCTTAGAATGGCTTTGGTTATTCTGGGTCTTTTATTCTTCCAAATGAATTTTAGGACTTTTTTTTTCAAGTTATGTAAAGAATGTCATTGGTATTTTGATGGAGATTTCCTTAACTCTGTATATTGCTTTTAGTAGTATGGTCATTTTAAAAATATTAATTCTTAGATATTAATATTTAAAAATATTAATCCATGAACATGGGAGGTATTTCCATTTTCTGAGGTCTTCTTCAATTTCTTTCTTCATTGTTTTATAGTTATTGTAGAGCTCGTTCATCTCTTTGGTTAGAGTTATTTGTAGGGTTTTTTGTTTGTTTTGTTTTAATTTTTGTGCTTTTTTTGTGGAGGGCATTGTGAATGGGATTGTTTTCCTGTTTTATCTCTCATCAGATTTATTGTTAGTATATATGAAAGCTATTGAGTTTTGTATGTTGATTTTTGAAAGCTGCTACTTTGTTCAATTTTTAAAAATTAATTCTAGCTTCCTTTTGGGGGGCTTTTAGGATCTTGTAAGTATAGGATCATATCATCTGTAAAGAGTGATAATTTCACTTCTTTCTTTTTCTATTTGTTTTCCTTTTATTTCTGTCTCTTACCTAATAGCTCTGGGTAGAATTTCTAGTACTCTATTGAATAGTAGTGGTGAGAGTGGGTGTACTCGTAAGATTTTAAAAGAAATTTTTCAGTTTTCCCCATTCAAAGTGATATTGGCTTTGGGTTTTTCATATATAGCCTTCATGTTGAGGTAGGTCCCTTCGATCCCTAGTATTTTCAGTATTTTTATCATGAATAGGTACTGAATTTTGTCAAAGGCTTTCTCTGCAACTATTGAGTTCACTAAGAAATTTTTGTCCTTCATTTTATTTATGTGATTAATTACATTTATTTATTTGCATAAGTTAAACCATCCTTGCATCCCTAGAATATAACCAACTCGTTCATGATGTACAATCTTCGTAATATGTTGTTGAATGTGATTTACTAATATTTATTAAGTTTTTTCAAAATCTCAGTTCATCATAGATATTGATCTGTAGTTTTCTTTCCTTGATGTGTCCTATCTGACTTAGGTATGTGTGTGATACTGGTTTTATATAATGAATATCTACTTCATGATATAGTTTGAGGAGCATTGGCATGAGTTCTTCTTTAAAGAGCTGGTAGAATTCAGCTGAGATTTCATCTGGTCCTAGGCTTTTCTTTGTTGGCAGGTTTTTATTACTGCTTCTATTTGATTGCTAGATTTTGGTCTGCGTCATCATGATTCAATTTTGGCAGGTTGTATATGTCTAGAAACATTTTAATTTATTCTAGGTTTTCCAATTTATTGGAGTATAAGTTTTCAAAACAGTCCTTAATGATCTGCTGGATTTCTGTGATGTCTATGGTGATTTCTGTTCTTTAATCTCCAATTTTATTAATTTGGCTATTCTCTCTCCTTTTTTTTTTTTTTTTGGTAAATTTTGTGTAGTTTTTTTTTGGGGGGGGTGTTGATTTCTAATTTCATTCTATTATCTGATAAGATGAAAAGAATTATATCAACGTTTTTGTATTTCTAAGATGTTTTTTGTGACCTAAAATTGGTCCATTTTAGAGAGGGTTCTATGAGTCACTGAGAAGAAAGTATATTTGGCTCATATTGAGTGAAATGTTCTATGGATATCTACAAAGTTCACTTGATTTCTCATATTTTTCAGGCCTAAAGAGTCTTTATTTTCAGTTCATGTCCAGATGTCCTACATATTGGTGAGACAGGTGTCTTGAAATCATCCACTATCATTGCACTGGGGTCTAATTGAAGCTTTAATTTCAAGTAGCTACTTTCATATCCAACAAAGCAGGCTTCAGGCCAAAAATAATCAGAAGAGACAAAGAAGGTCAGTTTGTACTGGTAAAGGAAAAAATTCAACAAGATGATATTATGATAGTAAATATTTATGCCCAAAACATTGGAGCACCTAATTATGTAAAAGAGATGAGTAATTGTATCTTAAATATGTATAGCAATTGGAATATGACATTTTTGCTTTAACTAGTACTCATTGTATTTAGTTACTTTATTTGGTCAAATAGATTATTCTTTAATTTTACTTTATAAAAGCAGCTAGAAAACTGTCCCATTATAAAATTGTGAGTAAATATTTTTGTGTTATTTAGAAGAAATCCTTAAATTATTTAGAATTGTCTATTTGTTATTTTTGAAGAACAATAATTCAGGAACCACCATTACCTTATCCATTCAGTTTATACTAGGCATTATTTAGAATAAGTCAATAATTTAGTACAGCTCATTCCTTTTACCTCTTTAATATGATACTTAGATTATATATATATATACACACACACACATATACATATACATATACATAATACATATAATTTTTTGGATTTACTGTATTTTTATTTGTTCATTTTTATACTGACATATAAAAGTGTTCAAGCAAGATTGCAATAACTCACCAAGTCGATCTTAAAACAGGAGATGGAAATTTTATTCACCAGTTGGCTGTCCAAATCTACCAGCTGGTGGGCCAAGGGGTAGGCTGCGAGTCTTTGACCCCCTCCTAGGGTTTGACTACAAGTTTTATAGCCCCAAACCATATTAAAGCATAAGTGCTGTGGCAGTGATTCAAAACCATAAACAAATGTCATGAGATCTAATATCATAAGCAGAAAAGAATGGGCCAAAATGACCTTAGTTGTGTACAAGTTAAAGAATGGTTACTAATATCTAGACAATCAATCTCTGACAGGGTACATTGTTCAAGAAATACAGGAATCAAAGAGAGAACACTTTTACATTGTATAAGAATTGCCATTTTTGTTGCCAAACATGCTATGCTAAGCAACTATTGATGGGTACAAAGGTGGGGCTTTCCCTGGGAGAAGCATTTCTTACATGATGTGGAATCTCAGGGTAAAAGGGAGTTTGTCTGGTCATTGCTCAGATAGCCTGGCCCATAACAAAAGCACAAATGATGTACATATTTAGAAAGTACCAGATGATATTTGAAGATGTGCACATTGTGTTAAACACATCTGTCTTCTCAAATGCTTATCATTTCTTTAGTGAAAAAATTTAAAGGCTTTCTAGTAGCTTTTTTTAAGAGAGAGAGAGAGAGAGAGAGAATTTTAATATTTATTTTTTTAGTTTCTCGGCGGACACAATATCTTTGTTTGTATGTGGTGCTGAGGATTGAACCCGGGCCGCACGCATGCCAGGCGAGCCCGCTACTGCTTGAGCCACATCCCCAGCCCTCTAGTAGCTTTTAATATACAGTGTACACCATCATTACCTATAGTCACCCTATGTGCAATAGCACACCAGAACATTTTATTCCTATCAATTATAAATTAGTAGTCATTGATCAACCTCTTCCCATTCCTCTCCCCTAACCATTCTCTTTTAGATATAGTAAAAACCATTCTACTTTCAACTTCAATGGGATCAACTTTTATAGATTCCACATATGACTACGATCATGTGGTACTTGTCTTATTGTGCCTGGTATAATTCACTTAATATAATGACCTTCATTTCTATCCATGGTGTTGTAAATGACAGGATATCATCCTTTGCGTGGCTGAATAGTTTTCCATTGCATATGTTTACCATATGTTATTTATCAATTTATCAGATTGTGGATACTGTTTCCATTTCTGGGCTACTGTGAACAGAGCTGCAATACACATGGGAGTGCACATATCCTCTTTGACAGAATGATTTCATTTCCTTAGGAATATATCCTGAAGCAGGATTGTTGAATCATATTTTTGATTTTTTGAGGAACCTCCTTACTATATTCCATAAATGGCTCTACTATTTGTCATTCCTACCAACTGTGTGCAAAGGAAACTTTCTCACCACATCTTCACCAACATGTCATATTTTGTCTTTTATTTTTTATGACAGTCATTGTTAATGGAGTGAGGTATTATCTCATTGTGGTTTTGATTTGCATTTCAGTGATATTTAGTGATTTTGACCATTTCTTTTTTCATAGACCTGTTGACTTTTTAAAAATTGATACCAGGGATTGAACTCAGGGGCACTCAATCACTGAGTCACATCCCCAGCCTTATTTTATATTTTATTTAGAGACTGGGTATCATCAAGTTGCTTAGCACCTTGCTTTTGCTGAGACTGGCTTTGATTTGTTTGCTATCATAAATGGGATTTGATTAATACAGCTGAATAGTCCATGATCCTCCTGCCTCAGCCTCCCAAGCTGCTGGTATTACAGGAGTGCACCACCATACCTGGCCTGTTGACTATTTTTATGTCCTCTATTGAGAAATGTCTGTTTAGATCTATTGCTCATTTTTCAATTGACCTGTTTGTTTTTATACTATCAAGCTGTTTGAATTCCTTACATGTTGTATTATATCATTCGTTCATTCTGTTCATTATTTCTTTTGCTGTGCAGAAGTAATATAATCCCATTTATCAATTTATACTTTGGTTTTTTTTTTATGAAGTTAGGGTCTTGTCCAAAAAATACCTTGCCCATTCTAGTGTTTCAAATCATCTCTCCTAGGGTTTCATCTAGTAGCTTCATTGTTTCAGGTCTATAGAATTCTTTAATCCTGTTTGAATCGATTTCTGTACATATTAAGAGATGGGGATCTAGTTGTATTCTGTATGTGGATATCCAAGTTTCCTAGCACCATTTATTGAAAAGCCTGTTCTTTCTCCAACACATGTTTTTAGCAACTTTGTGCAAAATCAGTTGACGAAGTGCATCTGTTTCATTTTAGCTTCTTTATTCTGTTCCATTGGTCTATATATTTTTATACCAATGCCATGCTGTTTTGATTACTACAACTGTATAGTTTATTTTGAAGACAGGTTGTGTTATGCCTCCTGGCTTTGACTATTGTTTGTTTTGCTTTTGATTTTCCACATATATTTTAGTATCTTTTTCCCCCTAGTTCTCTAAAGACTGTCAGTGCTATTTTGTTAGGAATTACATTGAATCTGTTGATCATTTTGGATAGTAAGGACATTTTAACACTATTAATTCTTCCAGTTCATAAACACAGCATGTCTTTCCATTTTATTTTTGTATGTTGTCCTCAATTTTTGTCCTCAGTATTGTATAGTGTTTATTTTAAAGATCTTTCACCTTTTTCGGTTACATTTATTCCTAATTTTGTTTTGTTTGCTATCATAAATGGGATTGGTTTTTTGATTCCTAGGCCAGATAATTTACTATTGATATATAAAAGACTACAGATTTCTTGAATGTTGCCTTTGTATCCAGCCACTTTGCTAGATTTGCTAGATTAATAAGTTTTTGATGGAATCTTTGGAATTTTCTGTATATAAAACCATGTTATTTACAAACAGTAATAATTTGACTTTCTATTTTCTAATTGAATGCCTTCTATTTCCTTTTTTTAAAATAACAGTTCTGGCAATATTTTGTTTTAGTGATCTTTTATATTGCCATGGCAAAAATACTCTATAAAAACAACTTAGAAGAGGGATAGTTTGTTTGGGGCTCACAGTTTCAGAGGTTTAGTCCACAGATGGCCAACTCCATTGCTCTGGGCCTAAATGACATCATGACAGAAAGATGTGACAGGGGGAAGCTGCTCTCTTCATGTCATAGTCAGGAAATGGTAGGGGAGGGGACACAGAAAAGGTACACCCTTTTAAGGAATGCCCGCAATGACCCATCTCCTCCAGCTGCCTATAGTTACCAGGTTACAACCCTCTCAGTGCACTCAAACTAGGATGGATGGATTTCTTTACAACTTTAACAATCCATTCGTTTTATCTCTGAATATTCATGCATTAACAATAGCTAACGTTATACTTCATTTCCAAATCATAACATACTTGTTGGTATGCTTTGTCATTTGAGTATTAAAGGATTCGGCATTTATTATAGTTTTCTACTTTTTTTTTTTTTTTGAGCCTTTAGTCACTTCCACAATTTTACCAATCAGACAGTGATCTAATTCCATACTCACTGTGAGTCCATGGTTGGTGTGTTGTCACTGTTTCACCACTGGAGTATGACCCAAACCCAGAGTTGTCCTAAATCTGGCTTCCTTAGATCTCCTGAATATAGTTTGGTGCATATATAGGTGTCAAAATTGGTGTGTCTGTGGGTGACAGTTGCTGGAGGATCTTGCTCATCTGCCATCATGGGGTACCTACTTAAGCCACTTTATTTTCAATTAATCATATATTCTTTAGGTTACGTGTCATATTCAATCTTAACGATTGGAAGATACATTGGGCCTATTTTTCAGAAATTCCAGGTTCAAGTCTCAATTCTGTTATTTTCTATAAGAATTTGGGCAGGTAACATTCTTCCAGGGTCTCTGTTTTCCACTGTGATATCTCACAGAATTGGTATGTGGGATAAATGATATGCTGTAGAGTGACTTAATAATTTTTTTTGCTTTTTATAGAACCCTCAAAAAGTACAGAAATCAGAAAAAGAATTTAAATATTGATTAAGAAAGCCTTCGATTGGTTGAAGGTTTGATGAAAATAGAAAATAATTGACTATATTCTAAAGGATTCAGTAAGTTTCTCAAGTACTCAAAGACATTATTTAAGCTAATGAATTTCCACTATCACACAGTTATAGAGCATGGACAAAAAGAACAAAATATTTTAGGTTTTGAGGTATTGAATTTTCTTCAGAGAATTCTAGTATCTGTTCTCAAATTTGTCAAGCTTAGTGGGAATACTTTATCTAAACATAATTATTGTTTAACCATTTTTATAGTCTTAATGTGGCATATAGTTGTGGTCTGTACTGAATCATAACACACCCCCATAATCTTCTAAATTTTATACAAATTAATAACATTTAGTTGTCTTCGAAGAATAGAAATTAATTAGATGAAAATAATTCTCCCAGGACATGTGCTCAAAGGCACAATGTTTTTTCAATTTAAAGAGTTATTTATCTTCCTCATTTAAGGAATTCAGCCAAAATAATATCCATTCAGAGCTCAAAAGGACATTTGCTGACTGAATTTAGAGCTCCTTAATAAGAAAGTAGCTAAGTAAAAACTAAACAAAAAGAGAAGATATGTTAACTTTTCTACTGTAGTGAAGAAGTCATGTTAACCACTGAAAAGAAAATGAAAAATTATTCCAACAGAAATCAACTTATCTTTGAACCTAGGTAAGGCACATAGCTATACTATTCTCAATAATTTTAGCCTCATATGCTTTATCCCTGATGCATTTCCAATCCATGCATTCCATTTGACAGCTAATGTATGACTGTGCTTTGAGATTCTAATATGTTTAAGACTGAAACATATTATACAAAAGAGAAACAAATCATTTGTATGTAGAATCAAATTAACTTAAAAATTATTCTAGTAGAAATATAGCATAAGCTTTTTAATGCAAAGTTAAATATTTTACTATAAGCCAAACTGATTTTCCAATTACTTAAAATGATTATAATTATTACTATAAAATTATAGAAAATATAAAGAATTTAAGCAAAATATAACCTTCCCTAATTAGAACTCATTATTGCTTGACAGATTAGCCAGTCAAAATATGATTTGATTCTCTGCTGGTTTGTACTTACTGTGATTTGAGGACCGGAGACTAAATAATTAAAATGTGTCTTATCTCACTAAGCCAGTGGGAAAGGTTTATTATGAATCCAAAAACAACTTATGGGCCTGTGGTCATGCATCAAAAAAGAAGAATTGAGATTGTATTTAGACCCTCAGAAAGTTCTGTCATCTGTCTTTGGAGTTTCAACACTATGAACAATGTAATTTCTTGACAGTGGTAGGGGGAAGGAAATGGAAAAAAATCAATTTGGATTGTAGTTTTGTTTCAAGGAATTACATTCTCATATTATTCAGTCAATTTATTGAGGGATAAGAGAAAATATAAGAAAACCTAATAGATTCACAATTATATAATAATCAAGCTTGCTTCAGGATCTTGACAGTGATTTAAATTTGGTTTGCAGGCAACATTTTTACTTCATGGCCAAAGGAATGGTTTAATATCTTAGACAACTTTTTTTTTTAATTCTCTAACAACTTTTACTAACTTTTTCCTTGTTAGAATATCTTTGTAATATTGAGCAAAATAAAGGTAAAAATATCAGTTTTACTAAAAGCTTTGGGGAAAAGGGCTGTGTTTGTGGATATGTAATCTATGATATAAATGAGTTTTAAGCCACAGGTTTGTTTTCATCTCCTTCTCTTTCTCATATATCCAAAGTTGGTATTTTTCATTAAAGCACATTCATTTTTAAGAATGCATTCTGACTTTAATTTGCCCATAATTACATATATTTGTGGGGAGTATTGTGGTATTTGAATACATGTATATATTATGGAATTACCTGATCAGGATAATTGGCATGTATATTGCCTTAGTCATATATCATTTCTTTGTACAGGGAGCATTTGAAATCCTCTCTAGTAGCCGTTTTGAAATATGCAATGAATTGTTGTCAGCTATAGTTATCCTACTCTGCTGAAGAATATTACATGACCCCAGGCCTATGCTTGTCTCTTATCAGTTCTCTTCCACGTCTTCATGACTTTTTATGAAAAAGACAAAAACCTTTCCCATGGATAATCAGGAACTGCAATGTCCAGATCACTCTATCTATGGGATCCCATATTTTTCTATATTGCCTGCATTCTTATGTGTACTTTTACCAAGTGGGGGCAAGGCCTCTTCTCATGTAGCTTCCTGAAGATCTGTATTTGTGCCATCCTAACAGGTTTCAATCTCAGTTCCTTATATTACGTGGACTAGAGGAGATAAAGTTGCCAAATGAAAGAGATGAACAATGAATAAATAACACATATTTACTCTATATAATTGAAAGTACTCTCCAAATAGTGTCTATCCAACTGTCCACCAATGCTACCATTTAAAACTATAATTAAAAAATATTAAATCAATTTGCTATATTTTCAATGGTAAGATAATTTAGAAATCTCATTCAGATATTTGGAAAGAAGATGAAATTGGTGATGACAATTATTTTATACTATATTCTAGTTGCAGAAGATGAAAGCATTTGAAGGCTGGTATTCTGAGCTCATTTAGTAATACTAAGTACAGGTAATATTTTCAATTATTTCCTATCTTCCAGTTTAGCTTTAATTTCCTTCCATTACTTCTTTCCTCCTGTTTTTCTTGCTCTTTAATGTTTTCATGGGACCTATGGAAAATTTTGAGCTTTAAAGATAAAGGATAGGAAAGATAGCAGAATACAACAGTCACTGGTATGGCAATATGTAAAAACGTGGATGTGTAACCGATGTGATTCTGCAATCTGTATACGGGGTAAAAATGGGAGTTCATAACCCTCTTGAATCAAATGTATGAAATATGATATGTCAAGAGCTTTGTAATGTTATGAACAACCAATAAAAAAAATAAAGATATTACGTGGAACACTGCTTTTTTACCATATATGAGTTTTTGTCTATGGGCAATGGGAGATTGCAGCATAAAAAGTGTGTTAGGTAAATATGAGGGCTGCTTTTCTTCTTGTCTTTTATAGCTTCTCTGTAGTTCTTTCATTAGTTTCTATGAAGGAAAACAAGGCCAAAATCATAACTCTAATACAAAGACCATGACATGTAGCGAATTGGGCTTAGGAGAGTGTAAATCACTTGAAGTCTGTGAAGATTTTTTTAACTATCTACTGAGAATAGTAGATTGTGTGTTTATTGGGCCATTGGCACATAACTGGACAAGTGTAAAGTTAGCTTCAAATTGAAAGGGTTATGAACCAAGTGCTATTAATGCGATAGCATGGAGAGGTACCTAGTAATAGGGACTTTGGGATGACTGAGCAGGTATATATGTTCCCTGTGAGAGTATGTAGGTCATGTTCCAAGAACTTGCCACTGAGAAGTTTAGGAATCATTATTCACTTCTCCATATGTCATATGTTAAACTGATGATTATACTAATTTTGTTGCATCTTATATGCATAAATTTTTAATTTCTGGTAAAACTGTGTTGCTTTTCATGTCATCATTATATTTACTTCTTTATGTAAGATTTTAAAGTACTGAAGTTCTATAATGAAACTACAAAAATTCTAGGTAACTATGACTCTCTCTCTCTCTCTCTTTTGTTCTGGGGATTGAACCTAAAGGTACTTCAACACTGAGCTACATCCTCAACCCTTTTTATTTTTTATTTGAGACAGGGTTTTGCTAAGTTGCTGAAGTCCTTACTTAATTGCCAAGGCTGGCCTCAAAATTCAGATCCTCCTGCCTTAGCCTCTCAAGTCTCTGGGATTACAGGAATGTGCCACAGGGCCCAATTTGTAATTCTATTCTTTATGACAATTGTTTTTCTTTAAAATCAACACTAACAAAACATGCAAACTCCTCACCTTTCAGTATGTTAAGGTTTTAAATTGATGTTTGCTGAAAGTCAAAATTTCCATAAAAGGAGACATTTGTTTTTTAGAAAATTCACAGAATTTCCTTCTTTCAATTAAAATCCACCTTATGACACTTTCTAAAGTTAGACTGAAGCGATGTCACCATTTCCTAGATTTGTTGAGGGGTAAGCTTCGTAAACATCCTAAGTATTTTAATATGTAACCTTTAATTTAACTTTCACAATAACTCTTGGAGATAAGTACAATCATTATATTTAGTGAGATAAATAAATTTGTAGTCTTCAGTAGTACAAGACTGGAAATGTAGCTCAGTGGCAAAGCATCTGTTTAGCAGGAATAAGGACCCTGGGTTTGATCCCTTGCTCTTCAGAGACGGGCGGGGGTTGGGGGGGGGGGG
>NW_025999869.1:11257377-11271892 GCF_001458135.2 Marmota marmota marmota
GGGGGGGGGGGTTGAACTTGTTAGAACAGTGCCAATTCAGGAGGACCAAAGCAGTTTCTTTATATGAATTATAATACTGATTTGTTATTCAAATTTTGTTTGCTTTTCCAGTCTCTCTTGCTAAACTGACAATTAAAAAAAAATCCCTATAATACATTGTGTAATAACATTGCTTGCCTTAAACCTGTTGTGAGATTATATAGGAAACTATGACCAAAGGTTTTAATGACTGATAAACATGTTCCTGGGATGGCATCTGAGAAATGAAAAGATTTCAAAGTTTTTAAATGTTTTCAAATTCAGTAACTTTCTTGAAGTTTTTAATGAGATCTGAGTATGGTTTTCTATGAGATTAAGATGACTCATTTTGATCTACATTGTGGTTTCTTAATCTCAGCACAATTAACATTTTTGATCAGATAATTCTTTGTTGTGAGAGGCTAACAGATGCATTGTGAGGATGTTTCATAGCTACCCTGGCCTCTACCCATTAGGTGTCAAAAGCAGCCTCTACCTTCAACAAGCAGAAATATCTCCAGGCATTGCCAATGTTCCCTGGAAGGAGTGAAAAATCGCCCCAATTGAAAACTGTGATGCAAAATTGCCTTATTTTATGGAATACAAACAAATCCTCTGTCTTTTCTTTATAATTCATATCGTGATTTCATTGTTAAATAGAAACTTATGAGTGACTACATTCTGTTCTTTTAATTACTTTTAGATACATTGCATTATCCTCTCAAGTTTACTATTAACATTTAAAAAGCTCACAGTTTGTGGGCGTGTTCAAAGATCCCATCTTAAATGAATAAGCATTTTTTTTAATTGGAGAACTCAATAAAGGAAATATATTAGAGAAAGCAGCAGCTAAGAGCTATTTTTTTTCCTATTAAATTTTTCTTTCTCTGCAATCTCGCAGACATTTGCACTGCGGCAGGATTGCCACATTATAAACTTCATTATTCAAAGTAATTTTCTTTCCTTGTTTTTCTTTCCTTGGCACTTGTTTGAAGCTATTCTGGACCACTTGTACAAGTTTCCTAACTTTGGTTTCCCAAAGAGCATGATTTCATGCATCGCTTCTTTCTCTCCCCAAAGGCTTAGGCTTTATTAGATACCCTAATTCACTCTTTCTGTGAAATAAACTTGTAATATCAAGGACTGAAACAGATTCACTAGGTGCTCAAAAACATGACAACTAGTACCCACTTCCTTACAAAGTGGCATTAACCAAGTCATCCAAATAATCTTTTCCAGGGCCCAAACTATATTCTAGGTGAGTTTTCTTCTATCTCTGTATTGTAAAGTAGATGGCACTTTCACTCTCCCAAAGACCACTGATCTCTTAAGCTAAATAGTAAGAAGTTTTGACATGAGTTTTTCTACTGGTGATGCAATCTTCTTGCAAAGACATTCTGTTTTTCTGCTCAACTGCAGAAGTTCTGTGGTCATGGGGAAAAAGAAATAAAACCTTACAGTATAGTTGTCCTTGTTTGTCTTTAGGAAGTCTTCTCTGGTTCATGGCCAGATGCTTCCTGGTTGTCTTTGTGGAAGGCCACTCCATTCATCTGTATTTGGTGATACAAAGAGCTATTTTTGTTGTTGAGAGCAATTGCCTCCATTTAGAAGTACTTAAAATGAGCACACACTCTTTCTGGAAAGCTATTCCATTTTCATTTTATTAAATGATTTATTGGATGGCTCCCAAAATGATTACCTAGAAATGTCAGGTAAAGGTTAATTCAATATCATGGGGCAGAGTGCTATAAGACTTGTGTGGCACAAGGCTGATTATATACTGTTTGCTTTAGGAAAGGAAAGGAAGTAATTTAGTGTAACACCATGGGTATCTGACATTATTTTTCAATTTGCCTGCAGATAAAGAAATATATTTCTGAGTGTTTTTATTCCAGCTCAAAAAAAGTGATAGTAGTTTTGAAAGAGTGGCCTTTTATTGCTATTTGAAAATAATTATTGGTATAATTTATAAATGTTAGCATTTTGGCAGAAATGCTATCCCCTAGTGGGTTTATATGCTATTGAAAAAAGAAAAGGTATGAGATGGGGGCAAGGTGAAGTACATTTTTGCAGATATGTTTATTGCAGCGAGTTTTGAGTTTACTTTTAATCAGAAAATGGCAAACTGATTTTTTTTTACTTACCTTTAGATTAAGGTTTAGTTTCCTCATCTGTAATATGAATAATGCAGAGCACAGATTAAATATGCTCAGTGCACATATTCCCTGACTCAGAGAATGTCAATTAAGCACAAATTGTGTGCCAGGTATAGATTTTATAAAAGAGTGAGTCCAGGCATGCCTACTCAGCCTTCCTGGAGCTTGTGAACTGGAAAATTTGTGAACTTCGTTGGAAAGACAGTGATGCATTAAGTAATCATATAAGTGTGTATGATTTTAACTGTGCTATGAAATAAAACAATGCAAGGTTATCACTCTGAGTTATATGATGCTTCTGTGATCTCAGAAAGCATCCTTGAGAAAGTGACATTATGGTAGATCTCAAAGATTCATAGAGGTTTACTAAATACTAAGTCTGGATGTTTGTTTTCTCCAAAATTCATATATTGGTACCATGGAGAGAAGGCTGTGCCTAACTCTGAGTTACTCTAGTTTATAAAGCAGTAGTTTGCCAGTAGTTACTGTACTTTTTCCTACTAGTGCCAAGGTAGAGTGCAGGTACATCTTCTTGTACAAGTAAACAATCACCATCTGCACAGTACAACCATAAGGCACAAACTGATAAACAAATTAATTGTGCTATTACAAATTACCATCTGGGAGCTTATCAAATTAAATCAGAAGCACATGAATGCATGGGTGTATCAACCCTTTATCAGAAAAAAAGAAAAGAAAAATAGGCCCATGAGCTTATGAAATATTCTAGACAACCAAATGAAGCAACCCCCTCACCTGAGACCCATAAAACAAGGAATACCCTGACCCTGGCTGCAGCAGCACACACCCACCCACCATCAGATCATCTGGTGAGTGTGTTATGTGGAGCACAGGCTCTCTGTCCCTGGCTTTAGCTTAACTTGATCTCCCTGCTTCACCTAGCTCACTTCAAAATTGCCTGCCATTTGCACTCTGGCCTAGAATAAGCTTCTTATTATGACACCTCTGCTTCCTGAACAAGTTTTTTGACTGGTGCATATATCTGACTATCTCCGGTGAATCCTTTGTATTGGAATTATGCTCTCTGCCTTTCTTCCTAGCAGCCTTTGAACCTCTGTGGCCATCTTAACTCTTTCTCAGCCTTTCTATAACAAATTACACAGATAGGTATAGATAGATAGATAGAGAGATAATTGTTTGAAGTGCAGTGTGTGCCCTGAGTGTCAGACACTAAGATTGGAATAAAATAACCTGTGATTGCTCTGCTTATGATGACCAGCCATAAATACTCAGTGAATTGCAACCAATGAAAGTGATATAACTTGTGAATTGGGAGGACACAAACATTTGGTTTAAGTTAATACCTGTAATGGTTTGGAAATGATGTGTCCTCCAAAAGTTCCTATGTTAATGCAGGAATATTCAGAGGTGAACTGATTAAATTATGAGAAACATAACTATCAGTCCATCTAGTTTGAATGGAGTACCTAAGTGGTAACTGTAGGTGGGTGGGTATAGATGGAGAAGGTGGGTCCGTGGGGGTGTGCCCTGGAAGGGCCCATCTTCCCTGCAGCCCTTCCCTGCCACTCTGCTTTCAGGCCTCCATGAGGTGTGCAGCTTCACTCCTCGGCCGCTCTTCCACCCTGGTGTTCTGCCTCACCTTGGGGCCCAGAGCAGTGGATGGAGTTGCCAACCATGGACTGAACCTATGAAACTATAGAAGCTGAAAATAAACTTTTCCTCTTCTAAGTTGGTCTTACTGTGGATTTGGGACACAGTGATGTAAAGCTGACTGACACAACAGTGTAGCTCACTCACAACAGACAAGCTAATCATTATTGTGACAGTAATGGCAGAAGGGACATTTGGGAGGTGAGTTGGTCATCATCATGACACCTCATGAATGGCCTAGTGCTTTTATAAATGACAGGCTCCAGAGAGCTGCCTTGCTTCTTTTACCATGTGAAGACACAACAAGTAGACACCAAGTGGGAACCAGAAATACAAAAATGGGCCTCACATTCACATACGAGATGAAAGAGACAATGGATCAGCCATATGCTAGGCTTGGTCCTCCTTTCCCATGCTATTACAATCTGGAACAGAACACTAAGTAGCCCAAAATTCACTTTGAATATGGCCTTTCATTACTAACCTTTTTTTTAAATGATAGCAGGGTAAATATATATTTTATTTAGCAGTTTTATAGCTTTATTTCTAAACATCTAAATATTTAAACATTCATTAATGGGTCTTGAATATCTTAGGCTTGATAGACAGATGGCTAATCAATAGGTAAGCAAATACTTGAAGGCAATCATTTTAGACAGGGATAAATATATGACTACAATAATATAGGGGAATGTGATCCTGACCTCCAGGAATATCAATCCTTTAGACTGGTTGCTGGAGGGAGTCTTCTTTGAGCAAGTGACAGAAAACTGAGATGCATAAGAAGTCTTTCATTAGCAAAATCCTGGGATAGGACATTTCTATCCAAGGGAAAAGCAGATGCAAACAATCTAAGGAAGAAAGGCATTGATTCATCCAGTAGAAAGAAGGCCAATGCAATAAAGACCCAAGTGTCTCATGTAAATTAGAATTAGAGCATTATGCAGGAGCCAAATTCTATTAGCTTTGAGGATCATGGCTTGGAATATGGATTGATTCCAAGTTTACTGAAAGCTGTTGGAACAACATAGACAGAAGGACAGCATGATCTGATTTATGTTTTACAATGACAAATGTGACCACTCATTGGCAAATGAGTTGCAGAGATGGGAATAGAAGCATGGAAATCATACAGAAGTTTATTATGGTGGTTCAAGTTCAAGTTGATGTTGGCTTTGACTGTGTTTCAGGCATTATGTTTGGCATTCAGTGTGCAAATACTTTGAATATGTGCTAAATATTCTTATTTTGAGTTTGTGGATACTACTAGCAACTAATCACATGTTAAGTTCCTTTTGTAACAACAGTATTTAGTGTATACCTCAGCAAACTATACTTTCAATAGTCTTTGTCAGCTAGAACCCCATGTGATAATAAAAGCATCAGAAAAGCAAATTGTTTTAAAAACTATTGAAGATGAGAATAGGATACATTAAATATACTGGATTCTGCTCATACATTAACAACTGATCATGAGCAAATTGGTTAGTAAAGTTTAGGAGAGAATGAGAAATTAGCAGTCAAA
Organism: Marmota marmota marmota; assembly: GCF_001458135.2. Classification (NCBI taxonomy): domain Eukaryota; kingdom Metazoa; phylum Chordata; class Mammalia; order Rodentia; family Sciuridae; genus Marmota; species Marmota marmota. The sequence goes on from NW_025999869.1 coordinate 11,262,709, forward strand.
CGTATTTTGGCTTCATGTTAGATGATATTCGTGCTAAAATACTTGGCTTACTCATAAAATTGTGGTGTATCATGTGAGGCCTTTGCATAATGACTAAGCAATGTTTGTAGTTTATGCTACTGAATTATTAAAATATACATTGTAGTTTATAAATCCCAGTTTAACTGATGAGTATTTCCTAAAGGCCTGTTGTGTGCAGACTGGACCAAGGAAAATGGGGAATTCTACTTCTTGATTTCTAGAAGGCCGCACTGTTTAGTAAAGGCTTTGACTTTTAAATCTGTTTAAATCTTTCTAACCTGCTTTTCCCATTTTTAGGAAATTTATAATTTATTTATAATTTATTTCCCCACTTTATCTTGCTTAACATCATCTTCTTTAAATTGGAAACTTGTGGATTCAATAATTCTATTCTATAACAGCCCTCTTCCCTTGGAAGTCTTTAATATTTAGTGAAACTTTTCTTTGCCCCAAATTCTTTGTCCTGAGTGTAATTGCTCCCCCCAGTTATTTTAATGCATCAATCCCTATGATATATAATTAACTTGCCTCTTGGCTTTTCTTTTGTGCAAACTAGCCAGTTACCATTAAAAGTAGGCCTTGGTTCTGTAATTTAATAGGAAAAAAAAACTTTGCTAGATAAAAGGAATGATGTTTGCCACAGTTGGTACCATTTAAAAATAACAAATGCATTTTTTTGTATAGTGTCAGTTCTTTTGTGCCAGAGGGGTGGTATCCTTGTTAGACACTTCAGTTCTGACAGCTTTGAAATTTTTAAAAACAGTTTTAGACTTCCACAAAATGTATATTTGCAAATTGCTTTCACAAAGTTAACTTCTTGAGGCCCACATTGTCACTAATTATATTAATTTATTATTAAGATGTCCCATATATATTCCTATGGAAGTAAATGATTTATATAGATTATTTTATGTATTTTTGACAAGCTATAATAGATTTTGTAAAACCCAGGTTTTACAAAATTGGTGTTGTTTATTCATTCACTTTTAAAAAATTCCCCACCAGAAAGTAAGCTGTAGGGAATCAGGGATGATGTCTTCTTGTTTACCTATTATATTTCACCAACTTGGATGCATGTCTGATCATTGTTAATGTCCAATGATTATTTATCTGAATTCTTAAATGCATGACACTCAAAGATTGAGTGGCTTGACCAGGATCACATATATAATATACAGCTGTCTTACTTCAAAGATTGCTCTTACTAGCTGGACATATTATTTCAAGGAGGAGTGTATAGCTCTGCTGTGTTGGATATTAGGAATTTCTTGTGGCATTTAGATTCATCTAGTGATAGTGTAGCAAAAGATCTGCTGTGATTCATATTAGCTCATTTGGGAGAATTTGTTATTCTCCAATAAATGGCATTAGGCTCCTACGAGACACTAATGGCATGCTGTGAAACTTTTCCTACTTGAGATAGTGACATCTCCCCCATCATTCTCCAATTTACTCTGAAAGGAAATAACTGAACAATGAACCCCAAGTTCCTCCTTCTCTGATTACCCATATAAAATTATTGAGTGTTTTTCATGTTCCACTTTTAGTGAGTTTAGAAATAGTAAATTCTTTCTTCCTGGGAGTTAATGATCTTGACATCATTGTTTGAATAGCAAACCTCAGGTGATTTTACATTTCCTGCTGACATGTTTCAGCTTCTCCCATCAGTGTTTAAGGTGCTACTTTGTCTTGGACTCTCTTCCAAATGTAGAACTCCATTATTTCTTCTGATTTCACTCCCAGAAAATCCTGTGCATACTGTATAAGGCAGAGAGCCTGGAGGGTTACCTGACTTTAACATGCTGTATGGTAGGATCCTCCAAATCTCTGCCTTTTCTTGTGCTTGTTGTAAGTGCAATGACTTTCTGCATCTCTGTTTATGTGGCATTTGCCCTCTCCCTGCAGGCAGAAGAGCTGCTCCTCTTGCATCTTGTGTCAACTTAAGGCTCTTTCCTGTGAATTAGAGCTTTGGTGTATGTCAGACCCTCTGGTGGCCCTAGTCCTTTGTGACAAGGATCTACCAAAAACTGAGTCTTTTTGAGAACAGAAAACAAGGCCCCTTTTACAGTAAGAATAAAATTATAAGTGTAACAACGCCTCTGTTCCTTCACTCCTTGTCTTGCTCGGCTCTTTCTCTGTAACCCCTCTTTATTTGGAAGCTAAGCTTCAATTGAGAAGGATTTAGACGGAACATCTACATAAACAACAAAATTTCTCTTCCTAATATTGAATGTCCTTTACTCTGCCCCAGTAAACATCTTTCTCCATGAAAGGTCATGAGGAATGAAAAAAAATGTGTTCCTCAAATGTAAACTCTTTAGCTATATTTTATATAAATATGTGGGTGATATTAATATAATCCACTACCCAAAATAAATGACACATACCAATTGTTTATTTTTTCTGTGAACTCATTTGTCTATAGAGAGTCTCTCTTAGATGAGCACCACAGATTGTCCATCTTTCTCTTGTAGTGTTCTCTCTTTCTCTCTCTCTCTCTCCCCCTTTTTTTTCTTTTCAATTTATGGGTCCCTTTACTCTTTTCCTTGGGATCCACTGCTCATACTAGAACTTTACTTTCTGGACTTTTTAGCCCCATGTGTTTCAGGAAGGCAGTTTAGACTCTTGTTATTCTTCAGAGTGAAGCACTTTTTGAGGGCATGATAAAGAATTTTTCACAAAATTGCTTTGATGAAGCATCTAGAATGTCAGGTCCATGAAAAAACATGTGCCACGTGGGCAGGACTCCTTAAGCTCATTATGAAATACCTAGCACTTTTTGCATGTGTGGAAAATATTCATAAGATGTGTGAATAAATAAGTGTGCTATTATGCTAAGAAAGTCTCTGCCCCTCTGTTATGTTTTTATCAGTACTTAATGAGGGGTGAGGATATAAGGGAATATAAACAACAAAGTTTGGCAAAGGGATAGGAATTCTCATTCTACTGCAAATATAAATGAGGACCTGGGTTTTGTTCTTCTTCAGGGTTGTCAAGATGTTGCCTTTGTTAGGGATCTTTCTTCTTATTCCTTCCAGTAGAGCATAAGGAATTTAACCTGTCACCATGTCATTTTGAAAGGCTTTGCTTTTTAAGTACAAGGGACTCAATCCTTGTCTCTTGTCTGTGTGGTTTAGGGTAAATTTAATAGCAAAATATAAGCGGCACCATAGAGACTTATCTGTGGGCAATTGCAGTTTCCTGATCGTCCTCGATAAATTTTTCATTCAGTGAACTTTTAATAAGTGTTTTTACCCTCTCAAGATGAAGACTATGCAATTTTTCTCTTTTGACCCCTTGAAACCACTGTTGAAATATTTTGCAAATATAAAACATTTTCATTACTTTTGGCATTATATGATTTGAGCTTTTGGTGTAATTTTATTTATTTGCCTGACTTTGCTCTAAAGCCCCATAACTCAGTGACAAAGTACAGTATGTATGTGTTATCCAGTGACAGAAAGGGGAATATTCAAACTGCTCTCAGCACATGTAGAGGGAACAGCAATTCATCTTTCAACAATAGAAGCTAAAGTCAAGCCAACTATCCACATTCCATCTGTGTCTTTGAAGGACTTCTGCTAATTTCCCTAGCTCATTAACCTATGCTTACTTTTTCTTGAGATTGTTACATAATTAGATTGAAGCTACAACATTTCTCTCAGGAAATAATATCTGATCACATTCCATTCCTGCCTACTCTGAATATTTTATTAACATATTAGTGGTGCATGTTAATAAGGTTCACTGTGATATTTCCATACATATATACAGTGTGTACTGTTCACATAGCCACTCTTTTTCCAACCTTACCCCTCCAACCCCCAACACCCTTCCCTGTCCCTAGTAATAACTGTTTTACTTTTAGGTCAACTCTGTTTTAGTTTCAACATATGAGAGAGAATATAAGAGACTTGTTTTTCTTTGTCTGGCTTATTTCACTTAACATGATGTTCTTCCATTTTGCTACACATGGTAGGATCTCATTATTCTTTATGACTAAGTAATATGCTATTGTGTATATGTGCACATCATATTTTCTGTATCCATTCATCTGTTGATAGGCACCCAGATTGATTCCATGTCTTACCTGTTATGAAGGGTCTCATAAACATGGGCATGTAGCTATTTCTTTTATATTAAATTCATTTCTTTTGGATATATCTAGAAGTGAAATAGCTAAATCATTTTATACACTTTAGTGTTTTTTGTTTTTTTTTTTCTGGAGGGTGAGTACTGGGGATTGAACTCAGGGCCACTTGACTACTGAGCCACATCCCCAGCCCTGTTTTGTCTTTTATTTAGAGACAGGGTCTCACTGAGTTGCTTAGCACCTCACTGTTGCTGACGCTAGCTTTGAACCTGTGATCCTCCTGTTTCAGTCTCCTGAACCTCTAAGATTATAGGCATGTGCTACTGCGCCCGGCTATACTCTTATAGTTTTTTTGAAGAAACTACAGTGTTTTTCCATAATGGTTGTGCTAATTTACATTCCCAGAAACAGTGTATATGAGTTCTTTTTTCTCTACATCTTTTCCAGTGTTCATTATTATTATTTTTTTTTCACAGTAGCCGTTCTTACTGGAATGATATGGTGTCTCATTATAGTTTTTAATTTGCAATTCCCTGATGGCTAATGATACTGAGCATGTTTTTATATATTTATTGGCAATTTGTATTTCTTCTCTTGAGAAGTATCTATGCAGATAATTTACTCATTTTAAAATTGGGTTACTTGTTTTTTAATTAAGTTTTTTGAGTTATTTATATATTTTGGATATATTAACACTGTTAGATTAGTAGCTAGCAAAAATTTTCTTCCATTCTGTAGGTTGTCTCCTCACTGTTGACTGCTTCCTTTGCTATGCAGAGCTTTTTAGTTTGATGTAATTCCATTTGTCAACTTCGTTTTTGTTTCTGTGCTTTGGGCATCCTATCCATAAAATCTTTGCCTTTATCAAATCTTTGTTTCCTTTTGTTTCTATTTTTTTTTTTCCTCTAGAAGTTTCATGATTTTAGGTCTTGCATTAAGGTTCTTGATCTGGGAACCGTGAAGATGGTGGAAGCCAACGAGGCAGCAAGTCCCAATCTCCCACACCATGTAAAGGAGGCTTCAAAGATAAACAGAATTGAAAGGTGGGAGACAAAATAAATGCTCTATGAATCAGTACTACCTCGTCCGGACTTGAAAAGACTGGAAGATAAGTTTCCAGAGTCGAAGACGAAACCCAATGCCCTCATCAAAACCTGTGGATGGGGGTGGGGCACAGAGAAGAAAGAAGTGGGGTGTAGACATTCTCTTCAAGTTTACCTGATTAAGAACTACAGAAATACTGTTGAAAAGACAGGCAAAATTTAAAATGCAGAAGGCTCCTTAAAACAGCACAAACTTCCTAAAACCAAATCATGAAAAGAAAGCCGAGTGGAGCACCCCCCTCCCAACACCATGCCCACAGTCATCTTGTGGATCTTGCACCTCACCGGGCCAGTCACCCTCTTCAGTCAGCACAGTGTCTTCCCATGCCCAGACAACTGCAAATTAAACCAGAGGGAAGCCCCCTGCAGTGGCCTTCTTAAGAATCCAGCCAGAAAGAACTTCTAGAAGGATTGTTACTGGCATAGATCTCCATAATTCTCTGGAAAACCTCTCTCCCCATCCTTGAGAGGGCTAAAGGAGACCTGGGCCAAGGGAAGTGCAGGTCTAGCGCTGTGTAACCTCTGCACCCAGGCAAGAGTGAAAACATCCGTGAAATCTCACTTAACACAGAGGCCACAACAAGGAAGGTTTGGCCCCTAACAAAGGAAAGTTGATTCACTAGGCCCAGATCAATAGCACTAGTGGGAACACCATGGGAAGTCTAGAGTCAGGCTCCAGGATCACACCACTGTATCAGAGTGAAGCTGCTTGAATACTCAGCGATCTACAGACCCAGTAGAAAATTGCCAGAGGTTATGCAAAAGAACAGGCCAGATACCAGCCTGAATAGGTGCATCATAGCCTGAATCAGGATCACAACAGGCTAATGTCTGGGCATTTTTTGGATACTTAGGGGAACTTGCACCAGACTTATTAAGCAGAGGGAATCAATGCCTACCACTCACAATCTGGGACAATGGAAACTAGAGTCCAGGTAAATTGCCCGAGACCCTTCACTATGGCACCTCAGAGAGCAGAGGCCTCAGGGAGAACACTACTGCACCACAGAACATCTGAGGAAACCCACAACCATCATGCTGGCTCACACAGTCGACTACCAGGATCTTCAATATCATGAAAAGAATCTAATAGATGGAAACAGGTACACCAGTGACCCACAGCAAACACAGGGCCACCTCAGAGCCTGCATCCTGAACCTCTACAACATTGGAATCAATACTAATTCATCTATTCCTCTCTTCTATGTTGGTGTAAACTACCCTTTTATAACTTCTCTCTCTCTCTCTCTCCTTTTTCTCTCTAATTTGCACAAACTTTCTTCCGTCTTTGTTTAGCATACATTTAAGATTATAGTGAGTTACTAAATTTAAACTAATTTTTTGACCTGTTTCAGAACTTTAGTATAGATTTATACCTGGATTTGAGGAACCACAGAGAACGATTGTAACAAGTTTTTGTTCTTGTAAGGTTGAATAGTATGAGGCTTGGTTAAGAAATGATTACAGTAAACAAGGCTCAGCAGTATCTTTTAAAGTGGAGCTAATATTGGGAACAGTAGAGGTCACACATTAAATTAAAATATTATTTTCTAGATATCCACCCAACCCAAGGCTCTTAAGGAAAGAAGCTCACATAGTAGACCTTCACTTAAAAAAAGAAGTCAGAATTATATCATTAGATGGGCAGACATACAAACAATATGAAAAAGGAAGGAGACAAACCATCCCAAACAAGCTATGAAGCTTCAACAACAGACTTCAGTGACACTACAGTGGAGGAAATGTCAGAGATGGAATTTAGAAAATTCATAGTTAAACTGTTCTATGAACTAAAAGATGATGTAAGGAGTGAAATCAGGGGTAAAATACAGAAACTGATAGGTCATGTCAATAATGAGATAAGATATTCTATAAAAGAATCAAACAGAAAACCTTGAAATGAAGAAATCAACAAATCAAGTATAAAATTCACCATAAAGCATCACCAATAGATTAGGCCACTTTGAAGACAGGTTTTTCAGGCCTTGAAGACAAAGATATGTAATCTTGAAAATAAAGTCAATCATAAGGAAAGGATCTTAAGAGAATCAACAGAACATTCAAGAAATCTGGGATAATATTAAAAGAACAAATTTTAGACTAATTTGAATAAATGAAGGCTCTGAAATATAAACTAAAGAAATGCACAATCTTTTCAATGAAATAATATCAGAAAAATTTCTAAGCCTTAAGAATGGAATAGAAATTCAAATACAGGAGACATATAGAACTCCAAGTATACAAAATCACAACAGATCCATTCCAATATGCATTATTATAAAAATTCCCAGCTTACAGAATAAGGATAGAATTTTAAAAGCAACAAGACAAAAATGACTGGTCATATTTACAGGTAAACCAATATGAATTTCAGCTGATTTCTCAACCCAGACCCTAAAAGTAAACAGGGATTGGAATGATATATACCAAGCTCTGAAACATAATGGATGTCAACCAAGAATACTATACCCAGCAATATTAAGCTTCAGACTTAAAGATGATAAGCAAAAGCTAAAATAATTCATAACTAGAAAAACTGCACTACAAAACATACTCCATAATGCTGAGGGCCATTGCTAAGTAAGAATGACGCATGGCATGACCCAGGTCATTTGCAGTGTCATTGCATGTAAGGTGACCTTGCTCAAGGACAAGGACGGATCCGGGTTTAGGGTGGATCAGGGTTTAGGGCATTCCCGGTTTAGGACAATCCAGGTTTAGGGCGGTTCCAGGTTTAAGGTGTACCCTGCTGGGAATGGGGCGTATCCTGCTGCCTCAGGCGCGCCTGCTCCTTGAGTTCCCATTGAGTTCTCGCGGGATTCAGAGAGTATTTGGGATTTCGCCCAGAACGTGAATTGGGCCCAGAACGTGAATTGCCCCAGAACGTGTGGACAGTGCTGGTGTGAGTTCGGGAATAAAGAACTGCTGTTTGAATCTACAAGGTGTGTGGTGGCTCGTGATTTTGTGCCCAGCCAGACTGCGGCATTTGGTGGCCTGTACGTGGAACGTCTGAAACTTGGAGGTAAGTAAAATTGCTCACCCCTGAAGGAGAGCGAAAGAATGGGTGACCATCTCAAAAAACAATGTGTTCTTGTTTTGATTTATTTTGTTTTTATTTCAAGTTGCCTGTTCCTAGAACTTTCTCAGGCAAACTGGGGAAAATGGTTGACTCAAGGTTTGAAGTTGTTCGCCTCCGAGGAAGAAAAATTGTTAGAGAAAGGAGGCACCCCAGTAAGACCAAGAACAATTAGGGCATATGTTGATACAATACAAAAATGTAGCCCATGGCTTTTTAAAGACGAGTTATTAAGTGTAGCAATGGGACCATCATGGTATCCTGTAGAAAGATTTTTCTTCAACAAGAAAGAGATGGCTAGTTCTGTTTACTACACTTGTCTAAGATCTTGGTTTCTACAAAGATCTGATTAATTTACAAAGCTAAAGTGTTAAAATATCAACCACTAAATATAAAATCAAGTACTCTTTACTTAACATTATGTGTGTTTTCATAAATTGGTAAATGGAAAAAAGTTTAATATTGCTTTGGTCTGTGTCTTTGCTGAAACAAGGTTACTAAGTGTTAAGATTCTATCAGGTGTAATTTATATACAAAGAGTATAAGAAGTTTCAGTTGGGTTTCAATTATATTATTATAGTACCATAAAAACATGAAAGTATTTCACCTTATTAAAGGGGAGTAATTTGTCTAAATCAGAAATTTTATAAGGGTTGTTTCAAAATGTGAATTTATAAAAAGGGTTAACAGCTACAAAAGAGATATAAAAAGATTCAAGATGTGAAAATATATTATAATATAAAGGTTAAAAAAATAAATGTTTCTAGATGAGATAATTTCTGTGTGGTAAAGTAAAAAGTTGTAAAATGCCATTTAAAAAGATTTTGAGGAAACTAGTCTTAATTTAAAAGCTTGAGAAAGGAAGAAAGAAGAAAAGGGTATTTGTACATG
>NW_025999869.1:11273266-11326825 GCF_001458135.2 Marmota marmota marmota
GTGGCATTTCTGTATCCTCCTCCCTTCTGCTAGTGATGGTCTAAAATTTGGGGGCCAACAGAAGTGAGGCAAAGAACCTCACCCCCCCACTGGCACCAAGGCCAAAATTGGGGGCCAACAGAGGTGAGGCAAGAACCTCACCCCCCCACTGGTGCATAGGCCTATCCACAAGTATGGCTGTATGCTGGACCGGTAGTCAGTGACGGGTATGATCCAATTGCAGTGGTATCAACCTAAGACAGGAGGCTGACGCCTAGAGGTCAGTTTTTCCCATGACGGGTAAGAACCATATGTTGAATTGGACAACCTACCAGGCACGGTCCTTAAGCCACATTGCTTGTTGTTTAATTAATCAGAAGGGGGGAGATGCTGAGGGCCATTGCTAAGTAAGAATGACGCATGGCATGACCCAGGTCATTTGCAGTGTCATTGCATGTAAGGTGACCTTGCTCAAGGACCAGGGCGGATCCGGGTTTAGGGCGGATCGGGGTTTAGGGTGGTTTAGGACCATCCGGGTTTAGGGCGGTTCCAGGTTTAAGGTGTACCCTGCTGGGAATGGGGCGTATCCTGCTGCCTCAGGCGCGCCTGCTCCTTGAGTTCCCATTGAGTTCTCGCAGGATTCAGAGAGTATTTGGGATTTCGCCCAGAATGTGAATTGGGCCCAGAACGTGTGGAGAGTGCTGGTGTGAATTCGGGAATAAAGAACTGCTGTTTGAATCTACAAGGTGTGTGGTGGCTCGTGATTTTGTGCCCAGCCAGACTGTGGCACCATAAAATATTTCGTGAAGAAGAAATAAAAAATAAAAATGAAAACCAGTAGAGGGAGGAATTACACTAGAACAGTCAATTAACAGAGAATCAAATTCAATTTAAGCATTAGAATAAATCAAAATAGCAGGAACTAAAAATCAAATCTCAATAATAACACTGAATGCAAATGGTGTCTAAGCTCTTCAATCAACAGATATATGTTGGTAGATTGGATTAAAAGATAAGACCCAAAAATATACTGTCTGCAAGAGACTCACCTCACAGACAAAGATATCCACAGACTGAAGGAAAAAGGATGGGAAAAAACATACCACTCACATGGGTCTTGTAAACAAATAGGGGTTACCATTCTTACATCAGGTAAAGTGGACCTCAAGGCAAAATTAATCAGAAGAGACAAAGAAGGTCATTTCACACTGCTTAGAAGATGGAAAGACCTCTAATGTAGTTTGATAGGCAGAATTAATATTGTCAAAATGGCCATACTACCAAAAGTGCTCTGCAGATTCAATGCATCAATTCCCATCAAAATTCCAATGACATTCTTTATAGAAATCAAAGAAGCTGTTGTGAAATTTGGAAAATAAGAGACCCCCAATAGCCAAAGCAATCCTTGACAAGAAAAGCAAAGCAGGAGGCTTCACAATATCAGATCTCAAATTATACTACAAAGCTATAGTGTATTACTGGCACACAAACAGGCATGAAGACCAATGGGATAGAATGGAAGACACAGAGAGAACCCCACTCCCCGCAAAAATATAGTAATCTTATACTAGACAAAGGTCCCAAAACAAACATTGGAGAAAATATAACCTTTTTAACAAATGGTACTGGGAAAATTCAAAATCCATATGTAGTAGAATGAAATTTGACCTGTACCTCTTATCCAACACAAAACTCAACTCAAAGTGGATAAAAGACCTAGGAGTTAGACCAGAAACCCTGCACCTACTAAAAGAAAAGGTAGCCCCAACACTCCAACATCTTGGCTTTTTTAAATAAGAATCTTAAAGCACAGGAAGTAAAATTAAAAGTTAATAAATGGGATGGCATCAAATTAAAAAGCTTCTTCAGAGCAAATGAAATAGTCAAGACCATGAAGAGAGAACCTACAGAATGTGAGAACATCTTTTCTACCTTTCAGATAAGGCATTAATCTCTATGATATACAAAGAGCTCAAAACACTTCACACCAAAGAAAAAATTAACCCAATCAATAAACGGGCAAAGGAACTAACACTTCTAAAAAAAGAAACAAAAATGGTCAACACATATGTGAAAAAGTGTTCAGCATCCCTAGAAATTAGAGAAATGCAAATTAAAACTACACTGAGATTTTATTTCACTCCTGTCTGAATGGCAATTATCAAGAATACAAGTAAAAATAAATGTTGGTGAGGATGTGGGGAAAAGGGTGCATTTATACATTGTTGGTGGCGCTGCAAATTAGTACAACAATTCTGAAAAGTAGTATGGAGATTTCTCAAAAACCTAGGAACTTAACCATCATATGACCCAACTATCCCAATCTTTGGTATATATCCAAGGGATTTAAAATCAACATACTACAGTGATGAGCCACATCAATGTTTATTGAAGCAGAATTCATAGTAGGAAAGCTATGTAGTCAAAGTGTGTGCCCTTCTACAGATGAATAAATGAAGAGAATTTGACATTTATACACAGCGGAGTATTGCTTAACCATAAAATATAAATAACTTTATGGCATTTTCCAGTAAACAGATGGAACTTGAGACTATCATGTTAAGTAAAATAAGCCTCTCCCCAAAAATCAAAGGTCAAACATTTTCTCTGATATATAAAAACTAATCCAAAGTAATGGGGGTGGGATATTTCCATAGCTTAGGCCATAGAACCAACTTAGGTGCCCTTAAAGAGATGAATGGATAAAGAAAATGTGGATGATTTTATTACATTTGCTAGTAAATGGAAGGATATGAATGTTATCATGCTGAGATAAATAAGCTAATCCCCTAAACCAAAGGTCAAATGATCTCTCTGATATTTGGATGCTAACACACAAGAAGGGGGAGAAAGAAAAAGAATAGAATTATAGAATTTCAGTGGATTAGCCAGAGGGGAATGAAGAGATAGGAGGGGGGATAGGAAAAGGAAAGACAGTGGAGTAAATCTGCCATAATTCTCCCACATACATATATGAATATTCAACAGGGAATCTCAAGATCATGTATGGACACAAGACTGGGATATATTCCATGCTCGTAGAAATATATCAGAATAGTATACTATTATGTATAACTAAAATGAACAAACTTTTAGAAATTTTAAAAAGATAAGTGGGAGAGGATTAAAGAAAAAGAATAGAAGAAAGATCAGAAGAGTAGATAAAGGGGAAATGAAAGGAAGAAGGGGGGAATGGTATGGGGAAAGTCAATGTAATGAATCCGACTTAACATTCCTATATGCATATATAAAAAAAAACCACAGTGAATCTCACCATCATGTATAACCACTAGACACTAATTAAAAGACAGAACTATAACACATAGCAGAAAGATCAGTAGAATAGAGGAAAGGAAATGGGGACGGAGGAACAGAAGGGAAGGAGAAATACTGGGGACTGAATCACAACAAATTATATTCCATGCTTTTGTAATTATGTCATAGTGTATTCTATTTTCATGTATAACTAAAAAAAAACAATTAAAAAAACTTAACCATGGTTTATAGTTAATAATGAGAGGCCCTGTGCAAAGTAATGAGATCCTGTCTCAAAATAAAAAATGAAAAAGGATGGGAATGTGGCTCAGTGATTAAGCTACACTGAATTCAGTACCTTAAAAAAAAAACCTAATGACCCTTTGTTTTTATGTGGCATCAGTTGTAATGTCTGCTTTTTCAACTCTAGTTTTGTTTTATTTATTTGTGTCTTCTCTCTCTCTCTCGTTAGTGTAGCCAAAGGATTTTTCATTTTTTTTTATCTCTTAAAAGAAAAAACTTTTCTTTTCATTGATCCTTTTCAACTATTTTATGTATTTCTGCTTTGATCTTTCTTTCTACTAACTCTGGGTTTGGTATGTTCCTGCTTTTCTAAATCTTTGAGATGCATTAATATTTTTTTTATGTTGACACTTGTCACTGTAAAACTTCCCTGTTAGTACTACTTTTGCTTTGTCCCACAAGTTGAGGTATGTTGTGTTTCCATTTTGATTTATTTCAGGAAATTTTAATATAACTCTTCTGACTTCCTTAATGCCTAATTATTTATTCAGAAGTGTGTTTTTCAGTCTGTATGGATTTATATAATTTCTAAAGTTCCTCTTGTTTTTAACTTCTAGTTTCATTCCATTTTAGTCAGAAAAGGTATGATTTCAATTTATTTAACTTTGTTAAGACTTGTTTTTTGATCTAATGTATAGTATATTCTAGATAAAATTCTATGAACTGACAAAAATAATCTGTATTTTATAGCTACTAGATGAAATTTTCTGCACATGTGTATTAAGTATGGTTAGCCTATCATATAGTTTAACTCAGATATTTCTCTTTTGTATTTTTAATCTGGATGACCTGCCCATTGATGAAAGTAGAATATTGAAATTCCACACTATTATTTATTGTAATATATCTCTCCCTTTAGATCTAATAGTATTTATTTTATAAAGTTGGACGTTCCAATATCAGTGCCATGTAGATTTGTGATTGTTATGCATTCTTGATGAGCTGATCTCTTTATTATTGTAGAGTGACCTTCTTTGTCTCTTAACACTGTTTTTGTCTTACACTCTGTTTTGTCAGATGTAAATATAGTGACTACTCCTTAATTTAGGATTACATTTGCTTCAAATATCACTTTCCATCCTTTTACTTTCAGCCTGTTTATGTCATTACTGAGAAGATGAGTTTCTTGTATGCAGAATATTGTTGGCTACTGTATTTTTATCCATTCATCCAATTTTTATCGTTTTTTTGGATAATTTAGTCCATTTCCAGTCAATGTTACTGAAAGGTATGGACTTATGCTGACATTCTGTTGATTTTCTTCTAGTTGCTTTATGTATCCTTTTATTCATTTCTTCCTTTCTCATCCATCTTTGTGATTTAATGGCTTATTATATTGATAGCATTTGAGCCTTTCCTACTTCTCTTTTGTGTATATACTCTTGTAGTGGGATTTATACTAAATGCTATCATGATCTTTCAGTTCTGGATATATGATTCCCTTAAGCATTTTTTTATAAGTCTTGGCCAATAGCCATAAATTCTCTTGGCCTTTATTTCTCTTGGAAGGTCTTTGATTCCCTTTCATTTCTGAAGCATAGTCTTGCATAGTAATCTTGGTGGACAGTTATTTTCTTTTAGGACTTGAAATATGTCATTCCATGTCTCTGACCTATAAGGTTGATATTGAAAAATCTCCTGTTAGTCTTGTGTAGTTGACTTAAGTGAAATCCAGTGTTTTTCTCTTATATATTTTAAAATCCTTTCTTTGTCCCATACTTTTGAAATTTTAACTATAATATGTCATGGTAATGATCTTTTGTAGTCATGTTTACTTGGGGTTCTAAGCCTTTTATATATGGCTGTTCATGTCTTTCTTAAGTTTTTTACACCATTAACTTTATTTCTTTGCCTTCAGACATGCCAATGATGTGCTTGTTTGATGTTTAATTATGTCCTAAAATTCTTGAACAAACCCTTTTCCTTTTTTCTGTCTGAATGCAATCTTTTGAAATACTTGCCTTCAAGTTCACATAGTCCTTCTTTCCCCTTGACCTAGTCTGTTGTTGAAGCTTTTAACAGAATTTTTTATTTGATTTTTTTGAGTTCTTCACTTCTAAAATGTACATTTTAAAGATCTCTATCATTCAATGAATATTTCATCTAAAGCCTGCATTGTCTTCCTAATTTCATTTAACGATTTATCTATATTTTCTTGGATTTCACTAAACTTTTTAAAAAAATAATTCATTTTAATTTTTGAACAGTATTATACTCATTTTTATTTCTTTGAAATCTCTTACTGGAAAATTATGACCTTATGGAAATGTTGTATTACCTTAATTTTTCATATTTCTTATGTCCCTACATTGAGATTTCAGTAACTTACAGGTCAGATATATCTATCACTCTTCTAGGATGGCTTTCTTCTAAAGGTATGTCTTGGGGTGTTGGTCTGTTATGTAATGTTGAGTTTATTTCCAGCTGGGGACCATAGTGTAATTTTCCTGTAGTTAGTGAGTGTGGGCATAGTCCATACCTTGTCAGAGTTGGAGAAGGCCTTTCTCTGTGGGTTGTTCAAGAATGAAGGCACTCTAGCAATTCAGTCAGGTGTGGCGCAGAGAGCAGTGTGTGTGGCATGCACACTTTGTAGCTATTACTACATGTTGGTTGTGGCCCCTGTCAGTAACGGCATTTTCCTTAGGCAGTGTTGATATTGGCTCTGTTAATGGGTATACCACTACTGGTGAGGGGCCTGAAGCCCTCATTTTCTGACCAGATGGTAATGTAGGCCCAGGTTCATTATGGGAAGAGGCAAGAACAGGAATCATAGCATCCCCTCTGTGGCTCTTATACCCAGTCTTGTCAGCAGTGAATTTTTAGACAAGGTTCTTGGGCAGCTAAGAGTGAGATCTGCTTAGGTGTGGTGGCAACAGTAGTTGTTGTGTTCCTTTCTGCTGCTAGTATGGGGCATATCTGCCTAGGAACAGGATTTCAGCATTCCTTACCCATGTATCCTAGGGATAGTACAATGACAAGGGATTTTTATCCCCCTGATTCTTTGTGACATCTGCTCTTCAGAGATGAAATAGTGTTGGGTTGTGGCTAGAGATGGCTAAAATTCCTCTCAGGCATCTTCTTGGCTCTTTAGCCCCAGAGATGAACTGTCAATGTTTTCTCCCTTTTACTCTTTCGGCTTTAGTTTCTCTAAGAGACCAAGTGGTAGAGGGTCATGGCTTGAGCTGAGCAAAATTTCTCTGTTGAAAGGATAGTGGGAACAAGCAAGACTTCTTAGGCTGTGTTCCCTGCTGGTGAAGTGGCAGCCATAGCTGCAGCATTCATCAAAGTTACCCCAGCATGCCCCTCTTCCTTGAGAAGCAGTAAACCATTATAAAGTTCTTTCTCCACTCAGTCAATGGCAGATAACCATATGCAATGGTGGAAGAACTGGTGGAGAGAACCCCATGAGTGACTGCCTTCAGCTCTAGGGCTGACATGAATCTGTACATGTCTGACCATGCCCCTGGTCTGAGGGCAAGCACCTCAACCCCCAGGTTCTTGAGGGTGACATCTTTTCGTTCCTCTTCATACCTTAATATTCATCCTTTATAGTGTAGCATGCCCTGTATGTTTGCATCTGAGTCACTCTACTGAGCCAAGTTTGGGATGTGAGGCATCTCCCAATTGAGCCAGTGCAGTGGAATGTCTATGAGATCCCTTCAGCAGTGGGATTACACAAAGGTTTCTGAGCCATCCCAAGATTGCTTCTGGCTACAGCACCCTGGGAGTTCACTGGGAGTTAATATGAACTTTATTTCCAAAGTGAGGATACTAAGATTTCAGGTCCCTAGTTAGACTATAAGCCTGTAAGGATTGTGGAATGTTCCAATCATTAGGTAATCAGTATCTGTATAGATAGTTTTTTAGACTTCTTTTACCCTTACACCCACCCAGAGAAGGGAGACTCCCTCTCCTCTATTTGTGGATTCAAGTGGCATGTGCTGAGATGATGTATTTCTCATATAAGACTTTTGTACCAAATCTGTGAATCTTGCAAGGTTTCAATTTTTCTACTATTCCCAGTGTTCTCCCATAATCACTCACCACAAAATAAGCCACATGCCTGTTGCTTTGGTTCTTCTTTGTAGAGGAGCAGGCCAGTGCTGGCATCTCTATCCATACATCTTGCTCCTTCTCCTCTAAATATTATCGGCTTCATCCAGTGAGTTTTCCTTATTCTGAACATGAACTTGAGATAATGTTTGTATTTTATCTTCCCAACTATGTTTTTAGCTATTTAAATAAAGGGAATAATTCTTACACAGTTTTTAAATTCCTCCAATATTTAGATATGTACTGAGGGACCATTAAGTTTCTTTTCCAGGGCTTAATTTGAGTAACTCAGAAAGCCAAGAGGCATAAGGTTGGAGTTTGAAAGTGTGGCATGAGGAGTCTGAATCTTGCATCTATAAGTTTACCTGTGTTGATGGCCTTTATCTCTGCAGAGGTTTTTACTCAAAGAATGGTCCTCTTGTAAACTCAGTACATCTTCTGTGCTGACTCTAGTGGGGACTGGGTAATATTGTTTAGTTTGTACTTTTTCCAAAGTGCATGAAGTGCAATCTTCATTTGGGGTGTGTGTGTGTGTGTGTGTGTGTGTGTGTGTGTGTGTGTTGTATTGAATGATGAGAAACAGTCATATCCACTGGAAAAGTTAGCTCACATCTGGCTTAAACCATTAGGTAGCTCTTACCAAACAAGTTTAAAATAGTTCTAGAGCTCTGTTATAATCTGAATTTAGTATTAGAGGTACATTCTTTTCATAGCCCAAAAGGACTTCCATCTGATCCTTATTTTCTGCTTCACTGGCATTTGAGACCAATTTTCTTCCTTCATAATACACTCTAGAAATATTGGCTTTCTTTTTCTAGAAATATTGATGCCTGGGGCACCAAATTATTTCCTATTCTGGGACTTCCCCTAGACTAGACTTTTTTCCCCTAGAACTCCCGCCCATTCTCCAGTTTCCAGTCTGTTCATAGTTTATCTGGCTTGCCCTTTTACATCTTTTACATCTTTTAGATCTCAGTTCACGTTATTCCCTCAGGAGGATGTTCTTGCCACACCAAAGTTATAAATTTGGCTTTACTTATTTTAACTTTTCATCTAACTTTTGTTTTATACTCTTGTAATTTGGAACATTGTGCCAACTCCTTTTAGATAAAATACCATATTAACAGGGAGAACAGAGGTTTACTGTTATATTGACAATCCTCTGCATGATTTTAGTACATTGTAAATCTCAGTAAACAATTGTTGGATGAATAAACTGCCAAAGACGACTAAGGAAAAAATTGAATTCTAAGTTATGTAGACTAAAGGTACAATTTTTTTTACCTGAAATTTGATGTATCTAAAAGAAATTTATACAAGAGTATCTTAAAAATGATGCATCTATAGGTCCTTCATACTATGCTCATTCACATTTCCTGCTATGTTATACCTGCTATTTCACCTCCCCTTTAATTATTCTTTATATACCCCATCTCTTAATTTGATTACCTTCATTTATCTTCCAGGTCACAGTTTAAACCTGTGTCCTCAGAGACACTTCCTCTGATTCCCTAAGTAATGTTCAGTCTCTTGCTAAATACTATTATAGTGCTCTGTTCTGTTTTCATAAAATTTCTCACATTTCATTCACTCAGGATTCAACATATATCTCTGTTTGATAAAGTATTGACTCATCAGGTTTAGCATGTTCAAAGCTTGCACTGACCTGTCTGGCTCCTCAGAGATATCTGAGCCTTTCAATTATTCTGCATGATAAGAATGCCTTTGAATACATGGGGCCTTGGGCCACAGCAGATACTTGAGGCTAACAGTATGATTTATGGCAGGGCCTTCGTCCATGCAATATTGGTTTGACCTCAGAAGGGGCTAGAGATTAACTAAAGTTAGTCACAGAGGTATTCTATTCTTATGTGATTGACTCAAAAACAGATTAAAACAAAAAGCAAAAAGTCCCAGGCAAGAAGGCTCAGGTAAGTGCCTCTGTTTGGCAGTGTTCACTGTGTGTGTGTGGTCATGCATCATTTTTGGGAGAAGTAAGTGCTGTCTACATGACTTCACCAGGAGAAGACAACTGGAAGCTTTTGCCTGGTGACTCCTGAACTATGATATAGGGGTTGTTAACCTATATCTTCTTGCTGTAATAAACCATAAGAAAAACAGTTTTACAGAATCTGGTGAGTCCTTCTAGCGAATTATTGCACCTGAAGGCTTAAGAGTAATCCTGTCTCGGAGTTTTTAGCCCCCGTCTCCTCCTGACCAGCGGGAGAAGTGGGGAAAAGCACACCCTGACCAAGAGGAGCCAAGAAAGGTAAAGGTCAACCGGCTGCCCACACCCAGCCCTCCCTTCCCCTTCCCCCCCCCCCCCCCAGGACAATCAGACGTGCCAGGGAGAACAGTCAAAGCAGGAAGTACACACAGTTTATATACTGCACAGGAGCCAATCAGAATAAAGGTCAGAGGGGTGGAGCAAGTTCATGTGTACACCCATCCCATAGTCTGTAAGGGAAGGCGCGAGCTGTACAGGAGGGTGGAAGAGTCCTGGACCTATCCTGAGGTGGTCCGCCTCCTCCGTCACCCTCCATAGCACTGCCTCCTGGCTGATCGCCAGGAGCCATCCCAGCCACATATGCAGCCTCAAGACCAGGAAACAGGCAGCCACACCCTGCACTGTCATAACCTATTACATTTCTAACATGGCAGGCACCCATTAGGAGAAGGATAGACACCTGTGAATGATATAAACATGAGTCCTCACTTCCAGGTGTATGTTAGCTAATGATGGAGGACCCAAATCATAAACAAGAGACAAAAATAACAAGTAGAAGTAAGTCCCCTAAGCAAAGTCAACAGGATGAATCAGCAGCATATACCAGAATAATCTGTGTTTCTTTCAAGATGATAAATTTTACAAAAGAGACTGTGTGCCTTGCTTTACCACATATCTTTAAGTATAACAAGTTCCTGGTAGAGAATAGACACTTAATAAGCACTTATTGATTTAAAAAAAGTCAAATACCTTCTTCCATTTCTAATGCTGTCTTTTTTGTCTCTGCAATTTTCCTGGCAAAATGAATTAACTTTAGGGTGTTAAAATGCTTAGGGCACAATCAAAATATATTAAACAGGCTTTTTTGTGTGTGTGTGTGTGTGTGTGTGTGTTTTACTTCATATACTAATTTGTGAATGAAAGAATGAAAATCTTCTTTAGTTTCCTGATTTGGGTTTTGAAATTTTGTTGCTACTTATGACTATCATAAATATATTACTATGTATTGCTATTTAGCTGATACAAAAACAACTGGACTATAAAGATAGATACAAATTCTTATTAGCATCAGTGTTTGGTAATGTTAAACATGAAATATTTATTAAACTTCAAATATTATGTAAAGTATCATCAATTCAAGGTTTGCTTTTAAATTCTAACAGCTAGTGGGTGTTACACATTGAGTAATTCCTACTTTTAAAATTCATTATTTAAGGATGATTTAAAGAAATCATTATCTTTATTTTGCAGGTTGAAACATACTACTTCTGTGTTCCTCCAACATGTTTTTCCAGCATGGAGCTCTGTATACTTCTTCTGTGTTAATCATGCACATTTGTGAACCCAAGCAAGTGTAGATACTGGTCATGTTTAGGTATCAATCCTTTCTTGAGGAACTAGGCTACACTGTGCTCCTTTAAATATCTTTGTGCAATATCAGGACAAGTTACAAGTTTCTGTAAAACTGTAGTGGTGTTGTGTGAAAATTTAAATATTATAACAGTAGCAACATAATCTGTTGTTTGGAATTTGAAGTATTGTGATTCTACCTTCTCTTTGGTGCACATTTTCTCTGTGTTCATTGTCTAGAGATAAAACGTCTAACCTTTTATAGGTTCTAACAGTAAAATCCAAGGATGTGTGAAAGAGATTGTGATGATGAACACATTTATTGATTTGTGTTTATGTGTCTTAGGCCTTGCAGAAAACTTCATCTACCATTTGTGTGTGTCAAAGGATAATAGAGATGAATCAACCAGAGACATGTGCAAGTTTTTGTATGGATGTTTTCCTATGATTGTAGGTGAATGTAGTAGGAGTAGTGACAAATTATTTTTAAGAAAATACTTTCTTGTTTATGTTCTAAAATTTACATATTAATTGTTTTCATTGTATACACATATTTGAAGGGAGAAATGGGGCAATATAGCATAATAGCAGCAGTAAAAGCCTTGGATCCAGATGGCTAATTTTTTTTTTAAATTATTATTCTTTTTTAGTTGTTGATGGACCTTATTTAATTTATATATATGTAGTATTGAGAATCGAACCCAGTGCCTCGCACATGCTAGGTACATGCTCTATTATTGAGCTACAATCCCAGTCTAATGTGGCTAAAAGTTTTAAATCCCAAATACAGTATTTAGTAACTGCATGAATTTAGAAAAACAGTTTTATTTCTTTAGCCCCAGTTTTCTTATCTTCAAAACAGCCCAGAGTATTTTAAAAGCAGAAATCAGGAATACCTTGTTTAATTTAAAGTTCTTTTTATTATGACAGTGGAATGCATTACATTTCTTATTACACATATAGAGCACAATTTTTCATATCTCTGGTTGTATACAAAGTATATTCACACCAATTTGTGTATTCATACCTGTACTTTGGATAATAATGATCATCACATTTCACCATCATTTCTAACCCCTTGCCCCCTCCCTTCCCCTCCAATCCCTCTGCCCTATCTAGATTTCATCTATTCCTCCCATGCTCCCTCTCCCTATCCCACTCTGAATTAGCC
Source organism: Marmota marmota marmota (assembly GCF_001458135.2). Taxonomy (NCBI): domain Eukaryota; kingdom Metazoa; phylum Chordata; class Mammalia; order Rodentia; family Sciuridae; genus Marmota; species Marmota marmota. The sequence goes on from NW_025999869.1 coordinate 11,285,605, forward strand.
TCCTTGTATCAAAGAAAACATTCAGCATTTTGTTATTTGGGATTGGCTAACTTCACTTAGTATCATCTTCTCTAAGTCCATCCATTTACCTGCAAATGCCATGATTTTATTCTCTTTTATTGCTCAATAATATTCCATTGTGTATACATGTCACATTGTTTTTATCCATTCATCTATTGAAAGGATCTAGATTGGTTCCAGCATCTAGGTTGTGCTGCTATAAACATTGATGTGGCTGTGTCCCTGTAGTATGCTGTTTTTAAGTCTTTTGGGTATAGACCGAGGAGAAGGATAGCTGTCAAATGGTGGTTCCAGTCACAATTTTCCAAGAAATCTCCATACTGCTTTCCATATTGGCTGCACTAATTTGTAGTCCCACCAGCAGTGTATGAGTGTACCTTTTTCCCCACATCCTCGCCAACACTTATTGTTGTTTATCTTCATAATAGCTGCCATTCTGACTTGAGTGAGATGAAATCTTAGAGTGGTTTTGATTTGCACTCTGGTTTTATTCCAAAGTCCTTGATCCATTTTGGGTTGAGTTTTGTGCATGGTGAGAGATAGGGGTTTAATTTCATTTTGTTACATATGGATTTCCAGTTTTCCTACCACCATTTGTTGAAGGGGCTTCTCTAATTGCTAGCGATGATGAACATTTTTTCATATATTTGTTGGTTGTATATCATCATCTGAGAAGTGTCTGTTCGGGTCCTTGGCCCATTTATTGATTGGGTTATTTTTATTTTTATTTTTTTTGGTGTTTAACTTTTTGAGTTCTTTATATACCCTAGAGATTAGTGCTCTGATGGGTGAGGGGTAAAAATTTGCTCCCAAGATATAGGCTCTCTATTCACCTCATGGATTGTTTCTTTTGCTGAGAAGAAATTTTTTGAGTTCATCCCATTTATTGATTCTTGGTTTTAATTCTTGTGCTATAGGAGTCTTATTAAGGAAGTTGGGGCCTAATCCCACATGATGGAGATTAGGGCCTACTTTTTCTTCTATTAGATGCAGGGTCTCTGGTTTTAATCCGAAGACCTTGATCCATTTTGGGTTGAGTTTTGTGGATGGTGAGAGATAGGGGTTTAATTTTATTTTGTTGCATCTGGATTTCCAGATTTCTCAGCACCATTTGTTGAAGAGGCTATTTTTTCTCCAACGCATGTTTTTGGCACCTTTGTCTAATATAAGATAATTGTAATTTTGTGGGTTAGTCTCTGTGTCCTTTATTCTGTACCATTGGTCTACCAGTCTGTTTTGGTGCTAATACCATGCTGTTTTTTGTTACTATTGTTTTGCAGTATAGTTTAAGGTCTGGTATAGTGATACCACCTGCTTTGCTGTTCCTGCCAAGGATTGCTTTAGCTATTCTGGGTCTCTTATTTTTCCAGATGAATTTCATGATTATCTAAGAGGAATGCTATTGGGACTTTGATCAAAATTGCATTAAATCTGTATAGTGCTTTTGGTAGTATGTTCAGTTTGATAAGATTAATTAATATTAATTCTGCCTATCTAAGAGCAAAGTAGATCTTTTCATTTTCTAGAGTCTTCTTTGACTTCTTTCTTTAGGGTTCTGTAATTTTCATTATATAGATCTTTCACCTCTTTTGTTGATTCCCAAGTTCTTTTTTTTTTAGGCTATTGTAAATAGGGTAGTTTTCCTTGTTTCTATTTCTGAGGATTTATCACTGATATACAGAAATGCCTTTGATTTATGGGTGTTGATTTTATATCCTGCTATTTTGCTGAATTCATTTACTAGTTCTAGAACTTTTCTGGTGGAACTTTCAGGGTTTTCTAGGTATACAATCATATCATCAGCAAATAGTGCCAATTTGAGTTCTTCTTTTCCTATGTGTAACCCTTTAATTTCTTTCATCTGTCTAATTGCTGTAGCCAGGGTTTCGAGATCTATGTTAAATAGAAGTGGTGGAAGAGGTCATCCCTGTCTTGTTCCAGTTTTTAGAGGGAATGCCTTCCATTTTTCTCCATTTAGAATGATGTTGTCTGTATCTCACCTTGATGTTGGGCTTCCAGACCCTGCCAGCATCCCTCAGTGTATGCTACTGCAATCTAAGGTTGGTGGTGGCAATAGCCAAGATAACTTGAGATAACAGTTAAGGTGCCCTGAGATGGAAGCCATGTCTTAGGGAGATGGGGATGCAAGAGTGGGCCTCACACTCCCTTTGGGATGCCTGCTCTGACATGCAGCTGCTTGTAGGCTCTGTTTATTCTCAAAAAGTTAGGGGCTACTATGTGGGAAGGCTATAGTGATGACTGTAGTTTCCCAAGATGAACATGGGTTAGACTTAGGTTCCCAGGTTGTGGGGGAGGCAAGCTCAGACCTACCCTGGACCTGAGTCCTGCAAAAGTCGATGTGGACAGATCTGGGCCGGGCCTGACTCCCACAGGAGTCTGCTGATCAGAAAAGACGGTCCTGTGCCAGAAGCTGTGCTCTGGTGGGTGCCTGGGTGCCTGCTGGTGGAGAGGTGGACCCAGGCCTACTGTGAGCCTGGGCTCGGCACAAGCCAGTGTGGGTGGATCTGGGTCGAGGGGCTTGACCTCCTGTGTTAGCTTAATGGTTGGAAGGGGCAGTCCTGTGCCAGAGACTAGGCTCTGGCGTGTGTCTGCCCTGCTGGTGGGGTGGTGGACTAGGCCTACTGTGAGCCTGGGTCTCTTGAGGGCTGGTGTGGGCACTCTGGGCTGGGTCTCAGCTCCTGCTGTAGTCTGCTGGTCGGAAGAGGCGGTCCTGTGCCAGAGGCTGGGCTCTGGTGGGTGTCTGCCCCACTGGTGGAGCTGTGGACCAGGGCCTACATTCTAATTTAAGGGTCTTTATATTTGTAAGGCAATTAATGTTTCAAAAATACTTCCAGATGCTCTTTTATCCCCCAAATGTTATTTTAATCATCTTCTGTTCATGACTTTTCGTTATGAAAGGATTCTGTTTTTGGATTATGGGAATGGATCAATACATGACATCCAACATCAGATAGGTGGGAATGACAGCAATTTATAACTTATACTCACAGTCTAAAGAAGGAGTACATGCCAGGCAGTACACAAGTATTGCATTTGGGAATAGAGTGAGCAACCAAGGGGCTGTGGGAGCAAGGTTTTGTAGTATCAACAGGTGGAGTATCCTCTAGTCCCTGTGTGAGAATGTGATTGGCTTATTTGAATAATTTCAGGGGCTGGCAAGGAATTGACATCTGCTACCAAGGAAAGAGCTGGAAGTGTGCCTCATCCCTGTGATATGAAGGTTAGTTGGCTGGGGAACTGGGGAGGCAAACTTGCAACTGGGCCAAATGAGACTTTGTTTTTCCCCAGGTGTCAACATACCATATAATACTGAGCTTCAGTTCATATGCCGTCCTCCATGTGCTCACCATACTAAGATTGTGAAGCAGGTAATTTAGTGGAAATTTTGGGAGATAAAATTATACAATGTTGTCTTACGTAAAAGTCAATTGGAAAATGACAGAAAAGATCATCTATATGCAAAATATCATGTGTGGCCACACGCAAGCTTAGATATCTATGTACATCTAAGTGACTTGATATTTAAGGATTTTTCTCTTCAGTGTACCTGGTATAACAAGAAAATGTTTATCCTTGTGATGACATGGAATTAAGCATCTTGATGACGTGAAGTCTTTGTAAGGTGAGGATGGTGTTTGAAAAAAATGAATTAACAACCTTTACAAATCCATGTCTTCTCAACACAAGCATACTCTGGCAAATAAACATCTCGTCACTCTCCTCTGTTCCCAGGAAAAGATCAAAACCCGAGCATGTTCTATAAGATGGCAGAGGTGAGACCTAGCCCTCAGTTTCTTCACTCCATTTATAGTGACCTTCCTTCAGCCTCTTCTACTGCCCTCGTTCCGAACATGGAACTTTGTCTACATTTTACAAGATGCCTCAAATGCTGTCTCTCCTTCCACCATACTTCTGCTTCCAGCAGTTCTCCTAATTAATCTCATTTAATTAAGTTCTGCTCAAGTGATGTTTTTATGTGAGAATATTTTCCTGATATCTAGAATAGACTAGGTCTCCTTAATCTAATGTAATCTGTAACTTTCTTCATAAGATTTATCACAATATTACACTCATTTATTTGTGTAATAGTTTAATTAATTACCATTTCTTTTCTTGAAGGAAAGAAAATGTCTTTTCTTTCCTTTTTGTTCTATACTATCACCTCATTCCTTAGAGTTCATTAAGTAGAAGGACAGGGACTTAGCATATATTTGTTAATTGAAATAATGAATTGATCATGTTCACAGCATAGTTCAAAAGTAACAGAATGAGAATTTTAATCAGAACAATGTATGGTCACATTCAAAAATATCCTGGGTTGAGATATACAGTTTCTTTATGTACAAACTGGGAATTAAAATGTTCTTGAAATACATGCAGTAAGAAATATAAAATATTTAAGATAGTTCCTAGCACATTGTAAAAGGACAAAAAGCAAACTTATCTTTATTTCACTATTATGAAATATAAAAAGACCTTATCAAACTGCTATATAGCAGATAATAAATAAGATAATGCTATTGAGGCTGTTATTAATATAAATGGTAAGTATAAACAGTTGTTATGTATTTTTCAGATATGCTTCAAATAATTTTTCCTAATTGTTTTCAATAAACACAAGGGATTCTTTTCTCTCTGAGAAGATTAAGAAGGAACATATGAAGGATGAAAATATCATGTGACTGATCAGTACAGCCTGGGGGTAGGATAAGATCTCCTGGGGTGGCCAGCCCAGGGGAAATCTATACCATACATTTATTCATGAGTGTCACCACTACAATTTAAATCCATAAGGATATGTGAAAGGGTGCATTATTGATCTTTGAAAACAAATCATAATGTTCATAACCAAAGAGAATGTATGGGCAAATCAATACATCAGCAGCTGAGTTGAGTTATAAGGTCATGGGTTGTTTCTAATCACATTAACTGTCAGTTCAGAAAAAGAAAAATATCTAACAATTTGTAGAAATTGTCAGGAGATTTAGTGACATTGGTCATTATTAAGTGATTCCTTGAAGTCTATACTTAGAACCTTCTGTGAATGTGTGACCATGTGCATAAGAACACGGAGAGTAATGATTTTGAAATGATTATGAATTTCAACGACTGAACATGGGTTTCCACACAGCAGTCAAGAGTTATTGAGTCCCCTGCATTTTGTGATTGTGTTTCTTCTATTGAGGGGTTAATTCCTACAGGCATCCCAACTTAGGGCACTGAGGGACCTGGGCAGGAAACAAGGGGGTCCAAGCCCTGTTTGATGGTAAGGGGCCATAGAGGCAGCAATGGCTGGAACTGGAATTGAGGCAGAGGCCCCGAAGTGAAACTCAAGGCATGTTCAGTTGTCATCCTATAATATTTTATAGTAAAGAATATATAGTTTTCTTCCTCTGTGGCCTGCTGCCAGTTTACCATGAGGTAATTTCTCAAAATGCTGACCCCAAGACAGAAATGCAGAGTTTGAAAGACAGACTGAGATATTGGTCTGCTTCTGGAATTTATGAGCGAAGCTCTTGGATGCCGTGAAAAAAGATGTTATGTATTTCTTGGAAGGAGATAAATATTAAATGGCTGAAAACATCCTCTCATGTATGTAACCAATAAATATAGAGATTGCCAGGGAGGATAGAATTTATCATAGGTGTTAGAGAAAATTTTACAGCAGAGAAAGCAACCCAAAGAAACCAAAACATAAATAAATAGAACATTTCCTAGTTTGTATTCACCAAAATTCTTTTGATTTCTGAACCTGGAAATGCATCAAAGATTGCCGCAGTCCGGCTACAGCAAAATAACTGGGGGGTGACGAGCAACTTGTGAAGACTGATACAGCAGGAGTGGGGGCCGTTTATTGTAGGACAGGAGGGGTATATATACCTTTCACACAGCTTATCTTAATTAACATAAACTAGATACAGCAGTCAACCAATAAGGAATCTCCACACTTAATGGCTTGCTGGTGTTACTTCACAAACCACTCCCTCTGACAAAATGCCAGGCGCCATCCTGACTTGTTTACAGACCCTAACAAAAGATTAGTTTAATTAAGAAAGGGAAATATACTGCACCATGTGTCTGGGAAGCCCAGGGTGTGGGGTTGATCTAATCACACTTTAGTCTAAGGGTTCCGTCAATGTCATTAGCACTGTTCTTTTCTCCATCTATTCTCTCAAATTCAATACTGTTTGTATATTGGCCACTTGATCTGCTTTCTAGATGGTCTTTATGCAGCCAGAAAAATTGTGCCCATCAACTCTAGTGTCACTTTGGCCTTGATGCTTATTTCAGTGAGCTTTCTTGCTGCTGTGGCCTAAAGACCTGACAAGAATAATTAGAGGAGAAAAAGTTTATTTGGGGCTCACCCCATACACAGCTGGCTCTATTTCTCAAGGCTTGAGGTGAGGCAGAGCATCATAATGGAAACATGTAATGGAGGAAAGGGGCTCAGGACATGATGATCAAGAAGCACAGAGAGAATTCCTCCCCAAAAGGACAAAATATATACCCCAAAAGCATGCCCCCAGTGACCCACCTCCTCCAGCCATATCCTACCTGCTTACAGTTACCACTCAGTTAATCCCTCTCAGGGGTCTAATTCACTGATTTGGTTAATGTTCTCATAACTCAATCATTTCACTTCTAAATTTTCTTGCATCATCTAACCCATGATCTTTTTTTTTGGGGGGGGGACTTCATATCTAAACCATAACAATACTTTTGTTTCACATAACATTCACTTTATTTCCTAATAAAACAAAATATTTACTACCAAATTATCTTTGAAGAACAAAAGAGTCCCAGCATAATCTAGAATCAACCAACAAAAGTGAAGTTCTTTCATTCAATGTCCATGAAGGAGCCCAAGAACTCTACTTCAGTGTATGTCTGATTTACCATTCTGCAGGAAGCATAGTGATCCACAGGCATGGTCACATGAAAACTGCACTTTCAGTTTCATGAAAATCACATGATTTTCATGAAATCATGTGACAAGAAAAACACTGAAATAAAACAACCCAGGTTCACCACAAGTACTGTACTACAAGAATTTTGGGGTGACCAGAGGAGAAAATATATGCCTAATGAATATATTTTTGTTTGTGTGATAGGAAATAGGAGAACAAGTTCACCTGTATAAGAAAGAACTAACTGTATTGGTTTATTCAAGGAATTTCCTGGAATGTCAGAGAATATTATAAAATGCTAAAAGATAAAAATGTGAGGAGAATCTACTGTAATTCCATCATTTTACAAAGAAAATAAAATTGAGACTCAGAAAAAGAAGTAGCTTTCCCAATGATCTACATAGGATGTCTTTGGGATACATGTTGAGGAGAAGTGGGAAAACACAGAGATAGTAGTCGGGACAGAGTTGTGGATTTAGTGAGATTAACTTTGCACTTCACAAAACTCTTGAGACGTGCAGAAACTAAGGATAGGTACATACTTTATGATTAAAAGTTACAGACCTCAGCACTAAGATTTTTAGTTTTATAAAAAATTTGGTGTAAATTTTTCATTGTAAAAACAATAAAGGCCTATTATAGAAAAATCAGGAAATTCTGAATATTTAGGGTAAGCAAAAATGAAAGAAATATACCAAGATTATATATATACATATATAAATATATATGTAATTGTTTTAAATACATATATACATATATAAATATATATATGTAATTGTTTTAACAACATATACAGGTAGTGAATATTAAATATATATCTACAGACTCTTATTTGTACTCTGTGTATATTTTCCGATGGAAAAATTTTCCAATTATTTTGCTAGTATAAACAATGTTTAGAAAACACTTTTGCAAATAACTTTATGCAAGTTATTAATTATTCCTTAAGAAAAAATTTATAGAAGTGGAATCTCCACAACAAGAGAATAAATTATTTAAGAGTCCTGTTTTTATTGTTAAGTAAAATTGAAAGTAGATGAAGTATCTTCATAGCTCTCTTTTAAAAGAGAAAAGATCCAGTCCATTGCAGTTTTCTTTATTTAAAAAAATAAAACTCATCATCTCTTTAGTAATGATGATTCTGTACAATTCATGTCTTGCTCAAGGGTAATCATCAGAAATATTTGTCTCTGAAATTAATTAATATCCCATTGAGAACACATTTCATAGTGGGTCTGAGGGATTTATATGCAGCTAATGGCCTTTCACATTTGTCAAATTTTGTTTGTAATTTTGAAATGCAAAAACATTTAGAAGTACATTCTACCAGTAAAACAGTATGACTAGTATTAAATAGATATTGAACACGACACTGAAATCTTTGGTAAGTTTCAGATGGCTATTTAGTTATTCAAATAATTTTTACAGCTATAGTAGTATTTTGAATAATTATATTTGAAACAATTATTGAACGTTGGACTTTTTGAAAATTCAGTTTCTAACACATTGTTTTATTTATAATAGGTTTTCAGTACTTATTTGATTCAATGAATGAGTGAATAAATTAGTGAATGAGGATTATCTCAATTTTTCATTCACAATTATAAACTTAAATTATACATTTTATAATTTCCATTTAAAATTAATAAATTAGTGGGCTAAGTTCAAATGTAATATATTTAAAACTGTAAATATTTATTATTTTGATTGTACATAACATGAGGCATTTGTTGTCTTAATTAGCTGCTATTTATCAATAAGTGTGTGTTATGTGTGTATGTGTGTGTGAATGATTTTTGGCCCATGAAACAATCAAAGAAGAGGCAACGGATCCTATCTTTGGAAAATAACAAAATCAAATATTTTTATATATTATTTCTGGATGACTGTTTTAATAATCAAGTAAATATACTCTCAGTAAAACCTGTCTCTTGGAAATCACAAAATGTTTTAAAATAATTTTCTTAGGAGCAAGAAACTATAAAATACATTGATTCTAGAACAAGAGCCTACATATACCATTTAGAAAATGATCTAACCTGTAAGAGCACTCTAACATCATTCTTTGTTTTAGAAACACAATTCCTTTAAGGTGAATGAAAGACCCCTTGGGAAGCCTGTGAATATATTTCTTACATTTAGTTTCATTTCCCAAGTCCAATAATTTATATTTAGAAACCATTTTTAAATTCTAAGCCAATTTGCTTTATTCAAGCAACATGTGGCTTCTGGAAATCAGACAATTAATAGCTAAAAATGTTGGGTGAACTTTATCCAGAGACCTTTTATTTCAGAACCATGGACAGCCTTCACCTCCAAGCAGCCAGCTCATAAATTTTCTCTCTGTGACAAAAGAGAGCACATATAGTCATATGCTTGGAGTAACATAAAAGCTCTAAAAACAAATGTTTCATGACTTGTATTCTACCAATGTTGAATTAATGCAAAACATCTTTATCTTCTGGGCAGACATATTTTAATAGGAGGCAGATGAATGAAAAAACAATGTGGCCCCTTACCTTATGACTTAGTTACTGCCTGTTATGTTATTCTTCAATCACCAGCTGTGTCTTCCCTAAGATTTACTGTGTTTTGAAGGTGAATACTCTGCTCTACAATATTTAGTCCCTGTGTAATGTTTGCAGTGCCAGAAATCCTCTGTAGTGCATCAAAATAAGCTATAAATATTAAAAAGAATACGGTATAATCTAAACCCAAGCTTCATAGTCAGACTTGGGTTCTTTTAGCTTCTGCTATGTAGCAACTGTATGATTTGTAGAATGTTATTTATGCTTTCTTAACCTTAATTTCCTTAACCTGCAAAATGAAGATAACATTGCTTATCTTGTAGTGTTGTTGTAAGAGTTAGAAAGAATAGCTAAGTATTCTCTCTGTATGATTTCTTGAACTAACTTTATTAATTTGAATGAATAATTTTATGTAGATATTTTTACTTTCAGAGGAGAACATTTTCTAGGACTTTTGAAATTAGGTTTCTAAGAGATATTTCTTTCATATTTTATAAAAATCAAGCTAGTAAAATGTGTACTTTGTAACAGTAATAAAGAAAAAAAATAATTCATTCATATATTATCCAGCCTGAGGTAACTGATGCCAACAGGCTGATAAACAATGTTTTCTAAACTTTTTAAAATTTATTTTGTATTGATTTTATTTTTAAGTACACGACAGCAGAATGCATTACAATTCTTATTACACACATAGAGCACAATTTTTCATATCTCTGTTTGTATATAAAGTATGTTCACACCAATTCATGTCTTCATACATGTACTTTGGATAGTGATGTTTATCACATTCCACCATCATTGCTAACCCTCTGCCCCTTTCTTCCCCTCCCACCCCTCTTCCCTATCTAAGAGTTCCTCTCTTCCATCCATGTTCCCCCTCCCTAACGCATTATGGGTCAGTTACCTACTTTTTCAATTCTTGAGAACAAGGAATGATTTATATCTGTTTTTTCAAATGGGACTGTTTTAGGTTTTCCTTCTTTACTTGGCAATGTACTTGGGTATTTCATATTTATGTAAAGTATCTTATTATAGTTGCATCACATGTATCTTATAGCCTGTAACTTTTTTCTCTGCTGGAGGATAAATATTATTATTATTATTATTATTATTATTATTATTTTTTTTTTTTTTCTATTCCAAGCACTGCTGCTACAAGTCATAATCAGATTATATTAAGTACTTTTACATTTTGTCAAAACAAAACCAGGTCCCTAAAGCCTGGTGGGGAGTGCCTTTAATATGCTAATGATGATGGCCAGGCTATTAAGAAAGCAGAGTTTTCAGCTATGACCATTAGGGTTAATGATGGTGCTGAATTACAATGAGGTTTTTGTAAGTGAATCCGTATATAAGTAGATAGCTTAATCAGTACCTAGAGTTTATTAATCAAATTCAAATATACTTCTTTAAAGAATTAATGGCAAGATTAGGGCTTTAAATGCTTAAGGATATCATCAAACATGGTTGTTTGGAATGAGTTTTAATGAATGTTCTTAATTAATTAAGTTCATTTAAAGGTACACATACACAAGCACATTACAATTATTGTCATATTAAGTGACTTAAATGCAATCAGTGTCAAAGCTGTATAAGCTATTTAATATTTCTATGCATTAATACATGCTACATTTTTATATATAATATTTATATGTTAGGTGTATTCTAATGTTTTTATGCATCTTGTTTTGCTCTTGTTTCACTATGTATTGCTGAAAGATTTTAGGATTGAGCAACAGGTATTTTCTGTCAGCTGAAACACAGACCTCTCTTTGACAGTTCTGTGGATGTATAGATGAGATGCAATAAGTGGCTGAATTCACATGGACAGTTTCACTTGAGGAAAAAAAGACTCCCATTTTTAGACTTTATAAGTTACTTATCCTTTGTAATTTTACAGACCACAAAAGAACTTTAGGAATCTTTAAACAACTTTATTAAGGTAAATTTATGTTGCACATATCTAAAGGGTACAGTTTAATAGATACAAAATATCACTGATAAAGATAATGAATACATTCATTATACTCCAAAATTTCTTTATATACCTTTTTAATTCTTTCCTTTCCTTCCTCCTTCCCAAAGAGCTTACTACAGGTAACTACTGATTTGCTTTCTTTAGCTACAGTTACATTTTTTATAATTTTATGTAAATAGAACAATACAGTATATAATAGTGGTTTCTTGGCATTTTTATTTTGCATAATTATTTGAGTTTCATCCATGCTTTTACATGTATTAAGAGTTAAATCCTTTATGCTACTTAATAGTTATCTCATTGTATGTGTGAATCACAGTGTGTCTGTTCTTTCATCTGAGGATGAACAACATATTCTTTCAATGCTCTTGAGTGAGAGTAGGTGTCTGGATTCTCTCATGGATTCACTTTCCCAGAAACTATCAAACCAGTTTGACTATGATGCCCCATTTGTACTTCCCACCAGCAGTATATGAGAGTTCAACCTGCTCCATATTCTTGCCAGAACTCCAAGACATGGTTAGTCTTTTTAATCTCAACAAATCTACTAGGTGTTATGTCATTATGGTTTTAATATTCATTTTTCTAATAACTAAGGACTTCAAGTATCTTTACATGTGCTATATCCCATCCATGTATCTTTTGGTAGACTTATATTGAGAATCCTTGTCTATCTTTTTTTTCTGGAATTATTTAATTTTTTACTGTTGAATTTTTAGGGTTCTTTACATATTCTGTTAAACATTCTTTATAAGATGCATAATTTGCAAATCTTTTCTCCCAGACTGTGGATTTATGTTTCTTTTAACAGCATCTTTTGAAGAGTGGATGTTTTTAGCTTTCAAAGATAAATCATCAGTTGTTTTTATAGATCATACTTTTGGTATCTAACAGTTGCCTGACCAATGTCACTATGATTTTCCTGCAAGTGATATTTCAGAAGTTTAATAATATTTGGTTATACACCTGTATCTATAATTTTTATGAGATAATTTTATGTAGAGCATGAGGTGTATATCAAGGCTCATTTTTTTGTGTCTTTATGGATGTGTAATCATTCCAACACCATTTGTTATAAAGCATTTGTCAGTATGTGTATGGCTTTATTTCTAGAATTTATTTTCTACCATTAATCTACTTGTTTATTTTTATAATAATATCATATTTTCTTGTTAAGTGTAGCTCTATAATAAATTTTGAAATCAGCAATGCAAGTTCTCCAACTTTGATCTCCTTTCATAAAGTTGTTTTGGCTATCCTATGTCTTTGCAATTTCCATGTGAATTTTAGAATCAGATCCCCTCAATCTCCAATGAGTTCTGAGACTTGAATGGATGAGTGGGGCTTGAAAGGTTTTGGGAGATCCAGAAGCCCAACTTCCCATCTGTGCCTCAGCAAGAAACTATGACATTTCAGAAATATTGTCCTTCTCTTTCTACCACCTATTGTAATCTGGACCCTTAGTTATTCCCCCAGAGCAGACCATTATTCTACCAAACCAACCAAATGACATCAAAGCATGCCTAGGTATCTAAGAGATAAATACATATTTATAGGAGAGGACTAATCAAGTCTGTGGCAATAAAATTAAAAATTGGAAGGAGGAAGATGATTTTCCAGAAAAATAAATATGAATAATCAAAAACTAACACAAAAAATACCAGAAAACTCAAAGACAAATTCCCCAAAATAGAAAAATAAATATTTAGTATTAATAAAGAATTAGTGGCTGAGTTAGTCATGGTAGCACAGCCCTGTAATCCCAGGGACTGGGAAGGCTAACTGGGCCAGTCTCAGCAAACAATTTACCGAGAACCTTAGCAACGTAGTGAGAACCTGTCCCAATATAAAAATAAAATAAAAGGGACTGGGGATGTAACTCAGTGGTAAAGTGACTCTGGGTGGTTCAATCCCAGTACCCACCCCAAATGAATGAATGAATGAATGAATGAATGAATAAATAAATAAAGAAATAAAAGAAAAATATTAGTACCTGAGAAAATCACCCTGAGTTTTAGCTTTGTTTTAAGGGGCAGAATATTTAAATCACATTTAAACTTGTCCAGATTATAGAAAAAGATGAATTCTTTTCTAATCTACTTTCTGAGGTTAAATTGTTTTAATAACTATGTAGTTCATAAATGATAATATAGGCCATTTTTAATGCTAAATATTGAGCAGAGTTCTTGATATAATATTAGCAAGCAGCTCAGAGATATGTCAAACACACTCTTATAAAGTAGGATTTGCTTAAGGAATGGGAATTTATTTTAATATCCAGAAATATATGCTTATAAGACATTGTATTATCATGCTGAAAGAGATCATTCCCATTAGTAGTGAAAACGTATTTGACAAAATTCAACACAATCATTTTCCAACATATGCCTCCAAAAAGAGCACTAAAAAATTATGATATAGATCTTTTTAAAAATTAACCTTGTAAATATATCACAAATTATATCATAATGATCATAGAACACATTTCATAGGGCCTTCAAGGTATTTTAATGGAGTTAATTACTTTTATATTTTTCTCAGATACTTGAAATTCTGAACAGGGAACATTTCCAAAGTTTTATATAAAATTAAATCAATGTTTATTAAAAATAATATTATTTGAATTAAAGGCAGTCACATTTCTTACAGAAATTTTTTTTTTACATCTTAAAGGGTTTTGAAAATTCGTGAAGTTTTGAACAAACATTGGGAAAAGCAGAATGAAATACTGCTTTTGCTGACAAAGTACAGTTCTCTAAAATATGAAACTATGGAAAAAACTACAAAGGATTATAGAATTTACCAAAAATTGGATAATATGAGTGAAACATGAATTGAACACTTTTCCAACATTTGTAATACTTGGAAAAGAGTTATATATAATAAAAATAATTAAGTATAGTACATGTGCACTGAAAAGCACTTAGTAATAAACTCCGGAAGATAAGGCACAAGATTTACATGAGAAATCTTTTTGAAAGTCATAAAACAAAGGTGCAAGCAAATGGAAGAGACAATTCCATTCTTACCTGGAAAGGCTACTTATGTCATTTGTCCCAACTTATCATACTTAATGAAATTCCAATTAGAATACCACATAGATTGCTACTTGTGTAATATGATCTTAAAATTTATGCGGAACCATAAATGCTGAAAATACCTGATAACAATGACAGAAAGTTTCTGTAATCAATTCAATAAAGAAGTAGTATGTAAAACAAGAAAATAAATCAGTGAAAATGAATATGTCCTAGGATAGTTAAGAAAGGATGTACATGATAAATATGTTAAACTATAGGATCATAGATGAGACTTTATTAATTCAGTATGAAATAGAATAGTGGTGACATCTTTGAAAGAGCTCTTAAAATGATTATGTTTTTTTCCTCTTATTATGCTTTTTTATTATTATGTTTAAAAATAAATTGTATCTGGATTAAAATTTTAATTTAAAAAACAACAATAAAATCTTGAAAGAAAACATAGGAAATAGGGAATGGTGATACATGTGTGTAATCCCAACTACTTGGGAGGCTGATGTAGGAGGATCTCAAGTTTGATATTTCTGTCAGTCTGGGCAATTTAACAAGAGACTGAAAATCATGTAGCTCACTAGTAGAGCACCCCTGGGTACAATCGCCAGTACTGAAAAAAAAAGTTTTAAAAAAAGAAACTACATATACAATGTCAACTAGGTAGAGAAGGTGTTCTTAAGAATAAAAATTTGAAATATGTTAAAAAATATTGTTTTAAAACAGAAAATGTATAATAAAACAGGAGCCATCATTGTAGGCAAATGATGGAACTGAATAAAATCCCCAAATAAATAAAAAATTTCTTAAAATCTTAGTGTTGAAATAGATGTGGGAAAAAGATACTGTCCTAATATTTTGCTGTTGAAATCTGAAGGACTACACCTTTTGTTCTTGGTAATACTTAAATTTTGAACAATATGTATTTTTTGTTTCTTTTTAGAGAGAGAGAAGAGAGAGAGAGAGAGAGAGAGAGAGAGAGAGAGAGAGAGAGAGAGTTTTTAATATTTATTTTTCAGTTTTCGGTGGACACAACATCTTTATTTTTATGTGGTGCTGATCGAACCCAGCGCCCCTTGCATGCCAGGTGAGCGCATTACCGCTTGAGCCACATCCCCAGCCGAATATGTAATTTTGAACCTTATTGTCAATTTTGCAGATTCAGTCTCATGAGTATAATATTAAAAGAAGAAGGAAAATATTAAATGATAAAGAACCTTGAGGGTATGCAGTTTGAACATTATTCTTCATCCAGTTTGAAGTCACTCTTGGGTTTTTGGGTCTAGTAGCAGGGATTGACTTATTGTTATGAAAGATTACTCTTGCTATTCTTTGGAACCTGGGTTGTGGAAGAGGTGAGGGAGTATAAACTGTGATTATTTTAGAGACTACTGCAGATTCCTGGGCAATAGATGATGGTGGTTTGGACTAGGGTGGTAACAGTAGAGAGGAGAAAAGTGGACACATTGGATTTATTATATACATGTAGAAATAGCAGGGTTTGCTGGAGGATTGTATGGAGAAGATAGGGAAAGAAGGGAATATTTCTGTCAGAAATTTACTAGAAGAGTTTTTTTTTAAAGGTGGAGTGGAGAGTTATTATATTAAAGGTATTATTAGATATTACTAAAGTGGAAAGATCAAATAAATTGTTGAATAAATGAATATGGAATATAGTGGAGTGGATAGAGCTAGAAAAATACACTTTAGAGATGTGACCAGCACATAATTTGCATGCAGAGATATAAAACTAGATGAGAATACCCAGGAATAAAATAAGAATAAAGAAAAAGATTCAAGCCTGAAGTCTCACTGTTGATATTTCATTGAGGTTTGTTTAGATTTTAAACTTTTTATAGTGTTAAATGTGGATGACTTACTACATAAAAGAGGAGTTCAGTTGAAGTACATTAAAGTAGGCATATTTATTATTAATAAATTCCAGGTAGATGATTACTTGGTCTTCTGAATAATTAAGGACATACTTCAGGGCATGTGATTTCTTTTAATGCTAAAAAAAATCCTGTAGTCCTATAGTAACATTTTTGTACTTCTCCATAATCAATGTATTAATGATCTTGTGATGATTTGAATACAGTTAATATACAGACTTGAATACAGTTAATATATTAATATTCTCTAATGTGGAGAAATTTTATAGATTGTGTATTTTCGGGTCATATGACAATTTGGATAAGTTTTGGGGTTTGAAAACTTTTTAAGAATTTTATAGACATAAAATTTTAATGAAAAGATTCTCAAAGGTAGAAGATACACTGTTTTCATTGGGAAATTTCTGAGAATGAGCAATGAAATATGTTTCTTCTTTTTCTTTATTTCTTCTTTAGTTTTTTTCCTTTTCATAATATATAGACTTATTTTCTCTAGCATGCATAAAAAATAAATGGTTTCTTTTCCCTCTGGGTTGACAGCTCTGTGAGAGTTAAAGCTGCTGTTTTGCAGCCCACACAGAAATTCTTCCCATGGTGTCCAGATAGGGCTTTTCTTTAGAGATTTTGGGATTTCCAAGCTTAGTGCTGTAATTGGAGTAGCCTTGTCTTCTGATTCTGGAGGGAAAAGCAAATAGAAGAGATGGTTTTTTCATATCAGGTAGAAATTTAAGTGACATTTAAAATTTCATGTGAGCTTCATGAGAAAAAAAACTTAGTGCTTGAGTTCTTAACATGTAGCAATCCTTTCCTAAAAGTTGTTGATTATCTTTTAAATATTCATGTTAGTAAGTATGAACTTGGGTGATATGATACCTGAATGATAATTTATGTTTTGCTAAATCAAAAAGTCATATAGGTGGTAATCTGAATTTGCATCAATTTTGAAAATTCTTCTTTCATAAAGGTTTCTTGAGATAATGCTAAATTTTTAGAGAATAATTTTTTTTCCTAAAAATTTTAACTTAAAATGGCACAACTTTTTGAACTGATAGTTAATAAAATCAATTGCATATTTTTCTTATCTCTTTACTAAGTAAGATGAGATCACTATTAGGTAGTTCTTTCCTACTTTTATAGACAATATGACAAAAGCATAAAATTTCAATTATTTAAGAAGTTATATAGGTGGAGAATTTAAATTAGAACCTTCAAAAATTCTGACAAATAAAAAAGTCTTGTTATAAAATGATGAGAATTTTTATTGTGTAAATATATAGAATTTTTTATGTCAAAACAAACATAGCAACTTTCTCCAAAACTTATATGATAATGGCATTTTTAAAAAGTATCATCTATTTTCTTGAGTAAAAATTGTTTAGCTGTTCTTCTCTGCTGAAACTTCTGGGTAATGAGACTTTTTGTTTCTTTTGTATTTCAAATTTTGTCTTTAATTTAAAATTCTAACATTTCTTGGCACATGTATTCCTTTAGCAGTGATGGCAAGGATATGATCCCAGGTCTCATGTGCATGTATATAAAACATTTTAAGAATCTTATATCTGGCTATATTATGACAAACCTCATAAATTCACCTTCCATTTGTCCTTAATTCAACTAAGTTTTGAAAAACAAGATGAACTGAGTGCCTACTTTGTTATAAGGTACCTAAAAATGCACCTGATACATGCATAGTTAGCTTTGCTTAATTTCAATTCAACATACTTTGTATGTTATGCTAACGAATTTCCCAGATTTTAAAATACAAAATAATGACATTTTTGATAATCTCTTATAATTTGAGGAAAAATACCTCCTTCATGTGTTCCCCTTAAGAAAAATAAATGAATAAAAGGGAGGTTAATATTTTTAGAGGAAAAAAAATGTATTTCTAATATTCCTTAAGAAATGTATAGAGAAAAAGAGTCATAGATCATATATGTTTACTTCTGGTTTAGGTAATTTTGAAATCTTAGGATTCTAAACCAATGACTTTCCTTTTACTTTGTGATATAAACTGTAAATATTCTCCCTCCCTCATGCAGACATTGACAATCAATCATGTCCCTCTGGACTATCTTTGTAAGTGTTCACACTCCTTTGAAGACAGCCTTCTACCGAGCTACTCCAGTACTGAATGTAATGCACGAGACGAAATCTGTTTTCCATCCTGCTCCTGCTATAATGGCAAACTAACTCCATTCTGGTCTGGTGTGGTATTTTAGAACCATTTTTAGAAATGAGAGCTGAAGATGTAGCTCAGAGGTATAGAGTGCTTGCCTAACATATACAGGGAAGTCCCTGGGTTTGATCCTAGGACCATAAAACAAAAACAAACAAAGGAACAAATAAAATATCAAACAAGTGATTAGCTTTGAATCCTCATTCTGAAGGGCAGGAATCAGATGGGCCTAAGGTATAGTTGATCCCTTTAATGACATTCCTTTAATGCTATTTGACTTGTATTTGCACAATTTCCTCTTGTCTCTGGCACCTGTACTGGGTATTACTGGCCACTCACCATTATATGTATGCAGCATATACATTTTTTATCCTCCCAGTGTCTCTATCAAGAGATAGATGACAAATACAGACACTAGAGTGCCCTCTGGTTTTAATTATCTGGACTTTATAAACATTTGAGTTGACAACCCTTGGTCAGACTACATTTTGTCAATGACATATAGTAGTATGCATTAGAAATTAGACTTAAAATCATCAGATCATGCAACCTTTCTTAGATTAGCAATATTGAAGAAAAAGAAAAATAACAAAAAGCCATTTCCTTCACTTCTAGTATTGTTTCTGGTTACACAATAATTTTCTGCATACTATTTGCCCTTAAGATGTGACTAAAAATATGTCTTCTTTTAAAAAATATGGCAATCTTCATAAAACTTTTACATGTGAAAAGACTTACAAACAAATGGCAGAGTCATTTCTCAGTGGCAGGTGAATTCTACAAAAACTAGAAATACAATGAAGCCTTTGAGTACCCGTCGTGCAGGGTTTTCAGCATGAGACCCATTGTTAAATCATTTTCCCTTCTCCAGGTGACCTGGCAGGCTGTGGTGTGGGCATTAGACATTTCCTCTCTCCCCACCTGGCTGCATTTGCTGTGACCATTTTTATGTGAATTCTAGACCACCACGGCAAATGATGGATTGAAATACCAGTTAAAGTTTAAAGAAATCATAATGAATAATTCTGTTTTCCCATTGCTTTACTTTCTTAAAACTTTGGCATTGAGTTAAAAGACACCTTATTTATTTCCATGAAAAATAATATTCACTGATCATTTAGTATTTTAAGAGAAAGAGGTTACATATTTTCTTCTAAATAGGAAGAGAGCCTCTTTTGACTCTTTATAATAGATGATAGTGATGGTTACTTCCCTGTCTAATTATCGAAGCTTCACTGTACTTTTGACCTCTAATGTAAAAAAAGAGGAATAATCAGACATTTTCAGTATCTGTCTAGATTCTATTGTCAGCTGTTTTGGTAAGTTTACAGACCATTCTTATTACAGTACAGTCCAAAGGTCCCTGTCTCCTGCACAGGATGAAATTAAGCTATAGACTCCTATAAAAGCAGAGTATTGGCTGCAGGGTTTTAGACCCTGTTGCTGTGGCTATACTTTCTCTTTGTTTTAAATCAAATTATTTATTTATTCTAATTTGTTATACATGATGGCAGAATGCATTTCATTTCATATTACACATATAGAGCACAATTATTGGAGTCACTGATAGTACACAAAGTATTTTCATACCATTTGTGTTTTCATACATGTACTTGGAGTAATGATGTCTAATTCATTCCACCATCATTCCTATCCCCTTGACCCCTCCTTTTCCTTCCCTTCTCTTTGCCCTATCTAAAGTTCCTCCATTCCGCCCATGCTTCCCCATCATCACCATTATGAGTCAGCATCCTCATATCAAAGAAAACATCCGGTCTTTAGTTTTTTGGGGATTGGCTTACTTCACTTAGCATGATATTCTCCAGTTCCATCCTTTTAAGTGAAAATGCCACGATTTTCTTCTCTTTTAATGCTGAATAATGTTCCATTGTGTATATATACCAAAGTTTCCCTATCCATTCATCTACTAAAGGGCATCTGGGTTGGTTCCACAATTTAGCTATTGTGAATTATGCCGCTATAAACAATGATATGGCTGTGTCCCTGCAGTATGCTGTTTTTAAGCCCTTTGGGTATAAACCGAGGACTGAGACAGCTGGGTCAAATGGTGATTCCAGTTCCAAATTTTCCAAGGAATTTCCATACTGCTTTCCAGATTGGCTGCACCAATTGGTAGTCTCACCAGCAATGTATCAGTGTGTCTTTCCCCCAACATCCTCACTAACACTTATTATTGTTTGTATTCTTGATAGCTGCCATTCTGACTGGAGTGAGATGAAATCTTAAAGTAGTTTTGATTTGCATTTCTCTAATTGCTAGATATGTTCAACATTTTTTTTTATATTTGTTGATTGATTGTATATCCTCTTCTGAGAAGTGTCTATTCAGTTCCTTGGACCATTTATTGAATGGGTTACTCGTTTTTGTTTGTTTGTTTGTTTTGTTTTTTTTTTGGTGTTAAGGTTTTTGAGTCCTTTATATATCCTAGAGATTAGTGCTCTATCTGATGTGCTTGTGGTAAAGATTTGCTCCCATTTTATAGGCTCTCTATTCACCTCACTGATTATTTCTTTTGCTGAGAAGAAGCTTTTTAGTTTGAATTTATCCCATTTATTGATACTTTGTTTTAATTCTTTTGCTATAGGAGTCTTGTTAAGGAAGTTGGGGCCTAATCCCACATGATGGAGATTTGGTCCTACATTTTCCTTACATTAGGCACAAGGTCTCTGGTTTAATTCCTATTTCCTTGATCCACTTTGAGTTGAGTTTTGTGCATCGTGAGAGATAGAGGTTTAATCCACATTTATTACACCTGGATTTCCAGTTTTCCCAGCACCATTTGTTGAAGAGGCTATCTTTTCTCCAAAGTATGTTTTTGGCATAACTACAATATGTAGTTATGTGGGTGTGTCTTTGTTTTCTCTATTCTGTACCATTGGTCTACAGGTCTGTTTTGGTGCCAATATCATGATGTTTTTGTTACTATTGCTCTTCAGTATAGTTTAAGATCCGGAATAGTGATGCCACCAGTTTTATTCTTCTTCCTAAGGATTGCTTTAGCTTTTCTGGGTCTCTTATTTTTCCAGATGAATTTCATGATAGTTTTTTTTTTTTATTTCTATGAGGAATGAATTGGGATTTTGATTGAGATTACATTGAATCTGTATAGTGCTTTTAGTAGCATGGTAATTTTGACAATATTAATTCTGTCTATCCAAGAACAAGGTAGATCTTTTCATCTTCTAAGGTCTTCTTTAATTTCTTTCTTTAGCGTGTTGTAGTTTTCATTGTAGAGGTCATTCACCTCTTTTGTTAAGTTGATTCCCAAGTATTTTATTTTTTTTTTGAAGTGCTGTAAATAGAGTGGTTTTCCTACTTTCTCTCAGAGGATTTGTCACTGATGTACATAAATGCCTTTGATTTATGGGTGTTGATTTTATATCCAAATATTTTCTATGTGCTGTTTTTCTTATTTTCTTTTTGCTCCTTGTTCTGGGTTTTTTATTGTGTACAACTTAGCTATCTTGTTTAGTCCACATACAATTATCACATAACCATGTATTTGAATCTTAGTCGTTCAGTCTATGTGACTTCTGGCAAATTGTTTATTTTCTGTGAGTTTCTGATTTCTCATTCAAAAATTGAAATGATAACTGTTCTGTATTAATGTTGTTTTTGGAAAATAATTGATGCAACATGCTTAGGATAATGCCTGGAATGTAACAATATCTCGATTCTAATATATTATAAAATAATTGGTATTTTGTAGAGTCCTTGAATAAAGAGATTGGGGGATTCCTATGTGGAGGAAATTTTTTTCATTCATGTGTGAGAATCGTACCTCAAAAGAAGGTGTAATTTTGTCAGTTTCATTTCTAAAAGGGATTTTGGTCAGTTTATGGATAGTTCCATAACTTTCTATGTTACATGGTGTTTTTGGAACTAGAAGAAAATAAAAAGGATGACACAGAAAAGAAAACATCTAGTTTTATGGCATGTTTTTCTCTAACTTTCTTTATTTCTGAATCTTATACCTTAGAGTTTTCTTTTTCGTTTTTCCCAAAAGACATGACTTTTATAGGAAGCATTGAAAGAGATTAAAAATAAGAGGCAAGCCAGGTGCAGTGGCTCACGCCTGTAATCCCAGTGGGTCCAGAGGCTGAGGCAGGAGGATCACAAGTTCAAAGCCAGCCTCAGCAACTTAATAAGGCCCTAAGTGACTTAGTGAGACACTGTCTCAAGCCAAAAAATAAAAGGGCTGGGCATGTGGCTCAGTGGCTATGACACCCTTGGTTTAATCCCTGGTATGGAAAAAAAAAAAAAAGGGCAAGAAATCAAACATAAAGAACAAAATTATCGTGACGATCAAATGTGAGCTCTACTTATCCTTTTACTTATTTTATTTATTTCTGTGGTTTTAATGTTTTTACTCTACATTTATAAATTAGTACATTTTACTTAAGTGTTTGGATTTTGGGCTACACTTAACAACTAGATCTGATTTACCCTCTGAGATTAATAGGAATTGCTCTCTAGCTTCAAACACAAAGGTTGGCGGTGCCATAGACAGCTCAATACACATTTGGTAAAGGCATTAAAGAATGTTTATGCTAGACAAAAATGATGAGTGTTAGTGGGACTTTAGGATGCCAGCAGAGGTCTCAAGAGAGGAAGTGAGTGGAAGAAAGTTTTTTCTTTTCTTCTGGAAATACTTTTGCGATATGATTTACATCTACCAATGTTTATGAGAAGCCTGCTGGATATCTTGCACACACCCCCAACACTATGTGAGAACACTGCCTACTATCTTGATTTTCTCTCACCTTTCTGAAATTGGATTATTGAAATGTCAAGGGGCCTCTAAAAAGGTGACATTTTCTCTACTCCTAGTCCCTTTAACTTTCTGTAACATTTTCTCTACTCCTAGTCCCTTTAACTTTCTGTAACATTTTCTCTACTCCTAGTCCCTTTAACTTTCTGTAACATTTAGTTCCATTTGCCTGTTCAGTCTTTGAATTTTTTCCCGCTGGAATTTAATCACTATTAACTGAGAATTTCCTCTGTGCCTGGACAGAGTTCTGTCTTTTGATAACTTATTTGTTCTTTGAAATAACCTCATGAAGTGCTTGTTATCCTGTTTTAAAAACCAAAAGAAATTTAAAAGGGAAAATTTGACCATGGTCCCTCATCTAGCCCACACAAGAAAGAAAATGTTTCAGGCCCAGAGCCCAGAGCCCATGTTCTCCCTGCTGTGCCCATTCTCAACACAATGAGTGTGATCTTCTATGGCCACTTTTCTGTCTTCAGTCAGCTTGGCTGGCTGACTTAGCTTTCACTAATCTGCACCACAAAATAGTGAGCACCTTCCTCACATCTTCCCCTTTAAGCTGGTGCTCTTTATCAAATCCCATGAAGTTTTAAATGAAAGGTATTCCTACTTTACTTTTTATAAGCCATTAGGGCTTTTTATTTGCCTCTTTTTGTTTGCCTCAAAATAGGTTTAGAAAAATGTTTTTAACTATCTTTTAATTTCAATTGTTTTTAAAATTCGATTGTCATCATTGAGTATTGTTTGTAATTCAATTTAAATAATTTATTGGGTTTTTACTTGATGCCAGACATAGAATCAAAATTTTATGAATATTTCATGAATACTTGAAGAAGTACTATTTTTTCAGAGTACTAGGCTTAGTATTGATTTTTATTTTTTATTATTCAGCTCATGTCTGAATAATAAATAAATAAATTTTAAAAATAATAAAAAATAAAAAAGTAAAAGAATTATTATTTTATTCAGATAAAGAAAGGGAGTAACATGTAAGACATATTGCTGTTTGTACATGTTTACCCTTGTATACCCAGATGCTCTGCCTCTTTAAGTTTGCTATTATGAGATCTAGCCTATGGAAAACCTACTGTTAGGTCTTTACTATATGTTATACCCTTCATACTTATAAAATATTATTTACTACACATTTCACCCACAACTTCTTAGTCAAATATTATTGACTATTTACAAGTGAACATTTGAGTCTATTTTTAGTCTATTTTCACAGATGAGCTTCATTTGAGATATTTCATTTATTTTTTGAATTTACCTATCTGAAGGTGTTATAGTACTCATACTCTTGGTTCATAATCAGTACTCAAATTATAGAAAATAAACATTGTTACAGATGGCAGAGGAGGTCATATTCGTATGAAACTTTACTCATTTATTTTCATGCTATGGCTTATAATTAATTTTTATTTGATCAGTTTTGCTCAGTACTCATTTATAATGTTATTCATCTAAAAACTTATTTAGTAGAATTCAGATGATCAAATGTGCTTCATTCCATAAACTGTGGGAGACTCCTTATTGTTGAGCTTTATCAATCAGGTAAAATTGGTTTCCATGGATATTGCTGTCAAATGTTGAGATAAGTCTTTAAAGGCCCCTTTATATTACTTTTCAAAGAAAATGAAAAAACTTTAAGAATATCATCCTTTTCGGGCTTTTGGGTATCATGATGTTATCTTTTGCATTTTTTTTGAAATTAAATACATTATCAGATTTAGTTTTAAATTCAAGTTTAATTATTAATACTATAAATTTTTTATAAACTTGAACATGTTAAGACAAACACCCCCCACAATTATGTGCAGTAGAACAGTTGATCATCACACCTGTAATTAATTTTACATCTATACTGATTTTTTGTTTTAATTTGTTTATATAATAAGTTCATTCAATTTAATCCAAGGATTGACATATCTGCTTTGCCAACAGTAAGTAATCAGAGTGATCCTATCAGACTGTTTGAAGTTATAGCTGAAAATTAGTAGTAAGAGATTTAGTAGAACTGAGAAATGAATTGATCTAAAAAGTTCTTTTACTTTCACTCCAACACCTGTCTTAATTATATTTGCTTTCTATTTCAGGGACTTTTATAAATTGTTCAAGACTCAAACAATTGGATGGATTCTGATTTATTTCTACTCATTTCTTCTAAAATTGATTTGTTCTCAATTTACTTTTAAGTGTCATTGCACAATCTTATAGGATGTATCTGAGAGCTGGTTTAGTTTGCTTCAACAAGCAATTTTGGATCAGCCTTGTTCTGGGTGGTCCCATATTTTCTTTCTGAATATTAATTAATCATTAATAACCATGATGTTTGAGTGTTGCAAAGAAGTCTCTCTATTCTTCTTCCAAACACCTTCATATTCAAAAGAACCTAACTTTTATTCTATGTTTATGAAAAAAATAACCCAAATTCCTACATTCCTGCACATTTAGTTACTTTTCCTTCACAGAGGGTACTCAATCAAGATGAACTAAAGGTTGTAACCTTACTGAGAATGTAGGTTGTTTTTTTTTTAATAATACACACAAACTAATTTGTGAAACAAGTATAATCATATTTAGGCCAAATATAATAGTTCAAATGCAATTTTAATGAAAAGAAACTATTGTCCATTTTCTTGTCTCCTGCCTGGGGATTGAACTATGGAAATGTGTGCTAAGATTTATAAACCCTTTTGTGTCTGTATCTGTCTCTTTGTTTCTGTTTCTTCTCTCTCTTATATATGTGTGTGTGTTTGTGTGTGTGTATGAAATATATATGAATTTATGTATGTGTGCATATCTATTAATCCATATATACAGATAAATATGCATTTACTTAGGTGTCTATATGAATATCTATATTTTCATATGTACAAAAATGGAGATCACAGATTTATTTGAAATAAAGATTATATAATAGATACACAGATAAGTAAAAATTCTGATTACCTGCATGGAATGACAGTTTATATTTGTAACCCAGTCAGTGGAGTCTAAATATGGAGTATTATAGAATGGACAAATGATTTCTACCACTGGCAATTCTCTCTCTTGTGTTTATTCTTTCTCCTAACCTGTAAAAAAGAGGACTTTGATATCAGCCTTGATTTAGTGCCATTTAGCACATGAAAACTGATCATACTTATAGCAAAATGCTCAAGAAATGGACAACTATGATTATTTACATTTTCTTGATATTCCAGAATGTATCTAGAACATTAAATGTACATATAAATTCTTCTTCCTTTCAGCTTTGAATGACTTTGAACCAGTTTCATCTCCAAATATTCGTTACTTCCAGTTGAATCAGATTTGCTTTTTGTTAAATGCAAGTAAATTGTCCATCCCCTTTTCTCTTTCCTACTTTTGATCTAGATTTTTTTTTTTTTTTTTTTCTGGTACAGGAATTTGAGCCCAGAGGAACTCAACCACTTGAGATACTATCTTTAACCTTTTTAAAAGGGTTATTTTACAGACAGGTCTTGCTGATTTTGCTGAGGGCCTGGCTAAGTTGCTGAGGCTGGCTTTGAACTCTCCATCCTCTTGCCTCAGCCTCCTGAGCTGCTGGGATTTAAGTGTGCATCACTGAGCCCATCCTCTTTTTCCTACTTTTAATTTATCCCCTAATTTATAGCTGAAAATGAAGTAACTTTTCCAAGGCAATATTCTCAAACTGCACCTAGCAAAACTCAATATTCATATGTCCTTGGTTTTTAGAGTCAGTTATTCTTTGAGTGACTTGAAGTGTTCATTTTTGCCTTTAGCATCACCGGACTTGGCATTGCCAGATTTCTTACAGTGGCTTATTGGAAATTACCTACTAGTGTTGTATTCCTCCATAGTTAATAATAGAGTGAAATAACGTTGTCCTGGAAGAAATTGATGATCAGAATTTCTTCTCTTTCTATCATTTTCCCAAATTTTTCAGCCCATACTCTTAAGAGAAAGGATTTCTGTTCTGTGTTTGGTGCCTTGAAGTGGCACTTAACTTTTCCAGTTTTCCAATAGTCTTGGACATAAAAGAGTTTCATTGGAGAAACATGTCCCCCAAAATATTTGAGCCAGGATTTAAGGGATAGTCTGGGATTTTGGATAATCCCTTGTAATTTAAAATAGATGACACAAAAATAAGTTCCAATTGCTAACAATTTTGTTGTGGCTAAAATATGAACGCTGGATAATATCTTAAACCTATAGTTATAGACACTTAGTTAATGCAACTTTGTCACAGAACCAACAGGAATCTATTGTACCATTGTCACTAACTTTGAGCCATTAAAGACCATGAAAGTTTGACAGGAAGCACGTACCTCTCTTTGTTATTTATTAAAATATATACTAGAACTGTCTGGTGAATGATATTCTCAGTGCAGTGCTCAGCTGGTATAAGTCAGAAATTACCTTTTTATTTCTATTACACACAAAAAGTCTGAAAAAAGCTAAGGCATAATTTTTTTTAGACTGGGTATTGAACCCAGGGGTGCTTTACCACTGAGCTACATTTCCAGCCCTTTTTATTTTTTACTTTGACAGGGTCTGTCTAAGTTTCAGAGGCTGGCTTTGAACTCCTGATCCTCTAGCCTCTGCCTCCGAGCTGTTGGGATTACAAGTGTGCACCACTATGTCCAGCAGGCATTATTCTTAAGCATAAGTATTTAAAAAAAAAAAAAACAAACTCTTTTGAGCTCTATCCAGAAGTTGAATTCTACAATATCAACAAATCAATTTCTAGTAGCTTTGGCATTCATATAATTGTACGGAGATCATAGAAGCAACATGACAACTAACTTTCTAGATATTTCTGTTTCAAATGAGTTATCAGACTGCTTCAAACACTGGACTAGAAAGGTCCTTTAACAAATTTATTTTGAGAAAGATATTCAAACCCAATCTGTCCTTTTTTCTTTATGATAAAGTGTTCTTTCAATTCAATTATCAAGACCTAAATAGTATTTAAATGACTGACAAGGGAAATGTTAACCACACTTTAATAGCTAAAGACAGCATGGATTTCAGATGGAAACAGTTTTAAAGCTGTTACCCAATGCTTGATGGTCACTTCATCTTACATCATCATTTTGGGGGATTAAGGTAATAAATTTATTCTGTGTAGGAGGAATTTGCTGTGGTTCACCAATCATGAATCAGGCAAGATCTATAATATGGAAAAGCTAGATTAGTAAACATAATTTAGGACTCAAAATATTGATAACATTTTTCTATTTTGTACTTTTTGCTTTACTTTCTGGATAGATTCTTGTTTATTATATTATATATATTACAATTACTGAGTGAATTCATTTCTTCAGCATTCCAGAGTGAATTCCTTTCCTTTCCACTGTGATTATTCACATTTAAAAAATATTTTGTCCTCTGGAAACATTTCAAATTCATGCAAAGATAATTAAGAGTTCCATGCATTTTGTTTTCTTCTTAAACTTTATCATTCAGAGATTTATATACACCATTTTTAATTGCTTTGGGCTAGAATTCAGATTTTTAAATGTAGACAAACCACCCAGAGATAATATTATAAATATGTTTTAGTTTGAAGTAGCAAAACATAAGCGAGAGACATGGCTATGTGTGATTAGAAGTATGTCCGATTAAGGGAATGATGACAGGGTGGGGGGTGGGGTAAGAAATGAACATCTGAAGAGAAAAATTACATAGTTAAATAGAGTCAAATATGCAAAAATAAAACACAAAATTGAAGCTTCATCCTAGTCTATTTTCTCTTCTTGATTTCAGTTGTTGTTGTTTTTTTTTAATTTAGACGGATACAATACGTTTATTTTATTTATTTTTATGTTTTGCTCAGGATGGAACCCAGTGCCTCACATGGGCTAGGCAAGCACTGTACCACTGAGCTACAAACCCAGCCTAGTTTCCATTTTTTGATGTGTTAAAATCCTAGATAAAATAGAGTAGAGGAAGGAGATCAAGAGGGAAGGAGAGGGGAAGTATGTGGATATACTGGAGAATGAAATTTACCAAATTATGTTACATCCAGGTATGAACATGCCACAATGAATCATATGTGTGTGTGTGTGTGTGTGTGCATGTGCTCATGTGTATTTATATTTATAATGTACTAACTAAAATATCAATTATAATAGAAGGCAGATCAGTAGAGAAGAGCAAGTAGATTGGGGAGAGAAGCAGGGAGGGAAAGGAGAGGCACTGGGGAGGGAGATGGGTCAAATTATGTTATATGTACGAATATGGCATAACGAGTCCCACTATTATGCATAATTATAATGTACCAAGAAAACTATTTTTAAAATGTAGATTAAGTAATTTTGTTGATTACTTCCAGCTTTTTTTTTTTTTTTTAGTGACCATATATGTCACTAGGAACAAAAGAACTAAGTGCTCTGATGGTGGGTTTTTGTTCTTAGAGAAAAACACGTTGTTGAACAAAAACAATTTTTAGAGAAAAAACAGTGTAGACTATAGACCATTCCATTTTTTAAAATGTAATCTTACAGCCACAAAATGGTAAGAGTTTTTACCAGTGCTAAATTCTAAGGCTGGTTCTCAGTATGGAATTCATGAAGCCCTGGGGGGTCTCTGAGATTCTTTCAGGGGTCCACGATCTTAGAACTAATTTTATATTAATACTAAAACATTATTTTTTGGTGTTTTAAATGTATCCTAATGACACACAAATAATTGCTGGAGCCTTCTTACAAATCAGTGTGGTAGCAGAAAACTGTATAAGCAGTTGCTAATTCTTTATTGCCAGGTTCTCATGCTAAATATCATCAAGCCAATCTCATATGAAAAAGGAGTAGTCAAAGCCATAATTTTAATAAATCACAACTCCTAGGTACTCATACTTTTTATTTTTTATTACTATTATAAATATTAACTCATATTACTTGTAAAAATTAACAGGATTCACATGACATTTCTATACATGACATATTATGTTTTAATCGCCTCTTCCTCCCCTCCCCCGCCTTCTTTTATCCTCCCTTTTCCCTCACCCCACCCCCATCCTCATCTCTTTTCCTTAGTAGTCCCTTTTCTACTTTCAGGTCTTTGTTTTTTTTAAACTTTCACATGTGAGAGAAAACACGTACTAAGGTTTAGATATGAGATGTCCTCCCAAACTTACGTGTGAGATATTGAAAAAAGTTTAGAGGTGGAATAATTATAGCATGAGACTCTTAACCTAATCAGTGCATTAATCCCCCTGATAGGGATTAACTGGGTGGTAACTGTGGGCAGGTTGGGTGTTGGTGGAGGAGGTGGCTCACTGGGGCATGCCTGTAAGATTTACCTTTGTTCCTGTGGTGAGGAGAGCTCTCTCTCTGCTTCTTGATTGTCATATCCAGAGCTGCTTTTCTCAGTTACACTCTTCTGCCATGATGTTCTGCCTCACCTTGGGTACTGAGGAATAAAGTCAACCTGAGACCTCTGAAATTATGAGCACCTAATAAACTTTTCCTCCTCTAAAATTCTCCTTGTCAGGTCTTTTGGTCATAGTGGCAAAATCAACATGTGACATTTGTCTTTCTGTTTCTGGCTTATTTTGTTTAACATGATGACCTACAGTTCCATCCATTTTCCTGAAAATGACATGATTTTATTCTTTTTAATGCCTGAATAACACTCCACTGACATACACATCTTCTTAATATTCTGTGTGATGCAGTAGTAATTATGCATAAAGCACTTCTGAGGCACAGAAAAGAATAATAGTTGATGGAATTGCAAGCTAAACTAGCTGCTGTTTTCATTTACTATTGTTTTCCAACTCTCTTATCTGTGTGAGGCTGAAGTTTCTTCATGTACTTTAACCAAAATGACAAATCACAACAGAATTAATTTAGAAGAAAAAATAAGAATTCTGCCATCTTCTATCAAGACAGACATTAAAGAGTTTGGCAAAAATGTGAAGAAGGATGTAGTACTCACTGTATTATAAATTATAATTTATTATTTAGTACTGCGGATTAAATCCAGAGGTGCTTGACCACTGAACTGCATCTCCAGCCCTTTTTATTTTTATTTTTATTTTTTTGGAGACCATCTCACTAAGTTGCTTACAGTCTTACTAAGTTGCTAAGGCTGACCTTGAATTTGCCGTCTTCCTGCCTGAACCTCCAAGAGTTGCTGGGATTGCAGGCATGTACCACGATGCTTGGCCCTCGATATGTTATTTTTGTTTTAGATTATATAACTTTTTCATCAAAATGTGTTACTCGCATGAACATATATATCATAGGCCTATCATTATTTATCTATCATTAAAATGAACTAATAAATAATTTTAAAAACATTTCAGTTTCAATTTCAAACTCAGTATCATTTGAACAGATAAAACTCACATCAACAAAGACTGTTGGGAGTCTTCAACAATTTTTAAGGCTGTAAAGGGACTGTGAGACCAAAATGAATTTGAGAACAGCTCTCTGTGTGGCCTTTTGATAATTGATAGAAGTTCATCTGATTTGCATTCTTTTCCTGGAAATGTCCAGTTTGCAATAAAAGTTTATCAACATATTTTTTCCCTCAGGGCAGAATTGGAGAAAGAACAAACTTTGAAAGGAGCCAAATCTTTTGTCAGAATCCTAGGGCTGCACAGATGCCAGAGTTTTAGGCTTGAAGAGAAGGGACAATGCTTGCCTTATGTCAGTAATCTTGGAACAGATTTTCGAGGCACCTAGAATCTCTCATTCTTCCTTCATTGTTATTTTTAGTTGCTTTCAGAATCATAAAAGCACCAGGGGGCGGGGTTTAACAGGGTTATGTATAGTGGAAATGGTTACTGTCAGGTGGCATATTGGGAAGTGGGGATTATTTCTTTTGGTCCACTTCAAAGGAAGTTGAAGGAAGCCATACACAAAAAGGATATGAGGCATCGAATGACTTTGCTAAGGCATCAATTTATCTTAGCTCCTGAGATAATGTTGAATAAAAAAAGAATCAACCATTGGAAATAGATGTAAGGAGTTTGGTAAATGAAACAGAGCATATGCATTATTATAGCTAACTGCAAATGTAACACTTTAGGCCAGACCTTACTGCTAATTTACCACATTATACTGCCGAATGAAGTGACAGGCAATAGATTAACAGTGCCTGCTCTGAGCCGGGCAGGACACAGCAAGTATGAGTGGTGATTTGTTGATGTGAGTGTCATTTGTTAGCTCCTGGGAGTAAATTCTGGTTTGGAGTACCTGATAAATTATAAACTTGTCCTATCTGCAGCCAAAGCCTAATTTGTTAGTTTCTCTCTTCCTCTTTTGTTTTTGTAGAGTACTTTATGATCTGCTAAATTAAACTGCACTGTCTGTTCTCTTGGTGGAGGCAGAACAATCCCTCACAAATGTTCTTCAGCTTAACCATGGAAGTTATAAAAAGCCAATATGCAATAAGCATGGAATGCATTTGGGCGGCAAGCTCTGAACTAGGCTCTGAAAGAAACCAGAGAAAATGAGTTCCTCCCCTGCAGGTTTTGCAGTGAATTAGAACATCAGTGATAAAGCATAGCATTAGAAAGTGTAGAATTAGTGAATTCTTCTCAGTAGAGTGCATGATATCAGTGGGACAGACGGGGATTAGTGATTGGTAGTATGGGTAAAATACAAACACAGGAATGACATGCTTTTAAAAGTCTTTTAGACAATTGTGAAATATTTTAAGCATACCAAAAATCTCAGACCCAAATTGGATAGTCTCTTCATCACTGTGCATATTTAACAAATTTTAATACTTTGCTTTTATTTTCTTCAAACTCTGGTCCCTTCATGGGAATGTGCTCTTGGTTTTTCTCATGCCTCTCCACTGTGCTTGCTAGTGTTTTATTTTGCTGTGGATTCCATTTGCACATTTTTAAAACACATATATCCTCAGAAATACAAAAGCTGCCTCTGAGTGTCACGTCACACAAAGCTTTATGCTCCTCCTGCTGGTATTACAGAAACTGCTAGGCTCTTGCCTGTCAGGTCATGATGTTGAGTTCTGGGAGTTTCTGTAGCCAAAACCCTATGATAACCTCAGTGAACAGTTCACATTGTGGTATTTTTGGTTAAAGTACTAATTAGGCTTCGGCAGCTAATGAGCTTGTGGATTATAAATCTACTCATTATTATGAATGATAGAGCCAGTACTTGAAATTTACCGGTTTTGCACTAAGACATAATTATTTATGAAAAGGCCTTGCCCCAGAAATGGAAATCATAATAATTAGATTTAATCTTTCTGAGCTTTATGTATTTTTTTTTCCAGGGGAACAGATGTCTAAAGGGTGCTAATTACTAGTAGTGGAAAGTTTCCCACACAAACAAATCTGAGAGTCAGGAGGCTAAACCCTGGAACTTTGAGCCACACTTAGCCATGTGCTTTTAGAGAAGGTGCAATCCCCAGAGGCTTCCTGGCTGTTAATGGTAGACTTGAATTAAATAAGGTCACCAGCTGTTGATCCCTACAGCTTCCTTTCTTCTAAAACAATGGATTCCGAAACACTTTTCATAAACCGTTAAACAGATAAGGCAAACTTGTTCGCAAAACTTTATTACCTTAGTTAAAATTGGACAGTGAATCCAATGCAGGGAAAGAGTGCGTGGAAATTGCTTCTTGTTGTCAGGACACGGAGTTTCACAGTTATGTCCAGGCTGGTCATGACACACAGGTAACACCTTCCCCAATCCAGATTAAAATAATGTTTATTCAGTGTTCTTGAATTAAGTTAAAGAATATGCATTCATTAAACTTAATGAAGAATTTAAGACAATCTTATTAAAAGAGATGAAGAGAGATTGCTTGTGGCCTTTGTAGCAATGACAATATTTCTATATTTTAATAAAATAATATAATTAAATTAGACAATCTTTAGAGACTATCAGTCTAATTTAATTTAGTCTAGAGTTTAGACCCAATTCCTATTTTTAAATGAGGCTACAAGGTAGGGGCAGGTTATGTGGCATGCAGTAGTATATAGCATGTTGGCGGCAGAGGTAGAATTCCTGGTTTCTACTTCAATACGCTTCTAATCACACTTCAGAGCGATTAACTTGTTTTTAGTCTAAATATTGATGCTGCCTGCTAATCTGCAACCTCTTGCCCTAGCAGTTCCATCTCTCCCTGCACCCTAGATTTCTATGCATCTAGCCCAGCTAAAAAAGGATGCATTTGCAATTTTATAGAAACATTTCCAAGCATTAATATTGACACCGCAAAAGAGATGTGCAGTGCAGAAGTTTACCTGCCTCTTAATTACATTGCAGTCTTACATGCTTGGCATTTCAGCTTCATGGACATGAGTATGGATTCCAAAATCTGCTGCTTAGATTCAAAACCTACCACCCTCATTTGTAACCTAGATGACTTTTAACAAACAGTTCTTTGCTTCAGTGTTTTCTTCTGAAAAAAAAATAATGTCTTTAATACTAAATGCCTCATAGATTTTTGTGTACACTGGATAAAGTAATATTCATAAAGCACTTTGGAGAGTGCCTGGCACACAGTATGCACTTAGAAAATGGTAGCTATTGTACATTATTAGGTAGAAACAACTTAATGTGCAAAATAATGTGAATTATAAGTGTATTAAGCTTCCAGATTCCATACATAAACAAGCTCTTAGGTGAATTAAAATCACTGCTACAGGGCAGTTCTTGGTTGGCCTTGGATGGACCCAATTCTCCCCTTTTGCTAAATTATAGAACGTGCTGGGAATGGAACATCTCAAGGTGAAGAGAAACTGGCTGGAAAAGTCTATGCTCTGTTCTAGCCCCCCACCTAGAAGCTAGATGTCTTTCGGTTGTTCATTCCAGCATGCCACCTTTCCTCAGGGTACAAAACACAGATGAGCTGCTTTTTAGGATCTCTCAGATGCAATGCAAATGGGGCACATGCAGGTTCAGACTCTGTTTGCCCTGGGCAACATCAGGGGACCAGCTTACAATGAATCCTAGGCTTTTGTTGTCCTGGATGGTTATCTGTAGGTAATAAATCCACTTCATGTAACTTGTTGCCTATGAGTGTGTTCTTATTGGACTCAGACATTTGGAACCATTTCATGGTGAACCTGATTCACAATGACAAAAATCCAAAATTGAGTTTTATCTTAATTATATAGATAATTATACTGAGATCCAGAAGGATCATGTTACCTGATCAAGGTCATTTAGCTAGTCATTGACGGCTGGTTTCCAAATCTCAAATTGTTGGTACATTTAAATACCATGTTTTTTCTGCTCTCTTGGTCCAGATTTTAGGGTTCAGGGATTGTTCATCAAATTTTCTAGTTTCAAGGAGTGTGTATGTGTGTGTGTGTGTGTGTGTGTGTGTGTTGGGGATTGAACCCAGGGCCTTGTGCATGCAAGGGAAGCACTCTACCAACTAAGCTCTAACCCCAGCCCTAGTTTCAAGCATTTTAAAGGCTTTTATTTTTCTTGAAAAAAAAAATAGAAAACTTCAACTAATTAAAAAATAGTACTGGCTGAATAATTTTCCTAGGGGTCTTTAAAATGCTAAGGTTGTGCTTCCACAAGATACAGGGTGTTGTTATAATTCTTTGGGTGGGTTCTGAAATTTGGAAGGAAACCCTTAATTTAGTACATGCTTGGTTTTCGAGATGGCAGAAGAAGGAGTGAATTAAAACATCAACTACCTCTACCACATGAGTCAGGAAGCAATTTCAGACCTGCTCTGACAGGGTTCTTCTCTCATAAAGATCACCTACAGATTGGCCCCACTGGTAAATGTGAAAGTGGGGAACACAGGAACAGCAGCTGTTGGGCTTCATCTCCAAGGTCTATTTGTGCTGCCAGTGACTCAGAAATGAGCCAGCAGGAAGGGTTGTGCTCCCAGTTGCATGGAGACACTCAATCCTAGATCCTTCATTTGAAAAAGGGTTTTCTATAGAGATATCTGCATCTTCAAAGTCTCCTGCATTGATATGTATGATTTTTTTTTTTTTTTGGTCTGGAAGTTACATTGACACTGATAACTTCAGATGTTCTACAATGAAACTCATTATTTCTTCATCCTTACTCCTTTTACTTCCCAAACCTGGTGCATTGTTTCCAGTTTTCCTGTCTCCATAAATGATGCTCTAATCTATCAAGGTGAAAAAATCAGAAATGCATATTATTCTTGCCACCTCTCCCTTCTTCCAACCACAGCCTCCTCAGCTAAGTCAGTGGACTTGTTTCATATGTGTGATACTGTATAATTTTTTGTTCATAGAACTTATCAAATTTTCTAATATAGATGTATGTGCTCTACTATTTTGTTAAAAGTGTGTGTATAGGGCTGGGGATGTGGCTCAAGTGGTAGCGCGCTTGCCTGGCATGCGTGCGGCCCGGGTTTGATCCTCAGCACCACATACAAACAAAGATGTTGTGTCCACTGAAAAACTAAAAATAAATATTAAAAAATTCTCTCTCTTTCTCTCTCTCTCTTTAAAAAAAAGTGTGTGTATACACATACACACACATACATATGTGGCCTTCAAGTTTCATGAAAGCAAATATCATATCTTGTCTTCATCAGTGATATCTCTGTTTTTATTGTAACCACAGTGTAAACACAATGTGTTCAGAAATTAATTGTAGAATAAATCTTTAGTCTCCTTGTTACATTATCTTCAATCTCATGTCTTTAGGGGAAAAATACTTCTAATAACAGTAATCAGACAAGAATGGTCCAATCCTGGAAATAGTAAGATCTCCATTAGCGATTTTCAGAAACATCTGGATGGCCTTTGGTTATTCTGAATTTCAGGAAGTTTTCTAGGTGATCTTAAGTCCAACCACAACATCATGGCTTATTATTCTGTTATGGTCATCAAACCCAGACAGACTGGTACAATGAGAGCTTTGCACTGGAATGTCAGGAAGGTTTCAAGTTTCTGTTCTTAGTAACCTTGGACTGCTAACTTCTACTGAGTACAACCCTATTTTCTATCTGTAGAATGAGGAGAATTAATACGGATAGGTTCTGGACAGGTTAAGCTATCCAGAAGGAACCCCATTAACTCAGTGAGAAGTGACGTGTTCTCCTCACTCATTCAACATGCCTGATGTGCATGGCCAAGGCCTCTCCTGTGCACAGTCACCTGGGAACTGGCAGATGGACACTTCCCTCTATTGGAGCTGATCCACTGAGTTCCCCATTTGCCTTGTCATTGGAAGTGATGAGTTGGAGAACTGTGTCAAGCTTTCTATTACCTCATCTGAGGAAGAACACACATTGCTTCTGCTCATGTTTCATTGACAAGAAAGAGTCATTGACCTTGTTGAACTGTAAAATCAAGGAGAGCAAATGGAATATTTGATGAATACAATTGTTCCTTTCCTATGAAAGAATTTTGAATTTTTTGTTTGTTTTCTTAAACATTTCTTGCACTTAAGTATATAAATATATGAAACAAACTTGACTGAAGCTGTATTAATGGAAGCAGGTGGGAAAGAGCCTGGCTCTGGATGGCTTGGCAACCACGCTTTCTAAGTGCACCCCAGGTACCTCTGTGGACACTCAGGGTACCTCAGCACACAGTGTAAAAACTGTTAGGCCCAGTGATTGCAAAGGTGACTTCTAACTTTTAAAATTCTATTTGCCTGTAATGACTCCTGCAAATAAATTAGGCAGCTGTATGTGCATATTGAAAACCTATTGCCAATTCTTTTTTTTTTTAAGTAGGAATTGAACACATCTGAAGCCTTTAAATTTTTATTTTATTTTATTTTATTTTTTTTGAGACAGGGTCTCACTAAGTTACTGAGGCTGACTTTGAACTCACGATCCTCCTGCCTCAGCCTCCTGAGTCACTGGGATTACAAGCAAGTGCTGCTACACCTGGACTATTTGTAATCCTTAAGGATATTTAGCAACATGTTTTTTAGTGGAAAATATGAAAAACATGAAAACTACTATTAAAAGCAAAATTATATTTAAACCATTATGTTTTAAGTACAATTATATATCTCTTATTTCATATTTTATCACAAATATTTTTGAATTCTATTTGGTCTCTTTAATTTTTTAAATAAAAGTGACATTAGTAACTGTAGCTAAATCAATCTTCAATGTAATAATGCAAATCCTTAACTCAGTATCCATAAATATCAGCACTCAAAAAATGGCAGAAATATCTAGTAATATTGGATGGCTTTTTAAAAGAAGAAATTAGAAATTATTTTTTAAAAGTTGATAAGTTAGAAGGGATTTTTTTTAAAGGGACTTAGAAAGCAAAGTAGTAAACTCTGTATGAATCAGACATGTTATCTGAATTAAAACCAGAAATATATTGTTGAGAATGTACAGAGCATCATGTACTTCCTAAGCACTTCACAATAACCTATAATGAACAGCTTAACATACTTCATGATCCATGGGAAAATTTAGTATAAAAGGCTTTAGTACTTTGACTTGATTTAGCTTATTAAATAGTGGCTTAGCCTGGACTCAAGTCCATCTGTCTCTCAAGTCCAGACCCTGGCCTCCTGTTTAGTTAGGAGATATTTAAAGATAGCTGTCTATGGTGAGGGCAACTGGTGAAGAGGTGTTGCAATTCTCTTGCCAGTCTTATCCAGTGCTACTATTTGTTTTGCTTTTTAACTTATCAACATTTAAAAACTTAATTTAAATTTGAAGATATAAAAATAAATAAAATGGTAAACAAGGCTTTTATTGCCAGTATACTTTAATGTAGTTCCATAACTCATTTTATCATAGAACTAACGAGAATAAACAAATGACAATTTACTCTGTGGGTTAATATTAATTCTCTCTCTTGATTCAATAAAAATGTTTAATAGATTATATAAATCAAGTCCAGTAAGAGAACAACTTATTTAAACAGTTTCAAGGCAGTGTACACAATAGTAATGACTCTAACAGAGTTGCAGAAAAGAGGAAAACTGTAAACAAATATTTGTTATTAATTATTCATTTACTAACAAGTCCCATGCTAAAGGACCTTGACCTATATCTAGTACTAGCCAATGCATGTAGGAACACTATAAAACTGAATGCCCATTTTTTTCTTAATGTTATATTTATCCTTCTATTGGTTAATTTAAGAACATAATTACCTTGTTGGTAACATTTATCTCCTGAAGTAGAGATCACAAATTTTGTCCCTAGGTCAAGAGAAGGCGACTGATGTATAGTCTCTGGCTTGAGTAGGCTTTAGTACTATTTCTTTAGGTTTTGGATGTGGGATTGTAGTAGACATAATAAAGACTCCTCAAAGTTGTCCATATCCTGATCTCTAAAATCTATGAGTGTGTTACATTGTGTAACAAGGGACTCGGCAGAAACAATTAAGGTTATGGACTAGATCTTAAAATAAGGAATTTTTTTTCACTTTACTAGTCCACCTGGGCCTCATCTGATCAGATGGACATTTAAAACAAAGACCATTCTCCTGGAAGGCACAGAAATGTGGCAGGAGGAATACTTTCAGATATTTAGGGATGAGAGGCTCGATTCATCATTGCCTTAGGAGGCCACAGAGAAAGCATTAGAAGGAATGTGGACAGCCTCTAGTAGCAAAGGAAGGAAGGAAATAAGAACTATAGTCCTGAGGCAGAAGGAATTGCATTTGTCTATACCTGCATGAGGTAGGAAGCAGACCCATTCCCAGACCGTGTAGAGAAGCATGCAGCTTGCTGATACCTTGATTTTGTCTTTAAGCGACTCTAAGCAAGTCATGCTGAGGTGAGATTTCTAACCAGAGCACTAAGATATAATAAAGGAATACTATTTTAAGTCCCTAAATTTGTGATAATTCATCATAACAGCAAAAGAAAGCAAATGTATGATAGTTCATATAGAAATTCTTGCTTTTGAATGAAATTTTATGTGTGGCCATACTGGATTTGAGTTGAGTAACAGCTGCCTTATTTGGTGGGAACCCATGGTCTTCATTTTTCATTACCATTCCATTCCATTCCTCATTTGTATAACTTACTTTTTCAATTTTTTTGTGTGTGTTTTCAGTAATCTAAAATTCAGGGGAGGGATAATATCAAGGTAGTAGAATGGATAGCCTTAGATTTTCTTTTTCTCTCAAGACACAGTTATTCAACTACAACTCATGGATAGATTCTCTCTGAAAGAAATCAGGAAACTAGTTAAAAGACTTCTGGATCCCAGTTTGGTGAAAAGCCAACCACATCAAAGCAGGGAGAAAAATTTGAGATACCCTCTTATAATAATATCTATCTCAGGCACAGTACTATGTGGTCAGGATGAAGTCCCCCATCTCAGGTTCTCTCTGGGGAGTAAAAAGAGAACACTGTACATCCAATGCCCCAGCTTTTATGAGGGTTACCCAGGGGACTGGTTTCTGCTTATCTTGTCTCAGAGCAGTGATGGGACAGGGCATTCTCTAGTTGCCCAGGATCAATGCAGGTAAGAACAGTGTTTGGGATTAGTAGTCACCATAGTCCTTTGGGTTGGCCTAGGAGAATAAAATAAATGAAAAATCCCAACACTTAAGCTCTCCCTCAGGAGGGAAAGTGTTGGACAGAGAATCCAATAATCCAAGTTTTCCAGTGGATACTTGAGAAATTGGCTTTAGTTTTGCTTGTTGCAGAGTTCTTGAAGGACCTGGCACAATAGACACCTCGAGGGTGTTGAGAACAAACAAGGCAGGTTGGGTTGGCATGAAGGTGTAAGAAGCCCCCAGAATATTTGTCCAGGTTGAGTGATGAGGCCAGTCCTTCTATATGAGGCCAGTCCTTCAAGAGGAGAGGTGGGTGGTTTACCTAATTCCTGCCTACCAACAAGGAAAGTAAAGAAAAGGAAGAGGAGGGGAGGGGAGGAAAGGGGAAGAAAGGAGAGGGAAGGGGAAGGGAGGAGAAGGGAGGGGAAGAAGAAGGGGAAGGAGGAAGGAGAGG
>NW_025999869.1:11326850-11375351 GCF_001458135.2 Marmota marmota marmota
GGGAAGAAAAGGTTCTAGAAAAGTAGTACAGTATATCTCCAGAATTAATCTCATTGAAATGGAGATATCTGATTGGCAGATAATTCAAAATAACTGTTATAAAGATGCTTAGTGAAGTCATTGTTCAATGCATGAGCAAAGTGAGAATTTCAACAGAAAACTAGAAAGCTTTATAAAATACTAAGCAGAAACCATGTAGAAGAATACTGTCAACCAAAATTACATTAGAATTTGATTACAATGCAAAATAGAAAATGAGAAGGAAAGAACAATATATACATTATGTGAGTTGCAGAAGGAAAAGAGAAAAACAACCATAAGACTTATTCAAAGAAATAATTGTCCCATATTTCCCAATTCTAAGGAAGAAAATGGACATACAGATCTAAAATGCTCAAGAATCCCATATAAGAAGAACCCAAAGAAATTCACATCAAAACAAACTGTAATGAAATTTTCAAATTCCAAAGACAAATAGAAAAATTTGAAAACTATAAGAGAAAATTGATGTCTCACATACAGCAGAACCTTCATCTAACTATCAACACATTTTTCAGCACACAGCTGTAAGCCAGAGGAAGGGAAATTATACCTACAAAGTGCTTATTATGTTTTAAAAAGTGAGGGATAAAAAAAAAAAAGCCAAATAAGAATGCTATATCAAGAAAATCTGTTCCTCAAAAATGAAGGTGAGATCGGGGCTGGGGTTGTGACTTAGTGGTAGAGCGCTCACCTAGCACGTGTGAGGCCCTGGGTTTGATCCTCCACACCACATATAAATAAACAAGCAAACAAACAGATAAATAAATGAAGGTATTGTGTCCAATACAACTAAAATAAATATTTAAAAAAATGAAGGTGAGATAAAGACTTTTCCATACAAACAAAAACTAAAGGAAATCATCACCAATAGAACTGCCTTATAAGAAATGATAAGGGAGTTCTTCAAGTCAAAATTAAAGAATATTAAAGTGAAACTTTATGACATAAAAATTTATGAAACTTTTTGACGATAAATGCAGAGACATGTACAAAATGCCATATTACTGTAATGATGTGTGATTGTTTGGGTGTGAGGTGTCCCCTGAAAGCTCATCTCTAAGACGATGCAGGAATATTTAGTGGTGAATTGATTGGATTGGACTGAAACATACTCAGTGCATTGATCTATTTGAGGGATTAATCATTTGAAAGGACTACTTCACTGGATGGTCCCTATAGCTAGGTATTGTGTGACTGCTGCAAATAGGTCACTGGGCCATGCCCCTGGCACCTCACTTGCTCTCTGCTTCCTGGTTGCCATCCACTGAGAAGTTTTTTTCTCTTCCATGCCCTTCTGCCATGATGTTCTGATTCACCAAAGGTCCAGAGAAATGGAATTGACTGATCAGAGACTAAACCTCTAAAATCATAAGCCCAGAGTAAACTTTTTCTCCTTTATGTTGTTCTTGTCAGGTATTTTGGTCACAGCAACAAAAAGATGACCAATACATGGTGGTGTGTAAACAACTTCTAATTCTAGTATAAAATAAGATAAAAGTATCCAATATCTATAACCAAAAAAAGTCAATGGATACATTGTACAAATAGATGAACGTTGTGATGTTAATAGCATAAGTTTTAGTGGTAGAAGGAAGTAAAAATACGAAGTTTTTATATGCCATTGAGCCTGCCATCAGTTAACATAGAGTGCTATTATCATAAGATGTGTTCTGTAAGCACCTAGGCAACTGACATGCCTGTAGAACAAATACACAAAGGAAAAAAAATAAAAAGGAATCAATTGACATCATTAAAAACAGGAACAACAAAAGAATCCCCCAAAACAACAAAGCAAAAAGGAGGAAAAGAGTGTCAAAACACTGCAAGATGAATACAAAGCAATTAACAAAGTAGCAATAATTCCTCATCAATAATTTTTATATAAAGGGAGTAAACACCCAAATTAAAAACTAAAGTGGTTGAAGAGTTAAAAATCAAGATCCCAGTATATTTTATTCACAAGTAACTTATTTTACATTTAAGTACACATATAGGCTGAAAGGGAAGGGATATAACAGATAGCCCATGCAGAGGGCACCCAAAAGAGTAGAGTGGCTCCATTTACTTTAGGCAAAAGAGAATTTCAGTCAGAATTGTCACAAGACACAAAGAGAAACATATTATTATAAAAGTTTCAATTCAACAGGAATATGTATCAATTATAAATACACATTTACCCATTGTCTGTGCTGCACACATATAAAACAAACATTGATAGGATCAAGGACAGAAATGGACAGTAACACAATAATAATATGAAACATCAATACCCATCTTTCAACAATGGATGGAGCAACCAGATTATTCAATCTGTAATCAGGTAAATTATTCAAATCAATAAAGAAATAGCAAACTTTAACAACTCTAAGAGATATAGAGAGA
Organism: Marmota marmota marmota; assembly: GCF_001458135.2. Classification (NCBI taxonomy): domain Eukaryota; kingdom Metazoa; phylum Chordata; class Mammalia; order Rodentia; family Sciuridae; genus Marmota; species Marmota marmota. The sequence goes on from NW_025999869.1 coordinate 11,329,275, forward strand.
ACTTTCCACCATAAAGTAGCAGAATATACATTCTTCTGAAGTACACAAGGACTATTCTCTAGTACAGATTCACATTTTAGATCACAAACAAGTGTTATACATTTTTTTAAGAAAATGAAACTATGCCAGATATCTTTTCTGACCATAAAACAATGAAACTAGAAATCGATAGCAGAAGGAAAACTGGAAAATTCACAAATATGTGGAAATCAAACCTCAACTATTGAATTAATGAAGACATAAAATAGAAAATTAGAAAATATCTTCAAACAAAAACACAATATGCCCAAAGCTATTGGATGAAGCAAGGGCAGTTAGTTCCCAGAGGGACCTATAGAGTGATAAAGCCTGTATTAGAAAAGAGGAAATATTTCAAATTAACAGCCTAACTTTTTTTTTTTATCCCAGGATAATGAAAATGAAGAACAAATGAAGTTTAAAGTCAGCAGAAGGTGGTATAAAATAAAAACTGGAGTCAAAATTTAAAAAAAAGAAAATGGAAAAAAAAATCAACGAACCAAGAATTGTTTCTTAAACTATAAAAAAAAATTGAGAAACTATTAGCAAAACTATGAAATAAAAAAGACATAAGTAAATAGAATTAGAAATAGAAGAGGAGATATTACAACAGAAACCACAGAAATAAAAAGAATCAGAAATTATAAACAATTATATGTGAAAAATGGAATAAACTAGAAGAAATGAAAAAATCCCCCAAAACAAAAAATTGACCTAGATTGCATCATGAAGAAATAGAAGACATAAACAGGCCTATAACTAGTTAGGAGACAAATCAGTACTCAAAACCTCTCAACATAGAAACCCTAGGACCATATAGTCTTATTGGTGAAATTAGTCAAAAATTTAGATAATTAAAGCAATGATTAAACTCTTTTTTTTTTAAGAAAAAAGAAAATACTTTTAAGATCATTTTATGAGGCCAGGAATTATCCTGCTACACAGAAAACTCCAGACCATTATCCCTGATGAATACAGATTTAAAAATCCTCCATAAAATACCAGCCAAAAAAGAAAACAACAACACATTAAAAGACTTATACACCATACTCTAGTAGTATTTATCCCTTGGATGCAAAGTTAGCTCAACTTAGGCTAGTAAATTAATGTGATACATATAGACCATTATTGAATTAAGGGGGGAAATCACATGATAATCTCAATAGATTCAGAAAATACTTTTTTGACAGACTCAAACATTCTTTCATGATAAAACCACACAACAAACTAGGTGTAAGTGAATGAACCTCTATATTAATGTACAGGTCATATATGACAAGCCTACAGCTCCTCTCAAATGGTGAAAAACTGGAAGCTCTCCTTCTAAGATCAAGTATAAAGCAAGGATACATATTTTTTACCACTTCTCTTTGTCATAGCATTGGAAGTTTCAGCCAGAGAAAGTAGACAAGGAAAAGGAAATAAAAAACATTCAAGTATAAAAGGAAGAAGAAAATTTTTGTTCTCAGATGATTTGGGTAGAAAAATTCTAAAAACTCTACCAAAAAAACAATTAGAGGAACTAATAAAACAATTCAGCAAATTCACAGAATGAAAAGTCAACCTATAAAATTTAGTTGTGTTTTTATCCACTAATGACAAGCTATGCAAAAAAGGAAAAATAAGAAAATAATTCCATTGATGGTAGTATAAAAATGAATAAAATACCTAGGAATAAATTAAATGATGAGTTGAAACACTTGTGCACTGACAACTATAAAGCATTGATAATATATATATATATATATATATATATATATATATATATANTATGTTAGCTCAAGTGTGATAATTCCACAGTGTACACCTATATCAACATATCACATTTACCACTTAATAAATATAATTTTTATTCATAAATCATACTTCAGTAGAGCTAGAAAAAGTTAGCTTTTATATTTCAATATGCCACACAACTTTTTTTCTTTTTTGTCAAAATTAATATGGATGTTTTACTCAGATCTTTAAATTGCTTTTACTTAATACAAATGTTCTTTCACTAGTGATGAGACTACATCCTAATAAACCTATTGTATATTTAAAACATATTGAGTAAAAATTGTATTTTATATATCTAATTTGCTGAACGTCATGATTTAGCACTGTAATACCTGTACAGTACCCTTTGTTTACCCTCATGATTGCTTGGTTTACTGGAAGTCAAGTATGCTGTCACTGGGAGAGTATCATATTGCATATTGCTAGCCTAGGAAAAGATAAAAATTCAAATTTCAAAGTATAGTGACATTGAAAAAAAATCAAAATCCCTAATGCCATAATTGAGTAGTCATTAAATTAAACCTTCTTAAGTTGGGGAATTCTCTGTATGTGTATTCCAACATGGATACTTCAAAATGTAACTGAGAACTCTGTTCTCCTTTCTATGTTACAGTGCAAAGACTGGGTTTTATGAGTTGCATGTCCACTTCTTAACCCCTAGTATTTAAGAATGTGACTACCTTCAGCCTTAAGCCTTTAAAGAAGTTATCAAGTTTAAATAAGGTCAAAAGGGTGGGCCTAGGCCTGGGTTTGTGGCTCAGTGGTGGAGTGTTCACCTAGCATGTGTGAGACACGAGATTCTATCCTCAATACCACATATAAATAGATAAAATAAAGGTATTGTGTCCATCTACAACTAATATGTGTGTGAGTGTGTGTGTGTGTGTGTGTGTTTAGGGTGGGACCTAGCCCACTATCCCTATAAGATCACTAATCATATTGGATTATTCATATTGGATTAATCATATTGGATTATTAATTATTGGATATATATAAAGGGTGGGACTTAATCCAATATGATTAGTGATCTTATAGGAATAGTGGGTAGGATACAAGCGTACACACAAGGAAGACAATGTGATGGGCAAAGACAAGACTGGCCAAGGAGAGGGACTCCAGAAGAAACACTACTAACACCTTGAACTTGGATTTCTAGCATCCAAAATTGAGAAAAAAACATTTATTTTTTGGTTAAGCTACCAGTCTATGGTATTTCATTCTAGCATTTCCAGGAAAGAAATACAAATGTTTTCTACCTCTTCTTTTGAGATTATTGAATATACTGTGTATTGTTAACCCAACCATACTGGTTGTGTTATCTTCCCATGAATGTGTACAGTCTTGTGATTTACAAATTTACCTCAATTCACCAAGAAAAAAGAAAAAGTGTCTTTTTTCTGGCTCTGTTAAAATGCTCATATCCTGTCATAGAAACATCTGGTACCAAATATTTTTTAAAATCTTTCTGGCCTGCCAACTTTTCCATTTTTGTGTGCTTATGCTCATTTATTTCAAAACCGTTTGTTTTTAATTTTCAGAGATTTGTGATTAAATATTTTTGCCTAATGTGGTTCTTTTCAGAGTGAGTGTGAAGCTAGCCAAGAATTTTCTATTTTTTTTTTATAATTTTAAATTGAAATGAGTTCATTACTTTTTTTGGTACTTTTAAAGTTTTCTTTGATTTAATTATTACATATTGTATTATTATCCTCATTTTAAATAGTAGAAGCAGAGAACATACAGTAAGATTTAAATACAAATAAATTGCGCATGCCATGCACAGTAAAATTTCATTATACCACTATCTTTACATAAAATTATTATTTTTGCTAAATTTAATAGCAAATATTGGTTAATGTACCTTTTTACTAATATCTTATGAAAAGCATATTTTGAAACATCTGCTTTTTCAAATATCTCCAAAGAGAGTGAACTCATTTTTCTTTTCCTCTCCAGTAAACAGAGATGTTCAAAATCATTTGTCTGACCTTAGAATTACACTTACACTAGTAGATTTAATAAATGTTTTTCTCTTGTCAGTACTGATGACAATGTTTCTCCCAGTCAAAATCATTTTTTACAGTAAGGGCTGACCCAAGATCTTTCTCCTTTTGCTCCTTCTACCTTCACAACTTATTCAAAGTTACAGGCACCATTTCTCACTTGCAGACCAGAGCAGCTCTGTGAGGGAAGAGTATATCCTGTTCAGTTTATTTCAGTCATTGTATTTTTAGGTTTCCTGCTCTCCAAGTGTTTGCAATTTAACCAAAATGGTATGTCAATCTGGGTGTGAGATTAGCACAGAGTCTTTATAAAAAGAATCATCAACTACATTCACAGGCTCAACCAATAAAAGGGCAATATCCTTATTACACATGCAGCTTCAGATGGTGTTCAGATGTTGGAGAAACACTCTTGGAATTCCTGAGTTACATGAAAGCAGTGAGTTGGCCTTTTTTGTGTGAGTAGATGTTGTCCTCTTTATTATTATTTAAAGACATAGTATTTAGAAACATTTTGGTCAATAAAGCAAGTCTAGAATAGCTGAGAAAAATTGTCCACACTTTTAATATATATATATATATATATATATATATATATATATATATATATATATGCAAATGGAAAGGCATGTGCTCATGGGTTTAAGTTGATAGAATGTCCACACTAACCAAAGTGAGCTACAATGCAGTCCATCAAAACCCTAATCAGATCTTTCCCAGAAATAGAAAAAAAAATCCTAAAATTTATATGGACAAGAAGTGACTCTTAACATCCAAAACAATATTGAGAAAGAACAAACCTTGAGAAATGGCATTTCCTAATTACAAAATACAGGACAAAGCAATAGTAACTAAATCAGTTTGATACTGGCTTAAAGTTGGACACATAGACCAATAGAACACAACCAAATGCCTTGAAATAAGTTCTTGAGTATCCTGGCCTTTAACAAGAATTTCAAGAAAACATAATTGACAAAGAATAATCTCATTGGATCATTATACATTCAAACCATAGCTCATGCCATACAGCTAAAATCAATCAAACTTCAATGTAAGAGTTTATCATGCCTTGAAAATAACAGAAGGCAAAAGCTTTATGAATTGGTTTTGGCAGTAATTCCGTGAATATACCCAAAGCACAAGCAACAGAAGCAAAATAAATAGTCAAACTGTACTAGAACTAAAGATCCTCCACAGGAAAGGAAACAAGGAGCAGGGTACAAAGGCAGTCTGTGAAATGGGAGAAGATATGGGCAACCTATGTAGAAGATCAGGTGTAATTTCCAAAATACATAAGGAATAACTAAAAAGTAAGAAAAAGTAAAAGCCCCACTTAAAAATGACTAAAGATTTGGGCAGATATTTTTCCAAAGATGATACACAATAGGCTAACAATTAGATAAAAAGATGTTCATGTCACTAATCATGAGGGAGATGCAGATCATGACTATAAAGACATTTCACCTCATACTGATTAGAATGGCTCTAATGAAAAAAATTGAACAGTGTTGGTGAAGATGTGGCAAAATTAAAGCTTTTGTACACTGTTGGTCATAAAACAAAATGGTACAGTTACTATGGAAAATGATACAGAGGTTCTTCAACACTAAATATTACAGTGAGATCTGCCCAAGAAGCCAAGAGACTGGGGGCAGGGTGGATGGGTCTGTGACTACTCTTGTAAAATTGCCTGAAGAATTTCAGTGGGCCATTTCAGAGAGGAAAGAGCCAGTGTACCCCTCTTGCCCTCCAGTTTTATTGGGAATTCCAGGGAAGTTTCTGGAGAGTCCATCCCAGGTCTACCTTTTAACTTTTGAATTGACAGTGGGATTGTAGCATATTTTTAAATCTACACTGTACCTGGTCTTACCCCATGGAGTGGAGATTTTAATATTGTTCAGACGTGATAAAGATCCAAGGCAACTCTGGGTCATCTTAGTAGTTCACACTGACCAGTCCTAATAGAAACTGGTTTTTACAGATTTTATGGTTGGAGTGTTTGCTTTTAATTATCCTGTTTCCCTGGAACCTGGCTCATGCAAAGGTCATCAAAGTCCCCTCTTCAGGGTAACTTTTGTTTTTTCTTATCAGCAAGAGAGATCATTGGGCCTGAATTTTTTCTGCAGATAACAGGCTGTAACCTGAGAAGCAGAGCATATGTTATTGACTTAAGCCAAGCAAGGCCAGAATGAACTCAGATAATTTGCTGTTGAAAGAAAGTATGTGGGGATCATCACATTTGGCCCATCTTAGAATCATCCCCTTAACCTCAAGTGACCACCACTCTTGCCTGTTTGCTATCTATCAAAATTAACATTCCGTCCAGCAATCCACTTCTGGATACTTGAACAAAAGCACCAAAACCAGACTCTTGAAGAGATATCATCTTTCCATTGTTCACTGCCCTACTATTCACAATACCCAAGATGGAATAACAATGTCCATGTCCACCACTGGATAAATGGATAAAGAAAATTGGTGTGTACGTAAAATGGAATTTTACTTAGCTTTAAAAAAGGAGGGAACATTCTAATATGTCATGATATAGATGAATCTTGAAGACATTATGCTAAGCATAATAAAACCTGTCACAGGAGGACCAATCCTTCATCTTTACACTCACATGAATTGCATAAAGTAGTCCAACTTGCAGAATCATGGCAGAATGTTCATAACTGGTGGCTGGAACAAGGAAAATGAAAACTTCCCAATCAATCGTCATAAAGATTTTGGCAGGGGAAGCAGCTCGACTACACCTCTCATAGCTCCACAAGTATCTGGGCTCAAATTGATAGGAAAATAGATTTTATTCAAAGACAATTTTGAAGGAAGATAAATTCTTTATTTCAAAAATTCCATCCTTTAGAGAGGTTCTGGGGCTAGCAAAAATTTAAAAAGTGAAAAGTGGTGCATTGGGTAAAAGAGAGGAACTTCCCAGGTCTTTCCTCCATTTGAGCCCCTCCCTGTTGCCTCCACATTACATGACAAAGAACCAGGGACTCCTCAGACCAGCATCTGCATCATCTTCTTAGATAAATGTGTTATAAACTGAGGAGAGAAATGGGGTTGCAGAGGGCTTTCTTTAGAATTCAGAGTATCAAGAATAAAAAAGGATGTTAAAGCTGGAGGAATAGATTGGAGAAACAGGTGGGAGGGGAGAAAAAATATTACTGAGAAAACAAAATGTCTTTTGGGGGGGGCAATGCATTGAAAAAAAAATACTATCCAGATTCCTCTTTCACAAGATGAATAATTTTCTGAGCTCCACTGTACAACATTTTACAGAGTTAGTGATGTATTATACACTTGTGTTAAGTTCTTACCAAATAATATACATTTGAATTAATGAATAATAAAACATTAAAAGGCCTTGTAATGGTTAATTTGAAATGTCAGCTTGATTGGATTAAGAGATGTGAGGAATAATGAGTTGATGCGTGTGTCTAGGAATGATTGGCAGGTGTGATTGCCAACTGAAATGGAGACCCTCCCTAAGCATGGGCAGCACCTTCCAATAGGATTATGGCTTAGATGGAATAAAAGTAGAAAGAACAAGGAAGCAGCAGCAGATGCAAGCTAGATTCTTCTGGAACAGTTTCTTGATCACTGCTGTGATCCTCTGAGATATCGGACACTCACTTCTTCACTCTTCCAAGGTGGACACTGCCAGTGCTTCTCTAGAAGCCTTCAGTCTTGTACTAGGATAACACTGTTGATCCCTCTTGTTCTGGGGTTTAGCCTCTTGGACTGCACAGCTACTGGTTCTTCCAGCTCTCCAGCCTGCAGATGGCCATTGTGGGCTATCCAGCTACTGGTGGCATAAGCCAACCTAATAAGTCCCCCCCCTCCTTTTTTATAATTATACTTCCTGTGGATTCTGTTCCTCTAGAGCACCCTGACTAATACAGGCCAGAACCAGAAAAAGACATGAATGATCAGCAGGGAATTTTCCACACCTCTTCCAACCACCTTGATTTCAGCATTCCTCACGTTTGCCTCCTTTACCATCCCACAATAGACCTCTCTTTGTCGTTTTCTACCATTTCCCTCTCTTTATTTTTAGTTGAGCTCAGTGGACTCAACAAAGTTGGTTGCTGTGGAAACATAAATCTTCCTTTTCACAAATATTTTTTCAGAAATAAATGTCATCAGGCAATTTTTTTTTTCCCTCAAGTTTCTCCCTCTGCTTCAGTTGCTATGGGAGTTTCCCTCCTCCTTTTATGAACCATGTTGGACAAATGTTTTTGCTGCAAATTCCAAGTAAAGGCACTGCTCCAATATTTTTAATTTAATTACAGTTGTGACATATGAAGACAGAGCATGAGACTACTTAAGAATAATAAGTAAATATATCTTGTTCTTGGTGTGGAGTTATTCAGCTCTAGAAAGACAAAGTCTAAAACTTAAACATTAGCCTAGGAAACAAAGGAATCCTTTGACCCTAAACATGCGGCTGCTTCTTATTCTAGAGATGGGGTGTGTCAATAAAGTTCAGCCAACACTTACGTGTTGTCATGGGATCTCAAGTATCTCTCTATTTCATCACTTTTCACAGAAGAAGTTCAACATTCATTTGTGTGGAGTCAAGTAGTCTTTCTCTCACAACCTGTTCTCTGCTGGTAAAGTCTCTACATCTTCCTCCCATTTTGTACCAAGCATGTAGCATGATGCCTGTATCATTATTAAACTGTCAATAAGGCTCTGTTGGATGAAGGAATGAATGAATGAAGGAAGGAAGGAAGGTAAGATAAATTCACCTTTCATTAGTGATCATCTAGATGTCTGGATAGAAATGCATGGGCAATACCTGATTCTGAATCATGGGATTTCTTGGGACCTTAGTTCATTTTAATTGTAGAGATTTTAAAAGGTAAATGAAACTTCCCTGATAAAGTATCTGAAAATGAGTAATTTTCATATTGAGAGCATATTATAGATCCCAGTCTCTAAGTCTATCCCAGTTCTAAATTTAGGTCATATTTTAAGAGTATATCAGTTCTAATTAAAGAAACAAAAAGTTACATAACAAATTTAAAATAATTCATGTTTAAAAAATTTAGTATTAAATATATTAATCTAAATATTAATCTTGTATTAATCTTAATAATTAAGAAAAGAATATAAGCTTAACTAAGAAAGTAAGAATAGTTTAAAGCTTTACAAAGAATCATATTTAGAGATAATATGCTGATCTGAATGGAAATAAAATCGTTTTTATTGGCCAATGAAATCTTAAGAGTTACAGAACTGAAGAAAATACTTCAGATTCCCAGGGGTTCATTGGCTTCAGAGTTATTTCCACTAATACCTGGATTAGTGATTTGCAGCCAAATAGACACAGACTTACTTTCTTTTAGTTCATCTCTTAGTAAGAAGCCCTCTGTAACACTTTTATAAAAATGCTTCCTGGGGTTAAAAACATGACCCAGACTTCCTGATATCAAATAGGTTACTACAGAATGCAGGTAAGAAATTAGAAGAAATCCAGAAAGAGCCTAGCTTTGGCTCTTTAAACTTCCCAGTTTTAGAACTGTTTCATTCAGCTACAAAAAGCAAACTGGTTCCTTGTGAAGAGTTTCCTTTCTACTTTTTCTATTGTTTGATATCCTTTTGAGTTCCTCTTGGCTTTTTAAATTTTTTTTAATCATCCTTTTTAGTTATACATGACATTAGAATGCATTTTGACATATCAAAGATATGTGGAATATAATGTCCCATTTTTGTGGTTGTGCATGATGTTGAGTTACACTGGTCATGTATTCATATGTGAATGTAAGAAAGTTATGTTGATTCATTCTACTGTCTTTCCTATTATCATTCCCCACTCTCTTCCCTTCATTCTCCTTTATATAGTCCAGTGAACTTCTATTCCCCATTTGCTTATTGTGAGTTAGCATCCACATAACAGGGTGAATATTCAGCCTTTGGATTTGGGGGATTAGCTTATTTCACTTAGCCTGGTAGTCTCCAGTTCCGTACATTTACTGGGAAAAAAAAATCATTCTTATTTATGGCTGAGTAATATTCCCTTGTGTATATGAACCACATTTTCTTTATCCACTCCTCTGGTGGCAAGCACCTAGGTTGGTTCCATAATCCTTATTTAGGCTGAATTCTTCCCAAAACTTTATTTCTAATGGGGTAAAATCATGGCTTTATTATAATACTTATCAATGAAAATTTTATGATGCCTACTACCTACAAAGAGCTCTTTGAAGTGGGGACAAAACAGAGAAAATTCCCAATCTTTGTGGGGCTCACGTTCAATTTAAATGAGATAGATAATAAATAGAGAGTATGCTGCGGAAGCCAGTTGGATAGAATGTTGGAAGGTGGTGTCACCACAGCAAAAGGAAAAAGTCCAAGAGAGAATAGGGATTGAGAATGTAGGAGGTCAGGAAAGGTTGCAGCTTCAGATGAGAAGACACTGTGTGAGCAAAGTCATGGGAGACTTGGGGGATTCATTTTGTGAATAACAGAGGAAAAGCATTTGGCAGAGGCAACAGGTGCTATGAAGATTTTTCTGGTGAGATTTTGTTGGAACATTCAACATAGGGCAGGCAGATCACTGTACCTGGCAGGGGTGAGGAGAGAGGAAATGAGATCAGAGGTAGAGTTGCTGTAGCTACAGAGAGACTGGAGGGGAGATCACAGAAGGCCTAGATGTTCCTTTTCAGCAGTTGGCTTTGCCTCTGAGTGAGGAGGAGCTGTGCATGACCAGAGTTTGAACAGTCCTGCCAGGATGTGACTCACTTTTTAAAGAGCTCACTCTGGAAGCCATGTTGAGAATACCTCTTACCTTGTATTATATTCAGTCTCATGCCACATTCAAGAATCTAATTTTTTGCAGGTATCTATGATTGGGTTCCCTTCTGGGCACTTTACAGTAAATGAATCAGAATGCATTGACTTCTTTCTATTTTTAAACACTGAAGCTATCAGAACAGTGATAAAAATGAGGCTTTCTCCTCCCCAAAATCTAAAATATAAATTGACAAATTTAAGCAAACTTTCTCTGACTACTTATTATCACTCTTATATTTGAGATGCCTCAGGCAACTTTTGCAGGTTCTGCCGTTTTCTACAGTTCATAATCAGATCCCACTTAGACTTGAGGAGTTAATTAACAGTTTTCTGTAACTTAGTTTCAGTATTAGTTTTAATTGGAAGATTTCAAAAAAGGCAAAACTTTTTTTTTTTTTGCAGGAGGGTTTATGTTATAAATTTATATGTTCCCCTATCTGTTCTTATTTCAGGTAAAAGTGTTCTCTTTTTGTGTGTGTGGCGGGGGCAACAGGGATTGAACTCAGAGGCAGTCAACCACTGAGCCACATCCCCAGCCATATTTTGTATTTTATTAAGACTCAGAGTCTCAATGGGCTTTATAGTTGCTGAGGCTGGCTTTGAACTCATGATCCTCCTACCTTAGCCTCCTGAGCAGCGGGAATTATAGGTGTGTGTCACCATGCCATGGTAAAAGTGTTATTTTATATAAATCCAATCAACTGGTTTGAAACCCTGACTCAAAATAAAACATTGATTTAAGTAAAAATAAGTAGGCCTATTCAGAGATTTCTTGCCTTGACCAGGGGTTAATTGGTTTCATGCTTTTGTTCTCCTCTTGTTTTAATTTACAGCCCAATTTATATAAAAGCTGATCTTTGAGAATATAATTATCTACAGTTAGATCATGATAAATTATAAATGTAGATATAACTTTATCCAAAGCACTGTTTGATAAAGATCCCTCTAATGTTGTAAACACTATTCTGTTAAGTAAAATCACTTCAAGTTAAAGCCAGTTTCATTTTATTATACAACCTCCTTAGAAAACTGTATTTTATCTGAAGAAATAAATTATATAACATGCTAAAAATAAGTGCTGTGGGACATTAACGTTAAGTGGTTATATACATACCCATTTATTCCATATACGAGTTTATGGTTAAAAATATAATAGTCCAAGAGTTTCCACAGGACAAGTGACAGTTATCAATAACTCTAGATTATGGTAAATTATTTTTTTCAAGAAAGAGAAAACATCAAAGAATCTGAGGATACTAATGTTAGATTCTTTAAAATTTAAAGTAAAATATAGGTCTAATATCTAGATAATATATATTAAGAAACCCCAGAGTCATTTGGAATAAAAATACCAATTCAAATCATCAAAAATGATAAGAAACACACGAATTGTCAGTTTTTCAGTAATTGCCTATCAGTCTAACCCTGCTTTGTACAATAAATCTCTCAAGGAAGAAAGTAGAGGAAATGGTTTAATTTTGTTGTTGGTTTTCATGAGAAAAATCCTCTTCTCCTCAAGGGAACGTTCCTCAACCCAGTGCATTCATTTAACATATTTACAGGTGCCTGTCATCAACTGGACACTGTGATAAGTTCTGGACAAAGAATGGTGGTTGAGACCTTTGTTCACCACCTAGAGGGATGCAGTATTCTGGAGGAAAGAACTTTAAAAGTAAACAGGTAAGCTAAATAGCTGCACATTTCGTAAGAACCCCAAGGGATTTGCAGAGTGTGATGAGCAACACACACTGGAATGGACTGGAGGACTTTCATGAGTAGAGTGACCGCTTTATGCGTTTAAAAGTAGTTCTGTCTGTCAGACAGAGAATGGACTGTGGTTAGAGTTAAAAAGGATTAAAAGCTGTCTGTTGGACTAGTTCAAGCAAGAGACCAGAAGGCAGCTGTGATGATGGTGGGAAGCTTACATTGTGTTCAAGAAATATTAGAGGTAGACTCAGGGCCCGCTCATGGGTGGGACTTCAAGGGTGCATTGGAGAAAAGGAGGAATCCAGAGTTTGTGGTTTGTGATCCCAGAACTGTGACCTAGAACATAAGGCTCCAGAAGCACAAATCAAATCAGTTTGATTTTGGACACACAGATTAAAATATAGGAATCTGCACTTTAGAAGAAAAGTCTGGGGTAATTTTTGTAGTGTGATTACACACACAAGCATCACACACATACACACACACAATGCATATCTAGCCTTAGTTGATGATGAAGGGGATATTTACTTAACAAAACTTTGTCTCTCTGTAGTGATCACAGGACACCCCCTCCATTCCTCTTTGGAGTTGACTGATTCTGTCACACACTCCTTTAACTGCAATATTCAGTTTGCTTATTATTTTAGTCTTCAGTAATAGCGATGTGTTGAAATATTATTTCACCAACCTAAAAAATAATAAAAAGTACTGAAAGGTCTTTAGAGAATATTTGTTTTAATAAGCCCACCCCCCCCACTGCGTTTATTTATAGATAGAGCCAAGCAAGTGAAGCAGTTTTCTAAAGTTCTAATAACTAGTAAGGGTCAAACAGGGTTTTAAATTGAAGTCAGCTGACACCAGATTCTCTGTGTTTTAAAACCTCAGAATTCTCTTTATTTCCATTTTCATGTCTGAAATAGCTTTTCACAAATTCACTTAAAATAAGGGGTATATTATATTGAAACTGAAATAATCTAAAACATTTGATTTTCTAAGCTCTGCTATAAATTAAATTCCATATAAAAATAAAGAATGCTTTTAGAACTTAAATAAAATCATAATATTTGGAGGCAGAAGTACTTTAGGGATCAATCCTAATTGAGGGCCAAAGAAATTATGAATCTTCCCCAAGGTCATTCAATTTGCTGGAAGGATAGGCCAGGATAGAAACAAATTTCTCTGAGTTTTTCTCTAGAGCTTTTCCCACCAACCTTCTAAAGCAATAAGCACTGTGCAATGAAAGGTAACTTTTGTAATGCTGCTCTGTGCACAAATTACTGATGATTCATTGTCAGATGCTTAGTCCCATTTTATCAACTCCTTCTGAATATTAATTTCTTTTTTTTCAGTCAGTGTTTTGATATAAGACTTTCAGAATCTACAAAACTGCATTGCTCTTTCTGCTAGAACATACAAAACCTCTATCTCTATCAAAATAATTTTGAACTTAAGTTACTGAACACATGCTTTGTGGGTTGTTTGGAAAAGAGAAGCATTCAACCTGGGTTCTTTCTCAATGTGCTCTTTATAATGATGAAAACATGTAGAAAAATAATATGAAAGGGCATAGTCAATTATTAAACTCTGATGCAAATTATAGGTAGTAGGATAGATCAGAGAAGAATCAGATTAATACAAACAACTTATGGCATATATCAGAAAGAAACGGTGCCTGAAATGGGATTTAAAGAATTGGTACTTTTGAATAAAATAAGATGGCAACTTTTTTGAACAGGTTTATAAAAAATATGCGTTTTATTAATATTTAAATGATCGGTTCAATATGCTGTATACCTACCTATCACATTCTGGTGATTACCTGTGTTTTTGCACATTATTAGACCACCTGTCTAGTAACAACACATCAACTCACTCATCAAAAGACCCTTTAATGAAAATAGCTAATTTAAATATCAAATATAAAATGAAAAATGGGAATTTTATTGTTGTGTGTGATTAGGCCACTCTCACTAAATTTATACATGTTATTAAGCTCTGTTTAATCCACATCTGATCTGATTTGGAAGCCTGATGCCATTGGCACTCTCTGTCATTTTTCATAAATTAGACTACATATTCTTTCTTTCTGCTGGTAAAAGGATAGTGAGAAATATTGGGAAGCTTGCTGTTTGGAAAGATGTGGGTTTTAATCCAGTCCAGATCACCAACTTGCTGTGTGATCAGGACTAATTGCTTAACATTTTCTAGCATCTTCTGAAATGAAGGGTTATAATAAACATTCCTTAAGAACCTTTGCATATGGAAGGCCCATGAGTATATTATGTCTACTTCCATCTGCATAACTATACAGTTTTACTTGGTTAATTTAGGGGGAAAAAACCCTTAAAAACCCTTTAGAATGTATTTGTGAGTTCTTATCATTTCTCTTTTCTGAATTTGACTAGTAACTATAAGAAATGGTTCCCTAGCAACAGTTCAGTGTGTCCATGAGCTTCAGTCTTTAGATAATGGAGTATATAAATTTCCACAAAATGTAATGTTCACAACACTATTTAGACACAATTTATCAGAGTTTAAAAGTAAATTTATGATGATTTCAAGTAAAGTAGTTGTAAAGCTGAAGACCAAAACACTCTGCATAGTTGAGAGATTATTACATATGTAGAGATCAGCAAGAAGCCAGCCCTGAAAGAAGAAAAGTTGTTTGTGCTAGGCATATTTTATATAAAATTGAGCTCAAAACTGTTCTGAATACTAATGGTGGCAGTGGTTTCGCAAATCTATACACGTGAGACATTTTTATAGAAATGTACGTGCACACATGCAAACAAACAAAGTGTCCATGTAAGGTCTAGAGTTCACAGTATTTTGTGAATGTCACCTTCCTGGTTTTCAAAATGCACTATAGTTAAGTAGGATGTTGAGACAGGGCTGGGGGAGCTGAGTTAAGTTTAAGCAGGAACTCAGCAATGTGAGTGCCAACTTCTTATAAGACTGAAATCATTCCAACAAAAACATTTTGATGGGAGTTGCATTTAATCTAGTCACTTTGGGTAGTATGGCCATTTTAACAATATTAATTCTGCTTACCCATGAATATGACAAGTCTTTCCATTTTCTGTTTCTTCTTGGATTTTTTTTTCAGAATTTTGTAATTTTCCTTGCTCTTTTACCTATTTGGTTATATTTATTCTCATGTCTTTTATTTTATTTTACTTTAATCCCAAATAAATTTTATTAGAGTTTTACCCTATATAAAGGCACATCTGTATATGATAATGTAATCAAATAGCCAATATGATCAGAAGTATATGGCTTAAGTGAAGGACCACAAGGGCAACACATATATAGTAAGTAAATTCCCAGGTCCACTAAAAAAAATATTACTTGCCTCCTGAAAGTTCCTTTTGAGTTTCTGTTCAATCAATAACACCCTCAAGGTAACCACCACACATTAGTTTTGCCTCTTTTTGAACTATATGTGAGTGGAATCTTGCAGTTATGTGTCCCCTGTTGAGTTGGGTTCTTTTGTTCAATATCATGTTCATGAGTGCTATCCCTAATGTTGTGTGTAGAAATTTCATTGTTCTCATTGCTTAATACTATCTTAGTTCATGAATGTAGCACCTGTATATGAAAATGTGGTATATATGCACAATGGAGTTTTATTCAGTTATAAAAAACGCAATTATGTCATTTGCAGGAAAATGGATGGAAGTTAAGAACAATATGTTAAGCAAAATAAGTCAAATTCAGAAGAACCTATGTTTTATTGCATATGTTGAAAATAGAGAGGAAAAACAAAAAGAAAGATGGGAGATGATTGCATGAAAAACAAAAAGAAAGATGGGGGATAATTGCATGAAGAAGAGTGGAAAGCATCCCGTTGGTGGGAGGTGGAGAGGGAGGAGGAGGAGGATTGATGGGGAATCATATTGTCCCAATTGTATTGTTACATTGTGTGCATGTATGAATATGTAATGACAATTCCCACCATTATATATAACTGTAATGTACAAATAAAGACTGGAGGGAGAGAAAAAAGAAGGTGGAACAAGCAGAAGTTAGAAAGTTAGGAACTTGCCTAAACTGTTGATGAGTCTACTGCTTCAGCTGTTTTGGAAAACTCAGCAACTGCTTATGTAGACTCTCATACTCTGTGAACCACCAACTGCTCTCCTAGGAATATACCCAACAGAAATGCAGGCATATGAACATAGAGTGACAAGTGCAAGAATGCTCAAAGCATCACTACTTATGACAGCCCAGATAAGGAAGCAATCCAAATGTCTATCAACAGTAAAATGGACAAATACAAGTGGTATAATATTTGTTTTTGAAGCCATTGTGAATGAAATTGCTTTTCTGCTTTTTCAGAAGATTCATTACTGATGTACAGAAAAACTACTGATTTTTGAATGTTGACTTTGTATTCTGCTACTTTGCTGAATTTGTTTACCAGCTGTAGAAGTCTTCGGGAAGAATGTAAATTAGTATAGCCACTATGGAAACCAGCATAGAAGTTCCTCAAAACTATAAAAATGGAACTACCATATGATCCAGCTATAGAACTCCTTGGTATCTATCCAAAAGAATGAAAGAGAGCATATTTTAAAGATGCATGCATTCATATGTTTACAGCAGCACAATTCACAACAACCAAATTATGGAACCAGCCTAGGTGTCCATCTGCAGCTGAATGGATGAAGAAAATGGAATGGAATTTTGGAATTTAATTCAGTGATAAAGAAGAATGAAATCATGTCATTTGTAGGAAAATGGATGGAGCTGGAGAGAATTACATTAAGTGAAATAAGCCACACTCAGATGAGTGCTGAATGTTTCCTCTCATATGTGGGAACTAGAGCAAAAAATTGTTGGGGGAGGCAGGGAAGGATCTCATGAAAATAGAATGGAGAACTTTAAGGTAGAGAAAGGGAACTATGGGGAGAAAAGAGGGGAGAGAAAGGGGAGGCTATGGATAATGAAACTGAACAGATTATATTATAATGCCTACATGAAATGCCACAATGAAACTCACTATTCTGTATAATTAATGCAACAATAAATTTTTTTAAAAGCACTGGACAACTTTTTCTAACTTTTTAAAGTGCTAGATAGAGAAATTTAATTTCCAAATTAAAATAAACTTGACTAGATTTAATATAATGCTACTATCTTCTAAATCCTTTTAATTATTTTTATATCCACAATTTATTTAGTAATAGTGGGTATAAAAATAATTAAAATCTTTTTTCTCCTTCTGCCTCTAAGTGCATGATGGGCAACCGCTGTGTATGTAGTAAAGAGAATAAGAAAGGTTTTGGAATCAAATAGTTTAGAATTAACTTCTTATTTGTGCTTCAGATTCCCTATTTGTAAAAATGAGCATCACAATAATAATCATCTTGCAGGGCCATTGTAATAATTAGTGTACAAACCCCTAGGGAAATGTTTGGTACATACTAAATACAATTTACATTGATGGAGAGATGTGATGCAGTTTAAGAATAAGAGTATGAAGCTTTCGCTTCCAGGGTTTTTAACCTAGCTGGAGAGATAGACTAAGCCTCACCATGCAGGTAAATGCTAAGCCCTATGATCCTACTGAGGGTAAGCATAAAAGAACAGAGAACGATGAAGTTATGAAATCAATGCAGCTGGAGTGATCAGGGAAGGTATTATGGAAGATCTACGTTCAAAAAAATACTCTGTATTCTTCATAATAAAATGGATTTCAAACAGTTTCTTAAATCTTACCATTATGCAAATCTGTAGAGATAATGTCATTTGTAAAGTACTTTAAGTGTTTTGATTGTTAAAATCCTTCTATGTAAAAAGCCCTATTATAGTACCCACATGTTAGAGGTAAATCTTAAGAATTTGAATTAACATATATGCAGGAAACGAAAATAAATGATAATAAAACCTAGAGTAAACCCGAAAACAGATGTACAAATTTTAAGCAGTGATGTGTTTTTCTAACAGCAGAATATTTATTTATGAAGTTATTTTTGGTGAAGGAAATTTGATGTGCCATACCCTTCTTATGTGATTCTTGGGTGACTTTTAAAGTTTATAACTAATAAAAATACTTTCATATGGCTCTTTTGCCTTTGTTAATTTTTATGCAACTATAGATAAATCCAGGGAAAACTCATTTTCCTTTTCATTAGATTTGGATAAGTTTTACATATACAAATCCAGAGATTTTCATCTGCATTATGTAGTTCTTGATGAGACACACATCTTACTTAAATCAAAAAAATTATTTCTACAAGGAAAGATTCAATTTTATATAAGAAAGCATGTAGTATGAAAACTGTATGGATCCAAGTACCCTATTTGTGTGTTTTCTAAAATAACTGTCAAAAGCAAAAAATAATAAAGCTATACTTGACCATGAGATATTCTGAAATCAAGAGTTATGTAATAATAATGCCCATTCACAAATCAGAAGATTGCCTTCATCTGCTTACAGATATAACAGTATTCCCCAGCTGTATGAAAAATGCAATTTGAGCAAGATTTTATTTTCAAAGGCCTAAGTGGGTATTTTACAATGGCAGTAAAATAATTTTTGATTGTGTAAATTTTCTTTTATGGTGCTATTGTACTTCCACTCTCATCCTTTTCATTTAGGATATTAATGTCCTGAAAATTTCTTTATCTTATTAGCCACACTTTTACTGAGCCCCTCCTAGGTGTTAATTTCATATTATGATATGTACTTCATATGCTTGCTTAAGGTCTACCAACTAGGCAGTACAGGATCTAGGAATTTGGATTAGTACTTAAATTGTAAACTCATCCTAATTTTTCTAATTCTTCAAAGAAAAAGGATTATATTTTTCAGGAGACCTAAACTCAAAACTTTTTGGAGGCAAAATGTATAGGTTTGCACATTTTTAACATAGTTTTAATAAAAACTACTTAAAAAACTATAATTTCAATCACATTTTATTCAAGAGAATATTAAAAAATAGATTTTGCAATGCATTTAGTTCTATAATATCACCCTTTTATTTTAAAGAAATTTTTATTTTCTTACTTAAAATATGATGTACTTAATGAAGTATCCATTGCAGTAAAGATGAAGAAATTCAGAATTTAGCAGAATCCTTTCAGAATTTTGTCATACTTTCACCTTTCCTTTTCTCTCCTTTCCTTCCTACTTTCCTTTTGTCTTTGAAAATGCACTGGGTTCCTACCGTGCACAACTGACTGCACTAAGAGTTAGCAGTTCCAGAAGTGAACAGAAGTCACTTTTTCTTGTAGATAATATTAATAATATAAATATTTTTATAGTTTTATACTTAATTTTTCTATAACATTTTGGCATGTACAGTTTTCTTGATTATTATTGCTATTATGTTAAACAATTCTTCCCTTCATAATCAATTTTTTTCTTAATTCTTATATGTGAAAGTATTGTCAAAATCTAGGATTTGATAAATTATTCACTAACAGTTTTTACTTTTTTATATTTGGGTTTATTTTGTTTTATTCTTTCTTTCTTTTTCTTTTCCTTCCTTCCTTCCTTCCTTCCTTCCTTCCTTCCTTCCTTCCTTCCTTCTTTCCTTCTTTCTTTCCTTCTTTCTTTCTTTCTGGCATTTAATTCTTTAAAAAAGCCAGGTGTGGTGGTGCATGCCTGTAATCTCAGTGACTCATGAGGATGAGACAGGAGGATCTCAAGTTCAAAGCCAGACTCAGCAATTAAGCAAGGCCCTAAGCAAGGCCTTGTCTCAAAATAAAATATAAATACGGACTCAGGATGTGACTCAGTGGTAAAGTGGCCCTGGGTTCATTACCCCCATACCAATAAATAAATAAATAAATCTTTGAAAACACTTGGAGTGTGTGTGTGTGTGTGTGTGTGTGTGTGTGTGTATGTGAACTTTCATTTAAGAAATAGTTCCAATTCCATTTATTCCAAATCATTATTTATGTCAACATTATTTTGAATGTTCTCTAAGAATATACCAGATATGATCACATGCAAGGTTTCCAAGCTTGCTGCCGCAGTCCGGCAGCAGCAAACTAAACAGGGGGTGACGAACAACTTGTGTACATTGATACAGCAGGAATGGGACCCGTTTATTGTAGGACAGGAGGGGTATATATACATTCCACACAGCTGATCTTAATCAACATAAACTAGATACAGCAGTCAACCAATAAGGAATCTCCACACTTAATGGCTCCCTGGCGTTACTTCACAAACCACTCCCTCTGGCAAAATGCCAGGCGCCATCCAGACTTGTTTACAGACTCTTAACACTTGCCAAGGAACACAAAAAGTAGAATTAAAAAAAAAAAACTCACCAGCTAGAAATAACCTTCACAACAGTTATTGAAAATGGTTTTACTTATTTCTTCTTGAGTACTTATGGATCTGCAGAAACAGGAAGGGAGGAAGAAAGGAAAGGAAAGAATAAAGACAGGGAAATGGAAAAATAGGGAAAAAAATGAAGCTTTTTAAATGGGATTTCATTACAAGGTTGTATTTTTAATTTACAATGTAATTTTAATTTAGATTTGTTATGTCCAAGAAAAACTGAATATATTATCAATGTATTAATGAGAAGAATTAGCTCCTCTATTATTTAGGGTTCTCCAGAGAAACGGAAACAATAAGATGAATGGATGGATAGATGGATAAATAGACATTCTATTTAACATTCTAACATTTAAAATTAAATAAGAAGGTATGCATATAGATTTATTTCAAGTAACTGGCTCAGACTTTGTGGTACCAGCAAGTTCAAGATCTATACAACAGATAGTCTGAAAACTTAGGCAGAAACTGGTACTCTCATTTAATTAAAGTCAACCTATTATAGATGATCATCACATCTATAAAAATACTCTATAGAGATTATGATTTGATTAAAACCTGAATACTATAGCCTATCCAAGTTAACACATAAAATTAACCATAATATTTTCTTTAAAAATCATACTACACTTAAAAATATAAAACATTATGGGTTGAAATTCTTAGATATCTGTATTGTATATTTTACTTAGGTATTTTAAAATCCATTTTATAAATTGTTTACTAAATCACATTTTCCCTATCCTACGTTTCTCCAATTCATTTTAATTACATATATTATATGTAATTTACATATATTTAATTATGTATATTTTATAACCATAATTTCCATAATTTTGAAAACTTACATTTTGTAGTTAAATTGACTTGCAACTAATTCCTCTTCTTTTTTTTTTCATGGTTCCTCTGAATTATTTTGACTTACTCATCTCTTGGATGGATTTTATACTATAGTGAGGTTTTTTGTTGTTATTTATTTGCCATCATAAGCTCTATTTCCTTGTTTCTCACATGCTTAACTGTTTTATTTTCAACATAATGTTCTTGAGTCACACTTTGCTTTCAAAATAGTTTAGAAATTTTATTAGTTTCCTGTGTATGCCATCACAAACTACTGCAACATTGGAAACTTAAAACAACAGAAGTTTATTTTCTCCTCTGGAGGCTAGAAGTCAGAAACCTATTATGGCTGAGTGACTCTGCTGTGGTTAGATTCTACAGTCTCTGCCTTCACATTGTCTCCTCCTCTTCATCTTTGTAAAATCTCTGTCAGTTTCTATTTTACAAGTACACTTACCATGGCTTTGATACCCACTTGGATAATCCAGGGTAAATTTCCTTTTTATAATTCTGAATTTAGTCAAGTCTACAAACACCTCTTTCTAAATAAATTGGCAACAGAATAAATATAAATATGTTATTATTGCTGAGTAACACACTTTACCAAATACAGTGGTCTAGAATATACTTTGTTAGGCTTATGAATTCTTTATTCAGGTATTAGAAAGAGGGCATGGTACTAGAAAGAGGGCATGGTATTAGAAAGAGACATGGCACTAAAATGTCTAAAGACTCAACCAGGAGGGCTGGGATTGTGGCTCAATGGTAAAGCATTCGCCCAGCACGTGCGAGGCCCTGGGTTTGATCCTCAACACCACGAAAGAAAGGAAGGAAGGAAGGAAGGAAGGAAGGAAGGAAGGAAGGAAGGAAGGAAGGAAGGAAAAGAAAGAAAGAAAGAAAGAAAGAAAGATATTGTGTCCAACTAAACTAAAAAATGAATATATAATTCAACAATTGAGGTTTGGGAACATCTGAAGGTTCTATTCTCACGTCTGGTGGTTTATATTGGCTGAAATTCATCTGAAACTTTAGCTCTATTGCTATATGTAACCTCTCCACGTGACTGCTTGAGCTTCCTCACAGCATGTGACTGGGTTCCAAGAGCAAACATCTCAAAATAATCATGTGGTATTTCTACTGGTTTTTTGAGTTAGTCTCATAAATCACATAGTGTTATAGCACAATCACAGCCTGTCCAGATTCAGTAGACATTGATCTCACTTCTTTGTGGAATCAGTGTCAATATCATATGGTAAAAAATGCATGTGATATGACAGATATTGTTAGGCTGACTTTTGAAAATACTATCTTCAATGCAAAGGTATGAAAATAAGTTATTAGGAATAAAATGGATAAAGTTAATGTATTTAGAAGTAAGTATATTTAAGAATGCAAGCATTGAAATTCAACTTGGTTATTTGTGTTCTTAATAATACGTGCCTAGTGATCTTTGAAAGTTTCTAAAGCTGAGATGTCATTTCAAGGACAATTATCTTTGGAGGGCACTTTGGTTAAGTGGACCAAATATTCTCTGTTCTAGGGGTGATCCTACATGAAGATCTATATTGAGTTGCAGGAAAACTTCTAGGATACTTCAGAGCTCTACAATCTTTGTAAACTCTTACCTGTATAAGTGAAAGAAGTTAATGCCAAGGTCATGATATGAAGAATTTACAGAATTAAATAGGTTCTATGTACTTTGTGATGAGGTTACCACTCTATTATATTAATGTTATAATTTAAAATTGTCATACAACTTAATTATACAGAAATTAGAATAACAGAGGAAAACTTGATTCAGTTATCTTCACCTATGGAATATGTCCAAGAAGGTGCTTTGGAGGAATGTAACTCATAGAAGGATTAGAAAAATGATGTGAGGTTAATTGGGGGATATATGTGTGTGTAGATATCTATGTGTGTATGTATGTATATAGATAGATAGATAGATAGATAGATACTGATGTGTCTGAGGAATTACATTTGCAATGTTTGATGATGGTTTATTCTTAAATATGCCCCCCCAAAACCTATTGGTTTCACATTTGCATTTTCTCCCATTCTCTAACTACATGTGTCTCTGCCTAGAAGTGAACTGGCACTGAGGAACATTACTGTTCATGCCCCTAAACATAAAAGATAGCAATTATAGTTTAGCGAGAAACAGAGATAGTATTTTTCGTAAGTATTGTTAACAGAAGTATAGATAAAACTAGACTTAGATTATAAGGGGAAATATTATGTTAGGGACCTAAAATCCTACATGTCAATATTAGTTGTCTCTGTGACTTACTGATATCATCGTCCATTTAATTCTACCTTTCTTTCTGCTGACTAAAGTACATTTTTTTTTGTGCAAGTTCACTTTCCTCACTGTTACAAGAGGGCTGCCAGCATAATTGGGATAACACACTTCTTTGTTTTCAAACATCACAAGAAAGAAAAAAAAAATAAGGCCTACTTTTTCGTCTCTTAGGTGCTGGTTCTCTGGTTTTATTCCTATGTCCTTGATCCATTTTGAGTTGAGTTTTGTGCATGGTGAGAGATAGAGGTTTAATTTCATTTTGTTGCATATGGATTTCCAGTTTTCCCAACACCATTTGTTAAAGAGGCTATCTTTTCTCCAATGCATGTTTTTGATGCCTTTGTCTAATATAAGATAATTGTAATTTTGTGAGTTAGTCTCTGTGTCCTCTATTTTGTACCGTTGGCCTACCTGCCTGTTTTGGTGTCCCAACTTCCTTAATAAGACTCCTATAGCACAAGAATTAAAACCAAGAATCAATAAATGGGATGAATCCAAACTAAAAAGTTTTTTTCTCAGCAAAAGAAACATAGAGGTAAAGAGAGAGCCTACATCTTGGGAGCAAATATTTACCCCTCACACTTTAGATAGAGCACTAATCTCTAGTGTATATAGAGAACTCAAAAAGTTAAACACCAAAAATACAAATAATCCAATCAATAAATAGTCCAAGGACCTGAACAGACACTTCTCAGAAGATGATATACAATCAATCAACAAATATATGAGAAAATGTTCATCATTGCAAGTAATCAGAGAAATGCAAAACAAAACCACTCTAAGATTTCATCTCACTCCAGTCTGAATGGCAGCTATTGTGAAGACAAGCAACAATAAGTGTTGGTGAGGATGTGGGGAAAAAGGCACACTCATACATTGCTGGTGGGACTGCAAATTGGTGCAGCCATTATGGAAAGCAGTGTGGAGATTTCTTGGAAAATTGGGAATGAAACCACCATTTGACCTGGCTATCCCTTTCCTCAGTCTATAATCAAAGGACTTAAAAACAGCATACTACAGGGACACAGCCACATTAATGTTTATAGCAGCACAATTCACAATAGCTAAACTATGGAACCAACCTAGATGCCCTTCAGTAGATTAATGGAAAAAAAAGTGGCATATATACACAATGGAATATTACTCAGCAATAAAAGAGAATAAGATCATGGCATTTGCAGGTAAATGAATGGAGTTGGAGGAGATAATGCAATGTGAAGTTAGCCAATTCTATAAAACCAAATGCCAAATGTTTTCTCTGATTTAAGGAGGCTGATTCATAGTTGGGTAGGTGGTGGGAGCATGAGTGGAATAGACAAACTCTAGATAGGACAGAGGGGTTGGAGGGGAAGGTAGGGGGCATGGAGTTAGAAATGATGGTGAAATGTGATGGTCATCATTATCCAAAGTACTTGTATGAAGACACAAATAGGTGTGAATATACTTTGTATACAACCAGAGATGTGAAAAATTGTTGTCTATATATGTAATATGAATTGTAATGCTGTCATATATAAATTTTTAAAAAAATAATAAAAAATAAAAGAAAGAAAAAGAATAATATCTGTTTTGGGCACACAGTATAAGATCATCTCTTCTACTGATTGGCCAAGTCCTTTGGAATTTGAAAAGAAGTGCTCTTAGGCTTTGGACAACTGAAAAAAACAAAAGGGCAATATGAATATTTAGATAATTTGAAATCTGAAATTAATATGCTACATGTAATATATAAACATAAAATGTTGTAAAGAATATGCATATTTTAATATGAACATTGATTGTATATTTTACCTTTATTTATATTTATAATGCACTAATTGTAAAAAACTATAAATATATATAAGTGAGACCAATGGAGTAGAGGCAGGAGTACCAGGGGAAAGAGGATGGGAAGGACAGGGAAAGGAGTGAGGGATGAAGTGCAGTACATTCCATTCCATCCTGCATGATCATATCAAAATGAACCCCAATATTATGTATAACTACAATGCACTAATAAAAGGGTAAAAAGAAGAAAGGGAAGAAAAAAATTTTAAAAATGAGATATACTAGCATTAAACTGAAAAACTCCCCTCAATTAATCAGAATAAAATGAAAGAGAAAAAGAATATACTATTTTCCACATTTATTTTTAATGACTATGTCTTTGTCTCCTATACTTATGTGTCCAGATTCTTAAGACTTAGTTTTTTTTTTTCTGTAAATTATCTTCTTATAATGATAGTTGCCTTGTTTACATACCTGTCTTCTGTTTCTGTGTTTGTATCCACATTCCGTGCTTTTTGAATTTGGGTCTTTAAGCTTTGATCACTGATGTTGCTTCTCTTTTTGCAACATATTACTTTTTATCTTCCCTCATCTCCTCTTACTTTCCTGTTCTACAATTTTTTTCTCTTCCCCGCCCCACTTCTCTCCTTTCTAGCCTTCCTCTTATTTTCTTCCTTTCTTACTCATCCTTCCTTTCTTCTCTCTCTGGGGTTAGCATTTTGTTTTGGTAACAAATACCTGGGATAATTAATTCATAAAAGGAAAAGTTTGTTTGGGCTCATGGTTGTGGAGGGTGAAGTCCATGATGGATAGACCCATTGTTTTGGGGCCTGATGTGGCAGAGTATCATGGCAGGCGTGTTGGCAGAGTAAAGGTCTCACCCCCTACCTGGTGGGTGAAAGAGGGAGAGAGGAAGTCGAGATCTGGGGTCCCACTATACCTTCAAGGGCATGGCACATACCACAAGATCTCACAATGGTTCTGCCACCTCCCAGTCATGCCAAACTGGGGTCCTAAACTTTAGCACATGTGCCTGTAGGCAATATTTAAGATATGAATGTCCCCTGGTTTTAGTATCATTTCAGATTTTTGTCAAGTATTTTCAGGGTTTTAAGGAACAACACTGATGTTATTTGCAGAAAGATCTGCTTTCTCTAAGGAACATTATATTCATGTGGAATAAATAATAGTTTGAAGAGCACAGCTATTCCTGGAGAAGATTCAAAAATGGAATTTAGATGTATGGAGGTAATCTGCTAAAACATATGCTAATTTCAAATAGCAAGGCTCAAAATTTATTTAGAAGTTTTTTTTTTTTGTCAAAAGGATGAAGGATCTTGTGAACCACTTGCTAAATCCCTGCATTTGTTGGTTGGAATAAAAGTGATACCTTCTGAAATCTTTGAACAAACACTGATAATGACACTGATTTTGGTAAAACAACAATTAGGGGCTAATTATTTTTTTATTAAATATTGAAAGCAAATTATTCAGGTCAAAATACAAAGTATAGATTTCATCACCTAGAGATCTAAGTTATCTAGAGAACTTTCACAAACCACCATCATATATAAAAGATGGTTGAGTGGTTTATTCTCGACTTTTTTTTTCAGACTATCACGGAGCTAGGCTTTTCCACAAGAAGTTGCTCTAGGTTTCAAAACTGGCATTCACACTAGCTCTCATATGGATTAAGGTGGTTTTCATTTCATTTGCCTTCCAAGTAGAAACCAAACATCGGCACAGTGTGCAACCATTACAGATATAAATGCAAGTAAGGATTGTAACTTTCTTCAGTCTCTCTAGCTTCTGGAGAGGTGAACCTAAACTCAGGCCTAGGAAGCCTTAGGAGAAGGAAGAACTCTCCAAGACAGGGGAACACTGAGCCTATTGCAAAGGGGAGCTGCCTGTACTTTAGTAGCCTCTGTTGCAGAGGATACTAAAACAGTGTTTCCTGAACTTTAGCATCTAAGTCTACTGAAGGCATTGAGAAAGCACAGATAGCCCATACACCCATACACTCTTTGATTTAGAAGACCTGAAGCAGGGCCTGAGCATAACATTTCTAGAAGTTTCCAAAGAGTGCTAATATTGGTGGTCTAGGGATTACATGTCAAAAACCCCAGTGCAAGATATTCTCATACTCTGATCTCAAGTCTACAACCTGAAAGTGGCTTACCAGAAGCTGTCCAGTATTAAAGTAAAATTGCACATCCTGGAAAAAGTCATTAAATTCAGAAAGATCCTACTAGAATCAAGCACCTTGCTGGATTATTCAGACCAAGTCTTCTCCTCTCTCAATTATACAGCAAAGTCAAGTGGTTTAATAAGCAGGATTTAGAGATGTGATTGGCTCTGACAGATTTTCAGAATATAAATAGCAGACTCTCTCAGAATTTTCACTCATGAATATTGATTTTCATCAGAAACTTTAGAAGGTCAACCAACTTGTCATTGAATCATTTATTGTAGTGAATACAGATGAATATACTTAAAGGGGAAACAGTAATTACAACATTGAAGATTATCTATTGTTCTTTTTGTGAACCAAAGCAGGGCCTGGTCTTATAATCTGCATTTAATATGGTGGTGATGAAGCTCTAATCCAATAAGGGAATTGAGATAAATTTTGTGACCCTAATGTTAAAGATAATTAGCAGAGATTTACTTGTGAAAGCATTTTGACTAAGGGAAAACACCATGTAAGGAAATTTGACTGCAGGAAAGTTATAATTAAGGTTGAATTAATTACAACTATTCTGGAGAGAATTAAAATCTAGCTTAAAATACAAATTAAATTTAAACTTGTTTCTGAAACTGTGGAAAATGTCCTGACAGTACATGTCACTGAATGGCATTTAAAGGGATCTAATAAATGTCTACAAAATCTGAATTACACAAATGCAGAAATTTCTTTGTAGAGTTCTCAGGGGTGTTTTCTTAAATGTATGTTTAACTAAAGTTTTAAATATTCTAGGCATAATATGCCCTTCCTTTTTTTTGTTTCCTTTAATTATAATTTAGACATGCTATAATTTCTTGAGATTTCCAATTAAGGTTTCAAACAGCAGCCCAGTATGCAGAGGAATTCAAACAAGTTGCTATGAAACAGCTGACTCCCAACTTTATCAGAATTAATTCTTTCCAAAGGCATGCCTTCAAATAAACTTGGTAGAGTGATGGTTTAGACAGATTATTTAAATGTGCTCGTTGATCTGGAGTGAACACATATTTTCCTATTATGTTGGAGGACAAAAATGACAATAGCTTTGCCATTTTGCTTTGCCTGAGGTAACCAGGGAATTCAGTAAAAATGAACTTTTTTGTGTGTAAGATTATCTTAGTCCATTTGTTGTTACTATTACTGAAAACAATAGACTGAGTCATTTATAAAGAATAAAGGTTCACTTGATTCTTGATTCTGAAGGCTGGGAAGCTCAAGAATTGGTGGCAACATCTGGAGAGGATCTTCTTGATCATGGGGACCCTGCAGTGCAGGGCATCACCTGGAGACAAATTATTCTAACGCAGTTCTTTGCTTCTTGTTAAAATTCCCAAACTTGATCGAATGTCTGCCCCAGACTCATGGCCTCATTTCATCTTTACTTATCTCCCATAGCTCCCACCTCCAAATATTATAGGCAGATTAATTTTTCATACTCATAATACTTCAATATTGGGATTAAATTTCAGCCTGAGTTTGGATGGAAACATCCAAAATATAGAGCAGATGGTTTCTGCAGCAAAAAGTTTAAGGTTCTCAGTATTTTTATATTTGATATCAGTTTGTTAAAATGAGAACTATTTTATATATATATGTATATATGAGGGCATACTATCTCTCTAGTACTGCTTAAAACAGGATGAAATATTTAGAGGGATAGCCTTCATCTCTGCCTTTGCAGAAAACACATCCTCAGAGGCACAAAAGCTAATAAACAAATGCAAAATAAATAAACAATTATAAATTATGACAAACATTATGATGGAAAAAATACTATGGCTGTCATTGATAAGAATGGAGGATGCAGTAATTTAGAAAATAATTTAGAAAGGTTTCCTGAGAAGGATCACAGTTAATGCAAAGAAAAAGAGAAAAATGTAAGCAAAGGCAGAAAAAAACAATCACTCTTAAGGCTCTGTTGCAACTTTCGTCACTGGGTTTCTCTGTTTTACTCATAGTTCATGTACTGGTAGCGGGATTAGGGTTCTAAAATTTCTACTAACATATTTCTTTTTTTCCACCTAAAACACCCTCCATTTAAAGAGTTTATAAGAAAGTCATGTTGATAGAACAGGAGTCCCAGTGTTTACTGGTAGCCACCATGCCACACACCAGTGAAATTAAAGGCAAAAAGCTGATACCTGATCCTTTTGAGATTCTGCTGCTAGTTCTTGATCCCAGGCACAGATGTCATTATTTATCTTGTTTCCTGTCCTTTTGTACTAAAAGGCATTCTTTTCATTCAGGGATATGAAAGTTGTACTTAATTTTATAAATTATTAAAAAAAATCTTAACATTATTGTATGCACTTTGCAAAAAAAAAGTCACAAGAGAGTATATAATTGTTAAAAATCTCCCTTTTGTGCTAAATAGAGTTTATTTTTATAAATAGCTTTGTAGTTTTCTTCCAGATCTATTAATTTAGTGTATGCACATCTACCCTGAGAATACATATTGAATTACATATCTGCATTCCATCAATTTTATTGAACTAGATTATACTAGGTCATGCATGATCATAACTCAAAAATTATCTTGGTAACTTAAAAGAATAATTTGGCTTCCTTAATCACAATACATAGATGGGTTGGCAGGGGCAGGGGAGATCTACTCTTTGTGGTCATTCCATTCCAAAGTCCAAGCCAGTGCAGGAGCTACTATCTGGGACCTCTCCAGGCACAGTATCAGAAAAAGGAAATCTTAATGTCTCAAACCAATACATAAATACTTTGGCCCAGAAGTGACCTACATCATGTCCACTCACACCTCATTGTACAGAACTAATCAGTGTCCGTCCACCCAGCTATGGGAGACCAGGAGCTGCCATTCTTCCATGAGTCTAGAATGCAAAAATTTAAGTCATCTTCATAGAGAATGGTGCTGGTGATGACTTCAGCATTTTCACTCAAGATTATACCTTAAGATCCTCACTTTTTATATACATATCTTTTTATTTCATGTTTTTCTAAAACTGATAAATCATAATTAAACAAATAAAACCCTAAAGATAATAACCATGTTGAACTGAGATTGTGGCTCAGAGGGAGTGCACTTGCCTCACATGAGTGAGGCACTGGGTTTGATCCTCATCACCACATAAAAATAAAATAAAGACATTGTGTCTACCTATAACTAAAAAATAAATATTTTTTAAAAGATAATAACCATGTTCAACCTTCTTGCTGCATTTATTGAACAAAATATATCTAAACATTTTGTGTAATTTTAAAAACATAGATACTGACCTAAACTAAACAAAATTCACAGTGCTGTTATGCAGAAGGAATACATGCTGAACTCACAGAAGGGGATTTTATTCAAATTAAAATTGATGCTTATAATAATTGTAGGAATATATTGATACTAGCAAATACTGTGCTTATTCAGTTGTGTACCCAGCTGTTAGCTCACTAAGGTATTACAATTAGGTTAGGGTGGCCAAATTCAAAGTATGAATTAATGGTGGGGCAATCCACCTGCCAGTTTTCACAAACTAAAAGGAGAGTTTTTCTGTCAAAAGTAAAACTATTATAAAAATATTTATGTGAGGGCTGGGGCTGTAGCTCAGTGGTAGAGTGCTTGCCTTGCATGTGTGAGTCCCTGGGTTCGATCCCCAGCACCACAAAAAATAAACAAATAAAGATATTGTGTCCATCTACAACTAAAAAATATTAAAAAATATTTATGTAATGTACAGACTCCCTTCTTTTATAAACAGTTATATTTGTTTTTTGTTTGTTTGTTTGTTTTGTTTTTTTGTTTTTAAATCCAGGTCTTCTCTTTTATTTAACAAAAATATTAATAGCACTTAACAAGTGCCAGGCATGGTTCTAGCTACTATGGATACAAAGGCAAACAAATGTGTTCCTGTGTCTTATAGTTCTTTGTGGAGATATTTAAACTGAAATACTTAATGGTATTTGCCACTGCCACCATCTCTGCGCACCCCCTCCTTCTTTTCGGCAGAAAAAACAACCCAATATACCCAGAGGCAAGTGGTAACAAAGAATTGATTTCTTGCTCATGTTATAAGGTCCTGAGAAAACTCTGGTTCTGATGAGGTCACCTGACTCCATCACATTCCAGGGCCCACACTGGAGGAATAGCCAGAGACTCTCTGAAACATGCTGTTTTCATGATGAATGCCCCAGAGCGAGAAGATCAGCAAAAAATCACAGGGCTAGCTTTCCAACTTCTGCATAAATGCAGCAAAATTCACAGCCAATGACATTCCACTGGCTAAAGCAAGCTACATGATTGAACTTGAAATCAGTGGGGTAGAGAATTGTTATGTGCCCATAAGAAAGCATGGGAAAGGGTGCAGAGGAAATAAATAATTGTAAACAAATAAGGCAGTCTGGTATACTGGCAAATATTTACTCAGTAGCCACTGATTTGTGCTGTATTTGACACCTCAATTTTAGCATTCTTATACACATATGTAACCATATAGCAGTCCATTGCCAAAATGCATCTCATTGTTTTGTAATGGAGATCAGACCACATCAAGCATTGATGATGCTGAGAGATCAATTTTATCTGAAGCTTAAACTCCACTCATTCATCCACTGATTAGTTTACTTATGCATTCACTGATGCAAAAAAATGTATTGAGTATTAACCATGTGCCAGATACTGCTCTAGGCACTAGGGGTTGATAAAATAAATAAAACAGACAGACATCATTGTGGAGTCTATTTTCTTGTTGGGGAGAGGAAATTTGAAAAAAAAAATGAATAAGTACAAATGCACCAGACAGGAATACTTGAAGTAAATACAGATAGATGAGGGTTTGGGGAAAGTATGACTATGGCAGTATTATATGGGAGTCAAGGACATTTGAATGAAGTGTTAGTTAAATGAAAACAGTGAGCAAGGCATAAGTTATTTGGGACAGGGCTCTTCTAGGTAGAGGGAACCATAAATGTCTGGAGCATGAACATAACAAGGATGTTTAAGGAGGAGGAAGAAATGTGTGTGGATAGAACAAAGGGAGAGAAGTTAAGGTCCAGGCCAGAGAACAGCAGAATGTGAGACAATAACATACCTTGCTAGCCATGGTAGGAAACTGTTATATTGTGCATAAGAGAAGTTATTGGAAGGTTTAAGTATCTCATGTCATTCCATAAATTCATGTGCCATTGGTAAATTTTCTGTCACTTCAGATCATTATTTTGTTGTTGTTTTTTGAAAATGAAATGTATTCTATGTTCAGTAACTTGTTTTGTTTTTTAAAATGTACTAGTGTGTCCTAGCTCTTACTCTGTTTGGTCCCACACAGCCTTTGGTAATATTCTTTGATGTGCCCATTACTGGGCACCTTATTCCTTGACAACCCATCAGTGTTATATGTGGCTATTCTCTCTGTTCACAAGTGTTGATGTTGTGACAGTTGTCAGTTACCTGCAGATGCACTAGAGGAAACTTCTCTGCCTTTTAGTCTAGTGAACAAGGTGGTCTCCAGAACAGACCTGAGCCTGCCCTCTGCTTCCTGTCTTAGGCCTGTCTGATGCTGTTCTCCAGATTTGCATCTGATCCAGAGAAACTATCTGACTCTATCCAGAGGAAGAAAGTGCTGGGACCTCACATATATCCCTTCATGCTCTGCCTGCCTGCTCTTCCCAAGTCACTCTTTTCTCACCAAAGAACTGAAAGGCTAACTACTCTGGCATCCATGCGTCTTTCATGAATCCCCTGACTGCAGTGTTGCATTTCTGTGGAATTTTCCTAACTGCTATATAGAACTAACACTGCTCACTTATTCAAGGGCAACAAAATTCCATTCAATTTCCATTTTCATTTTACATGTTTATTTTGTAGCCATGTAGAAATCAAGGAATTTAATAGGAAATAAATATCCATTAGGACAAACCACTTGCTTCTAGTTTGAATCCTACAGAAAATATCCTGTTTAATTTCTTCAAATTATTCTGTTCCATACAGACAGCTAATGTCATGCAATGTGCTTTGAGTTAGATTCCCATGTACCATGAAGAGGTATGCCATGTGATTCACTCTAAGTGGGCATAACAGGATATATAACATTTATAATGCATCATGGACAAGGTACTAACAAGTGAGCCTGCCAGAGCTGTAAATTTATGAACTGCTGCAGTGAACTCAATTACAAAAAAGAAACAATTGTGAGAAAAATAGGAAGCAAGAGTCTTCATGAGATTTTGAAGCACCTACATGAAGAAAGTGCAGATGGATAATTTGAAGAAAGATGAGTATCACAGTATGTGTGCGTATGTGTGTATGTGTATGTGTGTGTGTATATAATTTTCATTTTACTGTCAAAATCAGAAAACTTTGAAGAAGGTGACAAACCATACCTATTAGTAGATTTCCAGGGCTTTTTTTCTACATAGTAGGTATATAAGCATGTATGCATACACATATTTCCTGATGTGTGTGGATGTGTATATATATTTAATAATTTATAATATAGTTCTCATTTGGCACTATGCACTCTTTTTTTTACAATGAGTTTAATTTCAAATTACATCCTGATCACTTTTTCATAAATACATCTATTAGTCTAGAGTAAATATTAAAATATGGGTGGAGGCAAGTCCCTGTATTGAAAAGTTTGGAGTATGTTGATCTTGTATTCAGAATTATTCCTGATATGGTTGCATAAAAAAAGACCATCTGCACAGTATTCAGAGTCAAATAATAATGTGGGTTGGTTTGTTTCTTGCTGATATGGTCATTATACAGATGGCCTTTTCAGTATATGTAGATGGTAAGTCTGTCTGAATGAATCTCTAACTAGATGAGGTGAACATTTGTGGATAATCTGAATAATGCATTTTCTAAGTCATAAAATCGCTTATTTATAAGGTAAAAAGGAGTTCATAAAATGAGTCATTTCTATGTCACTGGTGAATTAAGATCAGTAAATCTAACTTTTTTTGAAAGAATCATGACTCACATTTTGTTAATTTTACTGCTTTTTCAAATAATACTATATGCATTTCATTTTAAAAATTAAAAGTGTGAATAGTTTATTTTATTGTATGAAAAAATGAAGGCATTTATTGTTATAAATATTTACCCTAAAATATGAAGTTTATGTATATGGTTTAATTCTGAAATTTCCTACTGATTTTTTTTTCCATCTCAAAGTGTTTTTCTTTTAATTCCCAAAGGAACTTGTTAAATAGTTTCCTTGTAAAAATAGCTCCACCATGACTAAGGATATACTCTTCAACATTTTAGCTAATACTTATTCTGTGTAACATTTCTTTTTCAATAAAATAGAGGTTATATTACTTAGAAAAATATGTACAGTTTTAGTTTGATTTTACTTAATTTTATTGTTGGTTGCTTATTTTTAGTTGATGAAATGAATATATTCAAGTAGTAAATCAATATAAATGGGAGACTTAATTTAAATTTATTTTAAAATACTGTGATATTGATATATTGATGTTTATTTAGAAGATCTAGAGAACAAATTTTTAGAGAGGTTTTTTAAAAATGTAGTTATCCAGGTTACCTAACTACTTTGTAATAAAGCTCAGTTTTAGAAAAAGTAACTTGACACTCTAAAAAATGTAAAATAAACACATACCCAATATTTGTATTTAACTCATTAGTTATTGAGGAACCAGTAAGATATTAAAGGGGGTCAATGAAGAGTTGGAAGAACTGGTGTGTGTGTGTGTGTGTGTGTGTGTGTGTGGTGTGTGTGTGTGTGTCTAAGAGTGAAGAAATTAATTTGCTAGTAAACGCAAAGCTGATCAATATTGTATAAGACATAAAATGTGTTTATTATCTATTCTACAAGGCATAAATCAATTGGATCTCCACCAGACAAAATTCATTTGCATTATTATGAAGAAAATTATTTGCATTCCTATCAGATTTCTTTAAGTTAGCCTCTGCCACTAGAGAGAAGTAAAATAGCCTGCTCAATAGAATTCAGACGAAGATGTGCAGTTTATCAAATCAGATAATTGCTAGAGGGTCAACTGGACAATATGGAGCAAGACCTCCAAGGTCCCTATAATTGGTTTTTCTTTTTTCCATGTGTAGGATAATTTTTCCCATCTGTAATTTAACTCTTGTTGAATGAATAAATTTGAGTAAACTAGTTTCTCTAGATTTTCTTTTTAAGATACAGCAGCAATAACAATGGATGAGAGAACCCAGTGCTTTTTTAAAAAAGACCATTGAGTCTGTATGCACATCTCTAGCTCTTAATTTCACCAGGAAATCTGGGTTGCCAGATTAACAAATCAATTATTGCCAGAGTATGATTTCTAGACTCCTCCCCTTCTGACACACTGCTCCCAAGAGATGATAAATTGAAATTCAAAAGAAAAAAGAATCTATAATATTACAACTACTGCTTTTCTCCTTTCTGTTTAGAAACATACCTAAATCTCCATGTGTTATTGTAATACAAGGTGAGAGTTCTTCTTACTTTTTTCAGATTAAGCTTCTATTACTAATGATTTAGAACTTAGTGCATTTGTATTTTTTTTTACTTCTCTTTGTAGTTACTTTAAAAGTCCCTCTGTTTTTCTAAAGTACTTCTCAGTTCTTTTTTTTCACGTATTTTTTTTTTTTTTAGTTGTAGATGGACAGAATACCTTCACTTTATTCATTTATTTTTATGCAGTGCTGAGGATTGAACCCGGTGCCTCACAGGTGCTAAGCAAGTGCTCTTCTACTGAGCCACAACCCAAACCCGAAAGCCCCTCCGTTTAAAGCACATGTAGGTATTCCTATTTGCCCTTCCAACTCTGAAATAAAATAGTAAAGCAACAGTATACCTGAATTCGCATTTCCTGCATTTAGTTAGGCTTTGTGTCCACTCTCATTCATCCTGCTGAACTTCAAGACTTAGTAGTGTTGGTTCCCACAGCCTTTCACCTCCCTAGTCCATGGACATCTGGCTTGCATTTCTGTTACACAGAAAGACTTCTTTCAAAGTTCAGCGGCTTTTTTCGCCAATGGCCAAATCCAATGATTGATTTAGTTTCTCCTTTAAACTTTCTTCAGCTTTTCACCATCTTTATACAACCCTCCTGCATTTCTTCTTGAAGTGGTCTTTTTTTGACGTTCAGAAAATCATTCTACTTTCCTATCTGCCCCTCTTCTCTTCCACAGCCTTAGTTTTTCTCCTGATTTTTACCTCTCATTTTTCTTTATTGCTTAGTATCCTCGGTTCTCTTCTCTTCTTTTAACTCCTGCTCTTCCTGAGTGACAATTATTCCTCAAATCATGAGCAACATCTAGAGCTGTTTATTTCAATGACATATTTTTCTGTACCTGACCCCTCTCCTAGGATCCACTTCTGTATTTGTGACTCAAGTAAACTGAATTTATAATTTAAACTTAAAATGTCAAAAATAGAATTCATGGTTCTTCTTCTGGTTCTTTCTTGTTATTTCTTTTCTCAATTAATAACAATATTGCTTTAAATCTAGGCAAAACAGATTAGTGTATCCTGAACTTCTGCCTTGTCTCTCGTGCACTAGTATAATCAATTAAAATTTTATTGATTAGCCCCTTATTGTTGTCTCTACTCTAAAGGAATCTGTATTTAAATTACTACCACTTGTTTTATCTGTAGAAAGTGTTAAAAATATGGCAACACATCTCCTCTTATATATATTCATCACATCACCTTTTGCATTCTCTGCTTTTTAACACTAATTTTTAAACTAATTCTCAGATCATGAGTGTCATAACTGCAGTCCCATTACAACATAAGCAATTTCTTTCAGTACTTTGTTAAGACATTATTTATGGCCATTCTCTTTGCTGCCAGAGATAGAAGGATTTTAGCTTTAGTTTTTAGTTTTTGGAGTTCCTTTCATATTTCATATACATAATTCTTTGTCAGATGTATATTTGCAAACATTTTCTCCATTCTAAAGATTGTCTCTTTACTCCACTGATTTTTTTTCTTTGCTGTATGGAAGCTTTGAGTCTGATGTAATATTGTTTGCTTATTGTTGCTTTTGCTTCCTGTGCTTTTGAGGTCTTGTCCAAAAACATCTTTGCTTTTTCCTATATCCTCTTCTGTTTTATTCTAGTAGTTTTATTTATTTATTTATTTATTCATTCATTCATTCATTCATTCATTCATTTAGGTCTAACATTTATGTCTTTAGTCCATTTTGACTCAATTTTTAAAACTGGTGAAAGGGTCTAATTTAATTCTTATGCATGTGGATACCCAATATCCCTAGCACCGCTTATTGAAAAGACAGTCTTTTCTCCAATGTATTTTCTTAACATTTTTGTCAAAAACCCATAGGCTGTAAATATGTGGGTTTGCTTCCAGGATCTCTGTTATGTTCCTTTGATCCATTGTATATGTTTTTATGGTAATATATTGCAATTTATGGTTATTTTTTCCAGTTGTTTGAAGAATGTCTCTAGTATTCTGATAGAATTATATTGAATCTATGGATCACTTTAGGTACTGTTGTGTATTGGATCTGAAATATCCCCCAAAAGCTCATTTAGCAAAGGCTTGGTCCCTAGTTCAGCAATATTCAGAGGTGGGGCTTCTGGAAAGTGATTCAGTTGTGCAGGTGCTAACCACATCAATGGATTAATCCACTAGTAAGTTCATAGCTGAATGAGCTATTAGAATATGGGACCTCCTTAGAGGATGTAGGTCCCTGGAAATGTGACTTCAAAGGTTGTATCTTTCCTTAGCCCTTTTTTTGATTTCTTTTTTGCTTTCTGGAAACTATGAGGTGAACAGATTTCCTCTGCCATACCCTCCTTCTATGATGTTCTGCCTCACCTCAAGATCAAAGTAGTTGAGCCAGCTGACTATGAACCGAAAATTCTAAAACCATGGGCCAAAATATATCTTTCCTCTTTTAAGCTGTTAATCTTAGGTATTTTGTCAGAGTGATAAAAATTTGACTAATACAGGTTCTATGGATATTTAAACAATCATCTTACAATCCATGACATGTCTTTCCATTTTTCTTTTTGTTTTCAATTTTTCATCAGTATTTTTTTTACTTATTTTTCACCAGTGTTTTCATTGTAGAGTCTTTAACCTCTTCAGTTAAGTTTCTTCCTTGGTATTTTATTGTTTATAGCTATTTAAATTGGATTGCTTTCTTGATATCTATTTCAGATAATTTGGTGCTGGCATATAGCAATGCTACTGGCTTTTGTATACTGACTTTTATATATTGATTTTGTATCTTAAAACTTAGCTTAACTTGTCTTTGGGGTTTTCTATACTTAAATTTATGTAACTTAATCTATAGTGATAATATGAATTCTTTCTTTCCAAATGGGATATCTTTTATTTACTTCGATTATCTGACTATTCTTTTCTGATTGTTATTGAACTATCTTGAATAAAAGTGGTGAAGATTGACATCCTTGTCTTTTTTCAGATCTTAAAGAGCTTACAGGATTTTGATATTCAATATAATAGTAGCTGTTGCATTATTATAAATGACCTTTGTTATGTTGAGTTATGTTTCTTCTATACCTAATTTGTTCATCTTTGATATTATCATTGGTATCCTGGTTGTTTTAATTTGTATCAATTTCTTTTTCTACATCTATTGAGATGATTGCATGATTTGGACTCTCACTAGATTGATGTGGTGTATTACAGTTATTGATTTTTCTATTATATAAGAGCTAAATCTCTTTATGTGCCTGGCTTCCATACTCTTTGAAAGTCATGGATGTGTCTTATTAGTCCTTGTATTCTCAGCTCCTTTTGTAAGTTTTTGTGCAAAATAAATTTGAATAAATGCCTTTTGACAGAATGAGAACATTGATTTAGAATGAAAAATTGGTAATTGTTTAGGGATCATACCATTAACTTCTCCATGTAACTTTTTTCTCAATCTTATCCATGGAATCAGTTTTGAAGATCTTTCCAAATGAGTGTGTGTGTGTGTGTGTGTGTGTGTGTGTGTGTATGTGTCTATTTGTGTTATGTATGCTAATGGAAAGTCAGTTAAATTTGACTCCTACCTAAGTGCTCATTCTCCTTAATTAATTATAGGATTTTCCTTGAGATCTTAGACTTTTGTACTTATGAATTATCTCAATTCTTCTGGTTACTCTTTCTCTGTGGTCATGATTAAATTCCTTTGTGGGATGACACTTGTAATTATTGCTGAATATTTAGAAATTTGAAGAATGCACACTGAACAGTGGTTCTCAGTTTTTATTTTGGTTCAACAGATATTTTCACTAATTACTATTTTGGCAAATACAAAATACGGAAACAAAGTGATTTTAGTTTACTTTAACTTTGGCAAAGTTACTTGTATGAGAAA
Source organism: Marmota marmota marmota (assembly GCF_001458135.2). Taxonomy (NCBI): domain Eukaryota; kingdom Metazoa; phylum Chordata; class Mammalia; order Rodentia; family Sciuridae; genus Marmota; species Marmota marmota. Next base: position 11,369,315 of record NW_025999869.1, read on the forward strand.
ACATTCATTGCTCTTTTATGAAGAGCTCACATTAATTGCGTCAGCTATCATTTAAATGATTTTTGCTACATCCAATATAGAATCAATAGTATATGACTGGCCATCTAGCAAACTGACTTCTCAAGGGGAGATGTGCATATATGATAAAATTAAACTTGTAATCCAAGATCAGTGAGGAACTGGTGAGTGAAGTGCATGTTGTATCTCTTTTTATGTTGTAGCTACACATCAGTATCAGTTTTTGTGAATTTTAATTCTTCAGGCAGAAAAATGTTCTATGTGGCAACTTCAAAGACAACCTGCTAAGAAACCAAGAAAATATTTAATAATGTTCATGAGCAATGAAGCATGAATGATCAAATGAAGGTCTTCCCAGTTAGCTATTGATTATTCTATCATAGCAGGTAACTTCAAACACCACACACAGTCTTTTGAACATTACCTTCATCTCTGAATATTTCTATCACTAGAAGAAAATTACTTTTTTTGACCTTCCATAACAGGCAAATGTGTTTTGTATTATTTATTGATCTTATAATATAATATTCTTGAGTAGATAAATGAGATGCATCAAGTTCAAATACGTTGTAATTGTAGGAGCCTTAAAGGTAGCACTTAAATCCTCCTTTACTTAGGAGAAAATGTCCAGTTCTCATAGGAAGGACTTTCAGAAACCACTCAGGTTTTAAAAGTTTCTGTTGAATATGAGGTTTCATTTTATACCTTTAAGTCATATACAGTAGTTAGATCACACCTTAGGTCACTGTACTCATGATTACCTCCTTTTCTAAGATGACAAAATAAACCTTAAAATTGACGTTGGAACAAAAGAGAGAAATATGCTATGTTCAATAAACATCATTCAAATATGATAAGAATCTTTGAAGTGGGCTGCAACCATAAAAGAAATCATTTAGTTTGAAATCAGAAGGGCCCGCACAAGTACAGACTACTATCTTACTCTTCAGGTTTGGAAATCATTCCGTGGATTTACTGTAGATATCAATATTTCATGAATAAAACCAATTTAATATTATTTAATTAGAGAGAGGACATTTCTATATGAGTCCCAAATAATGAAAATGTGATTAAAAATATACCATAGAGTGCTGAAGTCTTTTGTTCTTTGGTGTTTATTTTATACCTGGGGAATCTGATTATATCCTCTGGATTTTTTTTCATTGTTTCAAGGGATAATAAGTAAACACTGCATGTCATGCATTTGAAACTGTATTTATATTTTGTCCCCCACTATAATTGACTCTTGGGGCTCACAGCTCTGTTTCATCTGATATCAGAAGCCAAAAGAATAAATAATTACCATTTTCTTAGATGCAGCTGAAATTGGTTAACTTTTATGGGTGGTAAGTTTTATCTTATTTATTCCTCTATTCATTTATTTACTTATTGCATATTAGCCTCAAAAAAGAGCTAAGTCTTATAGTTAAAAGTAAAAAGAAAATGCTTTCTAAGAGACCAAGAGGACCTTTGCACATGTATAAGTATATTGCAATTATCATGGTTCAGAGAACTTACTTATGATATTCACTTACATAAAATAATAAATGGAAATAATTTCTTTGCATTTGTTTTAATTCATAGCCACACTATTTCCATTTTTCACAGTATTTACATAGCATAATATGGGATAGACTAGACTATAATAAACATTTTTTCTATAGAATCTTCTATACATTGAGATTTACCAATAGTTAAATCACATTAACAAAATGATTCTTTCTTATTCTGTATCACTCTCCCTTCTAAAAGCTTCATGATTCACCATTTCATTCATTTCCATGGCAACAATGTAAATCAGGTTTCTGGAAACATTATATATTACAAAGAAAAATAGGAAATCCAGATAAAGCTTTGGATTTTTGCTTACCTGGGTAAACCAGTTATATCTGTCATGTGCTCCAAAACTCAGTGCTTTGAGGAGACTGATTCACAAGCAAAGAGGTAGTCCATGTTATGTTCTCAGCTTCTTCAACCTAATAATATCTTCCATAATACTAAGGTGTGGGAAAGCAAGTTTCCTGCCCCTTTCTTAGCTCCTCCTATACCTTCAACTATTCTTCATCCATCAGAAGTCTTTATAAAGGTATAAAGAATCAACATATCCTTACATTTTGTTTGTTAAACATGTAAATGGAGTTGAGAACCCAGGGGAGATTAATGGATGTTTATTCATGCTATTTTGTTATTTGCCTACCATGCCTCATATATTGTTTTGGGCACTGAAGAGGAAGTACTGGCAGTTATTATTAGTGAGAGAAGAAAAAACACTCTTAAAAACTAAACATGGTGAGACCTATAAAGAAAATGATACCAGACTATTTGGTTTGAAAAGACAACATGAGCATTTGATATTGATAAAAAATGGCATTTCAAAGATTGGATATAAACTGCAAGTAAAATTTCTCCTCATGTTTCACAAATCTCTGACACCCATCAAAAATACTTGCAAGACTCAGTAAACCAGGGATTCAGCAGTAAAAAAAGGACAGTGTGTCAGGGGATATAATACTGCAGAAATTGGTTGTTCCTATTTGTAATTAGGAAGATCCACTCTCTACTTTTCCAATCAACAAGCCAGTCTGGTTCTCACCTACCTCAGAAGCCTCAAGCATTTCTCTCTCCTCTTCCTTTAATTTCTTTTGTATCCATATTGCATGACTATAATTTGAGCTCCTCTCTCCTGCCCTACACTTTCTCTTGAATCTAGAAATTGCCCTTACTCTGATATATCCCTGGAATGCTTTGTTTCCTGCTCCATACTTCCAATATCAGTTCAGATGATTCCTGGCATCCATCTCTGACTTCTTTAGTCTTTGTAAGGTATCTCTTCTTACAGGGTCCATTGACACTTTATATGCAAATATCTCATTATTTTTGCTAAAAGTACTTGTCTGTACGTTTTTTTACAATAAGAGTACCAAAATAACAAGGATTGTTTAGTATTTACTACAGAATCCACCACTAATAGTTTTCAGGGTGACTGGTAAATATGTGCTCATTGATGAAATAGACAAGAGAAATCAATAGCAAAACTAACTTCTTTGTAAAAACTTTATAGAGATACAATTTGCATGCCATATGGAATGTAATTTAAAGTGTTCAACTCAAAGATTTTTAGAATGTTCACAGAGTTGTTCAATGATCACTACAATTAGTCTTAGGATACTTCACATCCCCCACCAAAGAAACCCTTTAACATAACCCCATAATACCTAACCAATCCTCTCTCCCCCAATTCTTCCTCCCGCTCACCCCTAGATCACCACTAATGTGCTTTCTATCTCTATAAAATTTGCCTATTCTGAACATTTCATATAAAGGGAATCAGATAACATGCATATGCACACTTTTGTGGATATAAGTTTTCATTTTGCTTGGGTATGTACTTAGGGGTCCACTTGGTGGATCAAATGCTTTGTCTCTATTTAATCATTTGAAGACTTATCAGATTGTTTTCTGCACCACTTTACTTTGCCACCAACAGTGTACAGTTCTGATTTCTCCATATGCTCTCCCATTATCTGTCTTTTCGATATAACTGTCCTAGAGAGTGTAAAGTGGCACCTCATGGTGGTGTGTTGATTTACATTTCCCTGATGACTATTGATTTTGAGCATTTTCATATGCTTATTACTCATTTATGTATCTTCTTTGTAGCAATATCTACTCAATCCTTTGCCCATTTTTAGACTGTTACATGATTTTTGTTATTGAAATGCAAGAGCTCTACATATAGTTTATAAATGGATCTTTTATCAGATGTACAATTTGCAAATATTTTCTCCCATATTTTGGGTTGTTTTTTCACCTTCATGATAGTGTCACTGGAAGCATAAATGTCTTTAATGTTGAGGACTTAAATTATCTGCATGTTTTTCAGTTGTTCTGCTTTTGGTGTTTCCTCTAAGATACTGGTGCCAAATCCAAGGATATGGAGATTTATGCCTATTTTTATTTTTTCTGAGTTTTATAGCTTTATACTTCACATTGAAGCCATTATTTCATTTTAAGGAAATGTTGGGTTATAGTGTGATATAGGGATCTAATTCCATCCTTTTTTTCTGGTACTGGGGGTTGAACCCAGGATCTCACATATGTAAAGCAAGGCATTCTGCCACTGAGCTACATCCCCAGCCCCAATTTCATTCTTTTGTTTATTCAGTCATTCCAGCACCATTTATTGAGAAGATGATTATTTTTTCCCACTTCCTTGGCACTTTTGTTGAAGATGAATTGATAGTGAATGTTAGGATTTATTTTTGGATTTTCCTGTGATCTCTATGTCAGTCCTTAGGCTGTTTTGTTTATAGTAGCTTGGCAGTGGGTCTTGCATTTGAGAAAGGTGACTTTTTAAACTTTCTTTTTCATTTTAAGAACATTTTATCTATTTCTGGATCACCTGAATTTCCACATAAATTTTATCTTGTAAATTTCTACAAAGGAGCTGAAATTCTAATGGGAGTTGCATTTTATTTGTGGTCAATTGAGGGCTCAGTATTGATTTGTAAGGGTTGCAGTAGCAAAGTACCAGAGACTTGGTGGCTTAACCAAAAGAAATTTATTTTCTCTTAATCCTGGAGATTAGAAGTCAAAGATAAAGGTGTCATCAAGTTTGATTTCTTCTGAAAACTTTTCTCCTTGGCTCAAAGCACTCCGGCTCTCTCCTTCTGACATATAGGGAAGACTAATGTTCTCAAATGGAACTGCTTTCTTGCTTGTATGCCAGGACAGCTTCTCCTTGGGATGTGCATCAGTGTCATATAGAAAAATATAAACTAAGCAAACTAGTGAGGGCACTGTTTCTGCAGCCTAACTTATTAACCACTCTCCCTGGTAACTGGCATGGAACAGAGCACCATCCGAGTGAAGTACTTTTCCAGCCAGGTACCACTAGGCTAAACACCAAGTGAAGATGGCAGAGTATGGAGGCACCAGGTGACACCAAGATGCACCTGTCTAGTTGTCACCTGAACTTTAGGGTGAAATACATGCCCAGCCCATTGACACTGGATCTTCCCTGTAGCATTTCCCAGTAAACCCTGTATCTTGCACACCATCTCTAGGTGTCTTCTTTGGTCTTTTGGCAACCTATCCAGTTGTGCTAATGCCACTATACCATGAACCAGACATTCCTACTGATGAAGCATTCAAGGGAAATTAGAGCCCCAGTATTGTTGGTATCCTCTGACCTACAATGCAGGGGCTAGTGGGGGTGGTGCTAGATATACAAAAGATATCTTAACCTCTCAGCTCTGCAGTATCTAGAAATCAGTTTCTGCAATGTATAGGCTGGGGAGATGGAGATAGGATGAGAAATGCTAACATCCTTTACCTCCTGGAAATGACTTAAAGAACCACAATTCTTCATTGGTTGTTGGTGGAGAAGGACCCTTGTGTTTGGGCTACCTTAGAGTATAGTAGAGTTTCCATCATGTTAGGGTTGGGGAGGAAGGGCACATTTATAGCTTTGAATGCCACAGACTCTCACTGTGACTACTGGATTATATTTGTTTTCTTGATTAAATGGTCCCCCCCTCCATTTTCTTTATTCCCTGAGGGCCATTGCCAGAGATTTATTTAAATATATATTTAAGTATATAAATAAATCTATATATAATATAGATTTATTTATATAATATATATATATATATATATATATATATATATATATATATATATATATAAAATTTGCCTCCTCTGTGGCCAGAGGTGAAGACTGGCATTAGATGAATTTTGGCACACTGAGGATCAAATCAGATATTTAGAAACAGCTGCAAATAAAAAATTTTAATAAAAAGTGTAAGGTATGATATTGCTTGTGTCCTGAGTTGTCTTCACTAACCCCTGAGTCCTGTCGCAGGTGGGCTACATGGTATGCAGACCTGTTGAATCAAATCCTGGATTTTATTTCTGAATATGTCCTCTAAGGAATCCTCTTAATAAATATATTTATTAAGAAAAGTATGCAGGGAGGTCTAGATGTGTGTCACTCATACTTCTGTGCATGCTATCTTTT
>NW_025999869.1:11375947-11377990 GCF_001458135.2 Marmota marmota marmota
TATATATATATATATAATTTGCTTTGTCTATTTTCCCAAATCTTTAGATAATAAGTTTTATATTTAAAATTCTTCATCCATAAATTTTTTAGTGTTCATCTTGTAAGATGTTACTAGGTCTTAATTTCCTGTGATGCTACAATTTTTATTTCTATCAGGAAGAAAAGTTCCATATCTCTATGTACTTTATTTCCTAGTAAAGTTGTACTCTTAAAGGTTTTTAATAAATACAGTACTTGGGTTCTCCATCAATACCTTGAGAGCTCTGATTTTTTTGTGTCCAAAATTTATGAAAACTTACAATAATACTGAAAAACATTGAAATATATACGCAAGATGCAGGTCGTGTACAATAAAACTGACACATTATAACAAATTGACTTAAGAGTTTTTTTTTAGCATTTGATTAATGACTTATTAAAATAATGAAATAAACTACTGAGTTTTTAACAGTAAACACATTTTAAATGTTAAGTATCATGAATTTAAGCAATGAAGTTAATAAAGTTAATTTAGTTGAAGAAACAGTAAGACTTTTATTAGTTTAGTGAAAATTACATTTTCCCCCATGAGTGAATTTAAATGAGCTTCATTGGCTGTTAAGCCATTAATCAAGCTTTTATTTGTATTTAGAAAGTGTTTGGCATTGTTAGGTAAACTTTGTCTAAATCACATGCCTTCTGCGTGTTTACTTTCTCTGTTTTAGCTCACGGCCACCAACACCCATGAACAGAGAATTTGAGTTTGACCTGCTATTTCCCTAGTGAGATGTTATTTGATCTCTTAGCAGTAACTTTCTTTTAAACCTCATATACCCACATTTGATAGAAACTGGTCCTTTTTTATTTCTATAGTGGCCCATAAAAATCAATCCCTGTCACTGTCAGATTATGACTGTGACTTGCTTACTCCAATTTCAATGTTGAGGAGACTCTGTTTTTATTGATGGGGTGAAATTTGTGAAGTCGCAGATAATAAGGGGCAAGAATGACACTGAATGAAGATGCAAACACAGAAAGGCAGAAGAACTCTTTTTGGTTTGTCTACCTTTGAATACCACAGGCTTTTGTGTCCAGTTAGCTCTCTATTTCGATTTTTCTGTTTCAGCAATTAAAAAGTTGTTAAGAGCCTCAGTGGTAGTAGAAGAGCTGAAGAGGTCACCACTCATCTATATTCATAGTATAATCTCAGTATGTGTGTTAGGAAATAAACTAAGGAATTATTTAACCAGGCTGTAGTTTGGATTTTAATGATTACCCAGATTGTGTCACTGTTACGAGGTCATGGAACAATTAAGATGTGGGGCCTAGTGGGTCCTCAAAGAAGATGTGGGACCCTGGTTTGTCCCTCTTCCTCTTTTGCTTACCGGCCATGAGATGAATGATGTTGTCTCACCACATAATTCTTTCCCTGAGGTACTGCTTTTCCACAGGCCCCAATGCCATCTTGATCCTGGACTGAGACTTCCAAAACTGTGAGCTAAGATAAACCAATATTTCCTTTATTTAAGTTCATTATCTCAAGAATTTTGTAACAGTGGTGGAAGGTTGACTAACACATGCCACTTTTATTCATTTTTGTTCAACTGAGAATTACCTGATTCTACTTTATTTGGTCATTCAACAAGTGGTTTTTACAAAAATTATTCCTGGTCTACTGCCATGCTGAACTTCCTCCTTCATTCTCCCTGGAATGGCTCAAAATTGGCAGTGTTGACAATAGAAAAAGAATTTATTGCAAATATATGATTACATTGAACATGGATCAACATTCCAAATTAGTTACTTACAATTCAAGAGGTAGTCTCTATTTTAGTCTTTTTTGTTTGTTTGTTTGTTTTCGGTGTTATGACCAAAAGAACTTACAAGAACAATTTTATAGGAGGAAAAATTTATGTGGCTCATAGTTTCAGAGCTCTCAGTCCATAGATGGCTGATGCCATTCCTCAGGCAAAACATTGTAGCAAAAGTGTGGTGGAAGAAAGCAGCTCAGGACATGGCACGAAGAAAAAGAAGAAGGAGGAGGAGGAGGAGGAGGAGGAGG
>NW_025999869.1:11378015-11523125 GCF_001458135.2 Marmota marmota marmota
CCCTCGGATGCCCCTCCCAGCCTTAATAAAGCATCTCAAGCCCCAATGCAAAGCAGCCACGTGGAGCTTTCTCATAGAGTGATGAAAAGTCATGCGCCAACTCTCCCAAACAAGGAGTTGTTTGTCACAGACCACAGCGGAGCCAGCGCCATCATGTAATGGTGACCATAATTTGCATAAACGGCAGAAGCGGCTCACCACACCAATGACCCATCTTCTCCAGCCACACCTACCTGCCTACAGTCACCACTGGGTTAATCCCTATTGGGGGTTTAATGCACTGATTGGGTTAAGGCTCTTATAATCATTTCACCTCTAAGCTTTCTCACATTGTGTCACAAAGAAGCTTTTGGAGTATATCTTACATCTAAACCAAAACACAGTCCTTCCAATCTGGCTAAAACCAGGAATTGAAATACACACGGATTATAAAAAGGAGGTCAGGCTGGTGTTAGGCATAGGAGAAATGCCCATGATGGCATGATTAGGAGATATTGAAAGGTCTTCCTTGGGCTGGGGATGAATACCTACTTACTGCTTAGCATATGTGATATACTGGGTTCAATGTTTAGCACCAATACAAACAAACAAAAAAGTCTTTCTCACCTGAAAATAGTTTTCTGAACAGGTACCTACCTTGCCTGAAAACAATAGTTACAACTCTTGAAGGGCCTTTCTTAAGATGGTTTGATTCATTAGCGCCAATGTAATGGCTGTGTGTCAGAGAAGAATACGTTGACTGTGTTTGTGTGTGGGGAGTGATCATGCAGACGCTACAAGAGCAGGGGAATTTAAGATTCAAAGTTCAGGGTTCTATACTGTCCTTAGAGAAGGAAACCAAGTGGTTGTGAAATGAGGGCATGCATAGAAAAAAGGACTCACATTTTTGAACTTCCTAATATTCATTCTGTTATTTACATGTGGCTTAAGACTCCCTGGTGATTATTGAGTTTTATACAAATATCTGTTTGATATATATTTTTTAAATTTGATTTTTATTTATTTTAACTGACATAGAAATGCTACACTATTCTGGGGCATCCTATTTCAAGATATGTTTACATTATGTAATGTTCAAGTCAGGGTAAGTCATCTATCTTCTCAAATATTATTCTTTGTGTGAAAATATTCAAAATCTATTGTAGCTTTTCTTGTAATATACAGTATATTATCATATATAGTCACCATCAAATATAGTCACCCTAAATCATTATCATCATTCAAAGTCACCAGAACTTCTCCCCACTACCTAAGTATAACTTAATACCTATTTATCAACGTTTCCCCTTTGATCCCTGTCCCCTGCTCTATCTGGCTTCTGTTAACCACAATTATTCTCTCAGTTTTTTGAAATCAATTATTTTAGTTTTCACATATAAATGTGGTCCTGCGATACTTGTTATTCTGTATCTGTTTAATTTCCCTTAGTGTAATGACTTTGCTGAACACTTTTTTGTTTTAAGCAGAAGCCCTCATAACTTTATATATGCTTGTAGAACAGCCTGTGTCTATAATTCTAAAAATGGTTATTATTAAACTGCAGCTTATTCCTCAATGGCATTTCTAGGTTTATATGTTAATAAAACAACAACTTAAGTTTTCATGGTAATTGAAAAATAGTTTAAAAAATTCTTCTTGTGTGCATTGTTTTCTGTTGCTGAACTTTTAGTCACACTTACATAAACACACACACAAAAAAATAAACAACTGCATCATTAAAGCCTTATTTTGTACTACATAAAAATGATGAATAGACATTCAGTGGATTAGGAAAGGGGGATGAAGGGAAGGAAGGGGGTTAGGAAAGAGAGTAGAATGAATCAGACATAATTTTCCTATGTTCAAACAAAATATTTTAATCATCTCTGATGGAGCTTAGAGATTAGACATTTTAAATTCTTGTGATTTTGAAACAAAAACTTTTTAAAGTAAAATAAAAAATGAAACCCTGTTTTATGCACTAAAATACTTTTGAAAGCTGTTATTACTTTGGTAAAATCAAGTTTTTGTTTTTGGTTTGGTAATTTAATCAACTCAGTATACACATAGTCCTTTTGTATAACATAAGAGTTAAGACCAAATGCCTACAGAGAATCCAGATATTTTATTTATCCATCTGTCCATCTGTCTGTCCATCCATCCATCCATCCATCCACCCATCCATCCACCCACCCATCCATCTATCCATCAATTATATATCAAATATTTATTGAAAGCCTCGTAGGAAAAAAGAGTGATGAACATAACAAGTGAGGCCCCTGTTCTCCTACAGCTAATATCTTACTGGAAAAATAGGCAACAGCAAAGTATAAGTAAATAATAAAGTAGATAAATTTCATGATTTCAAATTGATCCATGCCTGGACATAGATGGATATCTGTGTAGCTATACACTAGCATCCATGTTGGAGTTTGTGGAAGGGCAATTAAGAAAAGTCTTTCTGCGCAAAAAATTCAAAAGCTGAGACCCAAGTGTTGTGAAAGAACCCTTTTTAAAAAAATATGGGGACATATTCCAGGTGGAGGGAACAACATGTGCAAAGATTCTGAGAAAGAAATAATGGAAATATCTAGAAGGCTATTCATTCATTCACCCAACAAATAGTTCTCACATGCTTAGTATATGGTAGACACCCTGATAGGGTAATTTTGGGGTACTCTGCATTTTGTGAAGTAGCATTTTAATGTGTCTTTCTCCAATAAGAAATCAAAGGTGCAAGTTCTAAAATCATGCTCCTTGAACTCAAATTCAGATTCTGTCCATTTTTTTACATATGTGACTTGGGAGAAGATAGTGAACCTGTCTTAGTTTCCTGTCTGAAAAGGGGATAAATTTTCCTATTCTATAGGATATTTATAGGATTAGAAGAGTTGAATTTTATATAGACATGAGAATATTTCTTGGCACATAGCAAGTAAACAGGAAACAGCAGCAACTCTTATTATTTTGGTAATTGCACTGATATAGTTTACAAGTGCTCATAAATTTTCTTTGAAGTAAATTGTTTTAGAATATTTTTTAGTTCTATTTTGATATTTGTCAGTTTTTCTTTGGAAACAATCAGAATTTTGGACTATACCATTCTACTCTTCATTCTCTATGATTCCCCAGATAGACTGTTACCTGTCCCATAAATACATTTGGAAAGCAATTCACCTGTACTTGGAAAGCCACACAACTTCATCTTTCCTCATTTACATTAATTTTTATATTAACTGTGCTCTTTATATTTTGATGAGAGTTCACACTGATAGAATTGAATATCTCTATACTTTCCTTGATGTGTACCATGCTTAAATTATGGGTTTGTAAAGAGTTGAAGAGTTAATAATATCAAGTTTTCTTGACGTATATACAGCATGTTAGCTATTCTTTTATCATCTCAATATAATAGTTCCTTCTCCCCTTGTTCTTGTATTTAAGCATTCTTATTATATTTTCAATAATCATTTATTTTAGATTTGTAACAACTCTTTGTGTATTTTTCCCCAACGACCTGCTTAGTTTAATAGCTTCCTTTCATCTTGGCAATCATTTGTCCATCAGTTAGACTGGAGTTGATACATAATACTTTTTAATAATAACAGGTATTGAAGCAACGGATCACTATATTATGGGATTTCCAGTGTTTAGTTTTGACTCAGTTCAATTTGTGAGCTTATATTTATGTAAATGCATATACAGTTCAATCTCAAATTTCTTACTTGTTCATAAATGTGACTTTAATGCACCAATGGAAAAAAAAAGAATGGGTCTATATAAGAGATGTGAATAATTATATAATATGTATGTGTATTATTTTCAGGGCTCCCCAGGGAATAAAAAACAATAGGGTAAGCAAAGAGAGGGACTTACTATGAGAAGGGACTTACTATGGCAATTGTCTCTTGTCTAGGCACAAGAGGTGAGAAGTTGCATGTTATGCTACCTGAATGCTGAAGCCCAGGAAAACTGGTGGTGAAATTCAGTCTGAGTCCAAAGGACTAAAAACCAGGAAGCATTTGGTATGCCTCTCAACTGGAGTCTAAAGGGTCTAAGAACTGAGTGAACTGCTGACAGAGCCTGGATTACAAAGGCTTCAGAACTGAGAGCTCTAATGTCCCAGGGAAAGAGTAAATGATTATGTCAGTTCAAGAAAAAGAGGAAATTTACCCTTTGTTTCACCTTCTTGTTCTAAACATGTCCCCAACAGATTGGATTGAATCCACCCGTATTTTTAAGGACAAATCTTTATTCAGTATACAGATCCAGATATTAATCTCCATTGGAAGAAATAAGAAATAATCCAGAAATAAGATGGTGCAGTGATACACTCCTGTAATCCCAGAAGTTCAGAAGGCTGAGGCAGGAAGAGCCCACATTCAAAGTAATTTAGGGTGTCCTTCAGCAACTTAGTGATATTTGTCCCAAAACAAAACAAAAAAAAAATAAAAAGGGCTAAGAATGAAGATGTAACTCAGTGGTAAAGAACCCCTGGTTTCAATCCCTAGTACAAAAAAAAAAAAAAAAAGAAAAAGAAAAAAGTAAAAGACCCAGAAATAATATTTTATCAGCTATCTTGGAATCCAGTTGACATAAAATCATTACTGTTTGCTTATATTTCCTTTTCATGAAGATTTTTTTCTTAAGAAACCAGAGCTATCTATGTCTTCGATATTTTTAAAAGGCAATTCAATAGAAATTAGCCTTCTTATACTTCACAAACTACTGAACTAAAGAAAGTGAATTTATTAAAGTTTAGTCAAATGTTTATTTAAATGTGATTCTGAAGTCAAATACTTCACCTTTAAATTCTGAGTTCACTTTCACTATCTGAATGACCTTGTATACGTGTCTTAATCTTCCTAAATATCAATTTCCTTACTTTTCTTATTTCCTTATAGACTTGTGAATTAAATGAGTTAATATATGTCATGTGCTGGAAACAATGCCTGGTAAATAGTGAGCAATATTTAAGAATTTTATACAAAGACAAGTTCTGTTGTTATTGTGCATGGAACAATCCTAGGTGTGAAATTAGGAAACACTTGGAAGATATGCAGACAAACTTTTGTGCAAGAAGCAGAAAAAAGTTGTGCTTTGATCATCAAATGTCCCTTGCAGATGACACAGAAAAGGCATATTCTTTTGTGGCTCTGCTTTGTTTCTCTTGGATATGAAAAATAAAAAAAGACAGTCCTCCTGAGACTTATTTACCAGCCATTTCTGATATCTGAAGTCAAATGTTGGCTTCTGTAGATGATGAAAAGAATGGAATGTTAATATTTATCCAAAATTCAGATGCATTTTATTGTAATGTTAAAATATTCTGAAACCATTTCAAATTTACAGAAAAGTACAAGTAACTTTTTCCTGTAACATATGAGAGGGCTGACCTGATCTCCCTTCCTCCACCAACTAATTAGTGTGTTATTACTGTTATTTATTGTTCATTTATTTCTTCTTGCCTCTTCTATGGTTGAAGGAGGTATAGGAAAATGCTGAACAGTATACAGCCTGTTCAGTACAAGATATAATCAATTGATTTAGGAGTTTTACCAGGTTTTCTATAGTTTTAAAATTTGTCTTTTATCCCTTTGAAATAATCAGAACATTGACATACAAGCGGAATATTCCCCTATATCACAATATTAGTTTATCACAGTAAACTTTCATGATCAGAAAATTAACACAGGATACATCACGGCAAGTATTCTTCTAATTCTGTTCTAATTATTCTAGTTATTCCCACATCCCTTTATAGTTATGAATCTTTGCCTTCATTTATTTGTCTGAGATTTTACTCTCCTCAACTTTGGAACCGTTTCTCAGTATTTTTTTTTTCCTCGACTTTCATAACTTTGCTGCTTTTAAAGATGAAACTAGTTAGTTTTTCAAGCGTCCTTCAATGTGCAGCTGTCTTTTGCTTGCTCATGATTATATTAAATTCTGCATTTTTAGTGGGAATACTCCAAAAGTGACAGCATGTCCTTCTCAATGCATCCTGTCAGGTGGCACACAGTTTGGGTTTACCCTATGACTAATGATGTTTGCTTTGATCACTTAATTAAGGTGGTGCCTGCCAGTCCCTGTTTTCGCGTTTGTAATTTGTAAATTTTAATTACAAAAATTTTCTTTTAATCTATCCCATTACTCCTCAAACTAAGGACTCACGGATTTCTATTTTTGTCCATGCTTTATAGTTTATCACTTTGATAATTTTCATACTAATATTTCTTTAGATTTGGCCAACAAGAGTCCCTTTATGTGTTCCCTGAGTCCTTTTGACAAAACCTAATCATTTCTTTGAATTTGCGTTTGCTTTTTTGGCACCAAAAAAGTTATGCAAGGCTCCTCATACACTCCCCTGCCTCAGCTTTGGAAGCAGTCATTTCTCTAATGAGTATGAGTTATGTTTAGTGAAGAATGGCATGTAGAAGCCAAGAGATAGATGTGAGGTATGTTAATTCCTGTGGGTGATGTTGGTTCTAGTCCATCTCAGTGCACACTGTTAGTCTATGCAAACAAATATGTACATGTACTTACCTCTGTTTATTTATGCATTGCAATAGAGTTCTCTGTGGGCATATTTTTAACTCTATTGTTTGACAGAAGACTGGTTCCCCTTATCCTGGAGTATTTACTTATTTCACCAATTCCTTGAATGTAACAAATTTCTTGTTGTCATTGCCATTCCTTCAGAGTGCTAATGTCCTCTTTACTCTGGTTGGCTCTGGTTTCCCCCACCTGGGTGCCTGCTCACTCTACATAGACATCTCCGTGACCTGCTTGGGCTCATACCACGCTGGACCATATCCTACTGAGAATGTTTTCCTCATCTTACTCACACTGTACCAGGAGTGCAGCTGCACAATCCGTGCTTCACCCACTGGGGATGCTCTTCTCATCCTATGTGGGCTCTGACACTTCATCCCAGGCCCCGACACTCTTCCTGAGGTCTCCCATGTGTGTGGATGCCTACGGCCACCCCTCTCTAGGCCATCTTATTTCCTTTATGCCAGACCATGAACATTTGATTTGCTTTACCCTAATGAATGGATTTAAGACTCGATTGTCAAGGAGAGGAGGGAAAGTTAAATGAACAAAAAGTTAAACGAATTGATTCATTTATCAACAAGTCAGATTATAGTCAGAAATTAAAAACTAGTGAAAATACAAAGGAAACATTGGGAAAATACAAAAGAAACTTTGTTTATTGTTGCCAATTAAAGTTGAGTTACTCTTTAATATAAGGGTTGAGTTTTGGGAAGACTTGATTCTAACCAAATTAGCATTTTATAATTTTAAATAATTCAGATCTATCACAGACCTCACCCTCACTTTGGATGGTCTGAGAAAATTGTTTTATCCTGTAGTCATAATTCTCACCTATAATGTGAAAGTTACTCATAATCTTTGAGGCCTCATGGAAAAAAAAAGAATTATATTATTTAAAAAATTAAAATTGAGTATTTTAATAAATATTTATCATGATATTACATTTGGTTATTTAATTAATCTGTTTTATTGATTTTTATTCTATTTATGTGAAATTTCCTGAAAAAAAATTTCAAGGAAACCTAAAGTAGATGGGTAATTTTTAGGGGCTGATGACAAAATAGTAAGGAAGGACTAATTAAGGGAATAGGATTTCTTTTGCAGATGATGAAAATTTTTAGAATTAGCTAGTGCTATCATTGTTCAACTGTGAGAATATCCTGAAACTCCCTCAACTGTACACTTTTAAAAAAAAGTGAATTTTATGCAAACACATCTCAGTACAATAGTTAATTAATATTCCATAATGGAATAGTTGCTATATAATGGCAAGGGTGTACATTAAAACCAGTCATATAACTATCTTCAATGTTCTCATGGTTTTAAAACCATATGAAAATGTTAACTATTTTAAAGAAAATCTTACAAATTAAAAAGTAATAATTTATGTAAAATTTGTACCACAAGTTCAAAATTGTGCTGTTTGTGAAACATTGGTATTAAAAAAACAGAAGTAGCTATAATTAGAATTGAACCAATTATAAGACTTTTGAAATGCTGGCAGAAATATAATATATATAGAAAATGCAGTTGATGCCCAAAAAGACAAATAAAGGCAAAAAGACATGAGCATCACTTGTGATAATAAACACTGGAAGCAAGCTAAATGTTTGCTATTAGAGGATTGATTAGGTCAGATGTAGAAAACCAAATACTAGAAGACTAAGCAGGCATGAGAGACCAGGAAAGTGTTTCATTGACATGAGGGAGACTTTATGACACAAAAAAATATCTTGAAGGGTAGCAGAATACAATAGACGCTAATATGGCTGTATGTATAAACATGGCTATAAAACCAATGTGATACTGCAATCTGTAAATGTGGAAAAAAAAGAATTCATACCCCATTTGAATCAAATGTATGACATGTCAAGATCATCGTAATGTTTTGAGCAACTAATAAAAAAAAGAAAAAAGAAAACTGGGTAAAAAATGCATGCATCAAATTTAATTTTTCAAATATGTTGACATTTTAAATGGAATATAATATGGATAGTTTCTTCTATCTAAGTGAAATTATGTGTAATTTTTAAAATTTGTATTTAAAAAAATTCTATATTCTATCAACATATATTGTTTTTATGCTCAGAAAAGTAAAACTAAATGTTCTTTAGAAAAAAAGTATTCTGATAGTTACAGATAATAACAAAAAAATTATTAACTGAAGTAATTCTTTTATCAACAAGTATTAAAATTGATCTTGCCATTGCCTTTTCATTATAACAGATATGTCAACTTTATTATGTGAAATTATACATCTGTTAATAGATATTTAACTTACAGGCCCTGTTTGCTGAATACTAGTATTATAGTCACTCATCATTCTAAAAAAAAAGGAAAAAGAAAAAAAAAACTGCCCCTATTACTTTTCTGAATATGCTTTAAGAGGAATAATACCATCCCTATGTGAGAATATGTGGTTGTAATAGACATAATTACTCATGAGTATTTTCATTCTCATTTTTCTTCTTATATTATATAGCTCATGTTTCTTTATGAGTTATTTTTCTTCTTTTTGAAGTGTGCATGTGTGTGAAATTTGGGGGGGGGGTAAAATTAGTCATATTTTGTGTTTATTTGGAATATTAATATGTTACCTTGACCTTAAAAAACAATTGTAGTAGAAATGTGATTTTAGGATGGGGAATTTTTTTCCCCTCAGCTCATTGGATATATTATGCCATTGTCTTCCTGGTTTCAGTGTTGCTGTCCCAAAGTGTGATGTTTATCTATTTTTGCTTTTGTTCAGTTGATCTATTTTTCTGCTTGAGTTTAAATTAATATTTAATTTATATTTTGGTGCTCTACAGTGTCACTGTAGGTCTAATTTAGAGCATAAATTGATTTGTACTCATGCAATATATTTTACTTTTATATCTTCACTCAGTTCCAAAAATGCCCTAACCATTACTTTCTTCAATACAGTCTTCCTCCATTCTATCAATGCTTTCTGGATGAAATGTGATAGTATATATGTGTTGTCTTGTTCTGTCTGTATGTTCTCTTAGTATCTCTTTTATATATTTATTATCCTGTCTCTCAATGTTCTACTCTGTGCAACTTATTTAGGTAATATACAAGTACAATATTTTTTTCTCTTTAGCTGGTTCCTAATCAGCTTTTTAATTTGTCTATTGAGTTTTAATTTCAATAATTATATTTTTAAGTGTTAGAAATCCCCTTTAATTAGTTTAAAATGTGTATGGTATTGTTAGGAAATTTCCATACTTACATAGAAAATGAGAGTGAAATATTCGTGAATAAGTAAGTCAATGTAAATCACTTATTATCATATAAGGATGTTCTTCTTTTACTTGTAACTCCTTGTGATTCCATTCTTTAAACCATATTCCAGTCATAGATATTATATATTTGTATTGGCCATTCTAAATTCTTAAATACTTAGGTACGTCCTTGTTTTTTTTTTTTTTTGATTTTGATGTTCATCTCATAATAAGATTTGTTTCCTTATGTGTTAATTTTTAATGTGATCTCACACTGAACTTAACCTGTGGCAATCCTAAATGTATAAATTAGGGACCCTTTTTCTTATCAGAGAGGATTTGCATTTGCTCTGAGATTCAGAAGTAGATGACACACTGGGGCCACATCAGTCTCCTCACAGAACCCTCTGGTTCAACCTTCTTCTATTCTAGAGCTTAGGTCTTGGTCTCATTATCTGCAGTCCCAGAAATAACATTTATATCCAGTTTACTCTTGAATTATTTACTGCTCATGGATGCCAACTCTGTCTTCTGCTGTCCTGGCACCACTCTCCTTGAAAATTGCCTTTATTACCTTCAAGGACTGAATTTCAGGGAAACTAGTCTATCACAATATTGAAAACTGAAAATCCTTTTTGCCTCCATGACTATAGATTTTAAGTTCACTTAGCATGATATAAATTTAAATTTGTGTATCTTAAATTTTCTTCTTTACCGTGGAAAATTCTGATTCTCTATCTGCCATAGTATGACTAGCTTCCTTATAATTAGCTCTTATCTCAAAAATTACTCTTCTCTCATAATTGAATTAACTTGAAACAAATATTCTACTGCTTAAAAAATTCGAATAATCCTCCATAAGTCTAATTTTCCAAATATGATTAAGAGAAATCCAACATTCTTTGTTTCTAATCAGGGCCAATTAATTTGTTTTATACGTCCTTATTCTGATATTATTTTAAAAACAAACTCCTCCCCATTGAGTTTTAAGAAAACCACTCATTAAAAAAATGTAATACTAATCTCTGAAACATGTAAATTTGGTAAGTAGAGATTAGTTAGGGGACAATCATGCTTGATATAAATTTATATGGGTAAATGTGATACTATCAGTTTGAATTGTGTTCTTCAATGTTACTTATGAGAAGGAAACAGATTTTATGAGATGAAAATTGTATTTCTCTTTCTTGAAAAGGAATTGCTCTAAATATTTAAAGCATTTGCATTTCTCTAATTTTTAGAGATGATGAATATTTTTTCATATTTTTGTTGATTGATTGTACATCCTCTTCTGAGAAGTGTCTGTTCAGGTTCTTGACTCATTTACTCATTGGGTGATTTGGTTTTTCTTTTGTTTGTTTGTTGGTGTTTTCTCACCCGGGTCAGAATGACAGCTATTATGAAACAAACAACAATAAGTGTTGGCAAGGATATGGGGGAAAAGGTACACTCATACATTGCTGGTGGAACTGCAAATTGGTGCAGCCAATATGGAAAGCATTAAGGAAATTCCTTGGAAAACTGGGAACAGAACCACCGTTTGATCTAGCTATTCCTCTCCTCGGTCTATACCCAAAGGACTTAAAAACAGCATACTGCAGGGACACAGCCAGATAAATATTTATAGCAACACAATTCATAATAGCTAAATTATGGAACCAACCCAGATGCCCTTCAGTAGATGAACGGATAGGAAAACTTTGGTATATATACACAATGGACATTACTCAGCATTAAAAGAGAATAAAATCATGGCATTTGCAGGTAAATAGATGGAGTTGGAGAATATCATGCTAAGTGAAGTTAGTCAATCCCCCCAAAAAAGGATATGAGGATGCTGACTTATAAGGGTGATGGGTGGGGGAAGCATGGGAGGAATGGAGGAACTTTAGATAGGGAAGAGAGGGGATGGAGGGGAAGGGATAGGGCAAGGGGTTAGAAATGATGGTGGAATGTGATGGGCATCATTATCCAAAGTACATGTATGAAGACACAGATTGGTATGAATATACTTTGTATAGTACCAGAGATGTGAAAAATTGTGCTCTATATGTGTAATATAAATTGTAATATATTCTATTGTCATATAAATTTTTAAAATATTAATAAAGAATAAATATTTAGAGCAAAATATCTCTGATAGAAGAATACATGTTATTGCTTGAGATTTTTCTGTCTTATCTGAGGCTCACAGGTGTGTGTGTGTGTGTGTGTGTGTGTACACACAGTCTTCTTAGGGTTCAGCCTTGTCTTCAACTGTGACCACTCAAGAGCATGTCTAAATGCCATGTGATGTCACAACTCTTCTTTCTTATGGATAGGCAAGACATCAGTCTCACTGTAGACTGATGTGCAAATTGAAGAAAAAATTAACTTTTACATGAGAAAGAAAAAGGTGGAAAGGGTTTAAAAAGGAGATACTAAAAATTATAAACATTGGGATTTAATTATCAAATCTCAGAACATATCTTCTGAATTGTGGTAGGTGTAAGAGAAACTGATGGGAGTTTGTTTCATGGAGTAGACGTCGTACTCTCTGATTTTATTTGTATCCATGTCATTTTCCTCTGTTAGCCTTGGAGAACTCATGGATAAGGATCTTTTTCCTCTATCTTTTGTATCCACCAGCATCTGCTGGAGGTGTAGGCAGCTTTCGGTCTGTGCTCATGAATCAGAAGTGAGTGGCAACTGGGTCTTCACAGAAGGTTGACTGGGTAAAATGAGGAACTTAGAGGTTTACAAAAAAATAATAAAAAGAAAAACTAATAAGACATCTCTTTAGTTGAGGGACAACAAAATCCAAGGAATGCTTTTATAGGGGTTCCACCCTAGTCAAAGTTTGACTGACTAGTAACTACCCTGTTATCTTTACTAGTCCTTTTATTCCAGCTCAATCTGCCACAACTCACTTTACACAGAGTAGCTAAATTGTAGTATTAAAAGACCAATCACACCAGCTCCAGTTTCAGAACCCGTTTAATGATTCCCTCAACATGGCCTGCAGGTCCTGCCTGGCCTCCCTTTGCTTTCACTGGAGTCACATCTGATGCCATGCTGGCCCTCCCTCGCTATGACCAGCCTCACTGTCTCTGTCCATTGAACACTGCCTTTGCACCTGCTTGTCCTCCTTTCTGGCAAGCTGTGTCCTTAACATTTTACATGTTAGCAGTAGAATACATGTCAGTCTCTTAACTCAGTTTCAGACACAAGTGTAGGACCAACACAGAATCTTCCTATAAATATTACCCTTATTTCCTGTGTTATCTATGACAAAATACATTAGATAATCAACTTAAAGGTGGTGGGAAGATTTATTTTGACTCACAGTTTTGGAGCTTTCAATCCATGGTTGGTTGGCAGATTGCTTTGGTGCCTGTGGAGAGGCATCACATCATGGACAGAGAGCATGGTGGAGCAGAGAAGCTCACTGCATGAAGGCTGGGAAACAGAGAAAAAAAGAAGAGGATCTGGGGTCCCAATATCCCCTTCAAGAGCATGACACCTAACTTCCTTCCACTAGGTGCCACCTCTGAAAGGTTATACCAACTTCCAATAGTGCCTCAGAATGACAACAAAACTTTAACCCACGGGCCTTTGGGGGACATTCCACATTCAAACTATTGCATTTACTTTCTGGCATTTGTCAAAATTTTATTTTCTTGGCTTTATTATAGTTTACTTGTTTTGATTTTTTTTTTGTCTCTGGGTACACAAACTGTGGTTTCCATTATAACAGGGCCTTTCTTTCTCTCTTTTTCTACTTATTGTAGATCACAGAACATAGTAGGCACACAATAACAGTTTGTAGAATGACTGAATTCTTAAGTTTAAGATCATAGGGAATTTTCCATAGGATATAAGGATATGTATTGCCTTTAATTATTCCACTGCAGCAGCAAATAAGAAAAGATGTCATTTTTCATGAAGTCATGGGCCAGGGGCAGACTGAAAGATGTATGAGAGTTGACAATAGTGCGGTAAGAGAGTTGTACCCAGTGTTGTGGAATTTAAGTCAGAAAGGACAACTAAGCTATGGGAGGTGTCAGTGCTTCTGGGCCCTCTCAGCAGATGGAACCAGTGTATGTACACTGTGTGTACACCAGTGTAAACAAACACGTCAATGTGTGTGTGTGTGTGTGTGTGTTCATGTATGTGTGTGTATACATGCACATGGACATCTGTATCCATGTTAAGCTTAACGTGAGTTCATCCTGGTATCTCTGATGTCTGCCCCTTGCTTTTCTTTAACTTTTGACTCCAACAGTGAGAGGCCAAAGCCCAACTATCTGCCATCATTTACTTATTTGTTCAATTCCGTGCATGTGCACTGTGGCTTTAGGATTGTTAGCCTTTGGCTCTATGGGACACAATTTTATCATTTACAATACAGTGCTCATGTATAGTTTCTTTTGTCTCTACTCTTATGTCTAAGGTGTTTCCAAAGTCATTAGGGGATGACTTCTACTCATTCAGTGAAGTAGAGTCATGTATTCATATTACAGTTAGATACTTTTTTTTTAGTTCTGAACCTGTTATTTTTTTTAAAAAAATTTAACTCTAATTTGTTATAGAATGCATTACAATTCATATTTCACATATAGAGCATATTTTTTCATATCATGTGATTGTATACAAAGTATATTCACACCATTTGTGTCTTCTTACATGTACTTAGGGAAATGATGTGGTATTTATACACCATGGAATATTACTCAGCAATAAAAGAGAATAAAATCATGACATTTGCAGATAAATGGATGGAGTTGGAGAATATATTGCTAAGTGAAGTTAACCAATCCCCAAAAAACAAATGTTGGATGTTTTCTCTGTTATAAGGAGGCTGATTCATAGTGAGGTTGGGAGTGGGAGCATGTGAAGATTAGCAAACTCTAAGTAGGGCAAAGGGGAGGGAGGGGACAAGGGGTGTAAAAAGTTAGGTACTTTTGACAGGGTCTGTACTCCATTTTTGACTCCTTAATCTCCTAATTGATTTTGAAAATGTTTATATATTAAGATGTATTATTTATGTTGTAAGATACTGTGAGCATTGATAACTATGTACTATTATGGTATGATTCTAACACTTTATCACTGTACAGAATAATTTTACTACCGTAAAAGAAATTTCCTGTTTTCCTGACACCATTTATTGAAGAGGCTATCTTTTCTCCAATGCATGTTTTTGGCACCTTTGTCTAATATAAGACAATTGAATTTTGTGGGCCAGTCTCTGTGTCCTCTATTCTGTACCATTGGTTTACCAGTCTGTTTTGGTGCCAATAACATGCTGTTTTTGTTACTATTGCTCTGTAGTATGGTTTAAGGTCTGGTATAGTGATACACACCTGCTTCACTTTTCCTGCTAAGAATTGCTTTGGTCATTCTGGGTCTCTTATATTTCCAGATGAATTTCATGACTGATTTTTCTACTTCTATGAGAAATGCCATTGGGATTTTGATTGGAATTGCATTAAATTTGTATAGTGCTTTTGATAGTATGGTCATTTTGATATTATTAATTCTGCCTCTCCAAGAGCAAGGTAGATCTTTCCATCTTCTAAGCTCTTCTTTGATTTCTTTCTTTAGGGTTCTGTAGTTTTCATTGTATAGGTCTTCTACTTCTTTTGTTCAGTTGATTCCCAAGTATTTTATTTTATTTTTCATATTGCAGTTACTCTTTTTTAGTTCTGAACCTGTTATTAATTTTTTTAAATTTTTTAAATTCTAATTTGTTATAGAATGCATATATGTTATAGTTTTCCTCATTTCCCATTCAGAGTATTTGTCTGATATAAAGAAATGCCTTTGATTTATGGGTGTTGATTTTATATTCTGTTTTTTTGCTGAATTCATTTACTAGTTCTAAAAGTTTCCTAATGGAACTTTTCAGGTCTTCTAGGAATAGAATCATATCGTCAGCAAATAATGCTAATTTGAGTTCTTCTTTTCCTATTCATATCACTTTAATTTCTTTCATCTAATTGCTCTGGCCAGTGTTTCAAGAAATATGTTAAATAGAAGTGGTGAAAGAGGACATCCCTGTCTTGTTCCAATTTTTAGAGGGAATGCCTTTAGTTTTTCTCCATTTAGAATTATGTTGGCCTGGGGTTTAGCATAGATAGCCTTTATGATGTTGAGATATATTCTGGTTATCCCTAATTTTTCTAGTGTTTTGAACATGAAGGGGTGCTGTATTTTGTCAACTGCTTTTTTTTTTTTCTATTGAGAGGATCATATAATTCTTATCTTTAAGTCTATTGATTGGACAAAAGATAGCCTCTTCAACAAATGGTGCTGGGAAAACTGGAAACCCATATGCAACAAAATGAAATCAAACCCCTATCTCTCACCATGTACAAAACCAACTCAAAGTGGACCAAGGACCTAGGAATTAATCCAGAGACCCTGTGACTAATAGAAGAAAAAGTAGGCCCTAATCTGCATCATGAGGGATTAGGTCCCAAATTCGTTAATAAGACTCCTTTGGAACAAGAATTAAAAGCAAGAATCAATAAATGGGATGAATTCAAACTAAAATAATTCTTCTCAGCAAAAGAAAGGTGAGTAGAGAGCATACATCTTTGGAGCTGCCGCAGTATGGCTGCAGCAAAATAACCGGGGGGTGACGAGCAACTTGTGTATGTTGATACAGCAGGAGTGGAAGCCGTTTATTGCAGGATAGGAGCAGTATTTATACATTCCACACAGGTTATCTAATTAGCATAAACTAGATACAGCAGTCAACCAATCAGGAATCTCCACACTTAATGGCTCGGTTTTGTTACTTCTCAAACCACTCCCTCTGGCATTTTGCCAGGCACCATCCAGACTTGTTTATGAACTCTAACATTCCCCTGGCAAAATGCCAGGTGTTATTTTGACTTGTTTACAGACTCTAACAGGAGCAAAGTTTTACCCCTCACACATCAGATAGAGCACTACTCTCTAGGATATATAAAGAACTCAAAAAGCTAAACACACACACACACACACACACACATCAATAAATGGGCCAAAGAACTAAACAAACACTTCTCAGAAGAGGATATACAATCAGTCAACAAATACATGAAAAAATATTCATTATCTCCAGCAATTAAAGAAATGCTAATCAAAACTACTCTGAGATTTCATCTTACTCCAATCAGAATGGCAGCTATTATGAAGACAAACAATAATAAGTGCTGGCAAGGATATGGGGGAAAAGGTGCATTCATACATTGCTGGTGGGACTGCAAATCAGTACAGCCAACATGGAAAGCATTATGGAGATTCCTTGAAAAACTGGAAATGGTACACAGTTTGTGATGCTTTCACTTATTGAAAACATATTGGTGGTTTCCAGTTTGTGATGATTATGAGTAAAGTTGTTATAAACATTTATGTGAAGGTTTTGTGTGGACATAAATTTCAACCCAATTGGGAAAACAACTAGAAAGATGATTGCTAGGTTTTATGATGAGTCTTTATTTAGCTTCACAAAAAACTGCTAACCTTCCAAAATGTCATCCAAAGTCATTGCACTGATTCCCACTAGTAATAAATAAAAGTCCTCATTGCACCGTGCAAATTAGAGTCATCCTTTTTTTTGAATTTTAGACATAATAAGTGTGTAGTGTTATTTCACAGTTTATTTTGTATTTCTCTAATGATAAATGACTTTGGTTATTTTTTATCATGATTATTTTTCATCTATCGATATATACTCTGATGAAATATATATATATATATACTCTGTTCAGAACTTTGAGCAATTTTTAAATTGTTTTTATGATTATTGAGTTTTAAGAGTTCTAGGTATATTTTAGATATAAATCCTTTATCACAAAAGCAATTTTAAAATATTTTCCCCAGTCTGATGCTTGTATTTCTGTTCTCTCAACAGAGTCACAGAATAGTTTCCAATATTAATAAAATCTAAATTACTGTTTTTTTTTCCCCTCTGGGATTATGCAATTGCAGATGTGTCTAAAAACACTTTGCAAACTCAAGGTCATACTGATTTTTCTCCTGATGATTATTTTTAAGAATCCAAACAACTTTTAGTGCAGGAAGTTCCTGTAATTACTAAAATAAATAGTTTTGAAAAAAACTTCACATGTAAACCTTTTTTTTGTTTGTTTAAATGAAGACAGTTTTATACAAAGAGTCTGTCAGGAAATCCTGCTAATATATGTACAGAAAAAAAGTTAAAGTCATTTAAGGACATTTGTAAAATACTTCTTACTGCAATGCTATTCAATTAATGGTGAACTTTCTTCCATTATTGTTACTTCTGCACAGATAATAGATAAATTTCTCCCCCATTGTGAGTAGATAACTCCCATCATCATTAATTGGAATTATATGTGTAAGAAGAAAGGGAAACATTTAGAGTTTACAAGAAATAAACATTGCCAGCTGTCAACAAGGCCAAATTCTCTCAACCAGTAGATGTCATTCTCTCTCTATATTAATGTGAATTTCTAGTCTCTATCTTTAGTTATCTGTTCTTAGGACCTGTTATGAAAGGGAGTTTCATTTCAGTCTGTGTTTCTCTTGATCATTTTTCCAAGTTTGTATCTTCTCCCTTTCATAATAGGAAGAGTGCCAGAGTGTGAAATTGGGGCTGTTTGACAGAAGTGACAGTTAATAAGCTTCTGTCTTCAGCCACTTAGCCCTTGGTGTGGAATATTTATCTACCTACTCATTGCATTTACAGTAAAATGTTGCTGAACTTGGAATGGGGAGCCCTTCTGTTCTTACCTGTTTTTCAGAGTGGGGCACACCATGATGGTTTTGAGTAAATAGGGAAAAGCTATTTATAAATGTGGTAGTATGCCAAGAAAATCATGTATTCAGGAAGCACTGGTCATTTTCCCCTTCTGGGGTTATACAGCTTTTTACAGGTTGGCCACTGGAGATGTTGTCACTCTTGACATCACCATGGCCCACTAAGACCCAGTTGATTTTACCCCATTTGCTCTCTGTTAACTGCAATTGATCAGTTTTATTTCTGTTGTACTTATATCAGTTTATTCAACTTATTCAAGAATAAGGGAAGAAGGGATCCCAACTGACATTAACTGCCATAATTGGTAAGCAGTTATGAAGATGTAATTGTTTAGACACATTTAGGTAATGTAAACACCATGCTGAATAATACAGTGATTACTTGCAGGACACAGAGTGGCCAGGAGGAGGATCCACACAAGAAGATGAATAGTATGAAGATGTTACGTAGATGAAACTAAATACAATAAAAATATTATGAAATAACTAGGGCATTGTGGAAGTACATTGAATGGACATTTTCCAGTCTCCGGGAATAAGGAATAGACTTCCAGAGAAAATTCCTGAGACAAATTCTCAAGTATTAGTAAGAAAAATTCAGGAAGAAAGGGCTACAGTTGGATAAGAGAAGGCAAAACAAAATTTCAAGAAAAGGACATTTGTTTTCTTCATTTCTCGAACTTAGAATGATAGATACATTTTCATTGAATGAGTGGATAGGTGAATTATTTCAAGAATAGAAGGCCAAATTTGAGACTAAGCACTTTTATATATAAAACAATTAGTGTGCCTACCACTTCCCCAGGCCCCGGGTACCAGGAATTGAACTCAAGGGTACTTGACCACTGACCCACATCCCCAGCCCTATTTTGTATTTTATTTAGAAACAGGGTCTCACTGAGTTGCTTAGTGCTTCGCCATTGCTGAATCTGGCTTTGAACTCACGATCCTCTTGTCTCAGCCTCCAGAGCTACTGGGATTACAGGTGTGTGCAATCATACCCAGCACCTATCACTTTTAATAATCACTTAGTCATACTGCCATGAGAAGAGAAGAAAAAGGAAAAACAATTTTCTTCAACTAGTGGATTCTCTACAAGTCCTAATCACTTTGGAGAATATGCTTTTAAAATATTATGTTCAAATGATATTATATGTAGTTCTAGGCTGCTTCCTAAAATTCTGGAAAATACAGAGGCTCAATACTGAATTTTGAAATAGGATTATGAATTTAAAACCTAAATCATACCATTTATTAAGCTTTTAAGGTCCTAATAAATAATCACCTGATTTTCTATAAATGGCTTATGAAAAAGAGGAAAAAAATGATTATTGTACCTAAGTAGGTATTTTCATAATTCTTTTGATCATGAATGTCATAACTTGTCTATCAATTTGGATTTAATTTCCTAGATTTTTGTGGTATCTTCCCAATTAGCTAACTAAAATAAAAGCTAAGCATACTCAGGTAATAATGTGTTCTACTAATTCTATTACAGTCATAAAAATTCTCAAGTTCAAAGACTTGTGTACCTTTTGAAAAGTTAGAAAGTTAAGAATCAAGAAAATATGATTTTCCCTAGAAATAGAATGAGTAGGTGAATAGGGATCTCTAGTTTACTGATCCATATGATTCCTTCAGATCTTTTTCCTAACTCCTACCTAGAGAAGATCCATTTTAGTCTGATGATCATACAGGTTGTCCCTCTATGCAACAGTTTGGGTCTTATGTTGGTAATTTTCTTAATGACAACAAATGAATGATTCCGTTTTCTTGGATTTGGGGGCATGGATCCAAAAGAGAATATGCACTTTCACTTTAAGGACAGAATACAAGCATTTGTGGAAGCTATCCTTAATTGAGGGGAGAGTCAGCAAATGGCAATAGGAAAAATGAAGTTGATAAAGAAGGAAAAGAACACTTTGTTAGTTTAAGTCTCTGTAACAGGCAGACCAGATAAATATGATAAAGAAATTTCAAACCTTAGGCTTAATGTCATATATGGGTAGGACTTTAGAGTTGTCTCTTGGTTGGGGATAGTGGTGAGGATATTTTGCAAATGAAAAAAAAATGAGAATGATATTCTGAATACAGGAGCAGACTAGGAGAGTCATTCTGTCTGTTCACAAGTGTTCAGTGACATTCAGGCTTCCAGTTAGAATCACCCTGCTCTGATAATTTGATATTAGATGTGGCCACAATTTTTTTTATGTCAATGAATTGAGTGACACACACACATACATTCTTCAAATTCTCTTTTCCTTTGTGTGGTGATCTTAGGAGACCATGTCAAGATGGAGTCACCATTTACCTGATTTCTAGAGTGTCTACAATTGGCTGATCTCCTTGTCAATATATAGCATAATCTGTCCTCTTTTTATGGATAAAGTTGATCACTAGCAGTTTAAATTAACTCCCAGAATTGACGTTTTATAGTTTTGATTGGTATAACATGGGCTGTGATCTCATTCTTAAATAAATCACTTTTATGAAAGGAATAAAGTATGCTGAATAGTTTATGGACAGGGTACAAGACTTTTCTGGGAGATGAAGACAGAGTCAATAGCATCAGAGAAACACGTTTGGGCTGAGGGAAAGTAATTAGTTTTCACAGTCTAGCCTCTAATGGTTGTTCTGTTTATAGAAGTGATTTAATGGATGAAGGACAGTAAAATCAATATACATCTGATCTACCAGTAATTCCACATTGTCTGCATCATATATATCTCGCTTCTTGAGAGTTCTACTCTTCTTTGGCTTTTATGAGTACACCAGTATTTTTTTTTCTTGCACGAGAAAGATTGAGTTGGTTTTTAGTTGCTGTTAATATGGCAAACTAACCCAAGACAAAGCTCAAAAGTCTCACATTAACATTTATAAAAGTAATGAGTATCCTATCATTATGAGAACTGATGGTTGCCACTGTTTTCTGAACTGTACAGCATGGAAGAATCTTGACAAATAATTGTATGGGGAACATACAATTATTATATACAAGATTACCTTGAAATATGAAATTTCTACCTGGCTTTTTATAGAATTTCTAAACTATTCAAGCACTTAAAATCCATTTCTATCCCACTTTCCCATCCATTGAAAACTCCTGTTAGCTTGCTCATGGTAACTGAAAATACTACCCTTGGAATTGCTTTTCTTATGCACTAGAGCAAAAGAGAGTATTTATTCTCAAACCTCGTATTCATTAAATAAACCATGAAAATATAAACAGGATAAGTGGATAAATGCACTCTCCAGATTTATTGCTGTCCATCTGTGAAATATCTAGATCTGGAATTTACCAGATCTCATTTTAAAATGAGAACTTCAATATGACTTTAAAACAAACAAAAGGACATCCACACAGGTTGATTTTTATTGCTTTGGTTTGAGCAATGAACTGTATAATTTGTTTCCCTGCCAACAATATTTCATTTGGTTAAGCTTGCCAAGGGAAGAACCGAGTAAAATCCTTTTTTGAGCACAGGAATATTTAAAAGATGAAGCTTCTTCAACATCTAACGGTAGATATGGCTTTCATCTGTAACCTATACAGCTGAACTACACGATTGCCTTATTTTTATAATCCAAAAGACCAAAGGATTTTGAAAGCTTTGCACCAGTGCCTTGGCTAATAGTGAAGGGGTCTAAGTGCCCCTGAATAACTGCTGCTACTCAAACTGGATCGACTGCCTTATATGTATGAACATATGATTTTAAAATGTTATCAGGTGGGTTTAAATTTTGCACTAGCTTTTTTTCCCTAACAATTAGTTCCTTAATTCTCTCTGTTGTCCACATGACAGCTAAAACCTGAATGAGGTCATCCCTCTTCTGCTTAAAATATCATAAACATGCAGCCTTCCATGATGTGATCTCCATCTACTCTCCAGCAACATTCTTTGGAAATAATACTGAACTATTTTGAAATATTTGTATACTCTGGATAGTTTCATTCTTCTGTCTGTTTACTCAAATTACTCCTTCTTCCTGGATGCTCTTCTTGCCCCTTTTCTAGTCAGTCACATTCTAACTCTTCCTTTTGTTTCAGGTCAGGTATAACCTCCAGGTGGTTTCCTCTGAGCTGACAGACTACTAAATGCACTTTCTCTGGGTTTTTAGAATAAAACATAGGTACTTGATTTATTGTGCTGAGATAACATTTGTATCTGTCCCACTCTATAGAAACTTCTTTGAAGAACATAATGGTTATGAGTTCATTCTCGGGGATCTAACTCATTCCCTAGTAACTTCTTCCTACCTCCACTCTGCCCAAGAATAAGTCTCCTCATTTCCTAATGTTCCTGGCATATCAAATGTGTTCTATAAATATCTGTTCAGCTGAATAAAATAGTTTTACCTTAAGACATGCTAGAAGACTGTAAAATGCACTGGAATTAAAGGTCTGAATTTTCGAGTTCACAGAGAAATGCAAGAGCACTGCCAGGGACGTTAGACTTATGAATTTGATGCTTATCAAAATCCATTTTCTGACAATATCTGTCTCTGACTCTGTGTTGAAAATCTGTTTTTGGTCTGAAATATTTCTATTCTCCTTCTAATTCTCTATTTAAGTATTATCCCTTCTGGGAAAACTTCTCACATCCTCTTGATATCTTTTCACACTTTTTTCTTCCTTTTAGAACTCACTGTGCATAAACACATCTAATATAATACTTATCACATTATAGTGTAATTACTCATTCAAGTATATCTCTTTACATTCTTTAATTCAATGCTCCTTGAGGGCTAGATTTTTCTTTTTTCTTTTTCCCCTCCCAAGTATTGTTTAATAGAATTTTAAAATTGGATATTAGATATACCAGTTAGACTTCATTGTGCTGGTCATAGCCTCTGTCTCAGAAATGTGTCCCATGGATGATAGGGAGGATTGAGACTTAGAGAACAATTGTCAAATTATCACCAACTAGAGGCACAAAAACTCTAAGCAATATATTTGATATCTCAGTCTCAGTTTTCTTACCTATAAAGTGGAATTCATTCATAAAATTGGGTGTGGCTTCCTTGGGCTATAAGTGACCAGAATCCAAATCCAACCACATTGACCAGAAAAGGGAAATTGTTTGGCTGGAATCTAAAGGTAGTTCTGGCTTTAGCACAGTTTAGTGTAGAGGTTCACAAAATATTGCTGGGTCAGTTTTCCTCTTTTCATCACTTGGCTTTGCATTCTATTCTCAGCTTCATTTCCATACTCTTCCTGCATGTGTCAGGTAAGAAGGCCACTGTCATCTCCAGACTTACATTCCACAGTGGAAAGCCCTGAGGAGTTCTTGCTCCCTACAGTCTGGGCAGTTGTCTGCTGTCTCTTCCTGGGTTATTGGCGTGGCCAGGCAGATGAGTGTTCTCTCAACAGCCAGCCCAGGGTTTGTGCTCCTTCCCTTTGGAGAAAGTAGATCATCCTGACTGCAAACACCAGGGGACCACATAGAATATGAAAACAAGAGAAAAATTAAAAAAAAAAAACATTCCAGGCAGACAAAATTACATCTTCCAGGGCCTACTACATTCATTTATTCTTACAAATATTTATAGAGATCTCTCAGAGAATTAAGAGATCATTAATATGAAGTGTGTGAACTACAAGGTACACATCAAACACTCAAAAAAGTAACTGAATTAACTGAAACCAAAGATAACATGTTATATAACTAATAATCCCACCATATCTGTTACCAAAAATGTACATTGACAGTCTCTGAGCAAAGTTTGAATAGAAGATACATATATAGGGAATATAACTAATTATTTTATAGGAATTTTGGCCATTCAACTTTATTTCTTCTAGAGGATTAAAATAACCACCACAACAAAATTTCAAAGCCTATTTTCTCCTTGTACCTGGAGATTTCTTACCTTCACAGCTATATAAGAATCAGGTTTCTGAGTATTTTGATGTAAAATGATTCCCATGATGATATGCTACTGTCTCTGATACAACTCTCTCTGTAGTATTCTTACATGAATTAATTTTCAATGACTCTGTAGACAGGTCATATGGCTGAAAGTCAAGATGCCACTCAGTCACATCCCAGCATTATGAGAAGTCATTCCTCTGAAGGAGCTCTAGTATTAGCACCACTGCTGCCTTGAAATTGTTTCAGAAACAATCCCCCAGAAATAAGCAAGAAATTAAAAGACTTGCTGGGCTCAATGAAAGGTAAATTCTTGGAGGTATGTTGGAGATCTAGGAACTGGTTCAGGAAACTAAGGACATCTGCTTAGCAAAACAACAGTTTACCAAAAGAGGGTCTGACTTCCATCTGTGATTCTGAGCTACATATGTAACATGTCTGATTGTTGGTGTGCACATTTCTAATATGGATTAGCTTAACTGCACAGTTTAAAAGGAAAAAATGTGCTTTGAAACATGTACTTTTTGGATCTTCCTTAGAGGCCATCAAAAACTCTCAAGTGAACTAATTGAAATAATAATGCATTTTGTTTAGTAAAGTTAGACAAATTGCTGATGATACACATCTCATGATTCAGACATCCTAATACAGAGGTAATAATGCCCATTGTTGCCAGGACAGTAAAGTTTTTATCTATTTTAATTTACTTTTAACCCTGGGGGTTGTATTATTAAGTGACATCTCAGGCATTTGAATCATGATCTGCTTTCAACCTTCTTTTCCCATGTCCTACACTGCCTGCTCTACCTTGAATAAAGAAATATCATTAAAAAGACACAGTAAGAGGATGAAAGTATTAGAAATTAGACTATATTATAAATGGATTAAGAGAATGCAAGTTCCTTGAAAGACAATGGAGATATTGGAATTCTGTCACTGTGCAGAGAATGGAAACAACTCATCTGGATATTGCAACTGGGACCCTCAAGGAACGGCAGACTTGGAGATACTGGACTCCCTCCCATCTCAGCACTTTTTAAGTTATTTTTCTTTTTAGGTATACATGACATTAGAATGACATGCTATGCATGCATGTAATTTAATATCCTAATTAGATCCCACTTTTTTTTTCTTGGTACAGGGAATTGAACCCAGGGGTGTTTAACTACTGAGAATATTACCAGCCCTTTTTTATATTTCATTTAATTCATTGCTAAATTGCTGAGGTTGGCTTTGAACTTGCAATCCTCAGCCTCAGCCTCCCAAGCCACTGGGATTATAGGCACGTGCCACTGCGCCCGGCTCCCAGGCTCCCATTCACTTTTGATGCCTTCTTTAACAATTTCCAGGAAGATGTTCTTTGTATCACTCAATGGTCTAGAACCATTGCTTCAGAAATTTCCCAGAACCTGGGACTCCTCTGTGGTTTGGAGCACAGGGATGTTGGCCTTCAAGGGACCGTCTGGTGCATTAGTGTGTTCTAAGGTCATACACCAGATGAATATGCTTCCATGAATGACACTTCCACTTTATCTTTGCATTACAAAGGATCACAGCTGGAGGGAGAAAATTCACCAAGGACTCTTCTGCCTCCTCTCATACATTTTTTTTCTAGTATGGTTTCTGCTGTTCCATTCCATATTCTGATAGACACAGAGATGAACACAACAGCAGAGCTGCTTTCCTTGATGCATATTAAAGTCACCTCTGGAAAGAGGGTAGAAGGCATTGAGTTACCCCCAAACAGGAATTTTTAGTGCACATCTTACTGAGTCTAACAACATTATAGGCTGACTCTATGGCAAGCTTTCAATCCCTTGGTCTAAGAGGAAGTTATGCAGAATCTGTGACTCAGTTTGTGACATTGACTAAAAACAAAGCCCTGCAAGACACTGGACACCAGTTGTTCCAATTGCCTTTTTCCCCTTTATTTTTAAATATAAAAACATGACTAGACCTAGTTTGCCTTTGTGCCTTGGAAGCATTGTTTGTAATTTGAGTGACTCAACACAAGCTACTGGAGGTGTGGCATATCATGCAGTAAATTAAAATATGCATTATCATTTTCATGAGGACATGCATTTCTAAAAAAAAGAACTAGGATGACAAAGATAAATTTGCATCTTAAACAATGAAATGCTTATTAAGTAACTGCTGCATGTGAATTGAACACATTAGTTCAGGGATCAATTGGATACGCAGGCAATGCTGTCAGGCTTTCTGCATATTTTGATGGTCTCAATGCATATGTAGTAAAGAAGATTCTATTAATATTGTCCTCCTTTTAGTAAAATGGTCGTCTGATCTATTGAAGATATATATGGAAACAACTTTGCAACATAAACCTGTTCAGAGAATCTGATACCTTTGTTTACTCATTTGGAGACAGATTGTTGCTCATCTCTACAACCATCAATCTAGAGATGCTGGGGATTCAATTGCATTGTCTGGTTTTAAACAAATAGATTTTAATTTCACTTTTTTCTTTCCCTTTTCCTGAAGATATTTTTCTTAAGGCATTTAGGGTTTTACATATCTAGGGACCAACTTTTGGTAAGATAACTAACTAGTTGAGGTTGGCTGTTTAGCTTGGTTCTTTTGTGATCTTTCTTAATCTAATCTATTACTTCTGACACATGAGTAGTGACTTCTAACTGGATAGGTATATGATTTCTCTAAGAATTCTTTGATAATATTCTACTACTGGCAATAATAAAATCTATAGCTTTGGGCTGGGCTTGTAGATCAGTGGTAAGAGCGCTTACCTAGAACGAGCAAGGCACTGGACCCAATCCTCAGCATAACATTAAAAAATAATAATAATTTAAAAGATTAAAGTTATAAAGAAACCAGAACTCATATTATTAAAAAAATCTATAGTTTATTGGCTGCCTATCACATGTAGGAAACTCTATCAGACACTGAGAATGTGACAGTAAATGATTGAATTAGAAATTTGATTTTTTAGCTCCCTGTTTTAAAGAAAATAAGGCTACAAATTTGTAACATATCCAAATTAACACAGGAATAATTTCTAGAATGAAGAGTCAAAAACAGGTTTTTATGGTCCTATAAAGTCCATGTAATTTGCTCTCTACTATGCTTATGACATTGTTTTCTACAATCAATAGGTAAAATGAAGATCAAAAGGCTCAGATTAAATGCTGTAAAAGGAAGGAATTTGGGGACATCTGTTTCCTCCAGTTATCATTTTAGATGTCTTATCGCATTAAATATTTAAATGTTACCCAATTGAGAAACAAATCAACATGCCAGGGAAACACCAGAAACATGGAGGTGACTCAAGTAGTAATGGGAATCCAGGTGAGCAGTGTCTCACCCACACAATCAAAAAGGCTGATTGTGCACAGGGCACATCTGCTCAAGCAGGTTCCTTGTTCAGTGATGGAGGAAATGTTATAGCAACTTGGAAATAAGATTTAGCGTGTTTGAACACAACATTGTTTGCTTTGTTTGGAGGGCTCTCTTTAGGTAACCTCTAAAATTAAAAATGCCACGGGAAGGAGTGATAATGTTAATTTGCTATCTTCATTTAACATTTATTTTCTACCACAAATGGTGCTAAGTTCTTTTAACATCTTATTTAATTGCTAAAAAGTCCATGAAACATTGTATTATCTCCATTTTAGAGAGAAGAAAACAGAGAACTTAACTAACTTTCCCAAACTCACAGTTGGAAATGCACAGATCCTTAGTTTAAATCAGCTTCATGTGGTACTCTTGTTACACACTGCCTCTTCTGTGAAATTGAACAGCATCACTATTGAGAGTTTTTCAAAGATGGGATTATTTTTCTTTTTGATGTTACCCTAATATCTAAATTATTTTTAAAATCGTATTTACTGTTTTTCTAATTTATTTAATGGATTTTGAATTATTGCTTCTTGGAACCTAGACTATTGATATTTTGCCTTTGGAAGTTTGTTGTCAGTGAGGTAAAATTGGCTTATACTCTTGTTGATATGTGATGGAGATGACCATGTAATCTGTCATCAAAGTCCTTTCTCCTTTGTTCCAGCAACAGAGGCATAGTTGTATGCCCACTGCCCTGACTGGAACCACTGTCCTTTCACATTTATACATGGTCATGCAGCTACTGTCATTAGTGGAATTTCTATTTTCTTCTTCTGAATTGTGACCTTTAAAATTTGAGCATAATCCTATTTATCCTCTTCATCTGGCAGGGTACAGGAAATGACAAAGTTTAAGGAAAGCAAAAAATAGAAGAATATGATCCTCTGACCATTGTGAAAAGAAGAGCCACTGGCCAATACTTTGCAGCAAGAAAGAAATAAACAAAAGTTGTGTTTGAGCCAGTAGAGTTTTGAATTAATTTTTAGAGTATTTTAGCATAGCATACCTAACATCTTAACTACCTGCAGTTTTGTAGGTTTTTTTACAGTAATCACAGAATATGACTCTGTGTTTTATCTTCTATAAAGTATGTTCAGACACTTAGATGCATTTTAAGCTACCTAAAAACCATCTTAAGTCCTTCATGTCATGGAATCAGAATTGGGTGGTGAACAGTGACCTGCATATTAAATCAAACTATTTTCTGTTATAAAATGCAAAAGAAATTTTGATCAAGCCTTTGTTAAACACATCATGCTACATGGCATAATGAATGAATGTTTATTGATATTTTATATGTGCCTAATTACTGAGCCTTACATGTGCTTTACGAGGATTCATCTGTAAGGAAAAAACTACTTCTTTATCTAAATTTCTCAAATATTATGCATCACATGTTTTTTACAACCAAATAATTTTGTTCTTTCTAAATTTTTATTGGTTTTTGGAAATTCTCCTTTTTCATATGATTAAAAGTTGTTTTACCATGACAGATGTCTCGGGGAGATGGTAATAGTCAGTCAGATCCTGAGAGGTATTCTAGATGAACATGTGTTAAAAGCCCTGCCACTTAAAGGGTCTGTAGACAACGTCCAATCCTTTCTCCTTTGTATCAGTCAGAAGAGTGGCCTCTGATCCTGACAGAAGTTATTTTTAGGAAAATTTTCCAGTGATCAGCAAGAATAAGGGGAAATATTCTCTCAGTTTGTATTCAGTATTTTATTTTAATTCAATCATTTATTCCTATTTTTTTAATTTTCAGTAATATTCCCCACTATTGACTGGGTGCCAAAGGGCTTTTAGTTATTGCTGTCCTTGGGCAATGCCAGAGAGTAGTGTTTGGAAAATGAGCTATAGAGGCTTAAAAAATTAATCTACCTAAAGGCTGGAGCAAAAGACTTTGCTAGAGAACAGATCCTTACCTTAAAAATCAATTACCAGATTCTCAAAGCAGAGTAGCAGCAAAGAACAGAGTGGGCAGAAAGGACAGTTGTGTAAGTTAACCTGTGTAATTTCTTCTGCTCTTGAGGGTTTTTTCAGTTTCCTCTGTTTGACCTTCTCAGACGGTCTCATCATTCCTTAGACCTGGGAGGGTCTACCCTCTATTTATATATGTAGGTTTGGGGATTTTATTTCCTAAGAATCAGTTTCCTATGGTCATTAGTTCTAATTCTTGCCCCTGAGGCTTTCTAGCTCTGTGGTTTTGAGCCTTAGTTAGCTCACCTGTAAATTATGGTTGATAATGTTTATTACAAATAGAGTTGCTCTGTGGACCAAATAAGTTACTGCACATAAAGGTCTCTGTTGAGCTCTTTGCTTATAGTAAATGTTCAGTGAGGACCACCCATCCTGGTGATGCTGTTGGTGTTGGTTTATAGAAGAATGCCCTTGTAAATTCCCTTTCCCTTCTGATGAATGTCTTCTTGTCTTCAAAAGTTGTAATGCAATGCATTCAATCTGCTTTTGTCATATGGAGAAGATTTAGACCTCATGCATGGTTCTCTCTTCCTTGATTCATTCCATTTTATAGTTGATAGTTGGTCCTATTTCCTCTTATATCCAAGAATTTTGGAAGGGAGCATTACTGTAACAAACATTTAATTGAAATTTTAAAATATTTTCTTTTTTTTAACACCTTTTTTTTCTTCCGATTTTTATAATATTCATCATAGAAGGACAGAAAACAAGTTGAATGTAAGAGCAATGAAGAAGAATAGGGTGGGGAGGAAATAGGCATATTCTATCATCAATATTAAACACATAAAACTCAATAAATATGAATAATTATTTTTACATGGGTTTAGAATATCTCTCGTTATATGACTATTGCTCAGTAAAACCTGAATAAGAGACTTTTTTTTAAAAAAAAGACCATTAGTGGAATTTAAGAGTTAGTTATTATAATTTATTTTTATGGCATGAAATTTGAATATCCTAAGTGCTCTTGGCCCCCCTATAGAGAATTCTACCTTCCTTTTATTTAAAAATTTATATGTACTACCTGTGCCTACAGTAGCTGTTAAATTTTTCCCATGTTAAAAATAAATTATATTCATTTTTAAAAATTGTTGAGAGCTGTTCTGGTGGTTTTTGGAGAATCGCAGCATGGTAAATAAACGTATAGGCTTCAGAAGCTTGTCTTTAAACCTCAGGTCTAAGCACTTGCAGCCTACGTGATTACAGAGATGTTACTTAATCACTGTAGGATTTAGTGTCTTTCTCTATAATATGGAAGGGTGTCATTCTTCTCACATGTAAAGCATTAGAGATGTTTGATTGTAAGGTATTCAGCACAGAGCTTGGGACATACTAACACCCCAGAAGATGTTATATAATCAATGCTTCTGCCTTACTGAAAATGGTAAGGATTTCATTTAGGATTATAAAATGTATTATGAAATTATAATTCATTGATCAATAACTATTCATGGGTTGAAACTCTCACTGTGTCATATTGGACTCGTGACACTGGTTTTAGATGCTCTTGATAAAAAAATAAATGTTCCTCAAATTCCTACTTCTTCATCAAGTTTAAAAGTTTTGAATCTGAAAACCAGAATTTTATTGCTTTGGCTCTGGCTTTGAAAAGTCTAATTTTCCTGATTTAGTACTATTTCTGATATAATACACTTATAGAAAGAGGTATAGCAATGCCCCAAAATTCGGCAGTAAAGAGCTAAGTTTTACATAAAAAGCAAAATAAAAAGTCACACACATATGCAGCCTACCTTCTATCGGAAGGGTCTTTGGCATTTTATTTGATTTCCTTCTTGTGATATGAAAGATGCATAAGTATAAAAGTACAGATCTAGTCCCAAATCAGAAGTATTCAAAATATACCTACAGGCAGATAGTAAGACTCAAATAAGACACGGCAAATTGTGACACATGAGCAAAGCCTATGCTGACATTCTTGGGCTCGTTTGCAAACTACCTTCTCAATCTGGTATTGCTCAATGATACAATATAAAAGGCATTATAGTGCATACTTGATTTATTCATTTCTCCCATTTGATAATAGCATGCCTTTTTTTTCCTTTTGGGAAGCTACCTTTTTTCTAGAAAGTTTTGTTGAAATTGCCATTCAAAGCACTCTGCCTTCTCTTAGCTTAGTATCCTAAATTAGGCCAGACATTTTTCTTTTAGAAATTTTAGTGTTAAGTGGAATACCCCTGATAGTTGTCCTTTTCTGAATTTATATACCACATGACAATCTTAAATGCAATCCTTATTTTTTGTGGTTCTTTAAAGATGATTGCTGATAACAATTATCAAAATCCTAATTGACACATATAGTACGAACACTAGAGGTTAGATAAATATACACATATCTTGGAACCAGAGATTGACAGAATATCTTTGTTTGTTTAGTATCGAATGGGCAAAGGGAACATATGCATTTGATCCCTACACTCCAGACAAGAAAACCTAAGTATGTCTTTAAATAATCCCAGAGAGTGCTTTATTTTCACTAAGACATGAATATCTCACTTACTTTCTTGCAAATGTTTTTCCATTTTTCTAAGTCTCTTTTGCTCAGCTCAGAGCATTATTCAATCAAACAAGACACATTTTTGTTGAATGAACACATTTATTCTAATGATTTGAGGTTGCAGTTGCCAAAAAGGAAATCAAACCAACTCATTTATAGAAATATATTGGGCTGCATGCTTTCATCTTCTATCATTGTACAAGGTAGAGCTGTTTCTATTTTAAGGATAAAGAACACATTTCTAGAAAGATGAATTGGTATTGAAGAATTCCTATATAATCGGGAAGTCTTAGAAGCAAATAATAATTGTAATTTGGACTCAGAGATTGAAGCCACTTCAGTAATGATCCTCATTAGGATTTTTTGTTTCCTATCTGTGGCCTATTTAGGAACCACAATTGCTTAATGTCCTGATGGACATTACCACTGTAAACATGATGATTATTCCTGGTAAAATGTCATCTTAGCAGATGACCAGATTGAAGCCTCAAATTGCTTGCCATGTCTCATGGAAACAAAAATGAGTCTATCCCATGATGCAATAGCTCTTTTAGGCTGTGGAAAGAAATTTTTTAAAGAAGGAAAAAAAAGTGGGATGTGTAAATGACTTGCTAGCAAGAAAACAGTTATTATTCTTTGGTTTGAACTAACACAATTTCGTTTATTAATAATAGACCGTGAAGATCCATGTCAGACTAATCAATCAGGGAACAGTAAGATGGTTTATTGTTCTCTCTGAGGAAATATCTATGCAAATGTAGCAGAACTAGATATGACTAAAGGGTATGGAAACCTTTGTCTTCATTATTAAACAAATTTGCCTCTCTGAACAAAATATGGGTTCTTTGTAACTTACAAAGTACTGTGATGTTTCTACTAAAATTAGAGGAATGTCTGCTAAATATGTTTATATGTTTTTTCACAATATTTTACTTCATGTAGTAGTCTTTTGTTAACACACACACACACACACACACACACACACACCCTAAACTGGGAATTAAGATTAGAAAAAGATATCAATGCACAACAAAATTTTTGTCTATACAACATTATAAAGGCCAGATTCATAGATGCTGAATCTAGAAATAAAATTGACTATATAACATAACAGTTGTTCAGCCAAAAGACAGGATATTTAGAATTTAAATATTGTTTTCTGTACAACCTTGAATTAGTCACTTAGTTAACCCAACATCCAATTCAGTTTTCTTATCTATAAAATGACATGATTAAACATCAGATTAGGCATTTTACCTAGCTGGCTCTGAGTCAGATCCAGTTCAGAGAAATGTTTTATTTGATCACAATGTAATTTTTATAAATTGAGTCTGATGGTTTAGTCAGGAGATCATCTGTAATTCCCCACAAATTCTATTACTCTCTGATGCCTTTTATCTTTTCATTACCTGCCTGATCCCAGAAGACAAGTGATTCTGTGATTCCCTTCAGGAGATATTCCTTGAGATAGTTATGATCTCAGAATCTTATGATTCTAACTACATGAGTTTGGAATGGACCAATTGAGTCTGTTTGAATTTATTCAGTGTACTTCAATAGTAAATATACTATTAGGGAATCAAAGTATATGTTTAATTTGATCATGTGGTCAATTATGTGTTCAGGGGAAATTTCTAATTTCCCTAGATGTGTCTACGAAATCCAGGAAGGTTTTATTATTTCAAGTGTATTTGTATACATAGAGCCTTAGGAAAATGCACATGTACTGCCTTAGTCTCATTACTGAATCCCATAGACTACATAATTTATGAAGGACAGAGTTTTTTTTCCTCATGGTTCTGGAGCTTGGGGAGTCCAAGAGTGATGCTCCAGCACCTTGTGAGACACTCTTGCTGCATCATGACATGGTGGGGGGCAGAACATGTGGATACTGAGTAGTTCTCTCAACTGGGCCTCTCTTTTTATTATTATAAAACGACAACAGTTACATCAGGTGGAGGGTCTACTTTCACAACCACCTCTAATCCCAATGACCTCCCAAGGACTCTACCTCCAAATACCATTAACATAGGACTTTGAGGATTAAGTTTCCAATGGGGAAGTTAAGGGGAATGCATTCCAACCACAGTACAGACTATGTAAAACAAGAAGTTTTCAAATTAAAGAGCTCATAGAAAATTCTACATTCTGACAATTTATTTAAATCCATGCCAACAACAACAATTTCAGTCTGAAATGGAATAGTCAAAAGTTTTAAATAATTTTTTTTAAAAAATGCAATCATTCTCTACTGGTCTGTAACTTATTTC
Organism: Marmota marmota marmota; assembly: GCF_001458135.2. Lineage (NCBI taxonomy): Eukaryota > Metazoa > Chordata > Mammalia > Rodentia > Sciuridae > Marmota > Marmota marmota. Next base: position 11,412,556 of record NW_025999869.1, read on the forward strand.
ATGAAATCAGTTTTTAATTTTATTATGCATCTCAATACTGTATTCCTGTATCTCAAAACTGTATTCACAACACTGCAAATAAAATCATTTTTTTCTCCTTTCAGATGATTTCTGAGAATAAAACAATTTTAAATGTATTTTCAAAACAGAAGCAATTCATGTCTCCTTTAAAAGGAATGACAGAAAAATTGCACATTGTAATTGAAAAGTATCTGTTTTTAATCATACCCTTGATGGTAACATCCAAGCCCACAAGCATTCACAACAGCAGTAGTCTGGTGAATGAAAGGTAGCTGTTCATCTTTCCTTCTCACCATGCAGTACCATTGTTCTGACAATAATGGCATGTCAGCCATTTTACTATTACTCAATGATTTTTATATTGCAGAAACCTATTTCCACAGGATGACAACGCCTCTTTTTTTTGTTCAGTGTTGTTAATTTAATATTGGCACGATATTCTCAATTTTAAAATTGTCTGGTTAAAAGAGACTTATGAGCGTATCTACTACTGTCTTTGCAGCAGCACTCTGACAGGTAATTGATTATCTAACAATGCTTGGGCCTTTCCAGTGACAAGAAGTTCATTGCTTTGCAGTATTGTCTCTTCACTTATGGACAGCTCTATTTGCTAGGCATATTTGAATTCAAATTTCTTTTTCTAATATAAGTGTTCTAACGACAACACATCTGAAACTTTTACTTGTCTTGGGTAATCATCCCCGATTGTTTCAAAGTTTGTTCTTCTGACACAGTTTCCAAATACTTTACCTGCTGCTTTGTTAAGTGGTTCTCAACGTTCTATGCAATGTCTACTTGACATGACCAGTGCAAGGTGTGACTCTCTGTTTTATTCCTTAGCCACAAAATTGTTCTGTCTGGATAATATGGGATTTCATTACTTTTTTTAGCAGCCAGTTAATTGAAATGTGCGCAACAGATTATAATCTGATTTTTTCCAGCATAGTTTTAAGTATAGTCTGCCTTACCTTGTATTTGACTTATTTTGATCAGTTGACATCTTGAATGCAAATGTAGAACATTTTATATACCAAATGGCTCATTTTATCCTTACACTGACCTTTGGAGATAGGGAGAAAAAAGATTATTTAGACATTAGAACTGATGGGATTTTTATTCGATGAGAAAATGTCTAACATTGAATAACAACTTAGAAATGCGTTTATGTGGCAACCTCTGTTGGTAACAAACAGGTGAGATAAGAAATAAAAGCAATGTTTTAAGAATCCATTCTCTCTTTTTACTTCATTCTTGTCCAAGATTCTTTTGTGCTTCTGTATAATTTCTAATTATGAGTAGAATTCTTTCTCATTCAAATGTACAGATCAGTTATCTAACAACAACAACAAAAAGCTCTGCATTTTCTCTCAGATTGTCCTACAGAGATGTAGATTTCGCATCTACATGGTTCTTTCCAAATCTATAGCTATAGCATGGGTTTGTTTTCTTAAACTGCACCTTTGCTGAGGTGGTTCTTTCCAAATCTATAGCTATAGCATGGGTTTGTTTTCTTAAACTGCACCCTTGCTGAGGTCGAGTGTCAGCAAAGATGTTTAAATGAGAATTCTCTAGTGGCTAACCTGGGAATTATTGCACATTTTCACTGTTACTTATGTGGGATAGTTAGAAGATGAGAGAATAGAGTTTCAGTAACTTACAGATTAGTATCTACTTTTTTTCCCAAAAATTCCATAAATGTTTTACTTAGATGGCTCTTCTGCAGATATTTTTGTATTAATGGTACCTTGAAACAAAAGGAGGAGAGCATCTGATTATCAGGCTCCAGGCAGTGCTGTAAGCTTTCATTTAAGAACATGAAATAGTTGGGAAACGCTTACTTGAAAATACATTTTTTTTCTTTGTACACTCGTGTAATGCCAATGTGCCAGTTTATCACTCATCCTCATACAGAGGTTGGCATGGGCAGGTGTTACTGACAGATTTGTCCACTGTAGCCAAGAGCTACCCAATTCCTTGTCCAAGGACATAGGATCAAGGAACTTGCCATTAACGTTCAAAAACACCAAAGACAGTTCTGTTCTCTCAAGCATTCCATTTGGTCTAATTGAGCTTTGCTAACCTTTTCTCTTTGACAGGACAACTTTGCATTTGTGTCAGGAGGGAGCTTTATAAATATTTATTGAATTAAATAGTTTGTTTGGATATGAAATGAGTTTAGAGGCAGGAATTCAGGCCAGGCAATCTTTAACTTTCTGGTATGGGGAATGTCTGTTGGCAGAATGCCCAACATCAGATGTTAAATAATAACTGTTTTTCTTTTTAGTATTTAACTTAATGTAGTGCTGTATTAGAACAATAGGATTTGCTTGTGTTAAAACTTTATAGAATTTGGGGAGGGATAGAAATAATCAATTTTTTTGCATCATTTATTCATTGTTCTGCTTAATCATTCCTCATTTATAATAGAAATGACTAATTTACAAAATGCATACTTTTTGTTTTTAATTATATAAAGGAAAAGTAGATAAAGCAAGAAAATATATCAAATCTAGGGCTGGCATCTATACCAAAATTGCACTCTGTTAGATCTGAACATTTATCCTTAAGAGGATTATAAACTTGATCCTGAGATTTCTGACAACTAGCACACAAAGAGAGAATGTTAAGCAACTATATTTTATACAGTATAAAATATTATATAAATATATAACATGTTTCATATAATAAAATACTTTATTAGAAACATTTTTTGAAATGAGCCTACATGAAGATTTTCTTCTAAATGTTGGATGATATAAGAAAAAATTATTTGATGCCTTCCATATGGTAAACACAACTTCTCTTTTAGCTATGTTTTATGCTTATTCTCTCTTTGTGTAAGGATCTGAGATGAGATGCTGTGCTCTTGGTTGTCCATGTGAACAAACACACCGTCTGCAATGGCAGTACACATGACTGTGTTGTCATCGGTGCCTTATTCTTTACTGCTACTGTGCATTTGAAAATGCATGCCCTTGCCCCCTGAGGCTGTCTTCCCCATTTCCTGTTGCCGGGGACTGTAACTCCTTATGATTTTTCTGTCTCTCATAATAAAACCCACATTGTCCAACAAATTAGAATTTATAATTCTTCCCTTTTTCAATAACCATTTCTGTTAAATTATTCCTGAGAGTGACTGAATTTTGGTCACATCCCCACCCTACTAATGCTCTGTAAAGAGGTTAGATACAAAGCATTTCCTAATAAAGTCTCATGGTACCGGCGCTGTGGTTGATTTTTTTTTTTTAATCTACTGCTGGGGTGCCTGGAATGTAGTGAACGTTCAAATATCATCATGAAATGAAACAAATGCCTTCTTAGAAAATGTTGTAGACCTTCTGAAAACCTTGATACGTACAGCTATTTTTCAGGAAGTGAACTTCAGTTAAAAAAAAAAAAGAACTTTGACATTCCTAGGTTCCAAGTTTATTTTTCCTTTGTCAATACTTATTTTTCTTACATATAGATTCCTTTTATGACTTGTTGTTTGGATATTTATCCTCCAAAACTCAGGTATTATTAATATGCCAGTACTAAAAGAATGGGATCAATAATAGATGAGTAGGTCACGAGGGCCCCTCTGTCATGGATGGGATGCAGTATCTTTATAAAAGGTCTTGATGAATGGAGTTTGACCACTTCAGCCCTTCTGACTTCTATGTGAAAATGCATGAAAAAAGTGGCCAACAGATGCTGGCACTTTAATCTTGGACATTTCCAGATTTTAGGACTATGAGAAAAAAAATTCCATTCTTTAAAAATTTCCTAGGCTGCTATAGCAGCACACATGAACTAGGATATAAGTTGACTGGCCTAATCATAAGATTCCTCCATGTGAATGGAGTTATCCAATAGCTAAAGAGCAGGCAAGTCACCTTGAATCTTCTTTTAAGGTATCCAACACACTGTATCTCTGTTTCTGTAAATCATGTAAGAGCTGGACTCTGAATTAATGAGGAGTTGATGTATTTTTGTCCTGTTTAGCATGGATCAGAATGAGTCACCATGATTTAATCTTTTCATACCGTAGCATCTTTATAAGACAGACTTCCCAGAACTATAAAGAGGTTAACACACAAGTCAGAGCTTCCTTGTCAGCTTCACATGGGTATCTAGAGATGTGGTGTTGTGGGAAGAGGAGTAACTGTCCGGGAGCTTAGAGCTGTGGAACTCTCTACAGTGGTCATTCATTTTCTGGAAACTGTTATGGGTTTGGTTGGAGGAAGATTTCAGAGTTAGATCTGAGATTTCTCTTCCTTCAAGGACTTCATAATATTGTATCATAGAAAACACTGCGGAAATTTCTAAAATTAGAAAGAGTGCAATTCTCCAAGGACATAGGTCCACAAGGTGGAATGCCAAGATCTCATCATATGATCTAAGTATTAAAGATTAACAATTCACAAGTCATAAAGTAGAGAAAGAAAACTCTCTAGATAAAAGAGAATCAATTTTAAAGACACAGAGACATTGAGGATCATGCCTACCTTTCAAATCTGATGGTGTGAGAAAGATATAAATTTTTTAAAAAATAGTACATCATACACAACAATGATTTGGGACCTTGATGGTTTATATTTTCCATACTCCCCAAAATAAGGATATCTGGTAAGCAAGTATTTTCAGTAGTCACCTAATTTTAAAGTTATAAAAATAAAACAGAAATATACTTCTTCCAAATTTTATAACAGGAAATTATAGATTATTAATTCCAAAGATTTTAGAATACTGCTTTATATAAAATTTGCTATAAATATTTATTATTTTCTGGCTCTTCAAAATAGTCATATCACTTAGCGACCTATTTCACTTTTAGAATAATTTTTTAGAAAATTGTCATTACTTTCTTATGGTTGATATCCCAAGACCCAAAACTGGTAAAAGATTCATGTTTATTTATAAGGGATTGTTATTTGAACATCCGTTAGTTATCTTCTTTTTATTATTCTGTTATCAAGAGCATTTGTAGTTGACTCCTTTTGAGGTTTCTGCTGAGGACATGGGTAATTGTGTAAAAACTTTCTGCCCCAAATGACCATAAATAATTGATTATAAATGACCCACCATAAATCAGTCTGATAATTTCTCGAAATAATTTAAAATTATGGTTTAGTGATTGCATATGTTAAGCTGGAGGCTATGGGACTGCTCCATGAACTTGCAAACAGAGAAGCAGTCCTCAGGGAGAGAAGCGTAAGTAGTTGTAGAAAGGAAAAAGAGAAGCGGAAAATGGTGGAGAAAGAATGAGAAGCTGAAGGAGAATGAGAAAGAGAAGCAAAGACAGTAGACACTATATTAAGGAGCCTTCACCTTGAACAAATAGAGTGTATTCATTCCATCTTTTCTTCCTTTGTTTAACATGTGTTTTTGCTAATGTGTCAGCATTGTTAATGATTCTAATGATAGAGTTGGGAACATGGGACTCTTAAGTTCCATTTACATGGATGTTTAATTCTACTGAGGCAGATCCTCCATGAGTAGGCAAAGATGTATTGCAACTTAGTATAAAGATCAGTACTAAAGCAAAATAAAACGTTAAATAAGTTGTGGGGAGAGGAAGGAGGAAAGATGTCTGTGGAGGGTGACATTTTTAGAGTCCACACTGAGAAGCCATCGTACTAATTTCCTGTGGTCTTGTTTCTTCCCTAGAGTTGCTGGCTCAGTAATTATATCATCATAAATTCCAGTAAATGATATCATGTCATATTTTGGTTTTGCAGAGGAGATATTAATAATTTTTTATTTAAAATATTACTTCCCTGGTTGCCCTGACACTTGATCTCTGAAAATAGACTGCATATGTTTTTATTCATTTTTGTTACCTGCCATTCCTAGTACCAATTTGTTATTTTTTTAGAGTAATTAATACTAGCTGCCAAAAAACTCAAATTCCATAATCTCAGTGGCTTGACCCAATAAAAGTGTATTTTCCATCTCACATTCCAATGCAGTGTGGGCAGCTTTTCAAAGCAGGTCTTCTCCAAATGGTGACTCAAGAATCCAAGTATCTTCAATTTCCTAGCTATGCCATCTGGAACATGTAGTCCTCAAGGTCACTACCACTGGGGAAGAGTGAGATGAAGAAGGCACATTAGTTCCTGTGTGCCTTGGAGTGGATGCAATACTCATTGTTGCCATTTGAATGCCTTTGGCTAGAATTAGTTCCTTGACTCCAGTCTAACTGCACAGGAACAGGGACACGTGGAGCATCCTAAGGATGTAAGTTGAATATTAACAGTTCTTTCTAGAAGAGAGGGTTTTTGAAAATAGAGCCATAGATTTTGGTGATAGAATATAAGGAAGAGAAGAAAATGGAAAATGAAAACGATTCAAGTTATTGTCTGTGAAATTGCAAGAATATTTTTAAAAGGTTATTGATGTAAGTGCAAACTTTAATAACATTCAAAGGTATACTTTATCTGTAGTCATTATTGCTTGGTAACATAATCTAGAATTTATTTAGTTACATGATGATAAGCTTTGTTTTGTAAAATTCTTTTTAGTTCATAAAAGCAAAGTGCATACTTTTTCTAAATTAGATTTTCAGCTCCATCTCCAGATTTTAGAGTATGAAAAATTCCATGTTACATGTATTTATTCAACCCATCATTCAATAACACAAATAAAATGTTTACAGAGAAATAGACACTGAAGATACAAAGTAAATAAGATATATTTCCTCATCTCAAGAAGCTAAAAGTACGTGCAAAATTTAAAAATAGTGTTAAGCCTATGTTTGTGAGAATTTTATCTCATATGAAGACAGGGCAATATATCAAGTGACCTTTAAATATTTCTTCCTGAGCTGTCTGTAGTCTGAGGAGCCTGGAATCTTTGGAGCACTGTCCTCCATCTAAATTCATTCCAACTGTCTGGTTTGAGCACTAAGCTGAGTGAATCTGGCTTGGATTCTGCTGAGATTTTCCTTTATGGCTTGGTAGCAACTCTAAAGCAGATATTCATAAAATATTTTAAGATAACATACTTTGGCTATTAAAAATCATGCTACAAATAAATTTCTTTCTAGTATATCAAGTAACCAAAGTAAAATAACTTGTTAAGGTGGACAAATCTCCAAGATACTCATAGTCCCTGGGGATCATTTTGGTTGAGGTCAACAACCTAATGAAGTAATTAACCAAAAAGTTATTACATAGACAAAAAAGACACTGTTCTAGGTACATGGGAAGTAGCATCCACATGAACAGAAGTTTCTCTCTCAAAAAGGATGCATTTGAGATGAGGAATGTAGGGCTTAGTAAGGGTCCTCAAAGATGACCACATTCTAATTGCTAGGACCTGTGAATATATATCACCTTACTTGGCAAAAGGGACTTTGAAGATGTGATTACATTAGGATCTTGAGATTAGGGAAGTTATCCTGAATTATTGGAGTGTACTTACAAGGGTCCTTATATGAGCAAAATTTGGAGTTAGAGGGAGACATGGCCGAGGAAGCAGAAGTCAGAGTGATGTAGCTACTGGCATTGAAGAGAAGGAAAGGGCCATGAGCCAAGGAATCCTGAGTAGTCTCCAGAAGTTGGAAATGGCAAGGAAATATGTTCTCTCCTGGAAATTGCAGAAGGGCAAACAGAGCCCTGTTGACACCTTGAGTTTAGCCCATTTTGAACTTCTGATCACCAAAACTGAAAGGCCTTGAATCTGGATTATTTAAGATGCTAAATTTGTAGAAATTTGCTACAATAGCAATCTGAAAATAGAATAGGATGCTAAAGATCAGCAAGTAAAACACATGTGATGACATATGATAAATGCTTTGGAAAAAGCCAATGCAGGGAAGAGGTACAGGTAGTATTTGTAGAGAGGATGGACTTTCAAATAAGTAGTTTAGACAATGACTCAGTGGGACCAGGAAGTCTCGCAAAGACTGAGGTCGATGAAGAAATGATCCATGAAGATATGGGGGGAGTGTGTCACAAGTAGAGGAAAGAGCTTCTTGAATCTTTGAGTTGGGAGCTGGCCTGGTGTGTTCAAAGAACAGAAAATGGCCCAGTGAAGCTGATGGTCAGCCTGGAAAGGACAAAGTACTAGGAAAGGAGATGAGAAAGTATTCAAAGGCAGTGCTTCTCAGCTCTAGATGCAGATTAGATACTTTTACTAAGAGTTATAGAGTTAATAGTGAGAAGTTGTCACCTCTAGGCATAATTAGTGATTTTTGGGGGGTTGGGAAGATCAGGCATGAATATTTTTGGAAGATCCCCAGGTGTTTCTAAGGTATATGCAGAGATGAGAACCACTGGAGTCAGGCCTTTTTACATTATGGTAGCAAAACAAAGCAAAAACTGGTTTATATTCTGATTGTAGAGCAGTCTTCAGGAAAAGAGAGGCATGACTTGGTGTTTTAACATGACTCCATTGGCTGCTCTCTTGAAAGCAGTTTGCATGGTATTTAAAGTAATACTATCGAGTGTCAGCAAGAGTGTGGGGAGATAAAGAAAGGACATGGATGTGAGTCTTAGGGCATACTAAATTAGAGAAATGATGAAAAACAAATAGTGGCTAATGAAGTAGAAGGAAGACCAGATAACTATGCTGTCTATAATCTAAATTTATAATGTGTTTTAGGCACATACCTATAATCCCAGCAGGGCGGGAAGCTGAGGCTGGAGGATCGCAAGGTCAAAGGCAGTGAGGCCTGAGCAACTCAGCAAGGTCCTATCTCTAAAGAAAATATTTAAAAAGTGCTGGGAATGTTGGTCAGTGGTAGAGTGCCCCCGGGTTCAATCCCCAGTAACAAAATATAATAAAATAAAATGATGAGTTTCAGGAAGTCTAGGAAATAAAATACAAGTCACAACAGGATAGTCTCTGACAAGCAGAGTCTGAGACCAGTTGTTGCATAGGGAATGTTTATTCCTGGAAGGAGCAAAATCTCTGGAAGGAAGAGGAACGGATGGGGCAACCACAGAAGTGGAGCTGAAATGGGGGTCCTATGACAGCCTAGGATGACGGACAAGCTTTTCATCTCTCCCCACAAGAAGTCTTTGAATGTGTGCTTGCCTGTAAAGGGGGTAATCAGAGCCACGCGACTCTGCATTTGAGGACATTCCTTCAGGGTCTGGCAACCAAAGAATGTGGGCTGACATCATTCCTACCCACAGAGGTCACAAGTCTTTTTGAGTAAGAAGCTACTGCATGTGTCATGGTGCCTATTACAATCCATTCCTTGTTTTTATTGCTTTACTCCTATTCAAAGAACAGCTCCTCCATGTTTCCACTCGGCCCCTCTTCCCTGTGGTAAATGGACATAAGGAAGCTCAGTAGAGATAAATCACCATCCATGCTGCTCTAGCTGGTTCTGGGGTCCCAACTGATGCTCATTGTCTCTATTCTACCACACATTCCAGATTCCCTTCAACGGCAGGTGGCATCTCTGATGGTTGTGGTAGTTCATGTTATGTAGGACCCCCCAACCCATTTCTGGTCATTATGCACTTTTCAGGCCAATGTTGCTTTATTTAGTGATACATCATCCAAATTTGGCAAGGGAGTACTAAGCAGCACTGAAGTGAATCGCTGAAATGCCACAAATAGTCCTCTTCGCTCCCTTTGTGTAAAAGCAATCCTGTCAAGATGGTAACTCGTTTTACTTGCTAGTTTGGGGACACAAGAAACCCCAAATTCACAGGGATCAGCTTTAGCTTATTTCTCAGAAGGTTTCTGCTTGGTTCTTGGGAGGAAGTATGCTTACTTGAGCATCAAGACTTCTAATCTTACAGAATCCAGAGTTTTGTGGAGAGAAAGAATAAATTCTTCAAGTGACAATTAAGCCTCATTCTTAACTTTCCCAACCTACGGCTGCAGTAGTAATACCTTATTTGTATATCATCAAATAGGCTCTCTGGTTCTCACACTTGACTCTCAATTGCCTGTTAATTGCTCCTAGCTTTCATTGTCTTTTTCCAGCACTTCAATGGAGCATAGTAATAACTACTTAATTCCATTGTCAATGTAGTTACTGTTTCCCCATATTTTTCAAATATGATAGTTTGAGCCTTCTCTTGCACTGGTACAAAATCACAATCTACTGTAAGTTTTAGCCTTTGGGACATCTGATTGTGTTATGGTTTAGATCTGGAATGTCCTCCAAAAGCTCATGTATTAAAACGATGGTCTCCGATGCAGGAAGTTAAGGGAATGATGGCATCATGAGGGCTGACCTTGTCGGTGGATTAATTGATGTTATGGATGGATCCATTGATAGCTGAATGGATTATTGGGAAGTGGTACTTAGTTGTAAAATGTAGGTCACCGGGGGTGTGCTCTGGAAGGGTTTATCTTCTCCCCAGCCCCTTCCTCGTGCACTCTCTCTGCCTCTTTGCTCCCATAAGCTAATCTGCTTTCCTCCATCAAGTCTTTCCACCATGATGTTCTGTTTACTTCAGGCCCAAGAAATGGAGCCAGTTGACCATGGACTGAATCCTCTGAAACCATGAGGCAGAATAAATTTTTCCTCCTCTAAGTTGTTCCTGTCAGGTATTTTTGCCACGCTGATGAAAAGCTGACTAACACAAATTATACCAGAGTCTATCTGTCCTCTGCCTACCTCAAATGATAGGACCATAATTGCCAGCCAGGCAGTGACTAATCGAGCTGCCAATTTCATTCTTTTGCTTAATTTCTCAGATCACTCCTGATGCGTACCTTTTTACATTGAATTTTCTGGAAGCAAGCCATGAGAAAGTTTGGTGCAAAGGTTGTTTATTAGGGTGTGATCTTGGGTAAAGTAGCTTTATACAGCTAAAGTGAATTTGAAAAGCTGACAAATGAAGTTGGCAGGCAAACAGTATTCTTGGAATTGAAGGATAGACAGTAAAATGGTAGAGAAGTCATAAATAAATGTGTTTGGGGATGGTATTTTGTTCTTATTCTTTTAAAAAATTCAAATCAAATCAAATTCGACATCAGTTTGTCTTATTATATTAGGAATGGGGGCAGATTACATTGCTAAAACGAAGAAACCTACTATGAAAGTGCACTGAAGTGGCTGGAACTTTCTTTCTCACATAATAGTCGAACTTCGCCATCCACAATATTTGTTCAGGCTTGTGTAAGAAAGGATGATTCTCCATTCCATCATTTTATCAGACTGTAGAAAGAGAGAAAACCCTAGGGAGTACAACTCATTCCTGTTAAGGCAATATGCATACACTGCACACTAAATTTTTTCTCATGTCTCAGCATCCGAGACTCTTAATCACTTGGCCAAACCCTGATATAAAGGTTGCTGGGAAATGTAGTTTAGCTGGATGTCCCTGTGCCCATCCACAACTTTGTGAAAAGTTGGGAACTCAAGTTAGAGGTCAATTTAAACTCAGCTATACCTGAACCAGGCAAAATAATCTCTATATTGAAACTCACATTTAACCTTAAAATGACTTTACTGAATTTTAATTATAAGACTAGCTCAAAATAATTTTTTTCATAGTCATATCAAGCACTCACCCCAGAGTTTATGTTAACCACTATGCTGTACTACTAACCTATAATAACATTTTTTTTTAAAAATCCTCTATTGGTTTTTAAATTTTATTTCTTATTTATTTTTATGGGGTGCTGAGGATTGAACTCAGTGCCTCCTACATGGTAGGCAAGCACTCTACTACTGAGCTACAATCCCAGCCCCCTATAATGATATTTGGTATGAGGGAATAAGTTTGCTTTGTAAGTTTTCTTTATCTACTCTCCTGAATCAATGTGTTTCTGGTTTATATCATGGCATTTGCCTCTGAATTATTTTATTTCTGCTGAATTTATTGTAGAGCTTTTGGCACAGTGAATAAGCAATATTAACTGACAGATATATAAAGTGAGACTTTGTCTTGCAGGTCAGTCATTGCTTTTTGTTTGTTAGGTTCAAATTTAAGTCCCATAAAAGTTCAAAACAGGGGATACCCACATATGGTTTTGGCACAGTATTGCTCTCAGAGCAAATAGAAGGAAAAATTATAGCCATAAAATGACTAAAGTTTGTGCTTGATATATTTTTTAATCCTATGGGAGAGTCTTTCTTCTTCTTCATATTCTAAACATTGAACTCCAGTAGTAAGTTGTGCCAAAATTTGGGGGAAAATATCACATTGATCCTATAAGACATATTTTTCAGACTGTAGCAATAGTTTTAGACTTTTTATTCCTTGGTTTAGTAATTTCCATTTTGGGAACTTCAACTCAAAAGAAATAACATTAAACATGAAAAAAAAATCATGCACAAAGCTATTTTTATCAAAACAGTTTCTAATAGTAAAAACTGGAAAGAAATGTGCTATAAGAGAACATTTTAGTAAACATACACTTATTTGGTAGAAAATAGGTAAGCATTAAAAATAACATTTATAACATTGATAAGTATGAGTAAAAATGTAAAAAATCATTATGAGCCATTATGTATTCAGTGTTTAATATATGCCAGGAATTTTTCTATGTACATTATATATGTTAACTCTTTGAATTCTCATACCAATTTTTTTGAAGGAAGTGCTGATGTTACCCTACTATTCAGATGAAGAAATCCATGCATGGAGCATGTGCATCTTGACCAGGATCATAAAGTTAGTAATGTCAGCCATGAGGGCTGAACCCAGACACCAGGGATTCTGAACTTGTGTTCTTAACTGCAATGTGATGTTGCCTTGTGTGTGTAGTGCTTAGGTTTGATGAGGTAAAATTTCATTTTGACTCATTGACGAAAGCATTGATTTCTGCAACTTGAAATTTATTGGCTCATTTACATCAGGTGCCTGGGAGATTTTGGGGAGAGAAACAATCAAGACACCAATTCCTCCTCTCCTAACCCAGTTGCACTGAGGTGGCCCAATTTTAGTAAGGCCCAAGGATTAGACAAGCATAACATAACCCCAGAGGTAAAATTTCAATAAAAGTAGGAGGGAGCATGTGTTAGTCAGCTTTTTATAGCTGTGACCAAAATGCCTGACAAGAGCGACTTAGAGAAAGAAAAAGTTTATTTTGGCTCATGATTTTAGAGGTTCAGTCCATACTCCAGTTCCATTACTCTGGGCTTGAGATGAGGCAGAGAACCATGATAGAAGAACTTGGTGGAAGAAATCTACCCAGCACATGGCATCCAGGAAGCAAAGAGAGAGGAGAAAGGGTCAGGGACAGATATAATCAAAGGTGATACCCTCAGTGACATACCACTTCCAACCGTGATCCCCTCACCTACGTTTCCCAACCAGTATAGTTCATTCCAATTATTTATATACCAAATGGATTAATCCAATGATGAGGTTATATTCCCCACAATGTAATTATTACCTAAAAGCACCCGCTACCCCTGTATCTGTGCTGCATTTGAACCATGCCTTCAAGTCATAAGCTTTTAGAGACATTAAATGTCCAAACCAGAGCAACAAAGGATGATTGAGTGGGCTCTTCCCTGCCCTACAACTACAGATCAAAAGGGAGTTATGTTGTTCTATGATGGGTGACAAAGGGATATGATCTATGTAGGCAAGGCTCATGCTTTAGCAAAGTGGTTTGTGGAGCTGAATCTAGATATTATAATCTTGAGATACAAGCCCAAAGGAGGTATGAAACATTGATGGAAAATTTGACTCATCTCCCACCTTAAAGAAACCCTGTGACATGCATGAAGGGAGGTAACTTCCTCAACAGAATGTTTGGGCCAACCATTAGGTTGGGACCTGTGCAGGATGATGATATATCCCAGCATGGCCTGTGATAACTTTCTCTCTCTAGGTTCTGGTTTAATCACAAGTATTATCTGTTTGAGGAATTGTTTGGAACAGACTGGTAGTTATTCTGGAATCTTCCATCTTCATAGGGGCACATACATATTCAGGCTAAAACAAGAAAAATCACATTTTTTGATAAAATTATGGGTACAGTGTGTGTGTGTGTGTGTGTGTGTGTGTGTGTGTGTGTTTGAGAAAGAGAGAGAGAGAGAGAGAGAGAGAGAGAGAGAACATGAAATCATTCAGACTTAAATATTGAGCCAAGACCATAAAGATAAATAGTATGTTTTCAATAGATGATTAATGATTTGCAGAAGCAAACACTTTATGCAGACAGAAGGAATATGGGAAGAAATACACTGAAATGTTACCATTGATTTTATTTTATGATAGTAGCTCTTAGAATAGTAAAAGTTCTTCTTTATTTTTAAGCTTTTCTTTAAGAAACAAGCATTACATTTCTAATAAAAATAAAGGTAACTAATATTTTTCTACTAATCATTGTTAGGAAAAGACTGATGTTTTTATGATTTTTTTCAGACTGATTTTTTAAACATTATTTTTCTTCTATTATTGCACTCTATTATTTTTCCATTAATTCGATGACCTTTTTAAGAAGACTCAATAGCTATAGAAAAAAAAATGTGTGTATGATTGCTATAAACTAGACATAACCAGCATTTTGCTTGTATAATTCATTGCCTTCTAGCCAGACAACATCAGGACCTTAGGGATACATCAGAGATGTGCATTTACAATCTGCGGACACAGTGAAATCTCAAGGAAATCAGTCCTTTACTCACTTCATCTTAAAATGCCCGAATCAACCATGCATTAAAATTTAGTGGTTCAGGGAAATTCTCACCAATGTCATCTTCATAACCTCTTCCAGAGAGCAAGGATAATTCTATAAAGTTGTTCTCTGCATTTTAACATTGCTTTAGTCTGTGCCTTTGGCATGTGAAAATTAAATTAAGAGAAACAAATTAAATTACCAGGTTCTATCATGTGTTGATATTTTACATTCCTCTAAAGCTAAAAAGATTTAGATTTTGTTTTGAAGGTCTGCTTGGGCTGCTAGGCTGTAGAAAATCACTGAGACAAGTTTGTTCAGCTAGAGAGCAGTCGATGACTTCCCCGCTTCCTTTTCAGACAAATAACTTGTAGATGTCAGTAAACACCTTGCTTTTCCTAAATGCTGATTTCATGGTCCTTGGAAAGGATAATAGAATACAAGCTTCATGGCAAATGCCTGTAAATAAACTGGGGTATATATAAATTTTTGAGTTCAAATAGGTAATAGCAGACCTCTTCTGCTTCATGGAGTAGTGGTCCAATCAGGGTCACCATGTCCCACTGTTCATGTGGTAACAGTCCAAGTCCAAGGAATGCTATTCATCACACTATTTTGTGAATGGTGCAGTGCATCTGGAGAAAATATTAACTGTCATAGTCACCTAGAACATTGTTTTGAAAGCTAGCTGAGTGTAATTCCTTACCTCTCTTTGCTACTGTTGAGCCATGATCATGATGCAAAATTTAAAGAGTACAAAACATATCTGATTGATTGTATTAAGAAAGTTCATCCTATTTTAGTGATTATTTCACATTTTGCTTAAGATTGTACTGACAAAAAGTTGACACTTAAAAATGCCAGCAATTGACATTTTTAAAATATCAGTGTTATTGAGATATAATTCCTATAAAATCCCAGTTTAAAGTATGCAATTCAATAGTTATTATAGAATTTTCACAAAATTGTAAAACCTTCATCATAATTTCAGAAGACTTTTTACTATCCCCAAATGAATCTCACTCTATTAGTAGTTATTCATTTTCTTCCAAATACCTGATAGCCCTAGAAAACTCCTAATCTACTCTTCATCTCTCTATATTTGCCAATTCTGGGCAATTTATGTAAAAAGAATTAATTGTGTAATAGGTAGTATTTAGTGACTAATTTTTTTTCATTTAGCATAATGTTTTTCAGGTACATTCACTTTTTAGTGTGTATCAGTACATTATCCCTTTTTGTTGCTCCATAATATTTCATTGCATGGGTATACCACATTTATCAGCTCATCACTTTATGCATGTTTGTCTTACTTGTTGACTACTATAAATAATGATGCTGTGGACATGTATGTACAATAGTTTGTAAATTAAAAAAAAAATTGGGGTCATATGCCTAGTAGTGGAAGTGATGAGTGAATGCTAACTAGATGCTTGACATTTTGTGACACTGTTAGATCATTTTGAAAAGTGCCTGCACCATTTTCAATTTCCCTAGCACCCTGTGATGGTCCCATCTTCTCCACAACCCCAATAACAGTTTTCATTATATATCTTTTTTTTATTATGGCGATCCCATTGTGTACAAAGTTGTATCCCAGTGTGCTTTTGGTTTGCATTTCCCTTATGGTTAATAATGTGCTTGTTGGAGATTTATCAACCTGTTTTGGAGAAATATCTATCTGTTCAGCAAACAACTTTTAAATACTTCTCAAACAACATCTTTATAGAAACTTGAAAGTCTCAAATTTTATAAGTGTGACAAATCTTAGAATTTTTCATTCTGTCTTTAATATTCTATCATCTTACGTGGTGCAAAATGTGTACAGAGCTCATAATACCCTTCCCACTGGGACATAAGCTCCAAGAAAACAAGGTTTAGTCATTATTGAGTTTTTAGCAATTAGTAGAGTGCTTCTAAAATAATAGCTACTAAAAATTATTTGATGGATAAGTGAACAGAGACATATTCTACTTTCGTAGGATTGATTAAATAACATTTTTTATGCCCCCAGACTGTATTTACTATAACATAATTAAAAGTAATGTTAAACTTTAAGTGCCTCAAACTTAACTAAAGATAATTATTATTGACCCAAAATACACTTATTTTGAAAGAAATACCCAACCAACCAGAAAAAGAATATGACTCAGATCAGATCATTCAGATGTTTTTCAAATATTTCTTTATTTCTATAATTAGGCCACATTCAACAAAGACTTAGCAGGAAACTTCTAGGTAAATGCCACAAATAATTGGAGGCAAGTGCTCTGCTGTTGAAGTGACACTCTGGACTTCCTGACCCTAGGGATTCTAAGCAATTTCTTCTGTAGGTTCTGCAGAACTGAAAGAGGAACACCAAAATGCCTGCTCACCCTTGCTCCTTGTTCAGTAGGAATGAGTGAAATGTCGTTTCTACAGTCTTCAATAAGCAATGATGAGGAAAGCAGGCATCACAGAATGAATTGTGTCCCTGTAACTTCATGAATAAGTCCTTACCCACAGTACTTCAGAATGTGACTGCATTTGGAGACTGAGCATTTAAAGTGCCAAATAAGTAAAATTACATCATTAGGGTGGACCCCAATTCATTATGATTGGTGATCTCATAGGAAAAGATGACTGGGACAAAGATACAGAGGAATGATCATGAGAATACAAAGGGAAACAGATGATCATCTTCAGGTCGTGGAGAGAAGCCCCAGAAGAAATCAACCCTGCAGACCCTTGGCCTAAGGCTTCTATGCTCTAGAATTATGAAAAACTACTCTTGTTTACACCACCTAAGTAGGGTACTTCTGTGTGAAATAAACTAAGATACATGATGAATGTACGTTGGATGAAGGTGAGAGAGGATATCTGTAACTGATGTGCGGTGCTATTTGCTTTCTACAAGGAGGATTAGAGACAGGCAGGCAGCTGAGATAGGGTGCATCTACCTAAACAGATGAATTTAGAGAAGAGCACAACTGTTCTTTATCTTTTTATTAAACACTTCCTCAATATCTCTTTGGCTGAGAGACAGGACGATTTTTTCTAGTTATAAAGACCACATTTGAAATCAAACGGCAAGGTAGGTATTCAAAATGAAAACTGCAAACTTTCTAAATTCAGCATTTGAACACAGTGGTGAATGTCTATAGAGTCAGTATGGATTTTTTTTATTCCTTCTTCTTAAAAAAAAAAGAAAAGAAAATTTTGCCCTTAATTATTTCCTCTGGCATTAAGAGTTATTCACATATGAAAAACACATCCTGGTAGCAAATTTTTAAATTTTATTATAAAATATGCATAACATTAAATTGACCTTTAATGAAATTAATTTAGAAAAAAATATTTTCTAATCATTTTTTTTAAATCAAAAAAAGAACTTTTTAATTTTTTTGGTTAGTATCTTGTATGGAATTCTCTGAGAGTTTCAAATGATGTCTAAAAATTTTCTAGCACCCTTTTCTCTACAAATAGGACTCTAATTCTTGCTTTGAGTGTGGGATATTTTCTCTTGATGGCAGAAGTGAAATGAGTACCTAGGTCACAAATGACACTGAAGTTTTCTCCTTGCTCCCTCTTTAGGGTCAATCTCTGGATGTATCTCACTCCCATGTCATGAAGATCCTTAAACATCCACATGGAGAGGACCACATGTGAGAAACTGATGCCCCAAGCTAACAGCTATGTGAGTCATTGTGGAAGCAGATGACATGTCATCAGCCAATACCTTAACTTCGACTTCATGAATCATCTGAACAATTATCACAGAAGGAAGCTGGTCCCAGATCACTCACTCTCAAAAAACTTTTAAAATATAGTTACTTTAAAGTTGTTAAGGTTAGGTGTTGACAGGAACTGAAGAGCTGAGCAAGACAAAAGAAGGGGCACAGGGGTCCAAACTTGGTGCAGTTAAGGACATTTATTATTGGAAAGCACAGCATTTTATAGTTTACAGTTGGTTCCCAACTGTGGAATGCAACCTTGAGGTTAGGCAGACAAAATACTAAAATATCTTTTTAAAAACAATGCTACATTTACATTTATATCCTTAACCTTTATCCTAGATCTATACTAGCAGCTAAGCATAAGATAACAGGAACATTCCTCCAAATAACTTCACCACAAGGGAAAAGCATGAACCATGTCCACAGTCTCTACAGGAACTTATGGCAATCTGACCACGTCAACTGAGCATGTCCTGAGAACGCTCTGCTGTTCGTGCTTACTGTGGCCTCCCACAGTAAGTGGAGGACACTAACTCTTTAACATCTGAAGCTCCACCACAGTCCTTGAGATCTCAGACAACTCCATCAGTTAGGGGTGATTTGTTACACAGCAATGACTAGCTAATACAAGTACCAGTACATAAAATAGCTTTTAATGGAACTGCTGCTTTTTAATAGAATTAGGGAAGAACTTGGAAAAACTCATCTGTTTCAGCCTCTCCCTCACCTCCAGCGTTAGTTTGTGAAACATCCTCAATGTGGCCATATTGACTTATGGAATGCAGCCTGACTTATTTCTGCAGAAACCACTTTGTACTCTTGAGTTTATGATTCAATTTAATATCATTTGCTGAGTCATAAATATCTTCTGAAAGCAGAAAAAGGAAGAGTCTTAGCTAACACATCATAATAACTTCTCCTAACCTGTTCTTTAGTATCCAAGAAGAGAGATTACCTACAGACTGAAGAGATGTATCTTCCTTTCCCAGAGTTTGAACTCAGACGTAGGTTCTTTGATATGCTGCAAACTATGTGTGGTTGTACAAAACGCACACGTAGGTGTATATATAGCTTGGAATTATAATTATTCATTTTTAAGATTCTTACTTTTAGTCTAAGAAAGCTATCTGGTTGTAACAAGACCAAAATTGAATGCCTAGTATGCCACTTTCCAGTAATAGGAATTTTGTAAAAACTATTCATCTGTTTTTAGGCATTCAGGGTTTTTAACTATAAAATAAAGATAGTATTTACATTTCAAATAATTATCAAGATTATATGATATATTTTTGATAAAATATGTATGTGTATGTCAAATAATTTGTGTCACAAAATATATAAATATTTCTAAATTTCTTCATAGCCATTGCTTTTTAGCTTTTCCATAATAAAAAAAATCAACTCAAATAATAATTTATATTCTTCTCTCCTTCCTGTCTTGTACAAAAATAGTTTAAAGCTAATATAAAATAAATTCAGGTACTAAAAGGAACCACATAGCAAGGATTTTTGATTAGCTTTTGTTGCCTTTTGTTCCTATGGTTTGTTACTTCTATTTCCATTTTTTAGGCTTTATTATATGTATGGGATTTTTAATTTTTGATAAGCTTTCTCAAGTCCTTTCTATAAGTAGAGAAGACATATAATTAAATGAATGAAAAGACTTTGGTTTCCTAGGTTTCCTAGGCAATCGGATTAATAGGAAATAAATTCTAAATCACCAATCCAGAACATTTGAGATTCTTTATACCTGCCATATTTTCTTGAACATCCTTAGTGGTTGAGAATGAGAACTATCACTAAATTTCACAAGACTCTCACAGGCTTAAGAATAATGCATTCATATAAACTTATTTCTAAGTCTTACTGTCAAGGACCATAAAAAACTTCCTATTAGTCTTTTGCCCAGGGCTATTCATGAGCTAAGACAGTACTGACTCAAGACTTCAGCCAGAGATTTAATGTGAATCAACCCAAATCTGAGTAAGATAGGTGATCTGGATTATAAATCCTTCTGAAGATCTATTCTTCTCTACTCTGCTCTTAGGATTTAATGGTTTTCTTCCAGAGACAAATACTTGGTGCTTATTTAATATATTTTCTATTCTTCCCTCTGTTACCAGCTATTTATTTCAGAGTGCATTTACTAGATATCCTTGCATAGATTCAGTTATAATCACTTATAAAAAAGAATATGTAGAAAGAAACGAGAGGATTTTAGGTTTCCCTACTTCTCATATGAGATTAAAGTAATTTTTGTCGTTTGATACAAAACCTAGTTGTATCCCATTTGGTAGTATTTCAGATAATTTCACATTACATATTAAGTAAGCTCCAACTTCTGTGATACCACCATTGGCATGGAAGAAGCTGAGAGACTAAGAACACATTGTTGTACCAAAGCTTACATTTTTTTTTTTGAGTTAATGTGGCTGCCTGGGAGCTAAAAGCTGCTTTTCTCCATTTCATAAATCACATTTAAGTAGCAGGGCAAATGTTCAAAAAACAAAATTGTTACCACAGGTAGATCTTGCTTAAAGGTATTCTGATGTGTTTTCATTTATCTAACTAAAAGAGTCTATGTAAAAACAAAGCAAAGTGAACTATTTTAGGATATGATAGGTTTTTAAGTATAAATGGTAATTTGTAAACAGTAAAATAACAATATGGTTTTTAACAAAAGATCCAGGAAGAAGGGATCCCATAGTGGAGGAATTTCTAGAAGCTACAAGACAGAGAAAATTTGATGAATCCCATATTTTAGCAGAACTGAGAAAGCAGTGATCTGCATAGAGGAAATGAGAGAATTTCCCAGGAAAACCCTAGAAAAACATGATGATTAGAGGCAGCATGGTCTGGAAGAGCGAGAGGGCTAGTGAATAGGGTCATTGATCATTGCTTCCCTGCCCAAGCTTTCTGGGAGGGCGGCTACTCTTTATTCCCAGTTTAAAATCTGAACCCAGTTCTGCAGATAAATCTTGCACTTCATTGCATGACACTCTCTTAGTGAGTTTTGGGGCATGGAAAGCATTGAGCTGTGCTCCATTTAAGTTTAAGATCAGATGTTAAATTTCCAGTGCTATAAAGGAAACTTCCCTTTCCTAAAGGAAATTCAGAAGCTATATTTCTTTCTTTCATTACTCCCCCAAATAACTTGTGCCTTGTGTTCTTCACTTACTGCTTGAAAGACAAGACATTTTGCTTAGATGTTGGAAATATACTTTAGCTTCCAATATGAATCAAACTAAAATTTCCTTCAGATGTACCTGCAATGAGCAAATTGTATGTGTATAATGACTCATAATGAGATGCATATTATGCTCTTTGCGCACCCCCCCCCACCAAAAAAAAAAAGGAAAGAAAACAATGGAGTAATATCTAATGTGCTGAAGGAGAAGTGTTTTGAAGCTAGAATGTAATACAAGGGCGAATAGGTGAGAAATGATGGCATGTTGGAGCAGAATATTAGCAGCAAGAGCTGTAAGAAGAGATTCTAGGTATGTTTTGAAGAGTTATTGGGTGTAAGAGAAGGGTAAATATAAAGTTAAGAATACTTACTCCTGTGGAATATAAAAATGTTAATCTATTAAAAGTAGAGAGGGAAAGTTAGGGATATACCTCAGTTGGTAGAGTGCTTGCCTCACAGGCACAAGGCTCTGGGTTCAATCCCCAGCACCATAAAAAAAAAAAAAATGGTGGGATAACCAGGGATTGGGGAGGGTAATGTGGGGATGGCACAAGTTTGATTAGTGGGTACTAAGTCACAATTAGAGAGGAGAAAGAAATTCAGATGTGCTCTTGCACACTACAGTGAGAAATGATGGCAATAATGTACTGTGTATTTAACAAAGTTTGAAGAAAGGATTTTTCATGTTTTCACCTTCAAGGAACGAGAAATGTTTTAGGATAGATATGAAAACATCAACATGGTCTCCTTATTAGCATGAATAAAATTAAACATAACAACTATAAATGCTGACACGGATGCCAGGAAACTGGATCTTATCGTTCATCACATGTGGAAATGTTAAATGGTACAGTCATTCTGAAAAGAGTTTAACAGTTTCTTAACTAACCAATCATGTAACTACCGTATGACTCAGCAGTTGCATTTTTGAACACTTATCACAGAGAAATGAAAACATATGTTCATACTAAAGCCTGTACATCAATGTTAATAGGGATTTGTTCATAATAATGAAAAACTAAAACAACCCTGATGTCCATCAGTGAATAAACGGGACATCATGGTATGTCCATACCCATAGTACTTCACAGCAATACGGAGAAGCAAATTGATACAAGCAACCACTTGGATGAATCTCTAGAGAATTATGCAGATTAAAGTGAGCCAACACTGAAAGGTTACATGCTATATGTCCCTTCGTAGGTCTTCCTTCTAATGACAAGATTGTAGAGACAGCAGATTAGTGATTGCTTAGGGGCTAGAGAGCGGGGTAGGGCCATGAATGAAATGTTTCTTCTTTAAAAACATAAACACAAGTGGTTATATTTATAAAGGCAGTATGATGGATCCTTGTGGTGATTTAAATGTTCTGTACCTTGATGGTGTCAATGTCATTATCCTAGTGGGGATTCTGAACTGTAATTTCACAATATTTTACCATCTGGTGAAACTGGACAAAGGGTGCACAAGACCTCCCTGTTTATTTCTTAAGACTAAATGGGAATCTGATATTAATCAGAAATAAAAGGCTTAATGACGAAACAAAGGGAAAATGCTTGAGTATTTGTCTATAGGCTGATGTTTAATAGACTCATGTAATGCACAATAGAACCACCCACATTTCTCAGCAATAAGGAGGTACTGACTCAACACATATCTAATAATACAACTTGAAGTTCAGACATTTATTCATATATCAAGCCCAAAACTTAAATCGTCTCCACAGTTGTGTATGGTCTAATCATAGAACTCTGCATAGTAGTTAGAAGAGATTCTGTGTAGCACAAGGACAGTTAAAAGCAAAGCCACAAATTGGACACATCAGTTTTGGAGCCAATTATATGGTTGTGGTTTGAATATAAGGTGTTCCCTTAGAGTTCATGTGGGAAACAATGCAAGCATGTTCAGAGGTAAAGTGTTTATAAACTCATCAGTGACTTCATCCACTTGAATGAACTGACTGGGTAGTAACTGTAGGAAGTATAATGTTGTTAGAAGAAGTAGGTCACTGGGATCATGCCTTAGGGTTTATATTTTGTCTCTGGTGAGTGGACCTGTCTCTGCTTCCTGGCTGTCGTGAACTGACCAGCTTTCTTCCACTAGGCCCTTCCACCGTGATGTTTTGCCTCACTTTGGGCCCAGAGCTATGAAGTCATCCCACTATGGGATAACCTCTGAAACTGTGTGCCAAATCTGTTCCTCCTGTGTGTTGTTCTTGTTGTCTCTTTTGGTCACAGTGATACAAAGTCAACTAAAACATAAAACCAACATACTTACTCATTTTAATAATTAATAATTTTATAGAGATAAAGAAAATTTAATGTATTATTTTTGTCTTGTGCAAATTAGATCTGGGTCTATTTCACGGAATACTTATTTCCCTTTTGTGCTTACAGTGACGTTAAGGACAAGGAGATAATTTATAATACAAGACTTGTTATTGGCTTCATCATGTGAATGGGCTCTTTCTGTCTTTATAATTCTGCTAATTCATTATTCAGATGGCTAAAAGTCTGTACATTGATTTTCTTTTAATGCACTTTACAGTTATTTTGGGGCTTTCCTAAGTTAGTGTTCATTAATACATTTTCTATGTTATATGGTAAGATTCTCAAAAGAGTTATCATTTCTGTTCTCTAATTTGTATGGCCAAATGCAGAGGTAACTGCTCTCTGTTCCATGGATGCTCAATAATGAGTATAGCTGGCTCTTATTATTCTGTCAGCAGAGATTACATACTTTATAAACAACCTTCCAAACTAGGTCGCATGTTTCCTAATGGCTTGGTTTTCCTGCCCAATACTATACTTCTAAGATCAAAATTTTTGCTGCAAGTAAATGTCAGAGTCTGTGTGCAGCTAAAAGCCTTTCTGTGCACTGACCATTTTGGACTCCATGAGCTGCCAAGTGACTTCTATAAGCAGTTTTGCTGGCATAAGCTGCTCCTGGGCCCACCTGACAAGCACATGCAATATCCCACCCTGTACGGCTCTCAGTCTCTTGGCTCTTAGTAGCTGTCACCAAAGGTACCTTAGACTTGGCGGAGGATGATTACCCCAATAACTCCAGCCTATGTAGGAGTATTTCTTGTTTAGGAATTGAATTATCTTATGCAAGTAAAGTATTGCGTATTTTGGATCATTCAAAAGAAACTACAAATTGGATTAAAGGATAATAAAATATGAAGTGATCTATTTATTTTGGTTTTGAGTGAGGGCTCAATAATTGCTGACTGAAAATTTGTTTAAATTATACATAGGCTAAACTGCACAAATTAAGTACTGAAAATAAAAGCAAGGCATAAACAGTGGACAGGGAAAAGTTTGGCATTCAACTAAACAAAGCTATAACTTTTAATTAATTTTCTTTTTAATATGCTTCCCGGTCAATTATTGTCATAGGATCATTTTAACATAGTCTGTTTCTTATTTATTTGGTTTTTCTGGGCCATGCATCTTTTATGTGCCACCCCATCCACTTTGGCTTCATTCTGTAGCTTCTAATGTGATTTATGAAGTTCTGTAATTAATAAAATCTCGAAACAATGGGGGTTATGTTCTGAGGGTTTCAACAATGATGATTTTTATCTTAAAGGTAAAAAAAATGCAGGTGAGAGTGTAATGAGATACCAAAAAAAAAAAAAAAGGAGATTGTTTCTAAGGAGACACATGCAATCATTTCATTTAAGATCTGTTGTTTCAAAGATGTAATTTTGCAGTGTTTTGAGCCCCCAAATGCTTGAAGTTAGATTTTCCCCTTTGAATCTCCTTCTGTCTGATCTAGATATGTCAGCTAAACAGAAAACTCCCTATGGAAGCTTGTTGTCACCATAGCAACCAGATCACAGTTTTCAGTGCCTGTGAAATGAAGTGCTGACATGTATTCCTGCTCAGGGTGCTAAGTGGAGGTTTGTTTCACTAATTAGGTGGCAGAAATAATCAATTTCTTAATGATTAACGATGTCACAAACTCCGCAGTAGACAAACTTGAAAAACTTTCTCAACAAGCACTTCACATCTTACAGGAGTGAAATGATAAAAATGATTTTTAAATTATTTGGTCAACTAGGAGAAAAAGTATTGTCCCCTTCATACCCTTAAAATGAATTGAACACTGTTCTAGCTTTTTTAGAGGTGAACTTACATAGACGTAGAAATAATTTTGATGAAATCCTTCCAAATATCAAATGGACCAAAGTCTCTTAGAGCAAGTGGGAAGAGCCACAGAATAATACCTAAATGTGGAACCCTCAGTTCAGAGACATAGTAGTGACAAGGACAGTTGGCATAGTGGATTGTCCTTAGATGGTGGGCCAGCTTTTACAACTATCAGGACAGTTGTAAAAGTTGTCCTTTCCACTCTGCTCCTTGGTCCTCAAGGAAGGAAACTTCTTGATATTTTTATTGTTATTTTTCCATCTCTTCTTCTGTCCTTTTCTCAAACTTTGCTTTTATAAAAGCACAGGGTCTGTTATCTAGAAAAGGAAATAAAGGAAAACCTAGTGATAAATGCTGAATTTGGTACTCAAGGAGAAACATATTCTCTTTTTAATCATGTGTGCCTACTTGGGCAAACACCTTCCTTGAATCTTTTTTCTACTTTGGTCAAGGTTAGGAGAAGGGAAATGCTGTTCTTGGGATGTACCTTGAGATGTAAATAACCTTTTCACACGTTGATGAGACAACTAATATGGCACTTGGCACATGGTATGTACAATATAAGGAAAGCAGTGTTAAAAATAAAAGTGATCATGGTGGACTAATACAGTAGATACATATGCTGTCATGATATGGAACAGGCAATACCAAGTGAAATTACGCAACGACGTATAGGCATGGGAAATACCATTGGGCAGGCTGTACATGTTTCAAGAATTCAGGGAACAGAGTGATTACTTTAAAATAGATTGGATGCATAACTTGTTAAGAAAACGGGGCATTTTAGTGAACACAGGAGAGTTTAGAGGAACATTCTTGAGGTCATAATTACCTAAGAAGTTGGAAGCAGGGAATGAATGAGTTTTGTATCAAGGAAATGTCAACTAAATTGGCAAAACGGTTGGTATGGGGGGTCATGTGCAAAGTTGTTTAGATCATTTGCTTTACTCTGGTCAATCTGGCTATTCTCTTCTCTACTCCTGGACTGAATAAGTTATTCTGCCTCTCTAGGTGGGCAGGATCCTTTGCTATGACTTCATTGGAATCTGATGTGAAGCTGAGGGGTTGGGTAAGGAGTAATGCCTTACCAAATATAAGATCACCTCTTGTTGGTCAAAACAGATTCTCTGGGACAGGCCACAGCCTATTGTATACCTGCAGTGGAGAGCCCAAGCAATGGAGGGTCTGAGTTATCTGTAGTGTCCCAGATGCATGATGAGGCTTACATATTCCAGATCCTTTCTAACTGCATACCATGCTAAGCTCAAACCCAGCAGTTGTCCAATTGAGATCATGCCGATTGAAGGCAATTATGTAGAGTTGAATGTGTTTTTATCCTTTACTGTCATTATGTATGTGGTTTGAAAGATGTTTTAACAAAAGCCCAAAGTTCATGATCTAGAAAAGGAAATAAAAAGGAAGCAGGTGGTACCCTTTGGAGAATGATTGACTGATGTATTCATTCCCTCATTCACACAAACATTTCCCACAAAAACTTATGGAGCCACTACTCTGTAGCCCAGAGTTGCCTCACACTGGGAGGGCTGATTTGAATAAGGCAAAGGGCAGGTTAGAATCATCCTTTCTAGACTATCCTTACTGCATTCTAGAATCACTCAACTTTATTAATACTTATGGAGAATGGTACTGCTGTGAGTTAATCTCTGAAGGGAAATGGAATAAATTTGTTGAAAAAGATCTGTCAGCACTCATCCTTTTCAGACATTGTTAAGAAGCATTAAGATCCATTGTCTGGATTTCCACTTGGTGATTTAACTGAGAATTACCATTTGTGTATTTTCAATAGAAGAACCACCCAAAGAAGCTCAATAGGGCAGAAATCACTCTCATTTACTTTGATGAGGTAACAGAAGAGGTTTTGAAAATTCTTGTGGGTACATTCACCCTTGCTCATGCATTCCTGGGCCTCACAGTTGCTCCTATAAAAAAGGGTCAAATGGTGACCTGGACAGCAAGGCTACAAGAGCCACACAGACAATGGCATAATTAGCCTTTGGCTCCACGTTGTGTGTGTCTTGTTGGAAGCGGCATCATGCACCCACAGGAATCTACAGCAGAGATCAGCAAATTCTTTAGGCTTACAAACACATTTTTTTTATCGAGGCTTTGTCTTCTCTTCTTTTATCAAAATTAGTGTGACAAGTACTTAGACATGAACATTTAAAAATACCTTTTTATCATTTCAATTAATCTTCCTAAATTAGAGAGTAGGTTTCCCAATTTTCAAAAATTTAATTGCCAATTGTTACTGCTCTACGTGTTGAAACACGAGGGGACAGTGAACTGCCACTACTTACAGAGGCATTCTGATTGATTCCTAGCTCTCCTCCTATCAGGACACCATTGCATTTCACTGAAGAGCTGAGTGTTTGTCAGAATATCGTCAAAAGCAAGCATTGCCAAACCTTGCTACCTGTGACTTCAATATAAAGGGGATCTTTTACATTGGAAAGTCTAGTGGTAGGTGATCCCAAGGCCAGCTCAGGAGCAGTAGTTGGTGCCCTCTCTTTGATTTGCTTCTCCCTTCCTTGTGACTGGGAGGGGAAGGAGCACTGCCCTGCCTCACATCCTTACAGGGGTCGGTCTTGGCAGGAATTTAGATAGCTGGAGGTAAAAGGGTTTTCTTTGTATGCTTTTCAGGGAGGAAAAATCATCCCATGGCACCGGCCATAGATTTACTTACTTTCACTGGCCAAAAGCTGAATCCCTTGTTTATCCTAAAACCAGTTACAGAAAAGGGAAATGTAATTTTAATGATCTGCTTAGACCAACAGCAATCCATTCCTTAGGGCTGGGCACATAGCTGCTCAAACCAAATTGGAATTCTGTTAGCAAGGAAGTGAAAGAAATGGCTACTGTGAAGGTGGTGAAGGATGTCAGCTCTTGGACTCTGGTCTAAATAAATGTCTTTTAAAATTGTCACAGTTTTAGTTCTTCACAAATATGCCATATTGGCCAATAATATTTGTATGGTTTCACATTTTTACAGGGATTCAAAAGACATTGCTCTGTCATTCATTGCTTCTAACCACCCACCAGAGGAGAAAGCCTTTCATTATCATTATTTCAGTGATGAGGAAACTGAAATTTTGCTGGATGAAGCAACTTTTTCCATGTCTGCACAGCTCAAATAAGCAAATGTGATCCAGATTTTAATATGTCTTCTTATTGCAATCTGATATTCCTTTTTGAACTATTCCATCAGAGTCTTCCAGGATGCTAGTAAAAGTACCACTGTTTCCACCCACCATGACTATCTATGATTAGAAGAGAAGGTGTTTGACTTCATCTTGGCTTCAAGCTACTAGAGAATTATGAGTTTATAAACAAGGAGGTTTATTGCCCCATAAGACCACGAGGGCTCCATTAATTGATTCAAGGAAAATTTATTAAGCATCACATTTACAAAGAACTGTATTAAGTTATGGGGATAACATAGCAGACAAGACATTCATGGTCACTAGGGCTTAGCATCTGAGAAAGATGATGAGACATTAAGCAATCTATCACATTAAAATGTGACTGCATGCTCTGAAGGGGAGGTAGAGGGTGTGTTGAAAGCTCTTAGTCAAAGCATTAAACCCAGTCATTGGGAAAGGCAAAGATTAGAAAAACATCTTGAGTTATTCCTGTTAATCTGGTACTTCAAAAGTCAAAAGGAGAAAGAAGATGGCATTTAATATACAGTAGTTACACAATAAACACTTTCATGTCTTTTTAAAAGCACCTCAGTTAAGATGTAATCACATAATATGCAATTCACCCATTTATAGTATATAGGTCAATGGCTTTTAATATATCCTCAGAGTTATACACTCATGACCACAGTTACTTTTAGAACAATTTAATTAGCCCCCAAACAAACCTCACACCTCATTCATCAGTCCCTAAAATCCTTCTGTTTCCAGCTACCTCTACCACCTCCTCAGGCATAGGCAATCACTAGAGTACTTTCTATGATGCTACATCTGCCTATTGTATACCTTCATATAGTGGAATCAGGCAACATGTAATCCTTTGTAGCTGGATTATTTTAATTAGCACAATTATTTTCAAAGTTCTTCTGTATTGCAGCGTGTTTCACTACTTCATTTCTTTTCTTGCCAGATGACATTCCATTTTTTTGCATGAAATATATTTGATTTACTTATTGAAAGAATTCCCCACGCAAAGACACTTCGCCGGGAGAATTCCAATTTTATTGCAAAAAGCAGTGTGCTTATATAGAACTAAGGGGGAGATGGTAGGGCTTAGATAAATGGCAGGCAACCCGCTTATTGGCAAGTTCTTTCAGATATCAGCTCTGGAGCCCAGGAATTAGTTCTCATTGGGGCTAAGGTTCCCCGCCAGCAAGATTTGAAATTGGCACCGGCGAGAGAGTTCACACGGGCGGGAACTTTTCGCGCCACTGCAGAAAAGAAGAAGGTAGGAAGAAGAAGTCCTTAGGCGCCATGTTGGGGTTTTTCTCTGGGGTATGGCTGCCGTTTATACTTTTCCCAACACTTATCAGTTAATGGACATTTGAATGGATGGATTTCCCTGAACATTCATGTGTAGACTTTTTTTTGGTAGACCTGTTTTCATAAACACCTAGGAGTGGAATTGTTAGATCATATGTTAACACTACATTCAACATTTTGAGGAGCTGCCAAGCTGGTTTTCAAATCCATAGCACTATTTTAGATTCTCATCAGCTATGTATGTCTGACGGTTCCAACTTCTCCAGTCCTTCTCAGTGCTTTTGTGTTTATTTGTACATTTTATATAGCCATCCTAGTATGCATAAGTGTGGTTTTGATATAAATTTTTTTGATATAAATTTTTTTTTATATAAATTTTCTTATTTGCTAGTGAAGTGAAGCCTTTCCTCCTGAGTATATTTGAATATCTTTCTTTGGGAAATAACTGTTCAAATCCTGTGTCCATTTTTATGTTGAATTATTATTTTTTGTTTAACTGAAAGAATACACTATGTGTGTGTGTGTGTGTGTGTGTGTGTGTGTATCTGCCCACAGACTTTCAGCAAGAGAAAATATATGTATATATGTATATATATGTATACAAATTTTTTCCTGTGGGCATATGATTTATACAAATTTTCTCCTGCTCCTTGAGTTGTCGTTTCACTTTCTTATCAATGTCCTTTGAAGCTTTTTAATTTTGATGATGATTGCTTATTTGTTTTTGTTGTTTCTTGTGTTTTTAGTGTCACATATAATGAACCATTGTATAGTTTAAGACCACAAAGATTTGTACGTATAATTTCTTCTAAGGTTTATCATTGTTTTATAGCTTCTAAGATTCATACTTTTGTGATTACTCTTACAGTGAGATCTTTGATTATGTTTTCAGCTACTTTATGAATAAGGTCTAAGTTGGGATGCCTTTTGAATGACTGAGATTCTTCTTCCTGTCAGCCTATACTCTTCAAAATACAGTGTATTTATGAAAAGCATCTGTATCACATAGGATCTGGTTAGAAACAGAAATGCTCAAGTCCCCATCCCACTCAATCAGAATCTTTGGGGGTATAGCTCAAGAACCTGCATTTCCACAAATCCACAGGTGATTCTTTTAGTCTTTAAAACTTGACAAGCACTGCCTGAGACACCATCAAACAGCACTCACACTCCCGCATGCCCTCCTGCCCTCTAGCTCCGGAGCTGGAGGGTATTTCTTCAGTTCTCCTTTTACATTTAAATAGCAGACAGCATAGAATTTGCAGGGAAATGCATGGCATTAGAGCAGATTATGCTAAGTGAAGCTAGCCAATCCCTAAAAAACAAATGCCAAATGTCTTCTTTGATATAAGGAGAGTAACTAAGAACAGAGTAGGGACGAAGAGCAGGAGAAGAAGATTAACATTTAACAGGGATGAGAGGTGGGAGGGAAAGGGAGAGAGAAGGGAAATTGCTTGGTAATGGAAGGAGACCCTCAGGGTTATACAGTGGAGGAGGTAGAGAGAGAGGAGGGGAGGGGAGGGGAGAGGTGGGGAGGGGGGAGGGTGGAGGATAGGAAAGGCAGCGGAGCACAACAGACACTAGTATGGCAATTTGTAAATCAATGGATGTGTAACTGATGTGATTCTGCAATCTGTGTATGGGGTGAAGGTGGGAGTTCATAACCCACTTGAATCAAAGTGTCGAATATGATATGTCAAGAAATTTGTAATGTTTTGAACAACCCACAATAAAAAATTAAAAAAAAAATAAAAAAGAATAAAAAATAAAAAAATAAAAAAATAAATAGCAGACAGCAATTCTCAGCAGTCAGTACAGGGTCTTTCAGAGAGTTATACTCTTTCACTGCATTTCATACAGGAGTCTAACTTGCTGAAATCAGATTTTGTTTTCATAGGATTTAAACACGGGCTCAAATTTTTGTTCAGGAATTATCTTTCTGTGGACTAACACAGGCCTGTTGATTCTAATTTTGTAACCTCTGATTTATCACAGACACACATACGTTAGGTTTAAAATTCTTATTTCAGAGGCTGGGGTGTAGCGCGACAGTAAAGAACTTAACTAGCAATGTGAAAGGCACTGGGTTCAATCTGTGGCACTGAAAAACAAAAGAGAAAACATTTATTTCAATTTTATTAGGACATAAAAAATAGTTTTGGTGAAATGTCCATTCTGAGAAAAATCAGTTCTTTTATAAATATCCTTTAATCTGAAAACTTAAAATACACACACACACACACACACATATAGAGAGAGAGAGGGAAAGAGAAGAGAGGAGAGAGAGGAGAGGGAAGGGAGATAGAGATAGTTCTACGTTTATCAGAGCTTAGCACTGTATTCTGTTAGATGCTATAAGAAAGTTAGCTCTTTATTTGAGTGTGTGTATGTGTGTGTATTTATTTATTTATACTTAGCAAGCAACAGAGCAGTAAATAAAACTCAGGAAAGACAATTTCAGAGTATGTGATTTTGAGTTCATGCTTTTAATAAAGGAAAACATTCAAATACTAAGGAGAATTGAACTTATGCATGAATTCTGTATGTGATGTGGTTCTTCAAATAACAGATTAAAAGCACCCTATCTCCTGAAGACATGTATAATTTGGTAACACTTAAAATAATCATTTGAGACTATATAATATTGATGCTTTGAATATTCTTTTACTTTATTTCTAACACACACACACACACACATATGCATACTAAAATAAACCGTGCAGATCACCCCACTCTAATGTATATTTAGGACATATTCTATCCTAGTCCATCATACAGACCCACAAAAGGAGTGAATCACCAGATTACTGCTTAAACTGTTTATATTGGTCTTACAGTTGGAGCTTTGGGACATGGAGATTATAATAATTGCAGGTTAAGCCAAAATTCTGTGTGGATTGATATTCACATCATGTCCTTTGGGGAAATTTCAACTCTTTTCTCTGTTTTTAGAGAGAAAAGCAAGTCATTATTGCACAGATGGAAAAACCTGGCCTATGTGGGATGTCCCCTCCCACTGCCAAAGATTAACAATACATGTACAGTTGTTCCTACCAGGTGTAGGTTTAATCTCAGGGGAAGTTTTTGTATGCATGATGTACATTTGTAAAAAAATAAACATTTGTGGCTTTCTGCAGAGATGAGATGTTTTTAAGAACTTGAATTTTATAGGCACATAGACTTGGCACTAAATTCAGTCTCTATCATCTCTAGCTGTGCAACTCTGGACAAGTAACAATGCTCCCCTCATCTCAGTCACTTCTTTTATAAAACTGAAGTAGTGTGGATATATGACTTATAAAGTTATCCTGAAAACAAATTTAAATATCACAGAAACAGTGTCTAGCATGTTATTGGTGTTAGAGTCTTCATTCTATATTTTACTAGGAAAAGTAATGCAGAAGAAGCTTATTTGGAGAAATGGAAGTAAGAACTCTGGAAATTTTCTTTATTCAAATTATATTTTTCCTTTACTGTCTATAATTTCATAGTTAATAATTTTTTTCTTTACTATCTCTAATTTCACCACTTAGAAATGTTAAGGTACTGAAGAGAAATTTTATTTATCACCATATTCTAGGTTGTTTTGCTCTTGGTTTATTAGGAAATCTATTTTGCTATTTGATCCAAACTTACTCAGTTTGTTACAACATGATATAAAATGATTAAGTTTGTTTACTGGTAGAGGAGCTCCATGTTAACATTCCCACCTAGAAAAATATGACAAAGTGTGAACTCATGAAAATTTACATGGGTATTTGTCAATGTTTTGCAGCAATGTCGTGAAATTGCACATCCACATAGGTCTATTAAACCAATAAATACTCTTTGTAACTTCAAGCTTAGACATAGATGAGCTGAAGATGGTGGCTTTGAGGAGTACTGATTTTAAATGAAAGCTTCTCAGAGAACATGATCATCCCCACTCACCACCATGCCTTACCTTTATGATCCCATTTAAAGTTGAGGTTTGTAATCAATTTTCTAACTTTGCCATCTTTTAGGTTTTCTAAGGCTTCATTTATTTATGTAAACCCCATCCCAGTCCCCATAAAAGTTGGCATCCAAGTGCTCAGTTGACTATATAGCTCTTGACTGATTTCTATTTTCCAAGACTTAACATGCACAATGGGCGTCCACTTGTCAGATAAAAAATAATTTGTCTTTTCTTTCCCTCATGGATCCCACTGAGAGGTACACCTAGAAACCCCAAGAGAATACAAGGAAGAGAATCTCTTTATTGTGGTCTGGTCAATACTGCTGGTTTTTAGACTGCTGGTTTTCCACAGGCAATACACGAAAAAAGAAATTTGTACTTGAAAAGTAGGGTTCCATATCTTATGCGGAAAAGTTTGGAAATCCACTTTGGTCTGTTGGGAAATTAAAGAGCAGAAAAAATTGGACTAAAGAGATTAAGACAATTTTTAGATTACAAACATTTTCTGGGAAAGAATTCAAACCAATTCAAATAGGAGAACAAGGGAGGATTCAAGGACGACTGGGTAAAACTAAATCGTAGGGTTAGGTTAATTGGTACGGGCGGGGAGGCTTGCTATCAGGCTTAAGCAGTCAGAGTGTCTAAATAATGTTGTGAAAATTGAGTTAGAGAGTGTACACACAACACTTAGGAACCATGATGATTGCATTTCTGCTTAAGCCAGAGATCTAGCTAACGGAAATCATTTTCCTATTTATTTACATGTGCAAGAGAAAGGACATCTGGAATTAAATCTGAAGGCAAGCTCATGAGCCGGAGTTGGTTGTCTGCAACTCTAATACAATAATGCTGGTTGCAGATCTTTTTAAAGCTGCTTTTACTTACTTAGCTTCTCACTTATGTCAAATAAAATTTAAACAGTGAAAGTGCATGAACTCAATTGTGGAAGGATGGGGAATGCACACATAATCGGTCTTCTAAAATTTTGTTTATAATATTCATGACAGTCAAAGTTGATGTTGTAAAAATTTCTGTTTATTTTTTCATTTTCTCTTTGTAAAATGATACATACCTGCTAAATCACAACTTTACACCTGACATTTTGCCTTAACAAATTAGGTGGTCCTACCTAGACACGGTATTGTATGCCTGTAATCTCAGTGGCTCAGGAAGCTGAGGCAGGAGGACTGCAAGTTTGAGACCAGCCTCAGCATCCTAGCAAGACCCTCAGCCTTAGTGAGACACTGTCTCAAAATAAAATGGATTGGGGGTGTGGCTTAGTGTTTAAACGCCCCTGGATTCCAAAAAAAAAAAAAAAAAAAATTAAGTGGTCTTACGTGGAAAAGAAAATACTGAGATTTTTACTTAGGATCTTTTAAATAAAATTATAAAAGGAAAGTCATGGGATGTTTAGATAAAAAGTTAATGTTTAATCTAGAAATAATATTTTTTTCTATACCCTTCACCCATACATACAAATAGTTTATACAAATATTTGGAAATATTAGGAGTAGTCAATCTCTAGATACCATGAAACAATCTCTAGATACCATGAGGAAAAAATAAAAAGAAATTTAGTAAATGCCTTTTCAAATCATAAAGACTAAAGAATCAGACTTCTAAGGTGGGTGTATGACATGAAAAGTATGTCAAAACCTTGTCTGAGGGTAGGAAGCAAGGTGCTCAATGCCGTATTGAAGAAAGCAGCTATTGATTCTATTTAACTCACAATCAAATCAGTAAGAGTAGATTGACACCAAGTGATGGATTTTTAGATATTGCATAGAACAGTGTGTTAGTTCTTTTGTGTTGCTATAATAAAGTACCTGAGACTGGGTAATTTGCAAATAATAGAATTTTTATCATAGCTATGGTGGCTGGAAAGTCCCAAGATCAAGGTACCTATAGGTTTGGTGTCTGGTGAGGGCCAAATCTCTGCTTCCAAGATGGTGGCATGAACACTGTGCCCTCACAAAACAGAAGAGCAGAGAGTGGATAGGCATAATAGAGTTGTCTCCAGCCCTTTTTTAGGCATTAATCTGATCATGATGGTGATTTAAACACTTCTCCCAAGGCCCAATCTCTTAGTATCACCAAAATGATTCTTATATTTCAGTATCAAGTTCTGAGAGAACACATTCAAATCATAGCTAGCAATAAATAACTGGAATCCAGAATACCTCTTTGTATCCTCTGCCCTGCCTCAAAACAAATCATGGTCTCAAATTAGGATGATGGGTCTCACTGAGACCATTCTTTTGACTTATACCTGATTTATTATTAGTCACACTTTTAAAGGTCAAGCTAATACCAACAAATTCTTTAAAGCATGACATCTTTGTGAGTTATTATTTACCCCTAACCTTTCCAAAAGAAACTTTTGCAAGAAACACTGTTATTTTGTGTTCCTTCTAAATTTATAAAATACATATTCCAGAAATTTCACTATAACTTATGACTAGTTTAAATAAACCTTTAGTAGTGAATCATTGTAGCTGACCATCTTTCCACATTGGACTCTTTTAGTCTTAGCTTTCTTTAATGGAATGAATTTTGGTAAAGCATTTTCTGAGCACTAAATGTTATGTACACATGTTAGAATTTGTATATGTATGAGTTCAGCATTCATTGTGTTTCCTCATCACATGTATGGGGTGGAGTATCTCCATTGCTAATATAATTGGTGGGATACTGTTTATCATGGTCCTGTGAACTGAAGGCTTATCACAGGAGGGCTACAGAATCTTTGCAGCCATGTGCAAGTACATGGATTAGGTCACCCATCACTCAGTATGATGGTGTTTTCTTATCCATATATTACCCCCTTATTTTAATAGGAAGATCATATTTTACTCCTCATCTCAGTCATTTCTTCTCTCTTCATATTAGGTTTCTATTCCTACCAAAGCTAATTACCACTAATTATACTTATGTCTTAAGAAAATGCACATTTATGATATTGCAGTTCTGTAGGCCAGAAGTAGGGGCATTTTCCCAGTTCATTTTCTGTTCTAGATTTCACAAGGCCAGAATCCACAAGTCAGCAGAGGCTGTTACTAGAGCCCTTAGGGACAGATTCATTTCCAAGCTTATTTATGTTGTTGGCCAAATGTAATTCCATGTATATCTGAAATGTCTGAAGTCCTTGTTTCCTGCTGACTGATGATTGGGGCATGGTGTTAATTTAGCAGTGCAGATGGTCTTTCCTAATTCATAGCTTTTCTCTTTCATCTTTAAAGCTGACAGGCTTTGAAGTCTTCAGGCTTGGAATCTCTCTACCTCCCTTTCAGCCTCATTTCTTCTCTTTCTTCTACCACATCTCTAACACTTCTTTCTTCTGTTGCTGGTTAAGGACTCATGGGATTACACTAGATCCACTAGGATAATCTTATGTTAAGGCCAGTTGATTAGAAACCAAATTTCCTTCTGCAAAGTTCTTTCACAAAAATCACTAGGTTATCTTTTGAAAATTTGATTAAGTTTTCACTTACCACATTCCCCTACCCTTCAAAACTGGGAACAGTGGCATACACCTGTAATACCAGAGGCTCAGGAGGCTGAGACAGGAGGATCGCAAGTTCAAAGCCAGCCTTAGCAACATGGAGGCGCTAAGCAACTCAGTGAGACCCTGTCTATAAATAAAAATACAAAATAGGGCTTGGGATGTGGCTCAGTGGTCGAGTGCCCCTGGATTCAATCTCTAGTACCAAAAAAAAAAGAAAAAAAAATCTGCCTATGTTCTATTCTGTCAACCAGAAAAATAAATTTTATTTAAGATTATAGGTGATAGAGACTTAATAGATCCTTCTTCCAAATCTGTATTTGAAAAAAGGTATTTAATTAATGGGCAATGCTATGGGGGGAATAGTCCCTGAGGCTCTCTTGAAACATCCCTTAAACTGCTCTTTCCCTAAGGTTACAGTATGCTTTGTGCCCTCCTGTTGATTCCCTACACTCTAGATTTTAGAACACTAAACTTCTTTCCTATGTTTGGGGAGTTTCCTACCTTATGAATAAGTAATTTCCACAACAGGAGTTGAAAAATGCCAGATGCTCACTTCTGTAAACTTCAGTGGGGTGACACAGGCACCTTTCCCAACTTCAACCTGTTCTGTGCATCAGGTGGTGAGATGGAGAGGATGGATCTCTTCTTCAGCAATAGCAGCAGTATCTGAAAATCATAGGTCCAAGAAAAGCTACAGGTTTGATCCAATAAATAATTCTGTAATTCATCTTGGATGTAGTTTCTGGGTACATAACCTTAACTCCTGTTTTCTAGCACTCCACAATTGTTCCAACTCCCAATATCCTTTAAATAAACATCTTTTCTATTGAATCAGCTAAAGTCTGCTTTGGTTGTTCCCACCCAAGAGCAATGAGTAGTAGAGACAACATCTAATGTGCTAACAGAAAATTTGAAGGACACAATTGTCTTCACTCATTGGCTTTGATTTTTGGAGAGTGGAATATGACCTTGCCCAGTTGGATTTCTGAAACTCATCCAGGGATTTTTAATTGAAAGTATTTTATAGTATACTAATCATTTATTTCCTATTTTGTTTTTGTTTTGATATCAAGTCACTTTTTCCCATTTACATGACTAAATGTTCAATGAATTATAGGCAAAATAAAAATTGATTGTCAATTTTGACACATTTGCATAAGAAATTAGTGTAATGATTTTAAATTGCATTCCAGTAAAATAAACTCATAGTCACAGTAATTCAGGTGGAAAACCATGCACATATTTTTACTTAATGAACTATGGAGCTTCTCATTTAGATGATTAAAAATAAACTCTATGCTCTGAGGCAAAACTTGAAAATATTTTCCAATAAGAGCAACAGAAACAATGAAAGTAAAATATAAACACTGAAACTAGTCTAAGTCATTTACCTGTGGGTAAAATACATTTTTATTCTCCACTTGCTCACTTTTGGATTGTTCAGATTTTTTTTTCTCCCTCTTCAAATTACATGAAAGTAGGAGAACACAAATATTTAATTATGCCAAAGTCCCCCCAAAATTTGTATAATTGGTAAAATTGGAGGAAGACATCTCTTGAAATGAACTCCAAAAAAATTAGACGATTAAGGAGCTGGGATTATGGCTCAGTGGTAGAGTGCTCACCTAGCACAATGCAGGCCCTGAGTTAGATCCTCAGCACCACATAAAAATAAAAATAAATAAATAAAATAAAGGTATTATGTCCAACTACAACTAAAACCTAAATGTTAAAAAAAAAATAAATGATTAAGTTAAAAAAGAAAAACATAAAATTCAAATTGATATTCATTATTGATACTTTTTCTTATTTTCTGGAGAAGAAAACATACTAACTATACTAACACCAGTAGTTTTTGCTGTAGGAATTTGGAGAAAGGGAGTAGAATTTGGATAGAAGAAGAAAAAGACTATCGTTATGACTTGGATCTTTAATGTCCCCCAAGAAACTCATGTGTTAGGCAATGCACCCATGTTCAGAAGTGAAATGATTAGATTATGAGATAGGTTGCATAATCAGTGGATTAATTCATTTAATGGACTAATTTGAGTAGAATGCTAGATGGTAATCATAGACTAGTAGAAGTAATTCACTGAAGGTGTGGCCTGGAATATATCTATCCATGACTTCTGTCTTCCCTCTCCTTTTCCCTCCCCCTCCCCCTCCTCCTCCCCCTTGCCCTCTCCCTATTCCAGATAAACTTTTCCACCAGATAAACTTTTCCTCCTCTAAGTTGTTCTCTTCGGGTGTTTTGGTCACAGAGATGAAAAAGCTAACTAAGCAGCCATGGTGTTGTGCCTCAAATCAGCCAAAAGTAATGGAATCAGCCAACCATGGATTGAACAACCTCAGGAACCCTGAACCCAAAATAAACTTTTCCTCCTCTAAGTTGGTCTTGTCAGGTATTTCAGTCACAAGGATGAAGAGCTGACTAACACAACTGTGAAAAGCAATTTGAAAACTATTGAGAATGCGTTTGACATTCCTTTGCTTTACCATTCTTGTTTTTAAAAGGTTTTCATCCTGAATGTATCTCTCCT
This sequence comes from Marmota marmota marmota, assembly GCF_001458135.2. Lineage (NCBI taxonomy): Eukaryota > Metazoa > Chordata > Mammalia > Rodentia > Sciuridae > Marmota > Marmota marmota. The sequence goes on from NW_025999869.1 coordinate 11,452,629, forward strand.
ACTACAATGATATTGTCACAATTTACAGATCAAAATATCCTGATTCAATGTTTCAATAAGGACAAATAAAAATGGAGAATGATTTGGAATTTCTAACTGAGTAAAGCAGTGAACATGATATATTTCAGAAATCCACAGGCCTCCCAAATGTACTCAGAATTCTTTGTTCGGAGTTTTCCTGTCAATGAATATGCAGACATGGTTGTTAAAGTCAGCCAATATTAGGCATTCAGTATTTATATGGAAAGAAATCTCTCATTTCCCAAACACTAATTTATTTTTTAAACAATGTCAATGTTTGTATTTGTTTATCATCATATGATTATAAACATTTGAGAAGGTTTTGGTTTTAAAACAGCAGCAAAATATTAACAGATGTGTTGAGTTATTTCCAAATAGACATTTGTTTTAATTACCTGTGATATGAAGATGAAGACTTCTGGGCCAATGACTGTAACATATGTAAAAGTTTGTTGTCAGATTTTAATGCATGACTGGATAGAAAATAGTTATATTACTGATAGAAAGAAGTTATATTATGATGCCTCTCATGTAATGGGATTGGCAACAACTAGCCAATGTGGGGTGAGGGAGGAGAATCAGGGTACGCTTGCTTGACTTTCTTATGTTCCATTAGCAGAGGTGGGGTTAGGGCACAGTGCATTTACATCCATGTTGTCTCTTGACCCACCTCCTGAGGCTGCATATGAAGGGCTGCAAAATACTGAAAAAATCCAGTCAGTAATGATTGAGAAATTATGAGCCATATATATCTTAAAAAAAACCTTTAAAGACATGCCATAATTCTGCTGTCATGATTCAAAACGATGTAATTAATTTTAAAGAATAAAATAATTTTATTGCTCCCATGATCTAAAAGTCCATGCATAATTACAGTCTTAATGTTTATTTTGACCTTGGCTTTACGATGTCATCAAGGACTGTCTGAGTTGTCTGCCACATCTTAAGTCTTGTTTATGTTATGATGGAAAAAAATGAATGAACAACCAGAGAAAGGGAAGTTATACTCCATATATGTACAATATGTCAAAATACATTGTACCATCATGTATAAAAATAAATAAGTATAAAAAAAGAAAAAAATGAACATAGCAGTCCTAGTTGTCAAGCAAGCCTTATCACTCTCTCCAGAAAAGAGACAGAAATAGCTTCTCATAGATAGTCTTTTCAAAAAAGTAAGGAAACATATTCCCCTGTATCCTCACAATATACCTATTCTTACTGCTTTGGTCCCAACCAAGTCTCATGAACATTTTTATACCCATGCTTGATTGCAGGAAACTGGTATAAACACCTGGACTTGTTGAATCAACAGAGCTCAGAACTTGGAGATGGATTCCATCTCCATAGACCACTGGACTCACAGAATGGCTATCTTAATGCTATCTCTGAACCCTGTATGGAAACCTAATACTCATGACCCCTAAAGTGAGATTAATTCCTATAATAATTTGCACATCTCTTACAATAGCAACTGTTATATTTTGTAGGATTGTTCATTTTTTTATCCTTACTCCTGAATTTTACCTAAAATTTTATTGTAAAAATTTTTCCACATACAGAGATATTGATAGAATTCTACATTGAAGATCTGTATTTACTATCTAGATTTCACAATGAAAAATTTGCTACATTTGCGTTATCACCTATCTGGTCATAATTTTCTAATTTACTCTTTTCTGCTTAATTTCAACATCCTTGAATGAAATAGAGCATCTGTATTGTTCAGTGTTGTATCTTCTACATAATAACAGGACATTTAAAAGGCTCTCAGTAAATATTGGGGAATAGAGAAGGAAAGTGCTGCAGTCTGGCTGGGCACAAATCACGAGCCACTCAATTAGGAGCAAACTTTATTTCCGAACTCCCCAGAACACTACCCACGCGGTCCTTCCAGCAACACCACACACCAACCGGAACTCCCCACCAGAACTTCACCAACCAACTCGAACTCCCCAGGAATCCCCGAGAGAACTCCAAAGTAGTGGGCATCCGAGGCGGACAGCAGGGGTCTATATACAATTGAATACATAACCTGTTTCAATCCAGCATCATCTTAATGGCTCGCCTCTCAACCATTACTTCTGGCAAAATGCCAGGGGCCATTCCGACTCAGCTGTGGCTCTCAACAGGAAAGGAAGGGAAGAAAAGAGGAAGGGAGGAACATAAGGAGGGATGAAGGCATTGAAAATAGTATTACTTCTGACAAGAGTGTACTATTCTCATAACCAGAGCAATGTGTACCCCTATAGGACATGACTCAGTTGCAATACAGAATGCCAGAGTCAACATGAACTTCAAAGCATGTCTGGGAAATGAGTGCAAAATTAGAATTGCTAATATTTTCTCAGTGACTGAAAGAAAATAGATATGAACACCTTGAAATCACATTTAATAGTCATATGCCAGCAATCCAAAAAACCAAACTGTATAAATGATCTACATATACAGTTTGGCTTTTTGGATTGTTGGCATATGACTATTAAATGTGACTTCAAGGTGTTCATATCTATTTTCTTTTAGCCAGGCATCATTGGTAACATAGTTTATACAATATTTTGGGGGGAATTAAACTTGAAATGTTTTTAATTGTTTAATTAATTACAATCAGCTATGATTACATTCACTAATTAATTCAAGCTCATAAGCATGGCACTTGGTGCAGTCAGTTATGTAGCTGTAGGTGGTTGTAAAGGATGGTGTTTGTGTCTAGTAGTAAATGAAAAAGCCTTTCTTTACAGCTTCTTCTGCAAACCTCCAACAGACAGCTTCTGAAAGTGAGTAGGTCATGTTGGCTTTTGATCCTCAGGCTATAGGCAAGGGTTCAGGGATCCTTTGAGTTTTAAGGGCATCAGCAGTTCAATTGCTGTTAATGTCACACAGGGAGAATCCATGATATCAGCAGGACAACAGAAGGAAGCTACACCTGGCAGGGAGGGGAGGTGACCTGCTAGTAGCAGTTACAGAGTACAGTTAGCAACCCATATAACCATGGTAGGAAGTAGGCGAAGCATCCATAACTCTATGGCTAGGATCTGGGCCATCTGTTTCTAGAAGCTCAGAGGCAGCATGGCTTCCAACAAAGAGAAGGCAGATGCTCTTAGTTTTGTCTTATTCCTAAAGTGGATGGTAAACTCAGGAAGCATGACAAGTAAAATATATTTATTTTAATTTGCAAAAAAAAATGTTGCTTTCACTGGTAACGTAAGAGTTGTCTATGTTTAAGAACTAAAATCAGAATTCTGTTGTGAAATAGATTTTAGCAATTAAATTAATACAGACAATAATTTAGATTTTGTCTAAATTATCTCCTGGTTGGTTACATATAAACACCTCAGTATTATTTATCAATAAACCTGAGTAGCACACAGGAAATATTTTAATTGTTCCCATTGTATAGAGGAGAATATTAAAAAGCTCCTTTAATGATTATAAATAAAAATAAGCACTGGCAATCTGATTAGCTAGTATCATACCCTCACTTTATTGGCAAATAAAAATATGTTTAAAGTAAATTGTATTTAATTTATTACCTTTAATTTTTACTGGTCATTACATTCTTAATCATAACTATATATATTATATATATATGTATATAAATATATATGACTGTCTTGGCAAAATATGTGCTCTGAAAAGTTCTAGCAGCTTTTATTTGAATTTATTTTATTTCAATTTTCACTTTCACCATGCTGAGAAGTGAATTCAGCAAGGATGTGTGTACATGAGTTTACACCTTGATATTCCATATTCACAAACTAGAATCGTTATATAAACAAAAGAGCTCTGGGTGAAAATTACTTTCCTCCAATGCAGTCAGGTGTTGGGCTGAAGCGGGTTGTAATTGCATGAGACCCATCAAATGCAATTGTTAAGTATTTGGACCTCCAAATCAAACAGAACTTCTTGAGTCCCAGCTTCATCACTGAATAGTTGTGTGACTTTGAACCATTTACTTCTCCCATCCTAAGTTTCCTCATCTTTAAAATTAAGAATGAATGATATCTTTCAAAAGATTTTCAGGATTGTATGAGATAATGAAATTGAAACAATTTTGTTTCTGGTACAAAATAAACATTCAGTCATTTATTCCTTATATTTTTGCTGGAACACTCCAAATAATGACTTGTAAACCAGTGATCAGGGTGCAGCCTTTCTCTGTGGGCTGTTTAAAACACAGTCTCATTTTCTATGCTGGTGGACCCTCTCTAGAAAAGGCATTTGGAGACACACCTCTGATTCCTAATATGAATGAATTAGATTTTTATCAGCTTTCATGTGCAGAAGACTGTAATTAACAAGTAAAATGAACACAGACCATTTAAAATGCATTAAACTGTGGGAGAAAAATTCCATTTGATCATAAGTAGAATTCTCTTCATGTTTACCCACTTAGCAGAGGACATTTTGGAAGCAATACTTTACTTGATAATGGGCTCAAAGATCACAAATGAAACTGCTTGTAACCTCCACTGTTATGAAATGGCATATTTAACATTAACTGAAATACCAAGTACTTGGTGTTACAACCTGTGAATGAATGTAAACATCTTTTTGTATATTTTGCTGTGATTTGCATTTTCAGTATGAATAGTAGAACATCAGATTTTCATATATAGTTTGTACTGTTTGGATAATTAGTATAATAAATAGCTGATCTGAAATATCTGAGAAGGAAATACCCATAAGGAGTTAATGTCCCTGTTTTGATTCCAAGTGGACATAGCGAAATCAGTGTTTGTAACAAAGGTCCAAAATTAGGGAAACAATCTATTTCCCATTTTCAAAAACTGACATTTTGAGATAAAATGGAATGTCATATTTTGTAGAAGGTAGGAAAAAATTCTCCACCCATTTACTAGACATGATTGAGAGAGTTACTAATCATTGCAAAATGTTTGGAACCCATGACAACAACTAGCTTTTATACCCTGCTGAAGGGACAGCTTAAAGAGACCACAGAGGCTGGGGATGTACCTCAGTGGCAGAGTGCTTACCTAGCAGGCATAGTTCTCTGGTTTCAATCCCCAGCACTGCAAATAAATAGAGACCAAAGGATCTTTTACCATAAGTACTTGTACGAACTCAGACTGCTCTTATTTTGTTTCTATTGTATCATTAAAAAATATATATAGAAGAAGGAAAATGAAAGAATATCGCATTTATGCAAAATCTACTCTATAAACTCAACTTATAAATGATTTCGAGGATTTGATAGTTGTATGACTTTAATAATTAGTAAAATAAAGTCACATTATTTAGCAAAAATTACTACTGACCTATTACACTGCCTCTTTATTCTATCACTATAGATCACATACAAGCAAATTTATGAGCTTCTTTGACTTGTTCCTGTACTGGTGTATGTTAACCTGGAAGGAAGAGAACCTTAAAGCTACATACAGTACTCTAGAAGGTATTATAGATTCAGTAGCTACTTAAGTATATAAACATTGATATGCTAGTATTCCATTAAAAACTTTTCCTTAAATATGAAGACTAGATTATAAGTGTAATTGATTTATAAGAAATAGTAACTATTAAAAGTAGTTAATTTATAAGAAATAGTAACTATTAAATAGTAACTAGTAAAAGCTTTTATTAAATAGTACAGATGCCTCTACAACTTTATTTTTTTAGTGGAACTCATTTTTTGATCACATTCTACTTTTTATTGGTGATGTTTTAATCGGCTTTTTCATCACTATGACCAAAATACCGGAAAAGAACAATTTAGAAAAAGAAACTTTTATTTTGGCTCATGGAGGTTCAGTCCATGATCTGCTGACTCCATTGTTCTGGGCCCAAGGTTAAGCAGTACCTCATTACAGAAGGGCGAGCCAGAGGAAAGCAGCTCTGGACATGATACCAAGAAGCTGAGAGCAAGGTCTACTCACCAGGGACAAAATATAAATCGTAAAGTTGTGCCCCCAGTGACCTACTTCCTCCAGCCACGCCCTACCCACCTACAGTTATTACCCAGTTAATCACATCAGTGAATTACTCTATTGATCAGGTAACAACTCTAATGACCTAATCACCACACCTCTGAACATGTTTGCATTGTTTTACCCATACACTTTTGGGAGGCACCTTATATCTAAACCAAGACAGTGCTTAATAATTATACATAATAGTGGGATTCATTTTGATACATTCATGGGTGCATAGAACACATGGATCAATTTCATTTGGCTCAATTTTATTCCCTAGTACTTCTCCTCTCCCTCCCTTCCTCCCTCTCCATGATTCTTGCCCTCTACTCAACCAGTCTCTCTTCTATTTTCAGACAACATTATATTTTAAAAGAGTTCAAACCTAAAGAAAGCTAGAAATGATTTTGTTGTGAACAGCATATTGCTGGCACTTAGATTTTGCCATGAAAATTTTAACTACATGTCCTTTATCATGCATCTAATCAACCAATCCAAGGAAGCCTATTTTCAAGTTATGTCTTACAAGCAACCTCACTTCTAAAGCAGGTAGGAAACAGTACTCACGAAAGAGCTCAGGGCCCACAGGTCTACTTGCTCTAGTTAACTCCCTCCTGCAAGAACCCCCTGTGTCAGTTCCAATGTACATAATTTGAAAAACAATGATGAAGTCAAACTTCATTATTTTGCAGATTAAAAAACTGAAGTGCAGAAACTAATGTAGTGCTGCTCTCTGAACTGCAACAGAACTGGAACAAGAATTAGTATTTTTCTATGTTGATGATGTTATCTTTTTTAAAAACTCATACCAGGATCCTTATACAGGTGTCAGAAGAGCTTCATCAGTCTGTGTATTTTATATTCTGGAGTGTGGCACTTGTTACGATGAATGTGGAATAGTGAAGCACAACGACACTAGCAAAGTAGCTATTTGGGGGCAAAGTTTGAAGGTCTATTTAGGCCATAGGGTGCAGATAATGACAAGGATCATCAGGAAATTAAATCTGTTCATGAACCTGGGTCATCATAGAAATACTCATGGTTAACATCTCTTTTCTTATATTAGATTGGTTTATTCACGGATTCACTCCTGCATTTAGTCAAAGGTTATCTCCAGGATTTTTTCTTCTTTTCATTGCATAGCATTTGCATTTTTTAAAAAATACAGTAGCTTGATATTTATAATTTTCCTGACTAGACTTTTTTTTTCCCTCCAGTTTCTACAAAGACTGACTTTGCTTAAGCTCCAGGCACAGGGTAAATAACCTTCCTGAGCAATGCTTTCCAAGGCCCCCCTGGGGCACCTCACTCAGTCACTGTGAAATCAACCATCATTCCAAGCATTTATTGGACAGTGCTAATCAGCATCTGAAGTTATCTGGTGTTTGTTTTGATTTTTCCTTCATTTTCTCTTTCATATTCAATGTAAGTTGCACGAGGGCAGGGCCAGATCAAAAGCCTGGCATATAGTCAATTCTCATTCATGTATTTGAGTAGATTTGTACATCTACTATATGACTGACAGATTTAAACTCCAAAATACGACAGTGAGAAAGAAAAAAAAAAAAGACAATCTCCTTGCTTTCCTTGCTTTCACCATTCTGGTATTTTCATGAGAGGAAACAAATATTACATACCATATAAGTACATAAAAAATGACAGGCAAAAAAATGAGAAAATAAAACAAGAAGAGGATAGAGTGAGAGAAAATGCTCTTTTAAATATGGTGGACAGAGAAAGCCCTTCTGGGGAAATTCTGTTTCAATAGAACTATGAAAAAAGCAAAGGAGCAAGTCGTTGAGACCTCTTCGAGAAGAGCCTGAAAGTCAGGAGTGCAAATCTCTGAGGAAGTATATTTTTGGCATTGCTTTCATTTGAATCTGGAATGTCTCCCAAAGGCCTGTTTGTTGAAGTCCTAGGCCTCAGAGTGGTATATAGGAAGGGGGTGCAGTTTTTAAAAAGTGGAGTCTTTTTTTTTTAAAAAAGAGAGAGAGAGAATTTTTTTCAACATTTATTTTTTAGTTTTCAGTGGACACAACATCTTTATTTTTTTTTAATTTTTTAATTTTATTTTTATGTGGTGCTGAGATTCGAACCCAGCGACCCGCACATGCCAGGCAGGCACGCTACCGCTTGAGCCACATCCCTAGCCCCAAAAGGTGGAGTCTTGTTGGAAGTCTTTTAATTATTGGGAACATGTGCTTGAAAGGAATTATGGGATGCGAGTCTCCTCGTTTCTCCACCATGAGGAGAACAACTTCATTCCAACACCTGCTCCTTACCACAGGCCCAAAAGCAATGGAGCCAACTGGCCATGTACCAAAACTGTCAAATCTGTGAGTCAAAATAAACCTTTCCATTTTACAAGCCAATTATCTCAGGTATGTAGTTACAATAATGGGAAATTGACCAACCTGTTCAAAGAACAGAAAAAAGTTTGTTCAACCTGATAAGAAGAAATTGTAAAACCACAGAAGATGCACCAAGTAAAAACTTAATTGAACACATAAAGATTAAAAAATCACATCAGGATTCTTATACAGATATCAGAAGATCTCATTGTTCTGTGCATTTTATATTCCTTATAAAGAATGTTGAATAGCTAAGCCCAATGACACCAGCAAAGTAGCTATTTGGGACCAGTATTAGAGTTGTCAAACTATTAGTTGTCAACTATTTGAGTTGACAGTATTAGAGGTCTCTGTGGAGAATAGTGGTTGTTTTGATTTATATTATACAAAAATCACCCTAGCTAATATGTGAACACCATGGTGCTAGGTTTTCAGAGTAACACAGAGGATATTTAAAAGGCGCCACTGAGTGGCTCAGGTGAGGGATGAAGGCTCTGTTAGTTCAAACAGTGGAACACATGACTCACAGTCAGGATATATTCTGAAAGAAGCGACGGCAAATTTCACTTATGGATTTGGACATAAGAGAAAAAGAAGGATCAAAAAGAAAAATAAGCTCTGGGGTGGTGGCTCGGTGGTAGGGTGGTAGAGCACTCACCTAGCATGTGTGAGGAACTGGGTTTGATCCTCAGTGCCACCTAAAAAAATAAATAAACAAAATAAAGTTATCATGTTCATCTACAACTAAAAAAAATTCTAAAAAGAAAAAAGAAAAAGAAATATAAGGAGGAAATATATTCCTTTGTATTTACATTTTTTTTTTGTATTTACATTTTCTTTACCTCCATTTACTGGCGGATATTTGGGTGGTTTCCATACCTTGGCTTTTGTGAATTCAGCCTTAAATAAGAAGGAAATCCCATTTATCCAATATAAATGAACCTATAATACATTTTACTAAGTGAAATGAGTCAGTCAAATAAGGAAAAACACTGCATGATTCCACTACATGGGGTATCTAACAATAAAACTGAAATAAGTGGAAAACAAAGAAGTAGAAAACAAAATAATTTCTATGGTGACAGGTGGATAGGGAAATGGGGATTTGATCAATGAGTGTGAAACTTCATTTATGCAAAATGAATATGTTCTAGAGATCATTTATAAAACATACTGCCTATAGTTAATAATGTACTGCACAATTAAAAGCTTAAGAAGGTAAATCTCATGTAATGTTCTTACCAAAAAAAAAAAAGCAAAAGCAAAATTCACAAGAAAATTTTGGAGGTAACATATAGTGTCAGTTATTTTGATAATGGTGATAGAGTCACAGGTATATGGATATGTGAAAGTCATCACATGGTACATAAGAAGTAGTGCAGTTTTTTGTATGTCAATTATAATTTATAAAGGTGTTAAAGTAATAATAATCATATATAAATAAACTGGCTATAAATTTTAAAGAGTTAACATAAGATATTTTATCCTAAAAATTGGAAAAATACAATTGATTGAACTGAGAATAGTAAAGTGGATTTTGGTTTTGTGCATGTTAACTTTGAGGCTTCTGTTATGCATATAAGAGAATAGATTATGAAGGCAGATGAATATGAGTCAAGTTCAGGGGAGACATAAGGTCAAGAAACTAAACTGTGAATCATCAGTATAAAGATGACATAAAAACAATGAGGCAGTCTGAGGTTACCTAAGGATCAAGTACAGATGGACAGACCCTTATTCACCCTATCATATGGAATTTTGAAAAACATAAAGATTCATCAAATGAAACACAGAAATATAAGGAAGTAGGGAGATAGGAACAAAAAAAATATGGCATTATATAAATCAAATGACAGAATTTCTAGAAGTAAGCATAAATCTGCTACATCAAATGCCAATTAATCAGTAGAATAAGACTAATTATTGTCCATTGGATATCTTTATGCAGAGATCATTACTAACCTTGACAGGAATGGATTCAGTGACTACAGTTGATTAAAAGGCAGTTAAAAGAATAATAAAAGCAGACAGTTTTGCAAAAAGTTATACCATAAAAGAGTACATAAAATGGTGCTACCGAATAAAATTAAGGAATAGAGAATATTATTGATGTGGAATTACCACAAAATACTTGTTTGATGATGGACGTGATTCTGAAGGAGATAATTGTGATGAATGATAGAGGAGATAACTTTTGAGTGAGCCAGGAGTGAGGGTACAAATAATTGGAGAAAGGATGAAGGATCACTAGAAAAAGAGAGGGAGGCATGTCACATGAGAGTTTTTGCAAGGGAGGAATTAAAATGGTGGGCTTGAAATCTAAATTGGTTAGGGAAGAAAATGAGAATATAAGGGAACAGCATCAACAAATCAGATTTCTCTATGTGGATGTTTGAGGGAAATGAAATTTCCGAGTTACAGTTAAGGGTAAAATTGATTTCAGAGGAAATAAGCTATTTGTAATAGAAAGGTCAAGAGTGGAACCTCTTTTTCAACTTCTGTTGTTAGAATCCTCCAGAAAATTTTATTTATTCACCCATCCATCCATGTATTCCTTCCTTCCTTCCTGCCTGCCTGCCTGTCTACCTTCCATCCTTCATTTCAAAGAACTCTGTCACTTGCCCTAAAATGGGCTGGAAAACCAGGACACTGATGCTTATAAAAGATTTCCAGATGTTATTGAGAAGGAGAACCACTGTTTTCTGACATTGGTTTGCCATCATAGCTGCAATTGAGAAATTCCTTAATGAATTTATATTTATATATACATTTACATTTCTTATGTTATTTGAAGTGAGATCAAGGTAGTAGCAGCATTAAGTATTGAGTGGATGGCATAAATGTGTTGGAAAGCAAATGGCTGATACTCAGCAGGGAGATTTTATTAAGGAGAAGAAGAAAAAGGTGTTGATTTTAAATCAGCAATTCAAGGCAAGGTCATCTGGTACTCCCACCCCCGAGTCTAGAATGTGGCATGTTAGAATAACAACCAATTGAGAGACTGTCAAGGGACTCCAAGGGAAAGCTAGATTTGTTTTCATATAAGAAGGTGGAGGAAATGTCAGAGCAGTACTTTGGGTTTCATGGGATTTGACAAACACCATGTAGCTCTCAGGGGATGTTTGTTAAGGTTTCAAGTACTTTTAACTCAGAGTGGTGTCATGTACTTATAGCAATGACCATATTGTGCTAGCTCAAAAATAATTATATGGAAATCTCTTTACCTTATTTATTTAATCAGGAATTGTATGATGAAGATCAACAATGATAATGCTATTGGCTTAGTACCTACTTAGGAGTTATCTATTATTGATGATAGGGTTATGTGAAGATGAATGATCTGTATTTTTGGAATATCACATGGATGTGTTGTTGAATATATGAATGAACAATGACCAGACCATAACTTGCAACAGAACTCTGACCACAAATTGCAATAGCTACCCTGGGAATACGAATACTACTTCTGCATGGGTAGGCCTGGGTTAATACCCATAAATTTAACTGTATTTCCCCCCTGCTTCAAACTCAGGACCAATTAGAGAAAGTCAAATATTCTTTCCAAACCATTCCAATAACATAGGTGACTTTTACTTGGTCCACCTCCAGCTTCTCTGTGCCAACAACCTCCAGTCACAGAATATTTGAAGCCTTTCCTTGTTTTCACTATAAAGCTTACTCTTTCCCCATCTGCCTTTGAGTCTTGGTTAAACACAAAGCCATGACTAATTTTCAAAGCTTCCTGTTGCAAGCTTTGAATAAATAGCTGCTTCTCTGATTGGGCTGGTGCCATGGTGCATTGCTGCCTCCAAATTAATATATGAAAATCTAATCATCAGTGTTGTTCCATTAGGAGGTGGGATTGTTGGGAGGTGAATGTGTGGCAAGAGCAGAGACATCATGAATTGACAGCACCCTTTAAAAAGAGGCACCTGAGAGCTGGACCAATTCTTCCATCATGTGAGGATGCAGAGACAAGGTGCCATTTATGAACCAGGAAGTGTGTCCTCTCCAGCACCAAATCTGTCAGCTCTGTGATTTTAGAATTTTCAACCTCCAAAACTGTGAGAAATCAATTTTGGTTGTTTAAAATCTACTTAGTTAATGCTAATATCAAAGACAGGTGATCCTCATTTCCATATACAAATGAGTTATAAACACTTATATATGTGTAATGATAACATAAATCACTAAACCATTAAAACACATAGTAATGAAACATTTCAATGGAATATTCTACCTCTATTAGACATATTATTTGAGGTAGAATATTCCATTGAAATATCTTATTTTTCATTTTTTTTAACAATGTGAGAGCTGTTAATTTTGCAAAAGATCTAAGGGCCAGATTAAATTCTTAAATATTAATGAGATACTTAATGTGAAAATGTGTTTTGGAAATATGCTTACATTCTGCATTCAGTATATTTAAGTTTTTAAAGTATTTTAACCTCATAGAAGATGTAAGTACAGTCAGCTTTTGAACATGATAACACACGGATATTTTAAAGTGTATTTGAAATATATGAATCCTTCACAATTATAATTTATAAATTATAATTTACCCAATAAACAAAATATTGTAGTATGTGGACTTGAGCAAACATATAATTTTGAACATGAGCTGTATAGAATATGTCATCAGAGAATATGTACATGCATAAAATTTTGTAAATGTTTCTTTTTAATAAAATAACTTACTTTTGCAATCCCCTTTAGAATTTTACAATCTTTAATATAGATCTGTTTAAAATTTTTTAAAAATCATTTATAAAATCCTTGGCTAGATATTATTGCTATTTGAAAGGCATTGAGGTATTAATGCGCTTTCCCAAACCTCTTCCAGAAAAATACAATTTGCTATGCAAGTATGTATTACACGCTAATTGGAGTTTTCTTATACATAGAGAAACATTGAAAGTAACACTTGACGAAAGGTTTTATTCATTAGGAAGTGCTAATTCATAGTTCTAAGATATTAGGTCTCAAATGTTATTTGAAGTTCTAGATATTTATTAAGACACTAATATTATTAATAATGTTTGATTTTCAAATATTTTGCTACATTATTCACTGTTACAAGGTGTCTTTCAAAAATTAACCCTGAACCAATAGTATCACCTGATGTTTCTAGGAGTGAGCAGACTCAGGCTTCATGCCAGATCTACTGAATCAGAAACTTTGACTGAAGGGCCCAGAGAGCTTTTGTTCCAGTAAGATTTGCGTATGATTTTGATGCATGCTAACGTTTGAGATCCCCTGATTTCAGGAAAACAGCAATGTGTGCACTATGATGAATATGAAAAACAAAGACTCCATCTCAGTATAAGGAAGAACATAATGACAGAGATTATGCCCAACTTCAAATGCTGTCCTGTCTCAAGGGCAGGGAGGGGACCTGGTAGATGAGAAGAAACTCCTCAACTTCTGTTTGATGTGGCCATGGGTGGATTTGGAGTGGTCGGTGTTTATTATCTACTGCTCTTACACTGAGAGGCCAAAAATCAAAAATTTTCATCTACAATTTCTACATTGCCCCAGTAGGACCCATAGTCTTTGGAAGTTTGTAAAACCCATTAGAGAGTTTTCTGAGGTGGAAAGTGAGCTCACTACCCTTCTGTTTTTTTTTTTTTTTTTTTTTTTTTTTTTTTTTTGTTGTTGTTGTTGTTTTGAAGTAAATAAGGATCAGGAAATTGAGGATTTATTTTTCCTGTGGTTTGTAGATTATATATTTCTATTTTGCGCCCAGTTACTTTGCATACTTAGTGTTTCTTGTGGAGTCATGTGAACTTTAAGATAGCATTTTTCCTAGTTATGTGATGGATGCCATTGGTATTTTTATAGGGATTACATGGAATCATTTTGAGTAGTTTAGACATTTTAACAAAATTGATTCTTTCAATCCATGAACATGGATTCTTCCCCAATTTTTGTGTCTCCTTCAATGTATTTCATTGGTATTTTATAATTTTCACTGGAGAGATTTTTAACTTTTTGATTAAATTATTCTTAGATACTTTTTACAGCTATTGTACATGGGATTGGTTTGTCTATCTCTGTGAAAATTTACTTCTGATATATAACCCTATTGATTATGATGCATGGATTTTGTATTTTGCAAGATTTCTTAGTTCTCAAAAGTTTTTGGTGAAGTCTTTGGGGATTTCTATAAATAAGATAATGTCATCTCTAAACAGTGACAATTTAACTTTCTTTTTTTCCCAATTCACGTGCCTTTTATTTCTTTCTCCAGCTTGATTTCCCTGGCTAGGTTTTCCAGTACTATGCAGAATAAAAGTGGTTTTTGTCCTTTATTTCATTTAGGTTTTGATTTGTGTGTGTTGAATAATTCTTGTCTCCCCCGGGATGAATTCCACTTGATCATGATGAATAATCTTTTGATGTGCTGTTGTATCTGGTTTGCTATCATTTTGTTGAACATTTTCATATATATGTTCATCAGGAATACTGGCTGAAATGTTCTTTTTGTTGTGTCTTTGACAGGTTTTTGTATCAGAGTAAGGCTGGCCTCATAGAATAAGTTTGAAGAGTTCCTTTCTCTTAAATTTTTGGAATAATTTAAGAGGAACTGGTTTCAGTTCCTCTTTAAATGTTTGGCAGAACTTGGCAGTGAATTCATCTGGTCATGGGCTTTCCTTTGATAGGAGACTTTTTATTACTGGCTTAATATTTGTACTGATTAGTTTGTTCAGGTTTCTCTTCATGATTTAGTCTTGATAAGGCATATGTGTCCAGCAATTTGCAATTTCTTCTGAATTATTAACTTTGTATGCATATAGCTTTCATCATAATCTCTAATGATCCTTCATATTGGTGTAGTGTCAGTTTTAATCTCTTCTTTCTTATTTTATTTGAATCTTCTCTCATTCTTGATTTTATTTGAATCCTTTTTCTTTTCTTGGTCTGAATAAGAATTTGTCAATTTTATTTAGAAAAACAAGCATTAATTTTGCTGAGCTTTTGTATTTATTTTTGCTCTGATGAATTTTATTTCTTTTCATTTTTTTTTTATTTTCTAGTTCCTTGATATTTAGTGATAGGTTGGGTAATTGGGATCTTTCTCTGTTCTTTAAAGTTGCTTTGACTAATATACATTTCCCTCCTTTAGCAATATCCCACAGGTTTGGCTATATTGTTTTCATTTCCATATATCTTAATAAATGCTTTAATTTCCTTCTTAATTTCTTTTTGGATCCACTGGTTATTCATCAATATGTTATTTACTACGTATTTGTATAAATTGCAGTTTTTCTTATTATTGATTTCTAGTGTTATTGTATTATATTTAGAAAAGATACATGATAAGATTTAAATTTTAAAAAACTCGGTAAGATTTTTTGTGGCCTATCATATAATCTATCATAAAGATTATTTCATGTTTGAATACTGGTTGTATATATATGCATACACTTATATATATACATATATAAATATCATACATATATATACTATTCATTTTTTTGCTAAATTCACCCCTTTATTATTTTATAATGACCTTTCTTGACCTTTTGGAGTTGATTTTCATTTCAATTATATTTTATTTGATATAGGAATTTTTGTGTGTGTGTGTATGTGCTGGAGATCGAACCCAGGGCCTTGTTCATGCAAGGCAAGCTCTCTACCCTTTTTAATTTTATTTTCAGAAAATTTTTTTTGTTTAATCACTTAGTTTTTTAATCAGGGGTATGTTGTGTGTCTTGTAAGTAGCATATATTTGGGAATTTTTTAAAAACCCATTTATTCACTCTAGTACCTTTAATCTATCATAGGCAGTTCTTTCTTTCCTGCCTTCTTTACTGTGTCTTTTTCTCCTATTATGATAAAGCCACATCTCTCACCTGTTTGCTTGTTTCTTGGGAAGGAAGGTAGTTCTATATTGACAGAGGGTCTTACTAGACCACAGATCTTTCTCTGACTCTTGCATATGTCTGAATCAGAACCATATAAATTCCTAATCAGACAAAAATAGAAGACATCTTTTCCTGCAAGTTAATCTTGCCTTGGTTTGTATCAGCTCATTTTAGAGGTTGAATTTCTTTCACATCTCTGCAAAACTATTTTAGAAAATATTTAATTATATCCTGTTATGGTTTGGATCTGGAATGTTTCTTAAAGATTCATGTGTTGAATGTTTTGTTCCCAGTGTAGCTATGGTCCAAGGTGGGATTTGGGGGAAGTGATTGGATTACGAAGACTCTAACTTCATCAATGGAGATTAAAAAGAAAATTCTTTATATCAATGATGATTCCATTGCTGGATTTTTAATTGAATAAACTATTGGGAGGTGATAACAACTGAAGGAGGTTGGACCTCATTGAAAGGAGTGGGTCCTTGGGAGTGTACCCTTGGGGACTATACTTTATCCCCAGCTCCCTTCTCTATTTCTGCTTCCCAGTTGCAATGAACTGAGCAGCTCTGTTCTACTATACTTTTCTGCCATAATGTTTTGCCTCACCATAAGTCCATGGTAATAGAGCCAGGCAATCACGGACCTTTGAAACTGTGAACTCAAATAAATTTTTCTCCTCTAACTTTATTTTCTCAGGTATTTTGTCACAGTAATGAAAAGCTGAATAAAACATTCCCTAAAATTCTCATGGTAACTGGCATCCCAAAATATCTAGTTTACCTTCTTTTTCTTTTTTAAACATTTTTTAATGTTTATTTTTTAGTTGTAGTTGGATACAATACCTTCATTTTATATATTTATTTTTATGTGGTGCTGAGGATCGAACCCAGGGCCTCGCATGTGCTAGGCGAGTGCTCTACCACTGAGCCACAACCCCAGCCCCAAAGTTTACCTTCTTAAAGTAGTTTAATCATTAGAAGTTTTTGCAAAATGCCTTTTTTCATTTTCTGTCCTTGTATTCCATTCCCATTTCTCTTTCCATTAGGCATGTTTCATGAGTTATTTTTTGTTTATTTGTGTTCTTGCTAAATAGATACTACATTATATACATATGTTTTTAGTTTTAATTTTAATAAAAGTATTTGGTTAAATAAAAGAAATCTTTTACATTGTAAAGTACTATATAATCTCCAACTATACTTATCTGAAAAGTAACAAACTACAGTTATTTCAAATGAAAATGATTTCCACATTATTGAGGTGCAGTGAGGCTTAAATAATTAATTGTTATAAGATGCTTTGACAATTTTCAACAGAAGTTATGATCTTAAAAGAGAATTTTTATTTCTTTCTTAATTTTCACTTTCTCTGGGAGAGTGTAATATTTGAGTAAATGCCATTTAAAAGAAAATCAGCCATTCTTTCCAATAATGTTAGGTTGAGCATGTCTAGACAGCTAAAGTAATCAAGTGCACATATTGAGGGCAAAAAAATCACATTAATATTTTTTTCCCTTGAGAGTTTCATAAAACAGGGCACTCAGATATTTGGAGATATGTACTACAATGACAGGCAACAATTTCAGAAGTAAAAATAAGTTTAATTTTTCCTGCCTTTAGTTATTCGGCTTATTTTACTCATTTGCACAGTGATCATACATTGACACGAGAATAAACATAGGAGACCATGCAACATAATTAATGTAATTATCACTGTGGAGATATAATAAAAGATTTTCCCTGTGTTTTTACGAAAAGCATTTTTTTTTCACTTACTTTTTTTTTTCTGCTTTAGCATTTTACCTCTTAAGTACCATTTTCATTATACTTTTCCCTCTGCTTCTAAAATCCTCTATCAGCCTCACATTTCCAGGAAAGGACACAATCTTAAGATAATGGAAGGAGGTATGGTAAAAGAGGAAAATGAAGCACATTCAGAAATGACATACAAAATTAGGGAATAATCTTACTTTAAATATCTATGTAAAGTATAAGAAATAATTCCATATGATGACTCAACATTATCTCAGAAATATAAATGTATCTGGTTAACCACACTAATAAACAAACAGAACAAAATTGTTTTGGTGGTGCCAATGATCTTTAGAGAGAACTGAGCAGTTTCCTAAAGAAAAACCCTAATAAACTAAGACCAGAAGTACTTTTTAAAAAAATAATTATAAAATAGTTTCTATATTAAATTGAAAGCAAACATCAAATATATCAACAATATGCTAGAGATAGTTCTATTAACATAGAAACTAACACAAGGATTCCCTACATAGGAACTAACACAAGGATCCTACTAACACAAGGATTCCTATATTATAGGTTAATGTTTTCAGAACGTTGTTCTGAAAATTTAACAAGAGAGTGTATTGGAAAGGGGTTTAGATAGTGCTGTTTTGATGGCACAACTGGCTTCAGTATGATTCTCATCCAGATGAATTCACGCTTTCTTAATATTTTGTGGAGACTATGGCAAGTCAAAGAAAGGAGGCAGGGAGAAAAGACAGCCTCATGATTTTAACTACTGATTCAGCCTAACCTAATGGACAAAACACTCTGATGCTCCTTGACATAATCACTGTACATGTGTTTTTAATCTGCTCTCATAATCTCATTCATTGGCAAGGATCAAATGTTCCCAGTTTCTTTCCTGGGTTCTCCCAAGCTGGATCTGGCTACACTATATATGGATCTATACCTATTTATTCCTAGGATTATGTGAGGCTGGTAAGTGGGACATTGTGTGGAAACTGAGGGTTACATATGAATGCAAGCCTTCCAATATAACCCCAGGATCAGACTTGATGGTGTCTTTGACTCTCCTTATCCTTGTTTTTTAAACAATGCCATGCCACGTTTTGAATACTGTTAAAGGTACTTATTCCTGTTTCGTTTTGGTCAAGATGTTTGTAGCATGTACATATTTCAAGATTTCACAGATTTTAACATTTTCTTTCTTCTGTGTATCCTTAATAATTTCCCATTGCCCTTTAAAATACATTCTTGTTTAGATTACTGTTGCTCAATCAACAAAGAATCTCAATATACGGTGTTATTCACTCTCTCTAAGCAACAAAACTTGACATTGCATTTTCTATTTTCTTAACTTAATATTGCTTCCTTTTAATACCATGTCTTTGTACAGAATGAATAAAGTTGTTACTTGGAAAACACCCTTTGTAAAACTCCAGATAGTGTGGAATAGAAATGTCACTTATTTTTCCAAAGGTGTAAAAGAAAATGTACACTTTCTGAAATTTTATTTTGTGACAAACCACTCTTTTTAGCTGGCACTATAAATACAAAATTATTGTTTATTTTTTAAATGTATTGCTGATACAGGTGGACATGGTAAGCAATGAAAATCAGTTACATAAAATTTAAGAAGAATATGTAGAAATTAGAAAACACTACAATCATTTTTTTCAAATAATAGTGGGGTTTTTTGTTTGTTTATTTATTTGGTACCCAGGATTAAATCCAGGGTTGCTTAACCACTGAGCCACATCTCCAGCCTTTCTAATATTTTATTTAGACACAGTGTCTCATTAAGTTGCTTAGCACCTCACTAAGTTGCTGAGGCTTTGAACTTGTGATCCTCCTGGCTCAGCCTCCCAAGCCACTGAGATTACAGGCATATGCCACCATGCCCCAGAAATAATATTGTTTTAAATAAAATTTCAGTCTTACATGATAAGTCTAATATTAAAATTCTGTGGTCTTACTTCTTGACATGCAACTGGTCATAGTATGTTATGGTCTTTGATCTAATATATGTGGTTATCAAATTGGCCTTCTGTCCATTTAAATATGCTTTTACTCATCTGGGAAAGAAAATAATAGAACGGAGAGAAAGAAATAGTAAAATTGGAAAATTTTCTCAGAAACAGGAGAGAGAACAGTTTTTTGAAAAAGCAGACAGGTTTAAGGAGGAGGGGAATAAAAAATAGGAAGCTCTCCAGAGGGTCAAGTGCTTAAGAAAGAAAAATCAGAAAGAATTATGTTTTGCCAAAAATATGATCTATACTGACCTCAAGATGAACAGTTTCTTTAGAGTGTTGAGAAGAGGAGACACACTGTAAGTTGTTCAGGTGTGAGGTACATCATAAAAATATGGCAGTTATACCTGTGGGCTCGTAAGTTTCTTAAACTCTTCTTAGAAAAAAATGATATATCCTATACAATATGCAAACAATGCAAAAGTTTTAGATGTCTCTGCTATAATGATGTTTTGCAGACCCGGCCACAAAGTAGCAAGTGTTATAAGAGAATGCCTGATAGTCTGCATTTTGGTAATGTGTACCAAGATGGTAATTCAAAGCATGTTCTATGCAAAGATCATTTGTGTAATGATGCATTGGTGGAAATAGAGAAGAGATTATTGTACCTTAAAGAGTATTTCTGACATTGTTTTTTTTAATGATAAAATGAAGAGTGAAAGTGACAGAGATGGGGATAGTTGAGGGATCAAGTTCCAGGAGAAAACTGAAAGAGAAATTTGAAGGAAGAATTCTTTTCTTTCTATGCAAGAATAGAAAGAAAAAAGATCAATCATAAAGGGAGACATATGGAAGGGGAGGTGGTGGAGTTCAAAGCCCCTAGAGGGATTTTACTTTTATCCAGGGTAGTCATTTCTATCTTTTCAGAAACTTGATTTCTACAATATTTAATTTGAAGAAAGCATTGTCTCTAAAGGGTGTTGCTTTACCACAGTTCATTGTTCCTGGTTAGGTGTGAAGGGAGATCGCCTAGCCCTGGCAGTTTATTCAGAATGTAAGAGAAACAAGTCTGAAGATAATAATTTAGAATTATCACAAAGACTCTGATGTACCATCCCAGATGATTCCTTCTGATACCTGCAGGTCTTTACTCACATGTGATGGAGTGAAAAAGAGAGATCAAAACCCACCACCAAAGGAGGATCATTATCCTATCATCATCAATTAAAGGAGAAAAGCCAAGGAGAGATTTTTCTTTAGAAGAAAGATGGCTCTTGGACTCATTGTCGTAACACTAGCAAAGTGTGTACTTTTTATCCAACAGGGAGAAATATCCCAGTCCTTCCCATCCACAATTGAGTCCTGGAATGATTTCCATAGAGCCTACAGTCAGAAGGGCCAGAAAATCTGGAAGTTACACAGATACAGTACATGAATCATGATGGAGCATCTCACTATCTCTAGCTGTATTTTATTATAAAAAATTAGCACCTCTTTTGATAAATGGGTGTGGGCAATTATTCAGGACCTAAAGCTGATTTTTTTTCTGTTATTATATACTCTCCTTTGTTTTTTCCTCTTTAAAAAAATTTGTTCTAATTAGTTATACATGACAGTACAATGCGTTTTTACACATCATACATAAATGGAGTATCACTTCTCATTCTTCTGGTTGTATGTGATGTGGAATTATACCAGTCATGTGGTCATATATGAACATTGGGTAATAATGTCCAATTCATTCTATTATACTTCCTATCCCCATAACCCCTACCTTCCCTTCACTCACCTCTGTTTAACCAAAGAACTTCTATTCTTCTCTAGCCCCCTGACCCTTATTGTGAATTAGCATACCAGAGAAAACATTTGGCCTTTTGAATTTTGGGATTGGTTTATTTCACTTTGCATAATATTCTTCAGCTCCATTCATTTACCAGAAAATGCCACAATTTCATTTTTCTTTAAGGCTGAGTAATATTCCATTGTGTGTGTGTGTGTGTGTGTGTGTATTTATATACCACATTTTATTTATCCATTCATTTGTTGAAGGGCAACTAGGTTGGTGCCATACATACAGTTTGGCTATTGCGAATTGAGCTGCTATAAACATTGATGTTTAGCTGCTATAAACATGAATAGTATGTTGTGAAGTGTCTGTTCAGTTCCTTAGCCCATTTATTGATTGTGTTATTTGTTTTATTAGTGTTGGCTTTTTTGAGTAATTTATATATCCTGGAGATTATTGTGTTTTCAGAGGTTCATGTGGTAAAGATTTTCTCCCATTCTGTTGGCTCTCTCTTCATGTTTTTGATTGTTTCCTTTGCTGAGAAGAAGCTTTTTAGTTTGAATCATCCCATTTATTGATTCTTGATTTTACTTCTTATGCTTTAGGAGTCTTGTTAAGGAAGTCAATTCCTCAGCCAACATGGTAGAGATTCGGGCCTACTTTTTCTTCTATTAGGCACAGGGTCTCTGTTCTAGTGCTTAAATCTTTGATCTACTTTGAGATGAGTTTTGTGTAAGGTGAGAGATAGGGGTTTGATTTCATTTTGCTGCATGTGGATTTCCAGTTTTCCCAGCACCCTCTGTTGAAGAGACTATCTTTTCTTCAATGTATGTTTTTGGCACCTTTGTCTATTCTGAGATAACTGTATTTATGTGGATTGGTCTTCTATTCTGCACTGTTGGTCTACATGTCTGTTTTGGTACCAATGCCATGCGGTTTTTGTTACTATTGCTCTTGTAGTATAGTTTAAGTTCTGGTACTGTGATTCCTCCTGCTTCACTCTTCCTGCTAAGGATTGCTTTGGCTATTCTAGGTCTCTTATTTTTCCAAATGAATTTTATGATTGCTCTTTCTATTTCTATGAAGAATATCATTGGGATTCTAATAGGAATTGCATTAAATCTGTATAATGCTTTGGTATTAAGGCCATTTTGACAATATTAATTCTGCCTTCCAAAAGCTTGGGAGATTTCCCATCTTCTAAGGACTTCTTCAATTACCTTTTTTAGTGTTTTGTAGTTTTCATTGTAGAGGTCTGCATTTCTAACCTAGTAGTTTATTAGCTAGGGTGACCTGAAAGTTTTATCTGGTGCAAAACATATATTTCAACTGAACAAATTAGCTGGCAATATTTAAAAGTCAAGAGACTCACATAAAGTCTAGATTATCTATATTCTTGTGTTAAAAGAAATTGGCAGAATACTGCAGCCTCAGAACCCATTCCTACCGGCAGGCATACACTCCTGGTTAGAAATTTCTGTTACCTGTCAGGCCCTGAGGACCTTGGAGACGATGACCAGCTGACTTTTCAGGTGGCCCTAGTTATGTTGATGTTTCTGAGACAGAAGTCAATTGAATAGAATTCAACTGACCATTGTTCTATTCCAGGCCATCTCTAAAGAGGTTCCCCTGGGCAGTTCTGCTCCTAGACAGGAATAATTCTTAGTATAAAAATAAGTTGTGACTTGAAGTGCTCATTTCTGCTTTGGGATAGAGTCAGAAAGGAGGATATGACTTGACTTCTGGGTTGAGGTATTCATGTTGTTCCTGTGTGTTTATTTCCTTTTGCTGAAAAAGTACTAAAGCTTCCTGCAGAGAATAATCCTGAAATACCTTCATATGTGATTATGACTTGGGTGTTTTTCATGATTGTGGACAGATGATCAAGAGCTTGGGAGTAAGATAATAGTTTAATATCCAATTGTAATGAGCTATTAATGATCCATGCTGGTGGCATTATGCTTTGTGAACATTTGTATCCAGAGATACATTAAAGCTGAAACCCCAATAGAAACTAGAAACAAAGAGTAGAGTAGCAATAGAAACACTAGTTGTACTAGACGTTGATTTGGAAAACTTTGCAAAAATCAATTTTATTTAGCACAGTGGCATTGGAGTTTCCTGTAAGAATTAGCTCTGAAGGGGGGATGTTACAGTGCAAATAAAACCATGAAGCCATTAATCCTAAACAGCCCAAAGGGATAACTATCAGAAAATCTAATTAATTTGGCCTAACGTGGACCAAATATTAGGGTAAAACATATATTTACTTACAAAAAAAAATTTATAGGCACAAATTATTTTGATAGATTTAACGAGTGAGTCACCTTTATCAAATCCACAATGAAATCACCTTTCAAATTATTTGCTAAAAAGCACCAAAGCATTTTTAAAACAAATGAGGAAACAAAATGAGTAATACCAATAGACAGCATTAATTGATTAATTTGCTAAGCATTTTGCCCACATATATAATTTAACAGTCATAGCCTCCCAAAGAAATGGGTTCTTTTATTATCCCCATTTGAAAGATGAGGACCCAATGTTCATAAGTGGTAATTAAATCAACCAGGTCTTGTGAGTAGACAGACATAGGTAAATCTAAATCTAAAATTCAATCTTTTCTGCATGTTTTTTTTTATTATCTATACAGAACAAAAGAAGAAGGCTACTTAAACATTCTGCTGATACCATTAACAAGTTCTACTATAATAAAAATTAAGCAGATTTTTTCCTACCATATCATCAGTGATAGTGCAGTAAAATTGTTCAGATACTTACTGCTAACTCTCCCCAAATCACCATTTTGTTATCTGAACACCATTTTCTGTTTTTCTTCCTGTTTGACTAATGACTTCAAGTTGCCTATCATATATGGCAAATTTTTATTAGTTTAGTTGTTTTTCTAGAGAAACTTTATAGATCTGTGTGTGCAAAAGGTTCTTAGTTTAAGCTGTCTAGGTTATTCCTATGCTACTAATGATCACAGGTATAGCAGAAACCTCACTAACAGAATACCATGTTCCAGGCACAGGGCTATAATTTCATTCAAATTCTAGACACTGTGCATTGTCAAATCCAACAAGGAAAATCACCTCCTACACAATACTCGTTTTCCACTAGAAAAGCTTTATTGCTATCTACATCAGGAATTGTATCTGAAAATTGCTCTTCATCACAAATTGGTTGTGAAAATTTCATGAGAAATAAATAAAAACAAAGTCATCAATGAATAATATTTTCAGAGACTTTTTGATAAGATGAAACTAGATTAGGTTTTTAGATTCAGGAAATAAAAATATAAGAGTTAAATTTGAATTATACTTTCTAGGAATAAGTATAATCCAGTTACTGTGAAGCACCTCAACAGGAGTGGTGTGGCCTTGGGGAATTCCTCTAAGGCTTAGTATTTCCATTGCTAACACATAAACCATTTGGACCTTACAGATTTGTGAAGATGAGAAATAGAAACATAAATTACCTAGCATTTAGTCTGTCTTAGCACATATAACCAGTAAGCAGATAACTGAATGTTTAAAGCATGAGTTATCTTTCACAACTATTTCTAGCCTTTCAGTAGCCAAGGAGACTGAATTCCTACTTCCATTGAAAGTAGGAAGACACATATGCTGGCTTCAGGAAGTCCTAGCTCCCTTTGACCCCATCAGAGGCTCTGGGGACTCAGAAGGAGATAAAACCTGTGAAATTCCTTTGAGCCGTAATGACCAGACAAAGTGCTTTTTATGCAACTTCACTAAGCCTCACAAAATCCCTGTGCAAAAAGAACTACTGGTTTGTGCATTTTGAAAACAAGAAAACTGATGGCACATTTAAGTAGTTAGCCCAATGTGATATGGTTTTTTAAGTAAAGATCTTTTGTCCTAATATACTCTACCTTTCAAAGCCTTCCTTATCCCAGAGCTGTTCAGCAATGGAACTTTTGAAACAATGAGGTTTCTTCCATTTCCTTCATAGCTGGCTTTGATTAAAACCTGTTTTCCTACTCCAGATGTTTCTGGAGCAGAGAGCATTACGGCCTCACCTCCTTCCTCCCCTGGATGGATCTTGAGCTGCTCAGTAATACAGACAATCAGCCTATGATTTGAAGGAAGTTAAGAATCTAGCTACTGAATTCTAAAATGAAAATATTTTTAAAACCAAAAAAATATTTGATATCATATTATTCAAATAATTTATGGACAAGAAAGAAGTAAAAAAATCAGATAAGCCTAGAGCCAGGATTAGTATATAAATCTCTTAAATATTCATTAGGAGTTATTTCTAATGTGGCAAATTGTGTCAAAGGCACAGGAAATGTTGAAGAACGACTATATTTAGTTATAGCTTTACATGTGTGTGTGTATATAGCTATATATACATATATATATACTTACATATATAAATATTGTTGAGGAGGCACCATTAGTAAACTTTCAAGTTCCCTTTTGTAATTTGAATAATATTTTGCTTTATGATATAGACATAGTTCTGTGGCAATTTACCTAAGAGTTGAATTAATAATCACTAGTGTTTTTTTGTCATTGCTATGAAACTATTGTTTCCAAGTATGGGTCTTAGTCACTATTGTCTAGAATGTGAAAAATATGAACTCTGCATACTAGCTCAGTCAGATGTTTAAATAAATTTGATTTCTCATTCTAGTGGTAGAAAATAACTTACCTTACAGAACTGACTTCATCTCTTGTTCATAGCTTATTTTTAGCCAAAACAAATGCTAAGATCTTTTCTAATCAATGATGAGCATCTCAGTTTTACTGATGCTGAACTCAACAACAGGCAGCTTTGCAAAGTGAAGTTCATTTGCATTCAACCACATATCACTCTGCAAGGTGTAATTTGCATTTCTGATCATGAGTATAATTTTCCATTAAATTTGTTGCAACTTAGAACATAAGTACTGATATTACTTTAACTCTAATCTATTAATTTTAATATATAACATAATTTTAAAAAATCAATCCAAATTTGGGGCTGGAGCTGTAGCTCAGTGTCCGAGTGCTTGCCTAGTAAGTGTGAGGCACTGTTTCGATCCTCAGCACCACATAAAAATAAATTAATAAACAAAGATATCACAAAAAATCAATCCAAATTTAGATCTAAATGTTATTTTTACAGATATTAGATGTTATTTGCTACCTGCAGAGTTGACATAATTTACCATCACACAAGACAGACTTGAGTTTATATCCTAGGCCTGATACTTTAAGAACTGTATCACTTTAAGCTAGCTACATAAATGACAGTTTTCTTGTTTTAAAAGTGAACACATGGATGGTACTTGTGACATGGGAATTTTGTGAGGATTAAATGAAACTGCATGAAAAGCACTTTGCCAATTAACTTGTGCGAAGCAAATACTTAAAAAAAATTAGTGTTGACTTTGTCTTTTCAATTAGAATCATTATGATTTTTTCCTTATTTTCTTAATTACTTCATCACTATTTTTATTATCAACATGTTATACTGGAGGAGATTATTTCATGGAAATATATGTGAATCTTCAAACAGATGGGTGCATTTGGTGGTAGAGTCAGATACTAGATCTCCCTGGGCAGAAGAAAGTTCACGGAAGGGAAGGGGCAATGGAATCCAGTGCTGCAATCCTCCCCAAGAATTATGCCATTTTCATTTACACCTTCACAAAATACTTGCAGTATTGATGACCTGATGCAAGTCAGTTTACATATGGTTTATAAATAAAAACTGGATCCCATCTTGGGCCTATTTGGTTTTGGAGCCCACAGTTCTGATAATGGTTTTGAGAACAGTGGTCACCAAGCTGACATGTTGGACAAAAGAGTGAATGGCCAGGAAGAGTTGTAAATGTGAAAACTGCCATATCAATATTTTTAATGTATTTTAATTTTAAACAATATATAAGTGAACTTTAGAGATTGTGCTTGTCTTGGTAATAGAATTATTTGGGATTGCTTTGAGGCATATGCACCTAGAAGTAATTCACTTTGAGGAGCATAAAACATGATAGCTGAATTCTCTACAGAAAAAAAAAAGTATTGCTGGACTGAAAGTAGGTTAGACTCAAAATTTTGTCAGGCCTACAGTAGATAAGGTTTGAGAATAAACTTCAGAAAGAACTGTCTTCCATTTTTTTTCTGTTTTTACATATGTTATAATGTATGGCTTTGCAATTAGTAAGATAAAAATGATATTACTTTTATTGATGTAAATATATATGCAGTTTATAGAGGAGAGCTGAATGCTAAAATAGTATCATTCTTTATGCTTATGTCATGATTAGTATTTAGGCACTGAAACCAGACCAAGTTTAAACTTTGTGTCACCACTTACTAGATCTGAGACTTTAGTTTTTTAACTTCTCTCATGTCAGTTACATCATCTATAACATAGGAATAATTATATTACCTCTCAAAAGGTACTTAGAGAATTAAATATAATATGTGTTATATATTTTAAAATACCATAAATATGTTATTTATTCTTAAGCATAGATGTAAGAGCATAGTAGACAGATGACCAGGATGTTTGCCATGTGAATTGTCATAATTTGATCATACCTAGTAAGGAAAATTTCTTTTTTTGATACAATATGCTTCTTATTTACAGTCCTATTTATAATGAAACAATCTACTTTTGGGAGATTACTGAGGTTCATCAAAATGAGTCTCTTCATAGTTGCTAAGTGGGTCCCAGATATTGGAAGTAATTTTTAAATATATTACTGTCAAGTTTAGAACCATGTCATCTTAAGCAATGTGTCATTCTGATGACTATGGCAGGGTAGGTACTATGAGGGTGTGATTTAGAAACCAAGATTAAAAAAATAGCATAGCAAATGCCTAAATGATCAAATAGCTCCAAGTATGATTGGAATATATTTGAGTCTAAGTACACTCCAAAATCACAGTATGTATTATTTTCAGTAGTCAGAAAATAATATATTTACATACAGTGACCTTTCTGATGGAAATTATATTAAAAATCTGCAACAAAGACATGTTCTTACTTGTCACTTTATAAATTAATTGATAGATGAGAAGTAGGATGCATTCAAATAGTTGGTGCTACCTTTCTGCAAATAATAATAATAATAATAATTATTATTATTATAGCAACACTTATTAGGCACTTAACATGTGCTAGCTACCTTAATAAATCTTACCAGCTAAATATCTCCATGATGCTATCAAATACAAATGCTTATCACTTTAATTTATTGCCCTTAGAAAACTCTGACTTAAATAAGTCACTTGAAAGACAACCAGTTAAAAATGCCTATCACAGGAGAGCAGGGAGCTGAAACTCCAAACCTTGGTTCTTGTGTTGTGACAAAAGAAATTTTAAAGTTAGACATGAAAAGACAAGCAAAAGAATTTTATTAGGAATATAAGTAAGAGAACAAGAGTTCTCTCAAGTAGAGAACGAGAGAGAGAGAGAGAGAGAGAGAGAGAGAGAGAGAGAAGGGGGGGGGAGTGTTAATTTTGTCTCTAAGCAGAGAATAACAAAGAAACAATGCTACTTTCAAATTTCCTGTTATTTGATGTTTCCCAGGAACTGGGTTCTACCCTCTGAAGTCTTTTCCAGTCAGATGTTCAACTCCCCCTTCAAGTTGAACAGGGGAGTTTTTTACCCTAGTTGGTCCTCTCTGGAACTGCCAAGGTGGCCATCATCCTGTTCAGAGGGGCTTCATCTATAAGTCAATCCTATGTTAATGTAGGTGCTGGGGTCAGTGAGCACACAGGCTTCTTCTTGGTGCACCTGCACTATTAATGAAATTCCCCTTCTGAAACACCTTGAGAAACTTATGGCCATAAATCTTAACTTTCAATGACCTCAATAGACCATGTCAGGAGTCAGCCCCATTGATCTTCCTTTTTTGACATATTTGTCAATTG
Organism: Marmota marmota marmota; assembly: GCF_001458135.2. NCBI lineage: Eukaryota > Metazoa > Chordata > Mammalia > Rodentia > Sciuridae > Marmota > Marmota marmota. The sequence goes on from NW_025999869.1 coordinate 11,482,213, forward strand.
GCTCCCTTTGCTTCCTCCTGTACATTCTCAGGGTTAGCACACCTGCTGTTACTCGATTGTTCATTAAAGGCAATTCAAAGAACCCCTGTGACCCTGCTATGCCATTGGTTTACATTTCACTGCTCCTTACTAACTACTACCTAACAAGTCCAGGGATGAAGTCAGATTCATATTCTTAACCTCTATGTAATAGCATCCCAGAAACAACTTGATGGTGGTCCTGAGCTCAAGGACCAACTAATCTGAATACGCCTTCCTCATTTCACTCTATTACTCTGCATTTTTATAATCATTTTTATATCATTTCACTCTATTACTCTGCATTTTATGCTTAAAATTATTTGATCAGATGATATGGTATTTATTACCTAAGATATAACTGTTTCTTTGAATTTCATGGAAATGGGGGTTCTTTTATCCCTCCAACAGTTGAACATACCATCTAATAATGAACATTTCACCTAATAGTGCTCAGGGTGTAGGAGGCTCAACTCCAGCCATAAAAGATTGTTTTAAGTGATTATGGAATTGTCACTAAATGACATTGCAGACAGAGAAGTTGATCCCTTTAAAATTATTTCTCAGTCAGAATAACCTCAACAGAAAGAAGTAGTTGGTGATCATTGCTTTAACCTCTTAAACCACAAGGTAATTTGTATGTTTTAGAATGGTCCTTTTTTTATTAGTTACACATGACAGTATAGTGATCTTGACATTTGAATCTAATGGGGTATAATTACTCCTTTTTCTGAGTGTACAGGTTGCTGAATCACATTGGTCGTCCAGTCACGTTTATACATACAGCAATAGTAGTGAATTCACCATTCTTTGTCTCACCCACAGTGTATAGGTAGCTCAAATGATATTATTTTGTTTAAATGATTGTTAGTGTATTTTTTATCAATTGAAAATATTTTTACCTCTGGGGGTGATATTAAATGAAATTCGTTTTTGTAAAAAGTGTAATATTGGCCATTCAGATACAATAGTATCCCAATGAAAATGTTGATGTTATAATTAAAATAACTTTTCAGTCACACCCTATTGAATTTAAATCTGCTGCTAAGTCCCACTCACCACCCACATCCTGTTCTACCATTGTGTCCTCATTAAACTCAGAGAAGCTCTCATCTTTTTCACCTGAAATTATGAAATATGGGCTATTGTAATTCAAATAATACAGGATTCTTTTCCTATCAAATGTCTAAATATGTACTATGTATGGTACTTAGCTCGGACATAGGCATCTTTGAGTCGCTATCTATAGATGGGACTCCTAATATAATTATTTACTAGTTTTTCATTCTCTTTCTCATTTATGCCTCATATTGGTCATCTTTATATCAAAAATTAAATATCATATTAGGTAACTCAGAACTAGAAAATTTCTAACTCCCTAGAAATTATCAATTCCTACTTGAGTGAAATTAGTCACTCTATTTTATAAGAATAGGAAGTATTCTAGTAAGTTATTGCAGTTTCAAAAATTTCTAGCCAAATAAAATGTTTAACTTAACTATTAAATTATTTGATTGAACTGGCCTTTATTTCTTACCACAGGTCAGTCTAACTATGAGTGCTCATACAAAACCTGAATCATGGAACTAATCAGAACATGACCACTTGCGCTTTTTGTAAACAAAAATAAGGGTCAGGAAATTAAGTTTCCTTATAGAGATTTATTGTAATAGATATTATAGGAGTATATTATAGGAGTCTCTGGAAAAAAAGTGAATGGTGATGGGCCATGATTTTATGTTTTCAGAAGAGCAAGTGGCAGAAAACTTCCTCATCTGCCTCAGACAGGATTAAATCGGATGGCATGAAAATTAATTCTTGACTTCCATAAAGAGTCTAAAATCAAAACAAAGATTTTTCTTGTTACAAGGTTTTTGCACATGAAGGTTTAACTCACTAGAGCAAGGCACCCGACCAGTTGGCTTTTTCTTTTATTTTATAGTTATCACTTCTTAATGTGTTTACAAACATAGAGGATTTGTTTCGAGGCTAACAGGGATTCAAGTATAGTATAGGCTCTGGGATTCTTGATTTCAATGAAACTTCTCTGTGCTACTGGTGTTGTTAATCCTCAGGCTACATTTTGCAAAGGAGTCATTACATCACCTTCTTAGAGAGACATTCAATAATCTTGTTATTTAAGATAGATCTCTCCCTGATATTTCTATTCCAGCACCTTGTTTGCTTCTTTAGTGACCTCTGTCTCACAATTTTATTTTGTTTATTTGGTAAATTTTGCTTGCCTATTATCTTCACAAGATCAAGGGCCATATTATATTGCTCAAAATATCTACAATGCCTTAAACCTCACTGAAGGTCAATAAACTAGTGAACAAATGAATGAAATGTTACCTCTGGTTTCTACAGTATGTCATTGATTTACCCAGAGGAGCAGCTCTCAAATTTTAGCAAGCATGGGAATACTCAAGAAGGGCTTGTTAGATTGCAGACTGGTGAACTCCACAAGAGAAGGGTTCTGATTCAGTAGGTTTGAGGTGGGGACCAAGAATTTGCAATTTTTAGTTCCCAGGTGATGTTCTTGCTCCTGGTCCAAGAAACACACTTTAAGCACAACCAATCAATAACAAAAGATACAGTTTATTGCTCAGCAGCCTCAAAAGATTATGTTGAAAGGCTAGTACTATTTCTATTGCTGGGATTACAGAAGAACTATTTGGCACTTACAATTCAGTTTTCAGTATTCACCTAAATATTGAGTATGAAGTTTACATATATGCAATTATTACCCATTTTATTTTCATGTATCAGTGTATCAATACACACACATGTGCACGTGCACACACACACACACACACACAATTAACCTTGAGGAATAGACGGAAGATTCTGTCCCTGCATCAGGTCTCCTTATGGATTGCAGTCACTCCAGCTCTTTTTAAATCCAGACTGATGTTGCTGGCTCACTGCTCTCTGACATTTTGCAAGCACCAAGGCTAGCCCTTGATTGTTCACTCCATGTGATTTCCTTCATAATAGCACAGAGCACAGCAGAACTTCTCTTTCCTTTTCGCCTTCTCTCTTGTTCTCTCTTTTAAGCATTCAGAACCTTGTTTTCCAGCCTCAGATTGTGTTCTTTTCTTTCCTCTTTGTAATGATGAAGCATCACAGAAAAATGAAGGAGATGAAATGAATAATTGCTGCCTAAGCTTTCTAGTGCATGAAAAAATATTGAAGTGATTATTGTAAAGTGCATTGTGAATTTTAAGAAGGACTACTCGATGGCTCATTCTTCCCCTAATTATCTCCAGCAAATAATAACAGGGGTAATGAGAATTAGAATTTTGGCCATAGGCAAGATATTAATGTAAAATTCCATTTTTATTTAACTATTGATTAATAGAAAGGTATATTAAAAGGAAATTAAGCAGTTATTCAATATAAAAAAGTTAATATCAGCAAGCATTTTTCAAGATGTGTATTTTAATAGATATTGAATTAAAGCTCAATTTAAAGCTGTCAGAAATTCCTTTCTGCATAATTTAAATTCAAAGAAATGCATAATTTTCCCAGAATGAGTACAAGAACAATGTAAAATAACAACACTTTTATTTGAAAAAAATAATTATTAGTATGCTCCATTTTATCTTTATTAATGTGCATTAATTAATTGCACATACTAAGGGGATTTGGTATGATATTTCAATACATGCATAAAGTGCACACTGATCAATCAGGGTAATGAGCATGTTCTTCTTCTTAGTATTTTTTTTTTAAATTTCAAGACTTCAGCTTCTCTAGATTTTCATAATGCATATAATGGGTTATTATGATCTACCGTCATTTCTTGGTGCTGTAGAGCCCCATAATTTATTTATTCTATCTCAAATTTGTTTTAATACTTGCTATCCAACCTCCTTCATGTTTTAAACTTTTATTGAAAATTTAATTAATTAATTAATTTTCATACTTGGGCTTGAATCCAAGGGTGCTTTACTAATGAGCTATATTCCCCAATCCTTTTTAACTTATTATTATTTTGAGACAGGGTTACCCTAAGATTCTGAGGCTGGCCTTGCACTTGTAATCCTCCTGCCTCAGCTTCCCAAGTTGCTGGTATTACAGGCGTGTACCGTCTCTCCTTATGTAACATTTTTATTGAATATCTCTCTTTGCATAAAGATGTGATGAAGTTGTGATATAAATTATCAAATACCCCTTAGAGTTGGAAAGTAAGATTTTAAATAAGAAATATTCTGTGATTTCATCTCAGTTCTCACACCTGTATTTTTGTATGTTCTCCCACTTTTCTTAGATAATTTTTTAAAATCATTATCTGATTGTCTGTGCAGAGAATAAAGCCTTGATAGATTAACACAGATGATTTTTTAGGATTTTATAACACATGGTGTCAGCCCGAGGGGGAAAAGTACCCAGATGTATCTCAAGCAGTTAATATTTATCAACTTTTTGGAAAATATACATTGCTCTGTACCAATAAGTTATGAAAGAAGATGGGATATGGAAACCATAAGGTCTGCCAGATCATTAAAAATGTATTTGAGCTAATTACAGCTTAAGTGCCACATTGGTTTTCAGCAATTCATTCGCTGGACAGTTCCTCAAGCAGCCTGGAGACAACTGCTGGAGAAGTTTCAGTGGTGCAGAGACTCTTTAATTAAGCTCTGGGTGATGCTGCAGAACCTCTCTTCAGAGCCTGGGCGAATAATAGTATTTATTTACAAGGCACCTCTTGCCCTTGGGCTTTCAGGTTTTCTTAATACAATCAGTATACCCATCTGCCCAGAGAGGAAAATCAAGCAATCTCATTGAATTTATAGCAAGTACCTATGCTTTTATGTAAATCTGTATTTCATTGACTAGAATATTCCAGCTTTCAATCTATCTTTGAGCACCATTAAAATAACCGTGTCTATGAAGAAGTAATGATGATAACAAGAATAGGCCTTCTTTTCCTGACTCTCCTCACCCACACTCTCTTTATTACAAATTACTAATTGTTATCACATTAAATTTGCCCTTGAGAGAATTTGATATTTTTCTTCATTTCATAACCAGGGAGGATTTCATATGTAGTTGTTTATGTGTAGGTGTGCTTTACTTTTCTTCCATTCTATCCACCAAACTTATTTCAGGAATATTTAAGGTGGTTGTGAAATAATATATAACAAAAACAAAGAAACAAATTTAAAACAAGGTCAAAAAATGAGGTAAAGAAAAATCGATAGGGAAATAACATAAATTCAGGGATTAGTTACTTTATAAAATATACAACCTTATACATAACTTCTCCAAAGTGCATACATATATGGAAAATAGGCAAATGAAAAGATATTCAATGCCATTAGCCAGTAGGTAGGTGAAAACTAAGACTACAATGTCATATCATTTCTTGCCTATTAGAGTGGCTAAAATGAATACTTGTGATGTGGTTGAGTAACTGGCATTTTTATACATTACTTGTGGGAAGGCAAAATGTCTAAAAAACAGTTTGGCCATTTCTTACGTAGCGAAGCATGCACTTACTTTATAAACCAGCAATTCCTCACCTTGGTGTTTTCCCTGGATAAATGAAGATCAAGTCACACAAACACCTGTGCTTATAGTAATTATTTTCATAATTACCAATGTCTGGTAAAAATGTGCTTGAGCAGTGACTCGATAAACTGTGGTATATCTGTACAATTGAATACTGCTCAGAAATGAAAAAGGAATCACCAAAGACAAAAGGAAATGAAATGATACTATTGACACATGGAACACTATGCTTGTGTCTCAAAGGCAAAGAAGCCCATCTCATAAGGTTACCCATTGTATGATTTATAGGAGATTCTAGAATAAAGAAAAAAAATAGTACTGATGAAGAATAGATCAGCAGCCACCAAAGGATGGGGTGGAAGAAATGCCTGATTACAAAAGAGAGGGTAATAGAACTCTTCTGGGTCTTCATTTGTGGTGACACTTACACAAATACATAGTTTTAAATGCATTGAATTATACAACAAGCAATTCATCTTATTGTTGATAACTACCATCATTGGATATGGTTAAGGGAGTTTCCCAAAAGTCCACGTGGTGCAGGAAGCTCTGTCACCAGTGTGGTAGTGTTTAGGTGTTGGGACCTTTAAGAAGTGGGGTCTTACGTAAAATGATTAAAGTTGAGGTGTCTCATCCTTGGAAGGGACTGATATTCTCACAGGTCTGAGTTAGTTCTTGAGAGGGGTGTGGTATAAAGTGAGGCTTACCCTGTTTATCTACAGGTAATTATATTCTTTGGCCTCCAGGAAGAGAGCAGAAGCAAAATTGTGGCTGCAATCATAACCGTGTGAGAAATTTCAAAATTATTTAATTCATTATATATGTGTTGATTGTCACCACAAGCAAAACCTATATAGGCACAAAGCCAGTTTCCTTTCTGCTTTTCTGTCATGTGGTGACTAAGGTGAGACCTCATGGGAGGTCAAACAGGGCCACATGAACTTGGATGTACAGCTTCCAAAACTGTCAAGTGAATAAAATTCTTTTCTTTATAAAGTACCCGGATATTTTGTAGAACAACACAAAATACACTAATATCATAATTTAATAAATCAAAGAATTTTGAAAAATTTCATATGCCTTTCCCCTCTGCATCTGCTTTTAAAGTATGGGCATTCTCTCAGTTCTATCTTCTGTCCTACTTTTTCTAGCTCAAAAATCTCTTTGAACACCCCAATTTAATTAAAATCCTTGATTCCGTGCTGAAAACAACTTCCAAATTTGTACCTGAAGTCCTAATACATCTTTATTCCTGTTCTTATTTCTCTGTATGCTTGGAGATCGCTCTAGTCCATAAGAATCACCATACCCTATACAATGTAATTGGCTGTTCTTTTGAAGTCACTGACCTCTTGGTAAATTATCATTATATTTCTTTATACTCACCCTCCCTTATAATATAGGTGGCAAAATATGCTTGATTCTTTCTACTTTTGATCTTATTCCATTCCAAAAATATAAATTAAAGGTAAAATCATGAACAGTCTTTAGTACGATAGTAGCCTTCTCTGGGGTACTGCTCGCTGACTTCCATCTATTATATCCAAACTTTATTTTTATGTTCTTGCTATCATTACCTTGTAAAACCCAATGATTCCTCCCATGTTAACTATTTTCTTAAAAAATATTTACAGTAAAAAATCCAAACTCCATGTGGTTTTTTAAAAATTGATTTTTTAAAAAATGACAGTAGAATGCATTACAATTCTTATTACACATATACAGCACAATTTTTCATATCTCTGGTGGTATATAAAGTATGTTGACACCAATTTGTGTCTTCATACACGTACTTTGGATAATGATGTCTATCACATTCCACTATGCTTGCTAACCTCCTGCCCCCTCCCTTTCCCTCCCACCCCTCTGCCCTATCTAGAGTTCGTCTATTCCTCCCATGCTCCCCTTGCCTACCTCACTATGACTCAGCCTCCTTATATCAGGTAAAACATTCAGCATTTGTTTTCATGGGATTGGCTAACTTCACTTAGCATTATCTTCTCCAATGCCATCCATTTACCTGCAAATGCCATGATTTTATTCTCTTTTATTGCTGAGTAAAATTCCATTGTGTATATATGCCACATTTTTTTTATCCATTCATCTATTGAAGGGCATCTAGGTTGGTTCCACAATTTTGCTATTGTGAATTGTGCTGCTATAAATATTAATGTGGCTGTATCCCTGTAGTATGCTGTTAAGTCCTTTGGGTATAGACCAAGGAGAGAGATAGCTGGGTTAAATGGTGGTTCCATTCCCAGTTTTCCAAGGAATCTCCATACTGCTTTCCATATTGGCTGCACCAACTTGCATTCCTACCAGCAATGTATGAGTGTGCCTTTTCCCCCACATCCTCACCAATACTTATTGTTGTTTGTCTTCATAATAGCTGCCATTCTGACTGGAGTGAGATGGTATCTCAGAGTAGTTTTGATTTGCAGTTCTCTAATTGCTAGAGATGATGAGCATTTTTTCATATATTTGTTGATTGATTGTATATCCTCTTCTGAGAAGTGTCTGTTCAGGACCTTGGCCCATTTATTGATTGTGTTATTTGTTTTTTTTGGTGCTTAGCTTTTTGAATTCTTTATATACCCTAGATATTAGTGCTCTATCTGATGTGTGGGGGGTAAAAATTTGCTCCCAGGATATAGGCTCTCTATTCACCTCACAGATTGTTTCTTTTGCTGAGAAGAAATTTTTTAGTTTGAACCCATCCCACTTGTTGATTCTTGGTTTTAATTCTTACGCTATAGGAGTCTTATTAAGGAAGTTGGGGCATAATCCCCTAAGACTAGGGCCTACTTTTTCTTCTATTAGGTGCAGAATTTCTGGTTTAATTCCTAGGTCCTTGATCATCTTTGAGTTGAGTTTTGTGCATGGTGAGAGATAGGGGTTTAATTCCATTTGTTGCATATGGATTTCCAGTTGTCCCAGCAGCATTTGTTGAAGAGGCTATATTTTCTCCAATGAATGTTTTTGGCACCTTTGTCCAATATAAGATAATTGTAATTTTGTGGGTTAGTCTCTGTGTCCTCTATTCTGTACCATTGGTCTACCAGTCTGTTTTGGTGCCAATACCATGCTACTTTTGTGATTGCTCTGTAGTATAGTTTAAGGTCTGGTATAGTGATGCCCCCTGCTTCACTCTTCCCACTAAGGATTGCTTTAGCTATTCTGGGTCTCTTATTTTTCCAGATGAATTTCATGATTGCTTTTTGTATTTCTATGAGGAATGCCATTGGGATTTTGATCGAAATTGCATTAAATCTGTATAGTGCTTTCAGTAGTCTCCATGTGGTTTTCTAGGCCTATAATAGTTCAAACCTCTCTAATTCTGTAATATCACCTAATTCTATGAGCACATATCCATCACGTTCTTTCTATCTATGTGGAAACTACCTGGATCATAACCACTTCATATGTTTCTCTGTCTTTGAGGTCATCATATCCCCAGTTGACTACACCACTCTAAATGGGCAATTGCTATACTTGGGATGCCTCTTCCCTTCTTCCCCTCCTGTGCCTATTAGGATTCTGTGTCTCTTTCACATCTTTATTCCTCCAATATCTTCTTCATGAAGACTTTCTCAGTCCACAATTTTGAATTCATCTTATCTCCTCTGAGCTTACACAGAATGATTTTATGCCTCCTACTTATGGCATTAAATATTTTAGTTTCCTTTGTTTTATTATGCATGTATATCTTCCCCTACTGGGATTATAACTTTCTTAAGAGAAGCAATCATATATTAATCACACTTCCTTGCCTTAAACCCTTTTTGGATAAGGTGCAGAACAACTATATATATAAATAAATAATCTTCCTTTTCTTGTTGCATTTGGAACAATGCCCATCACACACAAGATATACAATGAATAAACAGATGAATGAATAGCAGACAGATTAAGCAGGCTAGGGAGTGTTAGAAATGCTTCCTTGTACATTACAATTACAGGAAGATTATCATTAGCAATAATGTGTTATTACAAATACCATTCTGCATGATCAGTTAATGTCAACATTTGTTGATTGTGCACCTGCACATATCACCCAAGGCCAAATTATATTTTTATCCTATCATTCACCTGCTCAAATATTCAGTGTCTGTCTGGGTGTGCTTCAGAATTAATTTATAACTTCCTCTTTTTCACATATGGCATTTTTATTAGCTTTGCTTTTTATCCAATATGCCAACACATATCTGAATATATGAAAACTGTATTTTTCTGTGTTCCTTGTGATTTTCCCATGATTCCTCTTTATTCTTTCTTCTTAGTTTTACTCCTTCACCTCCTTTTCCCCCCTCCTTTGCTTCCCTTCCTCTTTCTCCTATAGTCCCTCTTTATTTCATTCCCTTGATGCCTCTTGTGGCTTATTACGTATTACATCCTGGTCTAAGAAATGGCACCAACCATACGAAATAGCTGATGCATCGTGGAAGCTCACAGTGCAGAGTGAGCTGTTATTCATTTCCTTCTTTTGCCCTAATATCAGGAGCAACAGGACGCTGTTCATAACAAGGCACATCCCACCATTAACGTTTTGCCTTCCTTTTGTTCAGATTCTCTCCAAAATAGAGGAATCATTCATAACCATCTCGCAGCCGAGCAAGCTAAACCCTTGCTACTGGGCCTTCCACCTTTGGTTCTGATTCAGTGTCACAAAACCACGCTAGCTGTCCTGTCCTCTGGGGGTTAATTTATGCAGGCTTCTCACAAGTGCCTGGAGGTTACAGAGTAGTTCTTCTAACAGCTCTGATTGCTTTTCCTATGGGAACTCATGAAGACAAGCTAATAAATGGAGTACTTAAAATATTATCAACCACCAATCACGAAAAAAGGAATACCAATTTTGTTGACTTAAAAACAGAAGTTTACTTTGGAATATTGTTAGGGAATGTTTTAACCAACTTCATGTACAATATATTCTATAAGAATATCATTAAAAGTCAATAGTGTTTATCTTTGGATATAGGATTAGGAGGACTTTTATTATTTTATGTATATATTTCTATATTAGATTTGCATCTGTATATTATTTTATGAAAGTAAGTTAAATTTAATAAATCTTAATATTTTTGTTGAGTGCTAAGATATGAATGTCAAATTGAAATTATTAATAAATTTTTAATTTCCAAGCAAAACCAACAAAGTTTTGCCTTCCAGGGAAAACCCTACATAATCAATAAAGATACAGAAGACAAGTATACATGACCATTTGATAAGAGATATCATAGTCTATATTTCATCTTGTTCAAGAACATAATGATTCACCATTAAACAATAGAGGGCAGTAGAATAATAGTTCACAGAGTTTATTTTAGACAAAACTTACCAAATTCTTCTTTGTACCCCTTAGAAAAGGATTAAAATAGATTTATAAAAGAAGAAAAGCTAGCATCATTATTTTTTTCTTTTACTTTTCAAAAGATAATGTTTACCATAAGAGAGGAATACAGGTTGGCAATTCTGGGCTCTTTCTTGGACCTTGCGATATTCTTCCTGGCTTTGAGGTTTCTAAAATCACAATACTAATAAGCAGTATTTATAGTTTCCATTTATCTGTTAAAAGGGTTGTGTATTCATAAACCAGTTTAGAGAAAAAGAAAAATTATCAGTTTAATTCAGCTACTAAGTACTCATTGGTTGTTGACATAATAACACTTCAAGTAACTGAATTAAACTGTTGGTGTTCAAATGTGCTTGTTCATATTGGTTATGTAAAAATTGACTTACTGCCAACTAAGCATTCTCAAATGCAAGATCAACAGTGTGCAACCCAGGGAAGTTCTGATTAAAGAAGCTTCTACCAGGACCATGCTGAGCTATGTTGGAACCTAAGGAAAAAAAAAAAAGAAAAAAAATCAGTATTATGATCCTGTTTGTATTTAAAATAATGTTACTTTCATCCTAAAGTTTTTTTTCTTTTAAAGTATTTAAATAAAACATTATTTCTACTGATGACTATTTTTTGGGGGGAGGGATGATTTCTTAAATTCTCTCCTTGGGAGACAGTACCTTCCTCCCATCACCCTAATGCTAGTTCTTCTGGTAGCTAATCAAACCAATGTATTATTGAGTCATAGCAACATAAAAATTAAAAAAAAGAATGGTGCATGGTAGAAAGGTAAATAAAAGATAAAGTCAATCCTCAGAAAGATTATCACCAGTGTTATCCTTATATGCAGAATTCTTAGTCTGCTACATAATGAAATATATTTCAATAAATCATGCTTCAAGCCTATTTGGAATGCAGCTTCAAGAACAAGTCTGAACTACTAGCTTGATCATTTATTTCTTTATATCTAGAATACGGATTGCCTTGGTTTAATATCTTATTTCAGAGAGAAAAACAAATTGAAGAAAACCACATTGGATCTAACCATATTCTTTAAACCATATCTTTCTTCAGTTGTCTGTCCTTCTTTTCAGAAATCGCATCACCATCTCAGATCTTGTCTGTTCTAAGAAAAATTATGTTAGTGCCTATAACACTGAAACTGCTGAAAAAACTGTCTTAATCGCAAGTAACCTGGTGCTGTTCCATCTGAATTGCCCATAACTCTTCTAAACAGGGTAAAATAATAAATACAAGATAGACACACAGAAAGAGGCTTAAAATAGACCTGGCCAGGAACAGCAATGGAGTGAATTCTGGAGTGAACTCCAGAAGTCCCTTAAGTATCCCTCTAAGAATCCAAATTGTGGATCTTAGAAAAAATAGTTTGCAATGAACTGAAAAAAGAATGATTCTGTACTCAAATCAGTTGTGCAATTGCTCTCTCCCATTTGGAGGATCACATTAAAAAGCTCAGAAGAGTCCTGCAGAATTTTCCTCAATGACTAACCCAGCATTTCCAAACATGTATGAAAATGAAGGAAATTTTTGAAAATGTGATCCTAACAAATATTTCACAGAATTAGTATTCTTGCAGACTACAATTTTGGAAATGTTGATTACGATTCAGAAAACAGAGGTTTAATTTATACATTGGTGTAGGTTTAGGAAGAGTTCTTAATATTACGCAGTCACAATACAATGCCTTTTGGCACTGAATGGATGGTTTCATGAAATCAAGAAGTTTCTATTTCAAATGCACTGGATCATTAATACTGCATTCCCTAGAGCTCTTCATAATATCTGATAGAGCGCAGGCCAGTAGAATGTACTTATTGAATAAACACATTGCTAGAACATTGTTTCCTGAGATTTTAGCCAGTATGCTATCTGGGAGATGATAATTCACTTATTCACTAGATATGCTATTGGCTTTTTTCCAAATAGAAACCTGGGATGCTAATGTTAATTTTATATTTAGTAAAAGGGATTTTTTTTTCACATGTTTCAGGAGATAAGCTTCAATTCTAAAAATTTTTCAACTTTTAAAAGTTTCCAGTTTAAAAATATTTTTTTGTTTTTTAAAAAAATTTTACAATTAAAATTAGGGCTGGGGTTGTGGCTCAGTGGTAGAGCACTTGCCTAGCACGAGTGAGGCACTGGGTTCAATACTCAGCATCGCATTAAAATAAATAAATAAAATAAAGGTATTGTGTTCATCTAAAATTAAAAATATATTTTTTAAATTAAAAATAAATTTTAAACTTTTAAAAATTAAAAAATGTTTCAACTTTTAAAAAAACTTAAAGTTATACTTGCTTTTGCCATTTTAGGATCTTATATAATGTCCCTAGTCATAAGTGATGAAGATGTGGATACTCAGACTTCACCTTAAATGACAGAATCATTCTTTTACATGCCTCAGACATTCATTTTGTTTTGGCTGATCGAGAAACAAAGGGTCATAATGTGATTTCTTTAATATTTTCTGTATGTCTATCCATCACCATTCAGTTACATGGTTGAAATGTGATGGTAGAGTTATCGTAATTTCTTGTTGGGAGAACATTCTTGAAGTCCCATCTGTAGACATTATCTTAGCACCTATAAGGGCTGTCAAAAATATTTTCATTTATGTAGTGAAATGCTGATATTATGATTCTACAACTTCAGTGATGGTGGCTATTGAGGTTTTCATTATTTAATTCATAATTTTCATCACCAAGTGTCTATAAACTTTTCGTGACATTTTCTCTTGATTACAGAAAGCTTAAACCTTGGGGTTTTGTTGTTGTTGTTGTTGTTTGTTTGTTTGTTGGTTGGTTGGTTTTGTTTTTGTTTTTGTTTTTAGCCTCAGCTCAATTGAGATTGGCATGATTCATTAATATGAATACACATATACACTCAATGTGTGTGTGTGTGTATGTGTGTGTGTGTGTAAAGCAGTTCACAAATGTACTCATTAGATGCTTACCTACTTTGGTTGTTTGTTGAAAATAAATCTTAGAACTATTTCAAGAGGCAATCCAATTGTGTTTTAATTTATAGATCATTAAATTTTTCTAGAAAGGAGCAAGAAATTCATTATAAATATAAACTGACTCTTAACTATATTGACCCAACATCTAACAACATTGACCTACTTGTAGTGTACATTTAATTAAAAAAGCAATGGACAGAATAAAATTAACTTCAGAGAATAACCAAAGAAAATGGTTATAATAAATACAATTATCTATTACTTAGTTTCACATCATTGAAAGAATTTCATCAATACCTCTGGAAGATAATTGCCTAATAAAACTCAGGTGTAAAATATTTCTACAGAAATAGTTAATGTTTCCTATATTCAGAGTAAGAGATTTTATGGTGTAATTTTTTAAACATTATTTACAAAGGAGATAGCTTAATGACCAAATCAATCTTCATAACACATAAAGGAAAATGAGCCACTTGAGACGATTTAAACTAAATCCCTTAATTTAAAGACAAGTCAGGAAAAAAATTATTTCCAACTTTCTGACAAGAGATAATGGGAAGTAAGCCTAGGCAACGTAGAAAATGTGCTTGGTTATATTTGTTGGGTATGAAACAAAAGTATTTGAGTACTCAGATCATTCCTGCATTTCTGTTCCCTAAAAGCAAGTTTGGACCAATTTGTTATAGCTGCAACCGTACATCAAAAAGTGAATATCACCAGAATTCAAGAGAAAGCAAAAGAAAAAAGATCTTGATGTTAAATTGAAGTTCTTTTACGTAATGGCAGAACATTAACAGTATAGGATTTTTAAATGTCAAAGTTTCTTCAATTGTTTCTTTTTGGGACAACATAAGAGGTTATGTATCAAATTGCAGGAAGGCAGACAATATGGCTACTGGGTTGTAATTACTATATAAATGGATTAACTGTTTACCCTTTGAGGACAGAATACAATAAACACTCTTAATAGAAGAAAGCAGCTTTTTAAATATCTTGAAATTATTCTTTCACAATTACTTTGGAAGCTCTAAAAACAAAAAAATCATAAGTAGGAGTCAATGTGGGAGGATTCCAGATCCCCCTCATCAGCACACACTCAGAACATCTCAAGGCAGGAGAAGTATCACATCTGAAATCACACTAGTACAGTGGTTTGCCCTTACCCATAGGGGATAGGTTCTGAGACTCCTGAGGAATCTTGAATCAGCAGATAGTACTGAATCTTATACTTTAATGTCTTCTCCATCTTAACTAAGCAATTATAGCACACTGTACCTGTAACTTCTGCAGTTTGAGGAGTGACAGCAAAATTAGCATATGTTTCCTTGCCTTCTTATATAATTTAACAGAAGAGTCATTATTACTATATATGATAGCTCGAATGTGTTCACAAAATTTCTTATGTTCAGAAAATTAATTTACAAGTTATGTTATGAGGGCTCTGACTTCATGAATGGATTAACCAATTCATAGATTAATAGACTAAAGAATTATCAAGCCAGTAGTTTTGTTATGAAAGTGAGATCTCTTTGGTTAGCTTGCTTTGTTTTGCCAAGAGATCCCCTGAGCCACCTTGGTGTCTGTAGAGAGTACCCACTAATAAGAAAGTTCTTACCAATTATAGTCCCTTGACCTTGAACTTTTTGAGTACAAAATGGTAAGAAATCAATTACTTTTCTTTATAAATAACTCTGTTTCAGATATTTTGATATCACAAGAGAAAATTGACGAAGAAAATATTGATCTTAGTAACCTCAGCATAAGATTTATTTTTTTTCCTTATTAAGTTGGTAACCTTCACCATTTCCCTTAAAGGAAGCACTTTATGGTTTATATTTAGCATATCTGAATTGTCAGCATCAATACTTTCACTTTGGAGCCATTGTTAAGTAAAATAGGTTAGTTGGAAAAAAATACGGTAATACTACACCAGTTAATCTGATACTGTGATAACTGCTAAGTAAATAATGGGTAGCATATAGTGTGTGGATACACTAGACAAAGTAATAATTTATACTCTATGTGGGAAGAAGCAGGATGACTATTGATTTTTATCACACTAGTCAAATTGCAAGCAATTTAAAACATGTATTATTTCTTTCTTAAATTTTTCATTTAATAGTTTCAAACCGCTGCCTTTCCCAACAGACACTAGTATGGCAATTTGTAAATCAATGGATGTGTAACTGATGTGATTCTGCAATCTATGTATGGGGTGAAGGTGGGAGTTCATAACCCACTTGAATCAAAGTGTCGAATATGATATGTCAAGAAATTTGTAATGTTTTGAACAACCCACAATAAAAAATTAAAAAATAAAAAAAAATAAAAAAAAATAAAAAAATAGTTTCAAACCATGGTTGATGATAGGCACCTCAAACCATGGCTAGAGAATACTGCGACACTCTCAAAATCTTTACTTGACTATATATATTAAAGCAGTAGTTTTAGTATTAATGATTCTGCAGCATTCTACAACTAAAAATTTTAAGATATTTGGGAATGAATAGAGAAGAAGAAAATGATGATCTCAAGAAGTGATAGTGTTAACATAAACATAACTGTGTTGCACAGGGGATTACATTTATCTAGCTTCATACTAGTCACTCAGTGCCTGGCATGGTGATTGGCACAGGGTGCTCAAACAATGGTTGACAACAGCAACCTGCCCTGATAGCATGAGATCACCACCCTATTGACATTATTGATTCTCCTCCATGATATTTGGTTCATATTACACCTTTGCAAGGAGGAGGTTGAAACCATGGTTGGCACAGGATAAAATAAAGAAGATAGAGTCAGAGCCCAGACCTGGACAAATCTTAAAGGATGAAGAAATAGTGAAAGTCATGTAGTTTTTAGACACAATTCTTTCTTGAGAAACTTGGGTCTCAGTTGTTCTATTCGGTTGAGAAGCAGTGCACTGAATAAGCTTTTACTTGCACATTGATGATAAAAATAACAATAATTATTTAAGTCAGATTGAGAATTTCCCCTCATTCCAAGGCATGGTATCTGGAAGGATGCTATAGTCTGGATGTTGAATACCATGCATAGGCCTGTGTATTAATGGTTTTGTCCATGGGGAGGCACTATTGAGGAATGGAACCTTTGAGAAGCAAGGCCTTGTGAAAAGTCCTTGGGTCACTGGGAAATGCCAAGGGGATTTTTCCAACCCTAGACTCTTTCTCTGGATTTCCTAGCTGCCCTATATGCTGCCATCACCAGAAGCCCAAAGCAATGAGGCTGCTTAATCTTGGAACAGAGACTCCAGACCATAAACCAAAACAAGACTTTTCACATTCTAAATTAATTGTCTCAGGTATTTTGTTATAGCAATACAAAGCTGATTAATGTAAAGGGGTTCCTAAATATGGTACTGAGAAGCACAAATGTAGTTTTTAAATAATGACAATTTGGGCTTTCCTTCCAATTCTAGCTCCTGTGAAAAAGACTCAAAAATTTCAGAGGAAGATATACAAAAATTTGGGGAATATTTCCAAAGTCCTAGGGCTACCATCCTACACAGTTCTCAACTTTTAATTACTTTTTGTTTTAAGTATCTTATTAAATTTAAAATTCAATGTGTAATACTACCCAATAGTTGTGATTCCGATGCTTATTATTAAAAATATTCTACATGATAAATACTAAATAATTACATCTCTAATGTTATTTTGCAATTATTTATTATACAACAAATGTATCTCTATATCAAAATTAACTTTTACATATCCCACAGTAAAAAATATAGAGTTAATCTAGAGGATAATGGTAATTTTTAAATCACAAAGAATTGGATGGTAATAATCTTTGATATTAACAGCAAAACCACATGAAAAGCAATTTTCCTTGGATAGAAATATATGTTACTCCTTTCATGAGGTGAGTATTTCTTTTCCAGGAGTTTCCAGGTCATATTATCTTTTTACCCTCATACATTTGCTTGAAGACTTATAAATTAAAAGTTTGAGAAGGCACAACATTAGCTTTTCAATATGATTGTAGTAGTTTTGTCAATTCGAGTATTGGATTTTCACTCTCACAGCTAGAATGGAAACATTTGGTATTGGATTCTTCCTTGTAACTTAACACAGCTTAGTCTCTGGCATGTGATTTTGCTATTTATGCTCCTATAGATTTCCCATAACCACTAAAAAAGTCTCGAGCATATAATTTTTTTTAAAGTTGTATCATTGCTATCTTTTGTTTGCTTGTTGAAACTTGAATGAACCAAGCCAAGAAGCTTGAGTTACCTTCAACTTGACCTCCCATTTTTCTTTCCTTCATGAGGGCTTTCCTGAGCCTGTGCATTGGGCTGGTGCCCTGTGACTGTATTAGTCTCCTAGGGCCTCTGCAACAAATTACCACAAACTAGTTGGGAAAACAATATTAATGTATGTCCTGACGCTGTGGAACTGCAGAAGTCTGAAATCGATGTGTTGGCAAGATTACGTCTATCGGAAGGTCCTGGGGAAGACAGTTCCATGCCCCTCTCTGAGCTTCTGGTGGCTGCCAGCAGTCATCTGCATTACTTGGCTTATAGCTGCATTTCTCTGCTTCCTGCCATGCTAATTGCCTTCCTTACTGTGTGGGTTGTCTGTGTGTCCTCTCTTATTTTTATAAGGACATGAGTCATTGAACTAGTACTCATTCCCATCCAGTCTGACCTTATTTTAAATGATGACATCTGCAAATACCTTATGTCAATGAGGCCATATTCTGAGGTCCAGGGGTACATGAATTTTGAATGATTCTATTCAAACTTCCACACTGTGTATTAGATTCTTCTTCAGAGTGAAACAAAAAGTCAGACATGCCATTTCTCTGGATTGGATTTCTCATTACCTTGGAAAAAGTCTGGAGAACAGTATCAACACTTTGCCTTTACTTGGGGGGCAGGGCCCTGTCTCTGCACTTCTATAGATTCTGTGTGCATATCTGTCTTACCACTTACCATTCCAAAACAAAACCACTTCTATAACTGTTTTTCACCTCATAATGTACACTCCTTGAGGAGAGGAAGCTCATCCTATACTGAAATTTAAGATTTTAGCAAATATGCAGCACAAAAACAAAATATCGACATTTTACATTTAATCATTTCTTTAGTCATCAAACACTTATCAAATGCCTACTGTGTGCCAGAACAACTAATATAGCAAGTGAGAGAAAATGTTAGTCATACCTATTTGACTACTGATTCAGTGATTTCAAGGACAATATACATAAGTACACAGGTGTCACGAGCCGTCAGTGGGCTGTATGTGGACTGTTGCACATAGTAACCTCCTGAGGGAATAAGTCTGATACTGGGAACTCACTGGGACACTCCCCCAGGGACTGACTGTCTGATGCAGGCAAACTTCCCCCTCAAGCTTTACCTAAGATCCCACACAGCACCTGAGATGGGTGTGACCTGCCAAGATGTCAATCAACCTGCTGTCTTCAAGACATCACAAAGCAAGACTTCACCCTTGAAACCTTACCCCTGCCTTTGATGTATCCCTTTAAATAAACCACCAGAGAGACTTTGTCTTTGTCTAGTTCAAGAACCCATGTGGACTACATCTATCTATCAGGGGCTTCACTTTTGTAAATATATTTCTGAGTGTTTGGGTGTTTTATAATTTCTTAATTATTGAGATATTAAGATTTAGGTGGCTTAATTATTTGAGATATTAAGATTTAGGGTGGCTATTTAGGGTGGCTTGGATTTCTCTGGACAGAAGAACCTCCCAATGAGACGCTGACCATCTTCCCCCCGAAAAGGTGAACATCAAGGTTATTAGTACCCAGAGATCCGTGCATCTTTTGCTTAAAGTCTCTCATATTTGTCCTGTATTAAACTTATTATCTTGTCTTCATTTGCTCATTCCCAGAATAGATGCAAGGCTGCTCATAATAATACATTACGTTTGCCTTATCAGTTAGAATGTATTTGGCCATAGATAATATAAATTACAACTAATATTGTATTAGATCAATGTAGTTTTATTGGTTTCCTTTTCTCACTGAAATAAAAAAGTAGGCCTAAATCTTCACCATGTCAGCCTAGGATCTGACTTCCTTAACAAGACCCCTAAAGCACAAGAAGTAAAATCAAGAATCAATTAATAGGATGGATTCAAATTAAAAAGCTTCTTCTCAACAAAGAAAACCATCAATAATGTGAAGAAAGGCCTACAGAACAGGAGAAAATCTTTAGCACATGCACCTCTAATAAAGCA
The DNA here is from genome assembly GCF_001458135.2 of Marmota marmota marmota. Classification (NCBI taxonomy): domain Eukaryota; kingdom Metazoa; phylum Chordata; class Mammalia; order Rodentia; family Sciuridae; genus Marmota; species Marmota marmota. The sequence goes on from NW_025999869.1 coordinate 11,502,299, forward strand.
GTAATTCTAGGATATATAAAGAACTCGAAAAACTTAACACCAAAAAACCAAACAAATAAACAAAACAAATAACCCAATCATTAACTGGCTAAGGAACTGAACAGACACAATCACAGAAGAAGAAATACAATCAATCAACAAATATATGAAAAAGCGTTCAACATCTCTAGCAATTAGAGAAATGCAAATCAAAACTACGCTAATATTTCATCTCACTCTAGTCAGAATGGCAATCATCAAGAATATAGGCAACAATAAATGTTGGTAAGGAAGTGGGGAAAAAGGTACACTCACACATTGCTGGTGGGACTAAAATTGGTACAACCACTATGGAAAGCAGTATGAAGATTCCTCAGAAAACTTGCAATGGAACTACAATTTGACCCAGCTATCCCATTCCTTTGTTTATATCCAAAGGACTTAAAATCAGCACATTACAGTGATGTAGCCACATCAATGTTCATAGCATCTCAATTCACAATAGCTAAACTATGGAACCCAAATAGGTGTCCCTCAATAGACAAATGGATAAAAAAATGTGGTATGTATATTCAATGGAATATTTCTCATCTTTAAAAAAGAATGAGATTATGGCATTTCTCAGTAAATGAATGGAGTTGGAGAATATTATGCTGAGCAAAATAAGCCAATCTCCAAAACCAAAGGCCAAATGTTTTTTCTAATGTGTGGATGCTAATTCACAATAAGGGGGCAGGGACACTAGGGAAGAATAGTGTTACCTTAGATTAGGTAAAGGGAAGTGAAGGGAGGGGAGGGGTGGGGGTGGAGATAGGAAGAAGAGTGGAATAAAACAGACATTATTACTTTATGTATATATGTGACTGCATGACCATTGTGATTCTACAACATGTACACTCAGAAAAATGAAAAATTATATCCTATCTATGTATGATATATCAAAGTGCATAAATGTATTCTACTGTCATGCATAGCTAATTAAAACAGATTAAAAATTTTAAAAAATAAAAATAAAGAAAAATAATTAGAGATGCTGGCATTTGTTGGAATTTGCTTAGTTTCTCAGTGACTTTATCTAAAACCCAATCTCTTTGAAACATCTCTTCTCCCATCCTTGAGTGAATGAACTTTTGCATTATGGTTTCATTAAAAGAGAGGAAGCAGTGGTTGGGGTAAAGAAAGTAGAAGCCTTATCTTCTTTTACCTCCTATTAGGGAATAAATTTCTTTCCAATTGATGGAAGACTTCCTGTTCCATCTAATTAGCCAGAATAGACTAACATAGAAACTTATGGCTGTAAGCATTACTGAGAAATTAGTATCTATCCATCAGAAGATTAGATATGTAATTATATATACATATATGAATCTGTATATATTTTAAAAATAGAAATTAGAATTTCCTGTTTTCTTATTCTGAAAGTGCAGGAAAAAAATTTTGTAATGCCTTCATTTTAAGAGCTGACAGCAATACCAATGGGGTAGAAGTGCAACTAGCAATTTTTTGTCTGAAGCTGGCTTTATCATACAGAAATGACTACCCTGAGCAGTTCAGGGGTGGAAGGGGTCTGGCAAAATGGACACTTGTAGAATAAAATGGGGATAGCAATAAGTAATATTTCTAAGTATCTTTTAAGAAAAATGCACATAAATAGTCCTGGGTATTTCTATTTTGATCAGCATACATTACTACTTCTTCTGCTTACTTCATTTCTTCTATATTATTATTGATGTATTATAGTTACATATGATGATGGGATTTGTTGTTACTTATTTGAACATGCACACAATATAGCAACATAATTCAGCCTGTATCCCTCCCTGGCACTTCCCCGCCTCCCACAGTTAACCTCATTTTACTCAACCTTTGTGAAGGCACCTCATTCTCTTAGGCATTATCTGAAGCATTCTGAGCTCAACTTCTTGTTCCAGAAATTGACAAGCGAGTCACAGCTGGATAATTAACATATTTTACCTTTCAGTCATGAGTATGGGGCTCTGATATTCATGTATATGAGGAAAATCGGATACAGATCTGGGATTTCTACTGGAACTCCTAAGAAATACACACTCTCTTTATGCTAAGATTGCTAAATGATGGGATAAATAAGGCTGAAGGACATTTTTTGCAATAACTAAAGTAAAGAACTAAGAAGAGTGGCTTCCTCACTTTTGAACATCATTCATATCATAGGCAGTAAGTAAAGTATGTTTTATTCAGTATCTCACGGAATTTCAATTCCGATCTTATAAATTCAACACAGCTGCCTCTATTTTCAAGTAAAATTTAAGAGATTAAATGACATATCCAGGATTATACAGTGCCAAAGAAAAATTTTAATTTGAATCTCATCAGGATAGGAACCTTCTCTGCCTTATGCATTCAGTGGTATCTGGGAGGTAATATGTGCTCAATAATTATTACTGAATGAGGGAACCAGAGTTGGAGTGAAAAATCAACAAGAATTAGTAAAAAGCTGACTTAAGTCCATTTCTCAGTGTTTATTTGCTTCTTTTTATTTATTTTGAATACAAGTGGAAAACCTTCTGATAAGCCATGAAGTTTTTTTGAAAATGTAACTAGATGAGTAAAGGGCAAGATACTATCTTACAGAAGCCCCATTTCCTTAAACCCAAATATCCAATATGAAAAGCAAACAAGAATTTTATTTGAAAAATTAAAGCCCTTTAGTGGAGGCTAGCATGCTATTGAAATTTGTACCCCAAATCAATTTGCCAGAAATAAATAAAACTAACTGTATAGTGAAAGGACCATACAGTTCCCATCCAAAGCAAGCACCATATTTAGTTTTATTCTTGGCTCAAGGACACTGGTCCTTGAGAACCATGTATTAAACCAAAAATATCCCCTGTCATCCAAAGACCATATATGGTAAATAAATAAATGTTTTACAAAATCTAATAAAGCTAGATTGTACCTTACTATTTCATATTGTCATATGGCATAATATTTCTTTGCTTTTGAATTTTAAATAAAAATCTTCCATTAATCAACAAAATAAGATTGTTCATTATAGATTGTTATCATGTTCATGGAGACACATGGCTCAAAGCAAATTATAGATAGCTTTCAAAGTACTAATTTAGTAGTCATCCAAAACTGATTGCAGCTACTTGTGAAGTTTCCATAGACATACTACAATAAGATAATTAAAGTCATAGTTATTTCAGTGCTATCCAAAAGAACTTTCTGTGATGATGGAAATATGCTGTATCTGCTTTCTTCAAAATGGTGACTGCTAGTCACATGTGGCCATCAATCACTTACAAGGTGGCTGTTATCACTAAGGCACTGAATCTTGAATTTTATTTATATTGAATTTTAATTCAAATAGCCATTTGCAGCTAGAGGCTCTGTATTGGACAGTACAGGTGGATAACAGTGTCCTTAATGAAACAGCATTTGGAGCTGGACAATGTAGTTATACAATCTACAGAGAGTAGCTACTTTGCTAAGGACTATGCAATAGCCTTTAATTGTTTGTGTTTTGATTGTTATCTTCAAACTTACCGTCTATGTTGATGAGAAATGTTAGATGATCAAGTACACTTAAATGGTAATTTGGGGGGAGAAGAAATCCTAGCAAGATATAGAAGAGCCATTAAATAATATATTTACATTATATGTTCACTTTAAGACAGACTCTCTTCCAAAAGCTAACAAATCTCTTAAAATTCTTAGAATATAAACACTTAACATTAAAACTGATTAAATCGACATGTAATGATGAACATTTTGGAATTTCCCCAAGGTCTCCACTAACTTTCAGAGATTTCATAAACATATTTAAAGTAAAATGATTAGATTTTCTATACTGCATATAGACTTTATTTTGTTCTTTCCTTTGTCTACTTTAGTGTTTCCCAATTCCTATTATGCAAACAATTTTCTGGACTAGGTTAGGTATGCAAAAATATGTGTGCTACATTTCATAGGTAATTTAAGGGCAAATTTTACATAATTGATTTTTGCCTTCTGTGCTGATTGACTGACTTCTGCATGACTCCTGCACCTCTCTCAGGGTTTAATCCTCACTCTTCTGCTTAAAATTATTTTACTCTGAAGGTTGTGAAACAAATCAATTCAGCATTGCTTCAACCACATTAAAGTATTTTTTTTAAAAAATCAAACCTGCAATTATCTGAATTTTCTAAGTGTTTGTATGCCCAAAGGTCTAATTGCTAAGAGTAGTTTCAAATAACCTAATAAACTTCAAACCTCTGCATACGGAATTATACCATTTCTATTTCTTTTTCTGTATGTTCCAGACTAGCAAAAGCAGTACATTTTTTAGAATCTTATTAGGGACAACTTCTAAAAAAATATTGTGATACTAATTATGTTAAAATGAAATTTCCTTTTTCAACTTCTAGAATTTTCTAGATAATTCTCTTAATATCTGCTTACTTAGAAATCATACCAAATAGTTTCAGATTATTCAGATTCTTCTTTAGGTAAGCATTCCTTATAATCATTCTGGAAACTTTTGGATCCAAAACAAATATTAATAATCCCAATATCAGACATTTCCCAATGTAGTTTGTAGTAACAAAATCAAAATAATCATAGGTTAAATGAATGTGGGTGATTATAATTTTAAGGAATGATTTATTTTAGCAGTTATTTTACAAGTCTAACCTGTGCCAAAGTGTTTAAATCAGTGATTTTTGACATACACTTGTCTCGTAAAAAATCTTCTAGAGGTTGGCAAATGAATTCTGATTAGCACATAAAATATATTCCAGTGCTTCTGAACACACACGTACAAAAAATTGTTTCTCTCTTAGGGAATATTTTGTTCATATTCTTAGATATGGAGGTTTGCCAGGAAGCTAGGCTTAGAAAGAATACTTGGATAACTTATCGAGTAAGAGCAGCGCAAATCTTACTGTCTTTATGAAACCCATGATGACATCACAGTCTTCTGCTCAACAAAGCTGACATCATTCATTTGACACCTGCTCTTAAGTTCTTCCACAGGACCCAATGCCAACGTTCTTGTTGTTTAACAGAAGTGAATACTCCTTTGTGTCTTGCTTCTAACAATAAACTGTAAGATGAGAAAAAAAGGGACATAATTCCCTAAGTTCCTGTGGAAATCCAACAAGAGTTGGTGCATGCTGCATATGGGGTTTAGCATATCCATCTTCAAGGGCTTCAACTTTTTAATTGCACCATTTACTCATTTCCTAATAAAACTGAGTTGCTCTCCTTATATCTTGGTGTGGGTTCTCTTTTCTGATTAGCTTACAATTCATCAACTCATTTACAAAACCATTTATTAAGCAAGTTTTACGTTTTGAATGTGTCCACAAAGGTTCACAGGTTGGAAGTTGAGTCCCCATTGTAACAGTGTTGAAAAGTAGGACCTTAAGAGTTGATTAGGATTATGAAGGCTCTGCTGTTATACATGAATTTATGTCATTATTACAGGAATGGGTTAGTTATCACAGGAATAGAATCCTGATAAAAGATGTGTTTGGCCCTATTCCCCACCTGCCTTTGTTTTGCATGTGAGTGTCTATATGGATTCTTGGCTTTATTCCTCTTGACATGAGATGATGCAACAAGAAATTCTTACAAGATGTGACCTTGGATCCCCATCCTCCATAACTGTAATAAGTAAAACTTTGTTCTTTGTAAATTATCCAGGCTCAGGTATTTTGTTCCAGCAACACCAAACAGTCTATAACAAAGTGCCATCCACTTTGCTAGTGATTTTTAAATAGTTGTCATCTTTGCATTTCTTCTTCTATAGTCTTATGTACCTTTGTCACTCTGATTTATACTATTGCCATAAACATTTATTGAGTATTTTATAGAAGCTTGATAAATATTTATTATATAAAACATGACTAGGTAGACACTGTGCTTGGCACTGCATCTTGAAAGATGAATTACAGTATTTTGGCTGAGTGTTTAAATGGAAGTTTGTAATTATAAAACAATATGGATTGTTTTCATCTTTGCTATAATATGAGAAAACTATAATTCCTTCCTCCCCTCCTCCCAAGACATAAAAACAAAATAAATCTAAATGAATAGAACTTGAAAATCACTCCAAGAATCATTACTTTTACTCAGAAGAAGGCTGTGTGGTTTAGGTTAATAGCGTTAGGATCCAGAAACACTGTCTGTGTTCCTCTGACCCAAATAGTGGCTGCACGGTAAGTCCTCACCCTGTGTGGCCCCATCCATGCAGGACCACTGCTTCTCAAGATAGATTTAACCTTCAATGCTAGGATGGTGCTTTCTTAAAGTTGTATTACAGAAATACTCTTCCAAAGGAAATCAAGAGCAGCAATGCCTTCTATATTGGCTGAAGCATAAAGGGGATAAAGATGGTTTATGAGTATTTTTGATCTCTGGCAAATATTTTAAGCTACAGGGAAAAATCAGGTTCTTAATAAAAGCATTCTATAGCACTCAAGAGAGCTTATGTCAGATATACCTAACCTTTTTCTAACTGTTAATAATCCTACAATTGTTTTATCTGTACAACTAACAAATCTTTATTAATGTGCAGGCAAGAGCCAAGCATTGGAGATCTAATCCTTATTCTTACAGAGTTTCCATCATGCACAAGAGAAATCACATGGGGCAGATTTTCTTGGACCACAATTCAGATTTCTATACCTCAGAGTGGGAGCTAGCCAACCCCTTTTAATTCTAATAATTTCTGTTTAATGACATACCAGGGGATATTTACTCAAATGTGTCAGTAACTGGGATTCCAGTAGACACAGGTTTGACTGCCATACTGTGGATTAGGGAGAATATAATGGTATTTATATATTATAAACGGTATATAAGAGAACATGTGGACTAATTCAATAAACTAGATTTCATTACAGAATATTAGTTTCAGAGGCCTGATGACTAGTAGTACTGTGATAAGGAGGGAGAAATAAGATTTATTAGATGCTAAAATATCTGTATCTATTAGAGATATGATGGGGTCCAGAGTATGTAACTAAGGGTAACCTAGAGATCAAGAGAATCTCCTTTCATTAAGCACTATTTAACTTAATTGTCATGGAGTATGAGAATTAAAGCATAAATGACTTGTATCAGTAATATCAAAATCCACATATTATTTGAAAGTGACAATGAGTACATGGAAGCTGCAAAATCATTATTTTGAAAGGATTTTGTAAGAAATTATATTTCCTAGACATGCACAAGGTGATTTAGAACCAGTACAGTTTGGATAGTACATTCAAGAGGTCCTGGGATATGAAGACCTAAAAGATAATATAAAAAAATAAAGTACAAAATTCATTGGTTTTATCTACACATTCGTACCTGAAAGTTTTTGTTTTTTTATTATGAAGTGGTTGATTTGAGTCACTTTGGCCTCATTGTCCTTCTCTGTATTCGTGATCACTTTCTTTCTGAAATGATTCTGCAGGAATAATTGGAAATATTTAGACTTTGCTGACTCACTTCGAAAAGCATGGAAGTTCCATCTTTTGAAGGTTTGTCTTGAGGGGTTGGTTGGATACACACAATATTGTATTGGTTTCAGCCTTGCACTGGAGTGTACTCACTCGGTAGCTTTCTTCCCTCCCGTAATTCATAACTGCGATACAATGTGTGTGGTGTGGCAGGTAAGAAAACAAAACAACAAAAGGAAACAGAAAACCTCTGTCTGAGGACCACACAGGCCTCAGGCAGGTACGGTGTCCACAGCAGTGTGTGGTTGCCCCCCACGTGGCTACTCTGACAGTGGGAGTGGTGGTACCGTTCAAGGGATGGATGTTCTCAGACACTGTGAGGCCAGCTCTTCTGACAAGGACCATTACCACTACAGCTCTGCAGCCATGGGTGACCTGGTCAGCCTCAGGTCAGGCTGTCTTGGAGATCTTCCCCAGAAATCCTGACTTTGTTTGTTTGCTTGGTTGGGATCTGGCTGTGAGTCCTTTTGTTAAAAAGTTCATACAGATTTTTTTCTATTGTAGTAAGGTTGAGAAATGACATTTTAGGGGAAAAAGAAATTTCACTTGGCTCTGAAATTCACAATGCTTTCTCAGTGCTGCTGCAGAATTTTTCTGTGGTTTTAATTGTCAGATATGGTGGAGAGGAGTTCCTGCATTAACCATGTCTATCTTACACCCACTCAAAAAGAAAATAGAGAAAAATCTTTAGAACCTGTAAACACAATCCAAACATAGTTCCCAAGGGTCATTAAAAAGAAGAAGAAGAAGAAAAAAAAAAAAGGCCCTTCGATGTGTTTGTTTTAATTACACATACTCTCTCTCTCTCACTTTTTTTTTTTTTTTTTTTGTACCAGGGATTGAACTCAGGGTCACTCAAACACTGAGCCACATCCCTGGCCCTATTTTGCATTTTACTTAGAGACTGGGTCTCACTGAGTTGCTTAGTGCCTCCATGTTGCTGAGGCTGGCTTTGAACTGGCAATCCTCCTGAGCCACTGGGATTACAGGCATGCTCCTGTAATCCCATGCCCAGCCTGCCTCAATCACTTTACTATTGTAGGGACAGACGAGGCAGGGCACCGAAGATAGCAGGAAACAGTTTTATTTAGCTGCAGCCATGTTCAGAGGGCACAGCTTTTGCTGTAATCAATCAATCCCTGAACCCCAAGTTTAGATAGTTTCAGAAGTTTATACCCAGCATGTAAGGGGAGGGGCTCAGAAGTTCACAGTCTGTAGAAGTTCACATAAAAGCAGCTTTTTCTTTCACTGTTCTGGGCAAATTAATCCTTCAAGGACAACACATGAGAAGGGGAGAGCTTCTTCTTCCCATTTCCCCCCCCCCTGCCAGCTATTACCATGGAGCCCAATTGGTAACTTCTCTTATCTTAAAAATGTAGACATCTCTGTGAAGGCCAAGCTCAAGGCCAGAGGCCTTGTTTACACATTTCTACAAACTACTATACTGAATACATGTTTGTGAAAAACTAGTAAGGGAGTGTCCAGCACCTGCTGTGCTGATTTCTTCCTGGCCAGTGGCCAAGTAAGACAGGGCAATGTGAAAACACGAAGTTTATCTATATTGAACTCTTTTGTAGAGACTCTTTTGCTGACAGTCCTAAAATCAGCCATGGTGAAGATTTCAGAAGAAGCCCAGTTAAGACTTTTCTGTGGAGGAAGCGGGTGCCACAACAAACCGTGTGATAGAAAAAAGTCATCAGCAGTATCCCTTGTCTGACTACATGAAATAGTTTTGCATAAAAAGTGATATTTCCATTTTAAAACTTAAGGAATTGAATAAAAATCATATTGACTTGAGTCTAAATAAATAATTCATTTCCTTAGACCCCATTATGATTCACTGAGTTGCTTCAAAACCTACTTTGCTGGAGAGGAGCCTGCTTCATATTGACATAAACCAATAGGAGAGGTTGATATTGGGAGTGAATACAAAATGTTAATTAGAAAGGCAGATGGATAATATAGATGAGAACAGAAATTAAATGTCACAAGGAAAAACTTTCTAAGTTTAGAGTCAGAAGCATTTACATTTAATATGACTTCTGCTTCTGACTCTTAAACACTTCCCTAATCAATTCTTTCTTAATACCTGATTGCACTTGACTTTTTAGTGCACCATAGTTGATCGGCAAACTGGCTTCATCAGGAAGAAGATTGTGTGTTTTTCAAGGGGGAGAGGAGTTCCAGGAGCCTCCAAGAAAAATAACACATTCTTGCCATGTAGACTTTTAGGACAGCATGAAAACAGTGTGGATAGGGAATGGTCAGATTCCTCTTTGAAGTCAGTCACCTCACTCTTGCCATGTTTCTGGGGGATCCCAAAGATATATTAATGACCTTTTCAATTTATTCTCTTGAGAATGCACTTAGACTGTAGCTGTGCATAGCAGCGGCAGGAATTCTAGTCCCAATCAGCTCAGATGAAGTTCATGAGACTCTCCAGGCAAGGAGGGCACTATTTAGAAGAAAAATAAATCTCCCTGAATAATCCCTAAGCAATTTACCAAAGTTTAATCAGCTTATTATTGTGTTTCAAATAAGCTATGCTACTTTATTACCTTTAATAATAAATATACATTAAAATTTATTCAAAAAGTCACAGTGGATATTCTGGATTAGAAACAATTCTTAAAGTTTAATAGACTGTATACACTTTTATTGCACTAAAAATATTAAATTCCTACTTCCTTCAAGGATCTAAATATTTGCTCATAGCATGTAGTCCAGAAATACATTTTTAAATATCTCATGTGCTCAGGACTACTTTGTTTTACAAATAGTTTCAAAACATTCTGTAGAGGCTTCTCAGAGGATATATTTCCAAATAGGAAAACATGCACCCGATCTCAAACACAAATGCACCATGACACATTGGAGAGTTTCCATGTCCTAAAGTTCAAGGGTATTCTCCCACATTATGTTTTAGCAATAAAATATTCCTCCAGGGTATAGGACAATATTATGGAAAATAGAGTGAATGCATAGGAATATTATACAAATTTCAGTGTGTAGTCAACTTATAAACAGCAGAATATACCACTTCTTCCTAACAGTGAACATCCAGACTGGTATGGTAGGTGAGCCCTATGACAATTTTTTTTTTTTGCCTAGAGATCTATTTTTTCTTTCTTATATAATATCACAAATTGATTCATCATAACATTTATAAATACGTAGGTGCAGATGATAAATTTTTATTTCCAAGACAATTACTGCATGTGCTATTGAATATGGCCTTGATAATCAAGGAAGTCTTTTCTTACACAAGAATACAATATATGATAAGCTTGGTGAGTCACTCAAAGAAAGACATCTGCTGAGAGTGAAACCAACCCAAAATTTGCTATGGTAAGGTCAAAACTCCACCTTGAAATCTAAGTGGTAGACAACTGTAAAAAGCTACATGGTTTGAGTAGGACTTCTTAATTATGTGACTTCTGGTTTGTTTCATCTGCTTTAATGTGTGGGGAAGATATAATAAAGCTCAGGTCACTATCTTTCTCAGTGTCTAAAGGTAGAAAGTTAAATTAACTTTTTTTTTTAATTTTTTATTGTTAGTTGTTCAAAACATTACAAATTTCTTGACATATCATATTCCACACTTTGATTCAAGTGGGTTATGAACTCCCACCTTCACCCCATACACAGATTGCAGAATCACATCAGTTACACATCCATTGATTTACATATTGCCATACTAGTGTCTGTTGTGCTCCGCTGCCTTTCCCATGCTCCACCATCCNTGCTTAGCATTGTTTTTGCTATTCTGGGTCTTTTATTTTTCCATATGAATTTCATGATTGCTTTCTCTATTTCTACAAGAAATGCCGATGGGATTTTGATTGGCATTGCATTAAACCTATAGAGAACTTTTGGTAATATCACCATTTTGATGATGTTAGTTCTGCCTATCCATGAACAGGGTATATTTTTCCATCTTCTAAGATCTTCTTCTATTTCTCTCTTTAGGGTTCTGTAGTTTTCATTGTATAAGTCTTTCACCTCTTTTGTTAGGTTGATTCCCAAGTATTTTATTTTTTTTTGAAGATATTGTGAATGGAGGCATTCCTGTATATCAGCGACAAATCCTCTGAAATGGAAATAAGGACAACCACTCCATTCACAATATCTTAAATTAACTTTTAATCAAAGGAAACTTTCAAAATAATAAGAGCTGGCTACCACTGTATGCTCTATTTTTTTTTCCAAAGAGCACATTTCTTGCTATATTGTCTCATTTCTGAATTTCATGTGGAAGGATGGAATCATCCTATAGGGAGTGTTGGCTGGTTTTGCGATGTCCTTTACTTCTTACCTGTGAAGACACTGAAGACAAAAAACATACTCCAAAAAGAAAGGAGAAATGTAGTCATTATACAGCTGAACTCCACCTGTCCTAAGATGTTCCAATTTTACTCATGACTTCTATGGCTGCCTGAGGCTGGAACATGCCAGACTCTGTGTTTCTAGGAGATTCAGCAGGGTCTTCAGACAGGTCACTCTATGTTCCTGAGTTTAGCTTCTAGACTAATTGGTGTGTTTGTCAGCTCTAAAGCCCAAACTGGATAAATTGTATTACCTAACTAATTTTACAGATTTAAAACCTTACAAAGAAATATATTTAAAATACAGATGAAGACTGTAAGTAGACAACTTTAGAAATCCATTTTTTAAAAATGCAAACTATCATGTAGACAATTTGTTAAAGCACAAATTTTATTATGTGGTTGATAGATTGTTAGCGATTATTTGGCTTTCTTCCCTGTGTCTCAGAAAATATATATTGCAGAAATTAAACATGAGTACATTTCCTTTTTAAAAAAATCTGCATTTTAAATGGAAATATTTTATGCATTTACAAAACTATACAGTCATTTTCATATTGCTGTGTTCATATCATTATTTACATATGTCAAAAAGTGCTTTGGATTGATGTAGAAGATACATATGGACTGAAACCACATAGTAGCAATATCTTCAAGATTTTTTTTCTGCACATTGGTTAAAACAACAATGAAATTAATGAGTTATTCATAAATTAAATTGTCATTGTGTTATATATAATTTTTGGTGGATTGGAATATGAGATAGTTATATAAAGAACTAATCAATTATCTGATGAATTTAATCTATTTATACTTGATATGTTCAGTTGAAAGTCCCAAGTGATATTATCTTCTTATTAAAGCATATTTCTGAAATCAGCCACTTGCTTATATTTGCGGAGGGCAGCTGCCTATTTATATTTTTAATAAAGTAACTTCCCCAAATACGTTTTTAAGATTGTGTCAAAGGGTTCATTCCTGATAGTCTTTTTTTTAGGTAATTAAATATTTCCATTTTTATGGTATACAAATACAGATTTACAGAAAAACAAAGATACACATATAACATACAGAGGAATTACAGAGTTCAGTTTTCTCCTCTGAAACATGAAAAATATATGGGTGCAGGTGATAAATAGATGGAATAGGTAGGTAGCAAAACAGAAAAGAGATAAAGGTTTATATAAAAGAGATAAAGTTTTATATATACCCTTTGTAAGTTCTATAAGAAAATATTTTCCTATAGAACTTAAAAAGTTGTAAAATTTTTACAACTTGGAGATGTTGACTCACTGATTATTTTCTTATAAAAACAAAGCCTGTCTTCCCAATTCCAAAAGCATGTGAAGGAGTGGCAAGTCTGCTTACCTAGTTTCTTCATTCCCTCTAATGTTTTAGGAGGACAGATGAATCTATTCAATGCATGGCTGTTCTGAAAGGTATTTCTAGAATCTGTGAGAAAATTTGAGGACAATGAATCAGGGAATGAATGATTACCTGAGCTGAGCCAGAACATTTGGGTATATGAGATACAAAACTGCTCTTTGTAATGGCAGACTTTGTATTTTTCAATATAAATTTTTAAAAAAACTCAATTACAGGTCTGCATCTATTGGTCTTTGTGCTGATTATCTATTAAAAATTCCCTTTTTCTCCTCTGGCTTGGACCTCTCCTTCTGCAGATTTCTTCCTAAAGGAAGAATTTCAACATTCTCAAATATCTATCAATTTAAACATCTATGTGTATTTCCCAGTCCAATCTCCTTACAAGTTACCATCATTTCCTTCTTCCTTTCTGGGGAAGCTTGAAAGAACATCTGTCCTTATTCACCTCTTGTCCATCAAACTTTCAACATATGATAATGTGTCTTTTGACCTTACAGCTTGATAGAAACTGATCTGAACAAAGATAGGAACAATTCTCTGAATGTTCCATGCAGTGGCCAGTTTCAGGTCTTACCTGCCTGACTTTTCCACACACTGTTTGCCACTGTCAATGACAGCTGCTTCTTTCCTGAAACATGTTCTTTTGGCTCCTGTGACGTTAGGCTTAGGCTCCCTGTTCTTCCATCACCTCTTGTGGATAATTCTTTCTGTTTCCTTTTGATCCCTTTGTGACCATGTTAGTACTGGTATTTCTTTGAGGTTTTTCACTAGGCCTGATTTTCTGTACCCTCTGCATCTCTAGGACATCTGACTTGATCTCTTGGCCTCAAATTCCATAGACATGCTGATGATTCCAAAATCTCTACCTCTGGAATCTAGAGACCAATGTATAGTGTTTACTCTTTTTTTTTTTTTAACATTCTCTTTAGCTGTAGTGGGGAACAAGACCTTTATTTTATGAATTTATTTTTATGTGGTGCTGAGGATCAAATCCAGGGCCTCGCACGTGAGGAGAATGCTCTGCCACTGAGCCACAACCCCAGTCCTAGTGTTAACTCTTTGAGTATCAAGTATTATATCACTGTTTCTCTCTTGTCCACCATCTCTGATGAAAACCATGTTATTTTTTTCTGATTTTCTCTCCCTACATGAGAGAGACTCTCATTCACATGGTTACTGAGTATTCTCCTCCATCCCTGATAAATTCTTCCCATGCCTTTGGTTTTGTATGTTGCTTCCTCCAAGAACATTCATTTAGTTCTTAAATCTGAGTTTTGGGTTCTCCTGTATATTCTCACAGCCACACTTGACATCTAGCCCTATTGTTAATGATACATTTTTCCCTCCCTTTCTGGACATAAGTGTATATGAGGTCCATGGATTTCTGCTGTTATTCAAAGAATTGTACTACATAAGACAACACAAGTGCTTCCCACAAAGCACATCTAATATACATCCTTAATGAATCAACAAAAGAGAGGAGGTAGACCATTTATAGAAAGTCAAAAGGAAATCATTGTTATCAATAGCAACTGGCCCTGTTTACACATTGATTGGTATGTGGCAATTAGGTTTTGGTATATACTACCTGAGAAGAATTAAAGCATAATTTTATTAGCTAGATTTGTTTTGCAATTATATTAAATAGATTTTTAAAAGTTTTACATAACTAGAACATAAATAGAAGTGACTAACACTGAAAACAAAATGGCCTAAGCAAAATAAAAGGAATTATAGCCCCAAGTCACTGAAAATCTCCGGCAGTATTATCTAGATCTAAGGGATCAACTGATATCAATAGTGATTTCTCGCTCTCCAACTTTTTGCTTTGCTCTTTTTGGTTGGTTTCACTCTCAGGCAAGTCATTCTCCAAACTTGGGAAACTTTCATTTCTTGGTAGTGAAAATATTTCCTGGAATTAAGCTTTGTTAGTCTGAGCCAGATGTTTCTATTCCTGAACTCATCGTTTAGACTAGGGGATCTGATTCTGTGATTTACAGAACCTGGTCAAATACTATCCCCTTGAGGAAGAGATGCTGTCAGATAAATCAAGTTATATGAACTGAAAATAGGGGAGATAGCTTCCAAATAAAATATGTTTTATTACCAGTAGCAATGAGAATGGATTCTGTGTAGGCCAAGTTTGTGAATAAGTCCCTGAAAGATGTGAACAGCAGCTACGCTCTTCATTTTAATGGGGAAAGAACATTCTAGAAACTTCTAAAGCTGGAGCTACCCCTTTTATAAACAAACAAGAAATTAGTTTTTGGACTTTTAATGGTTTTCCCAGTTTGTGTAACTTTATATCCCAGTACACTCATCATTTAAGTAAAAACTTGGCATCTATAATAATGTCTGTGTAGATGATCTAAGAAACCTCCTCCTTGAGCTACATATTATCAATTAAAAGTTGAAAAGCATAACTATAGTAACTTTTCAGCTCATCATAGTTTATAAATCTTGAATTCTCCCAGTATTTTTCAACTGAGAAGTCACAGCTGTAAAAATAATTACCACAGTTGCAAATCTATGTGCCCAAAGCACAGAGGTAGCTTCAGGTCTACTATATAATCATGTCTGAAAGTTGCAAAGCATTTCAAAGGAATTTCCCTCCTGAATGTGGGATGCTTTATGTGTAGCTTAGAAAATGCAAAACCCACACAAGACATTTCTTCTTCCTCCTGGGGAAAGCAATTAGCATGCTAAAAAGCACATGTCCTTCTAGGTCATTTTAGTTGCAGGATACTTACATGTAAAGCTGTATTTTTAAAGATAAACAGGAATTTTCTTGTGAGCAGAGACAGAAGTATTCCCTCTAGTTTCTGATATAAACACACACACACACATACACACACACGGAAGTTACAAAAGCAACATGATTTGTGACTTTTTAAAAAATATTTATTTTTTAGTTGTAGTTGGATACAATACATTTATCTTATTTATTTATTTATTTTTATGTGGTGTAGAGGATCGAGCCCAGGGCCTCATACACACTAGGCAAACACTCTACCACCAAACCACAATTCCAGCCCTCATTTGTGACAGTTTTAAATCTACTGATTGTCATGTTTCCAAATAACAATAAATTGATACTCATTATAGAAAATGTAATTGTATAATTAGATTTATGTAATTTTTAAAAATTGTAACATACTTGGGCTATAATTTTGTGGAACATTCAGGTTAATGTTTTTCCAGTATTATTTCAACCTTTGAAAACATATTTTTTAAAAAAGAAAGAGATATCTTATTGCTTAGACTCTTTGTGGAAAAGATTATCTTTGTTCAGCGTTATTCAAGTAATATGAACTCTGATGTCCTACTTCTTCCTGCATACTGTTGGCAGGAATATGGAACTGTGGCATAATATGAAACTTTTCTCAAAATTATTCATGTTTTAAAAAATTATAAAGCATTTTATAGCCTTAAAGTATGAGTTAGAGTAGGCTAGATTATGCTGTAATAACAAATCAGGATCCAAGGCTCAGTGGCTTAATACAGCAAAGATGTTTTTCTAATTCAATCTAATACATACCAGTGGCCAGTTCCAGGCATCTGAATTCTACATTTAAGTTAGTAAGCCTGGGTGATTCAATGTCATTACATCAATATCTCAGCCAAAGGCCTCTGGGGGAGAAGGAACTTGGCCAATATACATCCATGTTCAATAGTTGGAGTACCACCAATCATTAACACGCATAGTCCATTTTGCAGAACTAGTCCACCTGAGCCAGCTTCTGTAAGCACAGTGGGAAATGTAGAGAATCGTATCTAGTGAGTGCATTTTTTCCTTTATACTCAGTTCTCTCATCTATAAAATGGGCATTCTCACATTGTATTTAGGTTTCTTACAAATTAGTGCAATGTTGTAGTTTTTATTTGTTCTGGTGCTAAGGATTGAACCCTGGGGCAGTTTACCACAAAGCTATATCCCCAGTCCTTTCTATTTTTTTTAAATTTTGAGACAGCGTCTTTCTAAGTTGCTGAGGCTGGCCTTGAACTTGTGATTCTCCTGCCCCAGCCTCCTGAGTTGCTGTGATTACAGGCATGTGCCATGAATGGTGTGAAAATACTTTATGTACAATCAGTGACTTGAAAAATTGTGCTCCATATGTGTAATATGAAATGAATTGCATTCTGACACCATGTGTAACAAATTAGAATAAATAAATAATTAAAAAATAACAAACTAGTGCAATGTAACAATCTAGTACCACTGTATAACAAATGAAATAATAAATCTAATGTGGTTAGCACATATTTATTGATAAAAAATGCTAAATAAATAATAATTACCATTTTTATTCTTTTAGAAAAGGGACTATTAGCGTGGCAGTTGCTTAGTATTTCATCAAAACTTTTTCTACAGTATAGTTTATAAGATCACTTCAAATATAGTTTTTCTTCCCCTTGGTGATTTAACTTAAACCTAATAAATGAGATTTTGACAGTAGCTTGATAGACTTCAATATTTGATTTTATTATAGTAATTGGGAACATTTTTTTAAAAAAGATAACTTAATGTAAGACTGTAGGCACCTATATATTCTGAATGAATGTAGTTGTTGAAAGTCAAGATTCATTTAATCAAAATTTCATGTTCTTTTCATAGATTTAAAGGTCCGTATTCAAATTCATTCAATGCAGCATATTTACTTTGTGAAGACTGTTGTGTTCCAGGAGCTACAAAGATGACTAAGATATATCTGTGGCCTCAAAAACTTCCAATATTATTGGATAAGAACAAGCATTTGCACAATGCTAACATATGCAGATTAAGCTCTAGAGGTCAAATAATATACAATATCCAGGCAGGAAACAATGGTAGGTGACCCAAAGAGGAGGGCTTTTTGAGTGGGGGACTTTAGAAAGCAGGTAGAGTAGTTCCTTGTCTAAAAGCAATAATGTTATGGAGAATACTTAGGAAAAACACACCAAGCTTATGTAAAAGGGGCTTTGAAGGCCACAGTCACAAATATTTCATAACCTGCTAAGGAAAATAGATCTGCAGAAGGGTTATTTCCTGTATCATAGTCATGTTTCTTATAGATAAAAATTTTCCTGTGTTCTTATTAACTGGAATTTTTTTTTTCTGAATTGAGCTTCATTTCCAATATAAAAATGTGAAACTTTATATCTCTACAAACCCTGTTAGACCTTGTACTACCACCCTTCTTCTGAAATACTTTTCCAATTAACTTTCAATCCTTTTTGTACCTGATAAAAGAGATGAAACAATGTTCTCCAATATAGATAGGAACATCTGATATGTGCATAAGTTAAAGCAGTAGTTTTCCATTTTCCATTCTCAGATTATTGGGAGCTTTGAAGAAATGAGTAAAAATAGGAAATGATTTCATGTGGTTGTTGTTGTTTAATTTGTCAAGTTTTTCCATGTAGAATCTCAGAACTGTTTTTAAAGAAAGTAATGCAAGGCACAATCCTCTTGCAAGAAACTTTCTAGTTAAGTATCATATGTTGGATCTGTAAGATAGGAAGATGATGTCATTAGTATACTCAGCCTTCAGATTTGGAAAAGCCAGGGAATTAAATACAACAAAACAATAGTTTAAAATTATATATGAATGAACTTCTGGAATACATCATCACTAGAAACATTTTTGTTAGAACTGGAGAAACTGGACTTAAAAAGGAGACTTTTAAAAATAATTATTTATAGAATCTTAAATTTTTATCCATCCTCATCAAACCACTGGCAGGGAAACACACATGCATTTAGCAACTACCTCTCTAAAAATGTTCTGATTAATTTTGTTAAATTAAACTGATGATTATGTACAACAGTGTTCTCCAATTATAGAACATGCATTTATAAAATCAATAATATAAATGATAAAAAGGAAGCTATTTTATACTTACACCTGCCAAAAAAATGAGAAGGCTTATGGATAAATATTATCTTGTAGTTTAGATTTAAAGTGTTCCCCAAAAGTTCATGTGTGAGATGGTGCAAATTCTTCAGAGGTGCAATGGTTAGATTATGAAGATGTAGCCTAATCAGTGTTAACCCACTGATATGAGTTAACTGGGTGATAATGTATCAAGGTAGGGTGAGGTTGGAGAAGGTAGGTCACTGGGGGTATGTCTTTGGGATTTATATTTTGTTTCTGGTGAGTAGACCTTGGTCTCTGATTCCTAGTGCCATGTCCTATGTAGCTCTCCTCTGCCACCCTGTTCTGCCACAAAGTTCTGCCTCACCTTAGGCCCAGAGATATGGAGTTAGTTAACCATGGACTGAATCTCTCAAACCATGATCCAAAATAAACTTTTCCTCCTCTAAATTGTTCTTGTCAGGTATTTTTGTCACAGTGAAGCAAAAACTGACTAAAATACTATCTGTCAATCTATTTATACATGTAGATAGATGTGGCTACGTAGCCAAATGAGTAAGTGCTAGGATGGATGAAAACATTACTTCTAAATATGTCAAGCTTTAGTTATGTCACATATTGATATGATACTATAGAAATATGAAAAAAATAATGAGGAATTTTTATTTTTGCATTGGGCTATTTTCTGCTCTTCATTTGGTGGAAGGCCTGTAGTAAACCTGTGCTTTTGGCTTTATTTCAGTTCAAAACTGGAAATAGTGGTTGCTTTAGAGCTGCTTAATGTCATCTTCCTCAGAAACATCATGCGTTTGCAATTTGGAAATCTATATCCAAGAAATGGAATGCTCCTCTGAATTTGGGGGTTTAAAAAGGAATTTCTACTATTTTAAGGTAAACAACATTGACTTCAATTTGTATCAGTATGAATGGAAATATAAGGTTGGTGTTAGTTGATGGAAATATGCAGACATGCTGTATTACTTACCAGTATATATGGAATGGATTTTTAAATTGATGATATTAACAATTTTGGAAAAACTCTCTTTATTGACTTTAGAGTATATTTACAATCTGAGGTATATTAATAATTGTCAATCTGATATAAATGCAGGTATTTTTCTCCTGGAAATGTGTCATGAGAAAGGATATATTAATTTTTCTTTTTCTCTTCTTCAGTTCTATGTCCTGCTTAAGGCTTTATATAACTTATTAAAATGTTCTATGTATTTGTTTAATCTTCCTATAAGAGAACCTTAACTCCATGAGGAACAGAACTCTCTTCTATGTTCACCATTGCATTCTTAGGGGTCAGAACTTGTACATGATTGGTGTTCAATGAGATCTGTTAAATGAATGGATGGATATTATGTACACGCATGTTGTTTATGTGTGAATTATACACATAAACCATATTTCTGTATAGGAGATCTTTATCTTAATCATTCCCAAATACCTCACATTCACACATGTGGAACATGTGTAATTTCTAAGCTGGTAATGGTCTATTTTCTTTTTTTTTTTTTAAATTTTTTATTGTGGGTTGTTCAAAACATTACAAATTTCTTGACATATCATATTTGACACTTTGATTCAAGTGGGTTATGAACTCCCACCTTCACCCCATACACAGATTGCAGAATCACATCAGTTACACATCCATTGATTTACATATTGCCATACTAGTGTCTGTTGTGCTCAGCTGCCTTTCCCATCCTCCCCCCTCCCCCCTCCCCACCTCTCCCCTCCCCTCCCCTCCTCTCTCTCTACCCCCTCCACTGTATAACCCTGAGGGTCTCCTTCCATT
>NW_025999869.1:11525956-11546026 GCF_001458135.2 Marmota marmota marmota
ATTGATGAAGTTCTCTCCTCCGCTGCTTTCTGCTGACATCAGATCTCTGCCATGTTGGTATCCTATGCAAATGGCAGCATTTCGTTCCCCTTGCCGGGCAACCAAAGCAACGGGTGAGTCCTGACCGGCCCTCAGCAGGACCCGGACCGAGAAGCAGTTTCCGCGGGCTCCTAGCCCCGGGCCAGGGAAGTTCCGGGAGCCGGAACTCGGCCGCTCCGTGCTCGGTGTAAGCTCCTATAAGTGTAAGCTCCAAGAAGCAGTCCCCGCGGGCTCAGTTCCGGGAGCCGGAATTCGGCTGCTTAGTGCTTGGTGTATGCTCTGATAGGAGCAGGGTCCAAGAAGCAGCCTCCGCAGGCTCCGCGGCCCTGGGCCAGGGCGGTTCCGGGACGGTTCCGGGAGCCGGAACTCGGCCGCCCCGAGCTCGGTGTTCGCTCCGATAAGATCAGGTTCTAAGAAGCACCCAGGCGCTGAACCCTAGCAATCTGTCTGCAAGCCGCAGGCGAATTGCAGCCTGAAATTACCTGATCTATGGCTGAATCGGTCTATTTTCTTAGTTGTGAAATTCTCTTTCCCTGGAAAGCCGGAGTCTCCACCAAATCTCCCCTTCCAAAAAGGGAGTTTTGTTTTGTTTTAATTTTAATTTATTTTTTAATTGATATTTATTATATATGACAGCAGAATGCATTACAATTCATATTACACATATGGAGCACAATTTTTCGTATCTCTGGTTGTATACAAAATATATTCACACCAATTCATGTCCTCATACATGTACTTTGGATAATGATGTCCATCACATTCCACCATCCTTTCTAACCCCATGCCCCCCTCCCTTCCTCTCCCATCCCTCTGCCCTATCTATAGTTTGTCTGTTTCTCCCATCTTCCTCCTCCCTATGAATCAGCCTCCTTATATCAGAGAAAACTTTCAGCATTTGTCTTTTTAGGATTGGCTAACTTCATTTAGCATTATCTTCTCTAACTCCATCCATTTACCTGCAAATGCCATGATTTTATTGTCTTTTATTGCTGATTAATATTCCCTTGTGTATATATGCCACATTTTAAAATCATTCATCTATTTAAGAGCATCTAGGTTGGTTCCACAGTTTAGCTATTGTGAATTGGGCTGCTATAAACATTGCTGTGGCTGTGTCCCTGTAGTATGGTATTTTTAAATCTTTTGGGTATAGACCGAGGAAAGGGATAGCTGTCAAATGGTGGTTCCATTCCCAGTTTTCCAAGAAATCTCCATAATGCTTTCTATATTGGCTGCACCAATTTGCAGTCCCACCAGCAGTGTATGAGTGTACCTTTTTCCCCACATACTTGCCAACACTTATTGTTTGTATTTTTAATGGCTGCCATTCTGACTGGAGTGAGATGAAATATTCGAGTAGTTTTGACTTGCATTTCTCTAATTGCTAGCAATGATGAACATTTTTTCATATATTTGTTGACTGGTTGTATATTATCTTCTGAGAAGTGTCTGTTCAGGTCCTTGTTCACCACAATCAAGTAGGATTCATCCCAAGGATGCAAGGTCGGTTCAACTTTTATGGAAATCAATAAATGTGATTCATCACATCAATAGACTTAAAGATAAGAATCATATGATCATCTCAATAGATGCATTTGACAAAATACAGCACCACTTTATGTTCAAAACACTAGAAAAACTAGGGATAACAGAAACATATCTCAACATCTTAAAGGCTATCTATGCTAAGCCCCAGGCCAACATCATTCTAAATGGAGAAAAATTGAAGGCATTCCCTCTAAAACCTGGAACAAGACAGGGATGCCCTCTTTCACCTCTTGTATTTATCATAGTTCTTAAAACACTGGCCAGAGCAATTAGACAGATGAAAGAGATTAAAGGGATACACATAGGAAAAGAAGAACTCAAATTGGGAGTTTTTGACTGAACACATAGCCTCAGCCCTTTGACTTAAAAGGGACCTGGTAGCCTTGATTTGGACTTTATATTAGCATTTTTTTCAAGAGGAGTCACACTGCTCCACGGGTGTCCTGAATCATTCTCACTTGATGTGCTACGTGAAGATCAGCTGAATCATACCAGAGTCAAGTTGCCCCACAAGGAATGTGTCAACTCTTTAGTCTTCATTCACATGATGGAAAGTGCAGTTAATGGCACTGTTATTTTATCACATTGAAAAACTTTGGAATGAAGTGGCTAAAAATATTTTTTTTCACTGTGAAAGATAATGAGGGTTCTAAAAGATAACCTTTAAAAATATTTTTAAAAGGTGAGGCTATTATGACTGCATCTTTTCTTTCTGGGTAACATTTTTCTCAATTGTAGTGTGTGTTACAGAGGTGTTCATCATGGGTATTTCTGGGTTCCTCAGCCAGCTCTATCATCTGGTAATGCTGCCCACGGAGACTGGAGATAAAGAATATGTGCATTATTTTCTTCATTTATGCATTCATTCTATCAGGCATAGTTGCCTTAGTAAAATTATATTCTAGGACTATACTAGACTCTTGTGGTAAGCAAGGGAAAATGATAATGATGGATTAATCTCATGATGAGATGTGCTCTTATAATGTATTTCTAGATGATTCTGAGACAGACAAAGGCTAGAGGCTTCCAGGATGACTGCTTTTAGTTGAAAGTACTTGTGTTGATTCCTGAAAAACAAGTAGCATCTTCATTCTACAAGTATTTACTGATTGTCTTCTTTGCAACTAGATTCTGGTTTACTTATGGGGAAACAAAACAAACGTGAGCATTGCCCTCATGGACCTCAACTGCTTGTGAGAAGAGACAGACATACATCAGCTAAGCTCCAAATAAAAATAAGTGATGAGTGAGGAGAAAATGCAGTAAATTGTAAGAAAGCATGAGAGATGAATGAAAATTCAGATAAATTGCTCAGGGATAATCTCTTGTTGGGGAAGTGGTATTTGAGATAACACCTTAAGTTCAGTGGAAGTTAGCTAAGCAAAGACAGAGAATTGCATATCAGATGGCAATAACAAAATTCCTTTTATTTTACTCAAAGATCTTTGCTTTCAAACAGAAAAATATTTAAAAAAATCTTTAAATTGTTGCCTTCACGGAACATTATGCTATTTTAAAAATTCAGAATGCAACCAAGAAGGCTGGTTTGGGAAATGTTAGGAAAAGAGCTTGAAGATGTTGATGTTGTTGTTTTTAATGTTTTCTTTTTTTGTCTTTTTAATTCTCAAAGGGGAACATGAAATACTTTAGAGAATCATTAGAATATTGTTTGTATTAATTTTGTTTGTTTGGGTTTTTTTTTTTTTTTGCATTTAAGTAATCACTTTTGACTTTCTGGCTTTATTGCTAATGGGGTTTTGAATTTTCAAATGTCAGTTTAATCTTGGCCCAGTGCAGCCATAGAACACAAAGACCCTACCCAATGTGGAATTACTGCATTTCGAACTTTTCACTCTTCAATAAACTTTTCTATTTATGCCCTCCAACCATAATAATTCACTCTTGTCAGATTGTATTCCTCTCTGCCCATTTCAATTTTCAGTCCATTTCTGTTTTCATTAAATATTGGTCAGCCTGCAATACAGCACATCTGAGAGGGCTCTGCTTCTGCTCTCTAGCGATGCAAATGTTTTATCATGTGCAGTGGGGCAAAGGCTTTCATTTGGTTTTTCATCTAACAGGGCAACTGGCAAATCAAAATTTCTGGACTTTTACTCCAAGTCTTCTTTGAGGAACTGACATTTAAACTGAGCATTAATGGAATTGGTCATGTAATAGCAAGAAGGAGGAAGAGCACTCCCAGTGAAGAAGGAGGAGAGGTTCCAAGCAGTGGGGATTACTATGTGCAACAACAACAACAACAAGAAGTCAAAGAATTGATACAATATGGTCCATGCAAGGGACCATGCTTAGTTGTGCAAGCTACTAAATGCAGAGTGTAAACACAGAGGAAAAATAAAGGTGTATCAACATTGTTTTATTTAGAGGAAGAAAACTAGAAAAGGGAAAAACAAAAAAAACAAAACAAAAACAGATGCTTATACTGAACATTTTTGGCTATAGAATCTCCAGTATCAATTCTGGTTCACCTTACTCTTCCCTTTAATCATCTGCTATGGGTGAAACCTGAATCCATCCCTCCCTCTTCACCTGCCTGCCAACATGATAATTACATCCCTAATATTAGAGTTTGTATTATTAGAGACCTAGTATGACCTTCAGAGTAACTAATGAATTTTGTATCTTATATTAAAGTTTCATTCTATCTCCAAATCATCTAGAGTAAGCAGTTTTCTATTTTAAATTTGTTGCTGGGAAAATATGTTGATCATAAGCCCTTTGCTGTCCCATAGTAGATATTTTATTTTTAGTATTATCTTTTTGGTTATTCTTCAAAAATTGTTATGTCCTTCAAGTAATATTCCAGAATATTAAGTGATCTTTTTTTGAATCCTTCTAAAGCCAATGGAGATTTAGCTTCTTCAAATGATTGCCTAGAGTCTACAGAATCTTCCTTAAGTCTCACAGGCCTTTTAATCTGCTATTTCAAATAGTTTTATCAGCAATTTTTTTTTAATTTATTGATCTGGTAAACTAACTGGAACAGAAACTGATATACTAAAGTAATAAAAATTTGGAGATTTAATGATGCAAAACCTATACTTAGAATTAATAGACACTTAGAAAGATGAAAAGAGCTGTTTATTACATTGAAGATTTAAACAATACAAACCAATATTTGTGCATGTTCATAATATTGAATCCAGACATATACATCATCTAACTTCTCTTCATTCCACACTAAACCCAACATATATATGGAAATTTTAGAGATGCAGTAGAGATGGTAAGTTTGAGGCAATGAGAGTTGATCTGAGTATAAGGCACTTAGAAATGTGGTAATAAAAAGGAATACTTGACAGCAAAGTCTACCCCCTTGTTTCCTAAAGGAATAATTGAGCAAATGGGCACATCAACAGGCTAAAGTCAGGCTTTGAGAAATGATAAGTAAATTTGTTGATTGATGGAGAAAAACAATGAGGAACTAGAGAATAAACATGGAACATTTTTTTAGAGACTGAGTTTGGTTGACAGTCAAATGCACATTAAATCTGAAACCTACAACTTACTGAGGTGTCTTGGTCGAGAGACTTCACTTTGAACTTGAACAAGTAACTCAGGGGAACTTCAGTTCTCTCATTCTGGCAGGTGGTTTAACAGTGAACATGTTTCTTCATGTGTGTAAGACTTGATTGATGATATAGACATTATTGAACTGTCGAGAAATGTAATTAGGTAACTATGGAAATCTCTTAGTATTTTATATGTAATAAGAACTTATAAAATGTTAAATATTATAATTGTGATTTAGGTGGTGAGGGCAAATTGTGAATCAAGATCCCAGGGATTCGAGAATCTGAGGACAAGACCCTATTACTAAGGAAAGGACTAGCACTTGCTTGTGAACAGAAACTTAGTCCTAGAAGAACATTGTGTTCCTTGAAGAATAGTGTGAAACCTTCTGTGTGTCTCTCTAGTGTCTATTTCCTGAACACTCTAGATCTGTAGGGCTCATTGAAAGTGCAATTTCATTCCAATATACCCAGGGCTAATGGAGTTGAAGTGACTTATTTTTTTTAATTTTATTTTTTAGTTGTAGTTGGACACAACAACTTTATTTCACTTATTTATTTATTTATTTAAATTTTTTTTAGGTGTACACACAATATCTTTATTTTTTTTTTTATTTTTAATGTGGTGCTGAGGATCGAACCCAGGGTCTCAATGTTGCAGGTGCTTAAAATATCTAATGTGGTCTATAGTCAACTATAATAAGACCAATACTATAATAAGATCAATACTATAATAAGATCAACTATGATAAG
This sequence comes from Marmota marmota marmota, assembly GCF_001458135.2. NCBI lineage: Eukaryota > Metazoa > Chordata > Mammalia > Rodentia > Sciuridae > Marmota > Marmota marmota. Next base: position 11,531,833 of record NW_025999869.1, read on the forward strand.
ATCAATACCGCTGAACCACAACTCCAGACCCCTGAAGTGACTTTTAATCTGAATTGAGATTTTAAGATGAAACCTATCCAGGAGCTTCATGTCCTGCCATCAGTATATCTAACTGAAAGAACTGGAACTGACAAAGTCAAGGATATAATATTAAATCATCTGTGTAAAGCTCTTGAGCCAATGCTTCACAAACCCTCTTAATAATTGCTAATGGTTTCTTTCTCAAAACACTTTCTATTCTTGACTTACCTGGTAACTAGAGTTATCAGATTAAAAATGAATACAGCTCAATTACATCTTCATCTCAGAAAAGCAATGGATGATTTTAGTGCATCTTTCGTATAATGAATATATTTAGCAATTTTACTAATAACCCATTTCTTCCAGGTTCCCACTTGTTCCACTATATATTTTCAGTTTCCTCCTCCCCAAGAGCTACATTGACCTCCTGCTCAAATTTCTTCCTACTCTGGATACTTTAAATATGGTGTTCCCTTTACCTGGAAAAGACCATTCCAACACTACTAGCCTGGATACATTATACTCACCTTCAAGTCTTGGTGTGCTAAGATTTAACCTTGTACTTCACTGTGTAGTTTCACAGCACATTTAACAAAACTTATTGTGCGTATATTAGTTGGATGCCTGTTTCCTTTTCCAGATTAAGTTTTATGGGACAAGAATTATTTTTGGCCAGCGTCTACTGAGTCTTCTGTGCCCAGCACAAGAAATTCACTCAACAAATGTTTGTAGAATATGGAAATAATAATAATTCTTGTTAGTATGATTGTTTCTAACAAGGATTATGAACTTTTGGATTTGCCTGGCCCATATTCCCAATGTATTTCAAAGAAACGAGAGAGTGGCCTTCTATTGCATACTAATGAGATGTTAGTCAACAATTTTTATATGGTGAAGTTGTCAGTTCTGGTTTCACATGTAATAACAAACATTTACTGAGTAACCTGCAAATGATGTTGCAGGTGCTTAAAATATCTAATGTGGTCTATAGTCAACTATAATAAGATCAATACTAATTCACAATATAATAATCAATAATCCTAATGTCAGTTGGTTAATTTAATATCTGACAGGATATTGATATTTGGGGGAAATTAATAATTAATACTCTATATGGGCAGGACCACTTGCAAAATCAAGTACAAAACAAAGTGGTTTTTTGTTTGTTTGTTTTGTTTTGTTTTTTTCTGAGAAAACCAAGTTAGAGGTAGCATAAGATACAATGTGACAAGCTGCAAGGGTTTGATGCTTTATTTTCCAATGTGGAGAGTTCATTTATGTCTACATGATAGAGATTACAATTATTTGAATCAAATAACACACTTCCACATTAATAGCAAATTTATACCTAATATGTTATCATCTTTTGTTTTACTTAGCCATTAAAAACGATCTATAACTCACTCCACCAGAAATATTACAACTTGTTACCTATTGGCATTTCTGGAATTAAAAGTAATTTTTTGTAATGATCTGTTTAAAAACCAGGAAAGCTTAGTTGTTTATCATTTCCCTGCTGTGCATGCCTCTTTTTTATAATTTCTTATTAATTATTGATGAATGTTTATTTATTTATTTGTTTATATGTGGTGCTGAGAATCGAACCCAGTGCCTCACACATACAAGGCTAGTGCTCTACAACTGAGCTACAACCTCAGCCCCTGTGAATACTTCTTAAAGAGAAGCCATCTCACCTTTGTTATATAGGTTTACATTCAGATTCTGCAAATGATTTTTTTTCTGCATTTGTATGAAATATTTTAGATGCACCATTTTTATGGTTTGCAAGTCCCTGTTCATAGACTACAAAGTGAATTTTTAATAGTAGAGAGAAATATATTTAAAAAGATGTGAATATTATATTTTTTGGACTAAATTTGTTGCTATGGTTTCAATATCCCTACAGAACTCAGGCCTCCTCATTGAAAGGGTGAATCCCATGTGATTTTCCTCTCTCTGTCTCAGACCTCTTTCTTGCCCTTCCACAACACTATGACATGCAAGAAGGTCCTTGACAGATGCATCCTCTTAATCCTGAAGTTTCCAGTTTCCAGAACTGCAAGCCGAATAAAATTCTATTGCTTATAACTTACTGAGTCTCTGGTATTCTGCTTTTGCAATACAAAACAGACCAAGATAGAAAATTGGTACCTGAAAGTGTGGTAGCAGCCTTGGAACTGTGTAATCATCACAGACTGAAAGATTCAGAGGAGCAGACCAAGCAGATCACAAAAAGCTTGCATTTCCATTAATAGAGTGTTAAAGCCTATTCCAGTAAGACTCAGGAGAAGGAAAGAGCTGTAGAGAAAGTCTGAATCTTCTTAGAGATTTCTTATGTGGATGTGACTAGACTGCAGGTAGAAATATGGACAGTAAAGACTCTGCCGATGTGGTCTCAGATGGAAATAAGGAATACGAAATTGGAAACTGGAGTAAAGGTCTTCCATGTTATCCAGTTGCAAAGAACATGACTACAGTATGTTCATGCCCTGAAGCTCTCTGGAAACCAGAACTTGGGAGCAATGAACTAGGAAATCTGTCAGAAAATGGATAAGCAGCAAAGCATTCAGGCTGCTGCATGCATACTTTGTAATGCATACAAAGAGATGGAAGATGAAAGAAATAACCAAAAGTCACAATTTATAATTTAAAGAGAGGCAGAGCAGAAAGATTTGGGAGATTCACTGCTGGCTGTATGAAAAGTGTGTTTTTGAGAAAATAATAAGCATATAGTCAAGAAACCCTTTGCTAAGGAGATTCATGTTAATAGAAGGAAGCCTTAAGCTATTCATTAAGGTAATGGAAGACAGCCCACTTGAGCATATTAGAAGATCTCTGAGCCTGTCTTCCCAATCATGAGCCTAGAAACCTAGGATGGCAGAATGGCTTGGGGAAATGACTTGGAGTGTCCTCCAAGGGCTTGCTGCTCAGACCTGCCTTGGATCTAAGTTCCCTACGTTATGGCACAGTGATCTTTAGCTGTCTCAACTGTGGTTCCACTGGACCCAGCCTCTGGACTCCAGAGGCTACTGAGGGTACAAGCCATAAGCCTTGGTGGGATTTCTGTGGTGCTGCCTTTGTGGAGTGTAGATGTAAGATCCATGGGTGGGGCTTTCTCTACCTAGAGTTTGTACTACCTCGGGGCCTCAACAGAGACCTTATAGAACAATCCTGTACAAGCTCCCTCTCCACATTCCACAGACAATCCCTCCAGCACAATTCCTAATAGAGCCGTGGGAATGAGGCCACTGCAGAGAGTTCCCTTTAGGATAATACCTAGTGGAGCTGTGGGAACAGGGCTGCCACTGAAACCCCAGAACTTTAGAGAACTGCGGCATAAGACTCCAGACAGTGAAAGTTTCTGCCTGAGCTGAGCCCACCAAAGCAGTAGAAGCAGGCTGCCAAAGGCTTTGGGGGCCCAGTCCGTCAGTGTGTCCCATAGGCAGTGCATGAAGGGATACATTATTCTGGAGTTTAGAATTTAATGTTGTTTTTCTTGCTGAGTTTTGGGCTTACTGGGGGCCTATTACTCCTTTCTTCTTGCCTGTCTTTCCTTCTGAGATGGGAACATCTATTTAATGCCTGTTTCACCATTATCTTTCAGAAGTAGTTAACTTGTTTGGATTGAACAGGCTCACAGCTGGAGGGAATTTGAGTCAGGATGAATCATGGCTTAAGTTTCACTCATATCAGATGAGAGTCTGGACTTTAAGTTGATATTGGAATGAGTTTAGAACTTGGGGCACTCCTGAGATAGAATGAGGAAGACATGAGTTTTGGGAGCCAAGCACAGAATACTGTGGTTTGACTCTTTTGAAACTCATGTTAATTTTTTTTAAAATTTGTTCTAATTAGTTATACATGACTGTAGAATGCATTTTGACACACTATACACAAATGGAGCATAACTTCTCTTTCCTCTAGCTTTACATGGTGATGAGTCATACCCGTAGTGTAAATATATATATAATTTTATATATATAAAATAAATAAATAAATATATATATATATATATTTATACACACACATATATATATATGTATATAAAATAATGTCTGTCTCATTCTACTGTCCTTCTCTTTTCCACTGCCTCACCCCTCCCCTTTCTCTCTTCTGAACAACCCAAAGTTTCTTTATTCTTCCCTACCTGCTTCTCCCCCCCATTATGGATCAGCATTCGCTGATCAGAGAAAACATTTAGCCTTTGACTTTTGGGGATTGGCTTATTTCACTTAGCATGATATTCTCTAGTTCCATCCATTTACCTGCAAAGGCATATTTTCATTCTTCTTTAAGGCTGAGTAATATTCCATTGTGTATATATGCCACATTTTCTTTGTCCATTCATCTGTTGAAGGGCATCTAGGTTGAATTTAATTATCATTTATTACATCATTGTAATAGTATTAAGGGGTGAGAGCTTTAAGAACCCATTATGAGGGCTCTGCTTTCATGAATGGATTGATGTCATTATCACCAGAGCAGCTTAGTTGTCTGGTCAGTGGGTTTCTTAGAAGAGTGATTTGGCCTGATTTCTCTTGGTGGCACACACATGTATACTTGTCCTTCCACCATGTTGTGAGGCCCTGGCCAGATGCTGGTGCCAGGTGCTTGGTCTTCACAGCATCTGGAATGGTGAGGGAGAAGCTCCTTTTGTTTCTGAATTACTCAGGGTTTGGTGTTCTGTTAGAGAGCAGCAATGGATAGATTAAGACATTAGTAAAATTTCCATAATAAAATCAAGACTGGCTGGATGGAGTCAATTTTATACTCTTTATATTATTTTTAATAGAAGTTTAATATATTTACATAAAAGTATTCAAATTAAAAATGTACAGCTTATTAAATTAAAATAGCAAAACATGCTTTTGTAACACACTTCTCAAATCAAAAAGTAGAATATTTCCGGCATATTGAAAGCTGTTCTCCAGCATCTCAAGAAAGATAAAGATACTAATTTTTACTTTCACCATTTTCATTTAATTAGGTTGTCATATAAAGAAGCTGCTTTTATATAAATGAAATCATAGAGACCATATTTTTTTCTCTTGTTTATGAACTCCAGAGCTTATTCCTCAAGCTCCAGGGGAAAGCTTAAAAATGTATTTACCTCTCAGCTACCACTCTTTGATTATATTCTTAGCTGATGGATTGGAATTTATAAATTTCACAGTGGAAAAGTGGCATGCTGAGTTCACTTTTCTAGGCTTTTATTGTCTCTAGTATCTTCAAATCCTCATTGCCTTATAATCTCTCTAGTACCTTCAAACATAAGGCATTTTTTTTCCTTTTTTTAAAAAAAAATCTTGATCAACTTTTCTAGCTATTCTTAGTGGAAATGCTGATTGCCCACAAGTAAATTCTTCATCGATATAAACAGAAATGAAGCCAAGCCATTTGCACGTTCTTGAACTGTTCTTCATTTTACCTGGCCAATTTTATGGGGCACAGAAGTTTAGTTCCTGACATTGGCTCCTAATTCTGAAGAAGCTCCTTCTCCTTCAACATCCACCTACAGTCCGTCCCTTCCCATAGGACAAGCATTACTGCCTTCCACAAAACAATTCTTCCTGGTGTCTGTCTTGTATCCATACCACATTCCATAATCTTAAGTAACATCCCCTTCTTCCTGCAGATGCTCATCAGTTATCTCTGCCCTGATTGGAATGTGGAAGGGAAAGTAAGGAGATAGGTTTTATATCAGGGGTGAGGATGAGTAACAGCCATCTGTTCTACTTCAGGCTCTCAATATGGGACATGGGCGAACTTGCTGGGTCTTTCCACACTTAAAAAACCATTAAGTGGCATGCATCTACAAAGTAAGTCTTTACTAGAAGCAAAACAGTTTATTCAATGTTAGATAAATATTATTTATTACTAGGGGGCTTGTTCTGACTTATAAGCCTAATTGTTCTCTGTGGCAGAACTACGAAGCTGCATTTTTTCTTTCTCTGTGTAGGAGTTGGCAGTGACATAAAGGAGCCATACATTCTTTCATTGTTAATCTATTTTTTGCTTTGGGAATGGAGCTCCAATTACACCATTATGATTTACTTCCTGTCTGCTGTAAATGGAGTAAGTGCATTGTGTGTGTGTGTGTGTGTGTGTGTGTACCAATTCTTAGCACATATTTTAGCTTTACTTCTTATCTCTCTCTCCTCCCCCCTCCTTACTCCCTCTCTTTTAAATTCTTTATCAAATAGAAAACTTTCCATTTCTTCAGACTTGGTAGCTTCTCTGCCCCTACCCTTTCATACCGTCTCAGGTAATACTGTCACTGCCTTTCTTGTAGATTATGATAGTTCCTTGCTGAAGAATCTCATTCTGCATTCTCTTATTATTAGGGGTTCGAGACCCTTTCATGGTGGCCAACCATTTGTCCCGTTTAAAGCAAATTCCTAAGACACTGCTCTGATATGACTTACCTACTGAAATTTTGTCGATGTCTCCTCATTGTTGAACAAATCACATTTAAATTATTTATGCGGTGATCTTATTCAGTGCTTATTTATGCTACAGAAAATCAAATCTCAACTCACCTTGGCCAAAGTTGTTAAAATGTATTTACAGGAAATTGTGATGGGGGCCCATGGCCATTGATAATGTAAACCCCTTCCTGAACTCTATTCCAACTCATTTTCTGAAATTACCTTTCTGTTACTGGAGGCAGCCTTTTTTTTCCTATGGAAAATCAAAATGTTCTGTCCTGCTGTGGCCCATGGCAAGTGCAAACACTCTGAGCACATGATCTAAGCAGTCAGATTGCACACTCTCAGGACTTCTATTGCAAGTTGAGAAGATGAAAAGAGCTTGCTAACTGTAGTGGGAGCACAAACTTAGAATGTTCCAATATTTAAGCCCCAAACTTCCCTAGCTTCTGTTGTTATTGGTGTCCAATATTTTCTAATATTTTCAAGTTGTGCTTACATTTGCAAATATATTCGCAAATGCTTATGGTCAGTAAAGACTAGAAGAGGTGGACGAAGGGGAACTGATAGACAGTGATGAGCAGCATGCAGACAAGCTATGGTGGACTGCAGCCAGCGTGAGGGCATCTGCAGAAACAGAGCAGCTCTGCCTTTTTTCTTTCTCTTTTCCTGGGATTGCATCATCTTTTTTCTCTGCATTTACTTAATTTTCTCCTCTTTCTCCAGGCTGGCTTTTTCAGGTTCATATACATCTGTCCCCAAATTATTTTTACACTTGCTCAAAGTGCTATTCACATCTAAGGACTTATGGAGAATATCCTGAATCTCTGTTGCAAGCAAATTTGAATTTCAAGATTGGAGTAGATGATTGCCCTTGATTTGGTTTTGTATCCAACCTGGTCAAATCAGCTGTGGCAATGGCATGAATAATTTAAACCACACTCCTCTAACGTCCTGAACTATGTAGTTTTTTTTTTTTTTTCTAAAAGGGGACAAGAGAGCAATGGAAAACAGTAACAACAGCAAGCCAATGAGGAGCCTCATGTATTTAATTCTGTGGCCCTCTATTCACGATTCTATGTGCCTTGGTTCTAGCCTATCCATGAACAAGCTGTGTGCCTCTCCACTCTGGTATTTTAGTATCTCAGTGCTTACTGTACTTGAAATTGGAACCATCTCTGAAGAACCCCTTCAAATGTTCCCTTCTCCACAGACTCATCCCTGATGGCCCTTCCACACAAGTCCACCTAAAAATGACCACTTTTTGTTCTGAAATCCCACAGAAGAAAGTATCCACTTTAAGATGGAAATTATTCTGTTGTTGAATTAAAATCAATTTTGTAATTAATTTTATACATTTTAAAACCAGTACTACTAGCTTGAAACCTACATGAAGGCAAGAGCTTTTCCAATTTATTATATGACTACCACAGTACTTTTTTTTTTTTTTGGTTCCAGGGATTGAACCACTGTGCTTAATCCTAGAGCCACATCCCCAGCCATTTTTATTTTTTATTTTGAGATAAAGTCTCTCTAAGTTGCTTGGGACTACACTAAGGTGCTGAGACTGGCTTTGAATTTGCAATCTCCCCTTCCCTTAGTCTCCTGAGCCACTGGCTTATGCCACCACATCTGGAGTGACTTTTAATTTATATATAGGTATTATGTTTGCTGAACAAAAATTTCAATGTTTTATGAAAACAATCTCAGGTGAAGTCTTTTTATGTTCTATGAAATGAGGGCTTTTGACCAACTTATCCATAAAGATAATTCCTTCAAGAACTGAGCTTTATTTTAGGTACTAGAAAGCATCAGAAAACAAAGTTTCAAAATTTGTCATTGTGAAATTTAATAAAAGAAAAAATGGTTGGTGTGATTATATAGTACCTGGGATTGGAGATGTTGTGCCTCCAACTATAGATGCTCACTCTTCTCACTAGCCCATCCAATTGACTCAAAAGTAGTAGGCTTGCTCATGATAGCATTCTGGATTGTCTTAAGGGAAAAATCAGTGAAAATATATAAAGTAATTTGAAAGGAACCAGATTTTAATTGAATCAGCTCCATATTTGTATGCTTTTCCATGTTTCCTCATATGCTAAATTATTGAAATATAAAGGTTATAGAGTTTCAGTTTCCTTAAACTGTAAAATGCCAACATTTCATGAGATTTAGGAGAACCATCCTTAAATAATTGTTAAACCTTTATGTGAAACAAAATGCAAAATACCAAAATACCTCAACTTAATTATCATTGTGAAGACTGATTAATTACTCATGCAGGAGCAAAACAACAACACATACTATATGAGGATACACACGATTCCACTAGCATCCTACAGACAGCCAGAGGGTGCGCTGGTTGTTGAACTGTGACTGCTTAAATAAAGCTATCTCACTCAAGCTCTCCAAATTTTGCAGACAACACTGTCGCCCTCCTTCAAAAGCGGGGAACCTGTGACCTTGTAGTCTTTTAACCTCTCTGTTTTCTCATCTAGAAAACGATAATGTCCTAATCAACATGACTCCCATGTGAGACAATGGCTATTTTCTTCTTCGCCTTTAAAGATGTTTTATGTAGAACAGTGTGAGCTCTTCTGAGCATGCTGTGGTGTAATGAGAATTTTTTATTAGCAGTCATAGTGAGAGGCTAGTTAGCTGACTTAAGCACATGTCATATAAGACTGGAATTGTGCACTATGGTCCTACAGTTCCAGGAATCTTGACCTGTTCTCCAACCTCAGAAACATTTTCTAAGGGTGATTGTTATTGGTCAAAGTGAGAAATGCAGATATTTGAAATGGGCTACTATAAGAAAAGTTTTTGAATCCTCCTGTTCTTGGTTTCTTCTAGCTCTTTGTTTTTGCATACTTAAGCATTATGCTTATAGAAAAATCAGTTCTGAACTTATTACTTATATGTAAAATAATAAAGAACTCAAACCTGCAACAAAATATCAATGATGCATTTCGCTAGTATTTCTTCTTATCTAAGAGCTTGAAACCCTTTAAAATACGCCCTTAAGGCGGGTTACGTTCCTCCTCATAGAATATACATCTGAAGTTCTTGCTATACATATTTACACATGAATTTAAAGGAAAAAAAGATATATTTTTGATATAATTAGTGGAGAAAACATCTACTTTCACTGGCAGAGTTACTATCATCTGAGTTCTAGAGAATGTATCAGAATAAACAATCCTCTCGAAGTTTAATATCAGAGCTCATACTTTTACTTACTTGGCATACAATCATATTTCCATGTAGTAATTATTTATAATAAGAGGGTACAGTGGACACACACTCTCAGTACAATATCCATCCAGCTCTCTTCCAGTTTTATGGGGAACTGCACCTCCCTTAGATCTCATGTACATTTCAGGGGATGCTCAACCTGCTCTGTGAATTCCAAGTTGGGCAGGTGGCTTAGACATAGTCAAAGACCATCAGTGAGCAATAGCTCAAGTGTCTTAGTTGGAATCGGAATGGCAAATCTCAAGTGGCGGTCTAATATTTTTTAAATAATTTGCTTCAGAATGTAGTAGGCACAATGAAAATATTTTTTAAAATTCTTGGCAAACACAAGCCCTACCAATTTACTGTAAACATCACCAATAGCATACCTACTATTAGAGACCCAGCCTGCTCAATTGCAGAGAAAACAGATCTACTTTCTTTGGCAGAATCAGTCACCTGAATGAGAAAATGAGAGAATCCTTAAAATACAGCATGGACAGTCAAATAAAGTCACTACCTTACTGTTATAATTTTATAAACAAACAAGTCTGGAAAATATAAATGTGAATAATATTTACAGAGAGATGTAATTTATTATTTATTTTGTAAAAAGTTCTGATGGTATAGTGTGAGATTAGAATATTCGTAGTCTTGTAGAAATCTTGTGCATATAAAATATTTGCCACCATACCTGCTAAGCGAGTGCTCAGTATGATTTGTTTGTGTGAATATCTATCTAGGTCAATCGACATCAGTGACTGAACATGGCCTACATTGCACACTTAAAGATTGAAGGAGGCAATCATGACAACTGTCTACAGAATATTTTCCTTGCAATAATGAGCAGCTTTAGGAAACAGCAGTTGATTTTCAGGACATTAGAACTCATTATCCCATGAAAGCTTGCTGAAATGTGTTTATGGAGCACAGTGACTATATATCAGGAATGTATTCTTTTCCCAGGTATCTTCCATGTTCCTAGCTAAAGCCAGACTCTCCCTTTAGAATATCAGTACCACAATGCTGTGAAATAACAGTATGTGATTTACAAAATAGTAACACATATGAATAATACATTAAAACATCAGGAGAATACTGGAACTGGAGGAACTCTGAGTCACAGGTGGTTCAAGGTTATTTGACTCCAGCCATTCTTGATTTTTCTTAACCACCATCATTTCTAAAAACTTCTACATTTAGAATAACTTGAATTTTGTTGCATGTAGATCTGGTCCAGAAGCAGAGATTTTTTTTTTGTACTATTTCAATTGATATTCTGATTTCCAGAATGGCCACACCTGGGTAAATAGCTCACCATGAAGAGCGTTACTTTAGGATGCTCTTGTATCTGCATCTCTTCTACCTCTGCAGATGCCTGCATGTAGAATACATGTGGGCTCCTTAGCATCTTTCATAATGTTCCTGTGCAACACTTCTTGAACACAGAGAATTAAACTTCACAAATGGCATTAAAATTGCATCTCTGAGTTTCTTATAATAGAGCTGTTAACATATTAGCAATCTGTTAGCAGTCTGGACTGTTATGAGCAGGAGCCCACGCACAATATGAGCCATCATTTATTTTTGGTCACACCAAGAAAGTACAACATTTATTTTAATAAACTAAGACATAGGGGGAAAAACAGGTTGAGATGTACCAAATGGGGTACAGAGAGACAACAAACTGTTGTTTGACTCTTTATAAGGACAGACTGGGAACTTGCAACTTGTTTTCAACTTTCACAAAAATAGTCAAGCCATTCTCTTGGTCACTCTGGGAGGAAATCTCAATTACTGTTGCAGCTTTTCCCTTAAGCAGTGATTGGTTGATGCCATTATTTACAACCACAAGGATTGTTTTCCAGAGATGCTCTGTTGGAAACATGCCACAGTATGCTCTTCACTAACTGCTAAGCAGTGAGCTATTTTTATTGCCATTTGGGGTAGGGAGCTATGAATCTGCACACACACAGTGTGCAATTCTAGAAAGATACTTTAAATGGGAAACTTTTACGGGTGAATGTGTAGGTATCAGAGTGAAAATTGAGCATTTTCTGCAGAGCATAACTCATTAACTGACCTCTTTGGCAGCTGATATTTTGGAGGGTGACATCCGTAATCATATTAAAATTAATGCACATTCATCTATGGAAGTAAATTTTACACTTAATTTTTGAATATGGTATTTTTCTTTTAGTCAAGGAGGAAAATTGGTGGCTTGGAAATAAGAGGCTGATGGAAAGAAAATAGAATTGGGGCTTTGGTGTGAAATCCTGTGCTTCATCTCAGTGTGCAGATTGTACTCACATAAGGATTATACACTTGGGATTTTTACCAACTCCTAAAATGATGGAATTTCTGCAGGAGAATGTCCTTAAGAGGTGAGAAGCAAATTCAGGCATGCTGCAGAGCTGGGAAGAGAGTAAGAACTATCAGTGGTAGAATAATCTTTTGTGCAAGGTGAATACTGCAGCAGAGAGGTCCTGCTCTGTTTAGATAGAACATGGAATTTTCTGTTTTATTTTCACTTTATAGCAAAAATAATAAAATAAGTTACTCTTCACCCTCTATTCTGAAAAATCGCTTCTTTTGAGAAATCCATTAGCCTTTACCCACCACCATACCTGACTAGTTTTCAAAAAAAAGTAGTTATGTTCTTACTCTCCAGGGTTGGGATGAAATTTGAGTGAACAACAGGTTTGGTTGGGGTGAATCCCACAGGATAGACCATTGGAGTGTTTCTTACCTACAATGGCAAGTTCATTGAACCTGAGGACAAACATACAGTTTCAGAGATTGTAAAGGCTACATTTTAAATAAATTTGCATGTATGGGTTTTCAAAACAAGAAATAGTTATTTATAATTAAAATACTGAGATAATTACACAGAAAAGAATGGTGGGTTGAAAAGGTGAACTTCTGGCATCTCAATTTTTTCATGGAGCTGTTCATGGAGGAGATAGATTGATTTGAACAGCCTGGGGACACTTACTTCATAACGGTGCTAGAGAGACAGCTGTAAGGCAATCCCCATACTTGCTCTCACAGAGCTGACTGCCCACAGTCAGATTGTACTGTCAAAATGTTTGTTTCTCTTAAACAATGATGTGGTCATAAATCTGATTTCAGGGGCACATATGTCACATCATGTGCTTATTTTAAATAAGCCAGTGTACAATCATTTGCATTAAATAACTTTATTTTGGTATTTTTCCAATCCATCATGGAAATAAATCATGCTGAACAAACATTTTAACCGTTATGTATATTTTTGGATTAAACAAAGTGATTAATTTTCTGGAACTGTTACTTAATCTTCTGGAGATTAACTGAAAAAAATGACTATTTCACTTGGCAGGAATGGCTGACCATTCACCACTGTTGTCAACATCTTCAAAAAAGGAAAAAAGAAAGACAGACATACAGACAAACCCGTAGAATTTCTTAGAAATTTAGCTCCTTGACCTACTGTGGTCAGTAGCTATAGTTTCATTTAACCATGACAGCTGACCCAACTAAACACAATTTAAAGCCTGTCCAGTTCTGGTTTCACTGGGAATTCCTCTCTGCTCAATACTGCACATCTCTGTAGCACTTTGACTACTTAGTTTCCATCTACAAACTTGCTTCTTTGATTACTTGCACCTTTTGAAATTACTAAACTAATATTCTCAGAAACCATTTTTATAGAAAAAGAAGTAATTGAGATAAATTGTTTTTAAAAACACACAAAGAAATACATTTTTTAAAGAACAAATTTGGTATTAGATTCCATTAGTTGCAATTTTTTATTTCAGAATTTCAAAATTCCTGTCATATTAAGGCTTGCAATCAGTCATACAAAGAATGGGTATGGGAAATAAGATTTTGTATTTTACATCTTATTGAAATAACTCTTTAGTCTTTGAATTTTTTTTCTACTGGAGAAGCTGATATAAAACCTATCAAGGGTCAGCCTGTTGTCATGATGTATAACATGTATATATATAACTATCTAACTGGTTTTCCTCTGTTCTGGCATAGAAGAGCCCTACTGTTTCAAAGGAACTATGAAGAATAGTTTAGTGATTCTGTGACAAAAAAAAAAGTTAGCCCTGTGATTCTTGGAAAAAAGAAATCATTTGTAGCGAAAGCCCCCAGAAGATAGGAAAAACAGGAATGATCACTCACTAACAGTCATGTGCCTATTTTTCTTGGTTAAAACACAAGTTATGATGAGAGTCTCCTCTGAGTCTAGGAACCATCCACCTCATTGGACCAGTAATGAGATTCACAGAGACTATGGGAAACTATGCATCTCATCATTTACCAGTGGCATAATTTTGGTAAATCACCCAAGTTTCTTTCATTGAAGATTCTTTAGTTGGCAAATAAGCATGAACAAAAACTACCCCAGAGCTTAACATAGATTACAGGAGTTCATCCTGTAAAGCACATGAACACCATCATTTGGAATATAATATATATATATATATATATATATATATATATATATATATCTTTTTATT
>NW_025999869.1:11546981-11632766 GCF_001458135.2 Marmota marmota marmota
TTTTAGTTGTAGTTGAACACAATACCTTTGTTTTATTTACTTAGTTTTTTAATGTGGTGCTGAGGATTGAACCCAGCACCTTTCTTGTGCTAGGTGAGCATACTACCGCTGAGCCACAACCCCAGCCCCAACCATATATTTTTTTGTTTGTTTAATGAAGAAAACTTAAAAGGCACTAGAATGAAACTGTGCCTCAGTGATTAATGTACACTGTTAAGTATTAGTTCCCCACCCTCATTCTTTTTTCCTACATTGGAAAAGTGGAATAGACAATTCTCTCCTAAATGAGTGAGAGGCTTTAGAATATGGTCATTAGGTTTTGCACTTTCTAGGTTCAAATCCTAACTATTGAGCACTCAAGTGGTTCTAAGCATGAATTACAAACCACACTGTGCTTTTATTGTTCTAAATTGTAAAATTATAGTATCTAACATGCATACACAGTTTTTTTTAATATTGATAATTAAATTTAAAAAAAAATCAATGACAAAGATTTGGCCATTACAATATCATTGTAAATCTTTAATGATGCTGTTTTTTATTTTTAGTAGGTTATATATTGACAATTAAATGAAATATTGAATTGATAAATGACAGAAGGATAACATTTTTCATTCAATTTAGACTGGTTACACTTTTATTGCCTTCTGACAATAAATGGTTCCTCAAAATTTTTCTTTTTTTGGCACAGCTATTATTTTATTGAATAGCATGGTAAAACTAAGTAGAATGAGAACTCAAAACAACCTAAAAAAATAAACTATTTCATTCCTGGTCACCTAAAGATAAGTATTATCATACTTAAATACATGTATTTAGGTATTACATGAGTGATTTTCTTACTATGTGAAACTATTACTTTTCCTTATACCATTTTATTGAAATAAGCTTTTGAAATTTTGCCCCTAGTTTGCAGGGATGTGGCAGGAAATGGGTCAGGGACAAGATGAAACCACGTAAATAGATTCAGAACACAAAATATACCCAAGGGGTCTAACAAAGTCTGGACTCAAATTTGATAGTTCAACTTACAAAAATAAATGTGGAATGCAAAGGAGTAAAACACCTGGCATCCTCCTCCACTGTTTCCATTTCAGTCCTGAAGTATCTCAATTCTCTGGACCAGTTAGTGTGGAAGCCCACCATGCATGACTGTCCAAGAGCAGTATTCCTCTTCATCACCATTAGTATTCAGGTTTACCCTGAAATCACAGGTTGGACTTCTATGATGATTTTGGCCAAAGGGCACTGCTAAATCCTCAGAAATGGAGGAGCACTTTGAAGAACAGCACGCAAGTTGTATTCCACAAATTTGCTTTGGTAATTGATGAATAAGGCTGGCAATTGCTATACTTAATGTCAAAAATTAAAGAAATGCCCATTTTTCTTTCAAGTTTGACTAGAGCATGCCACATTTTTTCCAAGTTACTCAAACTTGTTTATTACTTGCCTCAGGTTTTGTATGCATCCCCTGTACCCCTGCTCTATTTCTTGGCTCCTTAAGCAGGTCTCTCTGACATGCACCTACCTGAGATATGCTGGTATGCTTCCACTGCCTAATTGTTATTTCTTTCAAATCAAAAGAATAACATCCTTTGCCAGTGTTCCCGACTTCGGCAAATTGGGCTTCTGCAAATGCTTTATTTTAAAATACAAAGAAAATGGGACTCTTCTCATGTTGTATTTCTCTCCATAGGGAGGCCATTTCATTAACGTCTTTTGCTTTTTTTCTCAAAGCTCAGATTGCTTTGGTGGATGCTTTGAAATGTCTGGTCATTATAATTCAGTCACCCAAGTCCCCTCACTTAAAAATTCTAGTTGTGGAATAATTTTGATGCCATAGGAACAAAATTAAGCAAGCTCTCTACTCCTGGGAAATGTAGCAATTGCCTGTGCATACCAAGTAGAATCCAAGGGGAAGATGCTGAGCCACACTAGGTCAGAATAACTTATGACGCTGTTGATAATATTTTCTTGGTTATTGACGGGCTATTCATTTTAATTAAGTACCAAAAACTGTGAAATTAAAACTATTGAATTCTCAGTTTGATAAAATGCTGAAAATATAAGACAAAATAATTCTCTATTTTTGAAGGCCGATCATCGATCAGACACTGGAAGGAGGATTTCATAAAAATTCCTTTATTTAATCTTCACAGTGACCTGTGATCTACAGCTTTTATAAAGATTCTATGGAATAACGAATGGAAAATATCTGCAAAAAGGTGGCTTCTAGCAAGTAGGAATTGTGAAATTAGTTTTCTTATTTATTGCAATTATTATGTAAGACTCAAGTTTATATGAACATAATATATAGTCATCAATACCTTCAAAAATTGCAAAAATCACACATATAAACACATTTAGATGATAATTGCATTTGAAATATCAGTTGACTCAAAAGAGGTATACCTATTTGACCTGGTTCCTTCAGTTGTTTTCACCTACATCTATCACTATGGTTGGAAACAAAAGGACATTACAAAAAGAGGTCTTTGAGGAGCACATAAGTAAAGCGGGAATTTGCCTTAAGATTGTAGAACGTTTACATGGTAATATGCATGATTGATCTAAAGAGTAAGCTATGGACAATATTACTAAAAACAAAATTTGGATAATTTTCCTGGAGGAAATAAAACTTACTTGGATCTTCAACTTAGAGCAGAATTTAGGTGATTTTATTTTAAAGAGGAAAATATTTCAAATAAATAAACTCTAATACCTGAGGGTTCTCTCCTGGTGAACACTGGGAATTCAGTTCTTAAACTTGCTTAACACTATCTGAAGGTAATTTTCAGTCTCTTAGCGAAAGTACTCTGAAAATCTGTAGTCCACCAAAACATAATTCCCCAATCTTCATTTTAATACCTAATGCTCTATTTCTTGGCTGCTGCCAAGAAATTTTATTTCTTAGCTAAACCTTAAACAAGTGTACTGTGTGTGCCTGGGCATGAGGGCCAAAATCTTACCCCTGAGTATTGGTTAGAGAGCCCAATTCTAAGAGGTGAACAATGTATCCAAGTGACAAGTGAAAATAAGGACTCCGACTTCAGATTATGTAAATCTGCTAATTCCAGTTTGGGTCAATAGCATTTGAGGTCTCTTTCTTGCTTTTCCCCCCTATTTATTAACATTTTATAAATTACTTTCAAATTAATTGAAGCCACTTGCAGTAAATATTCATATGTTCTTGCAATTGTGTAAGTTATTTGCAACATTTGTACAATGTTTTCAAGGAACATGAGGTATGATTTTTATCAAGGACTATTGCTTTGATATAATTTATGTTTTTCATACTCTGTGCTTCTCTTCTCATAGATTTTTTTTCTATGATATAATTTCCCATTTATTTTCTTTGATAAGCACAGTATCTGTTTAACCCCTCCCAAATAAAAGATGTCTTTGTCTTAATCCCTGAAATCTATGTATAACATAGGTTACTTGGCAATGGCAAAATGGAATTACAGTTGTAGATGGAATTTAATTTGCTAATCAGCTGATATTAAAGTAGGGATAATATTTTACATTATCCAGATGATGCCAATAATCATACAGGATCTTAAGCATGGAAGAAGGATGCAGAAGAGGAGACTCATAGGAAGATGTAACTAGAGTACTCTGAGAAGAGCCGGCATAATCTCAGTATACCTTAGATAAATTTGTAAGGAATGAGGCTGAGATTCATCTGAAATCCAGCAATTCAAAGATGAAATCAAGTATAGTTACAGCAAATTAAGCACTAGATATAGTGATTGCAAAAACCCTTGACAATCAAGTACTCTACTAACCAAAAAGCAGGACAAAAGAGGGGTGCCTTACCTGAGATTTACAGGTTTCTAGCTGAAGAGGGTATGGGTATGTGGAATTCTTGCCAAAGGCAGTGACAGAGCTCATTGATTTGAACCTGATAGGAAACTCTAGATTATATCTGTTCACAGGGATGACTTTATTGTTATCTTGTTTTAATTGGCGAAGTTTTCCATATTTCAATGCATGAACTTTGGTATAAGGCAGACGGAGTTCTATTTCTGATTCTTTTATATTCAGTATATGCCTCGGTTTCCTCATTTATAAAATCCATTTAACAATTATACTTATTTCACAGTGATATGGCATAACACATGTAAATATTTTAACTGGTCACTAGGAAGCACATCAATAAATGAAAGCCTTCATTATTATAATAATAAAAATTGTGCAGCACTTACAAATTTAAGAAAATAGTCTATGATCTTTGTCACACGGGTGTCTCATTAGTTGAGTTTACAAAGTTCCCCATTTTCCTAGAGATTCTAAATTTGGCAAATACTGTATTCCACTCCAATGAAGTCTTATGCATCATTCCAGTTAATGTTACAGAAAGACATGTTAATTTTAGCTGTTACAGCTGGATATTTATTGAATGCAAACCATTCATCAGCAAGAGCAGACGTTTCAAAACACATGCAGACAAGCTCTTACATAATTTGAACATTTCTTTTCCACAAGGTTTACAAAATCACAAAATTTATACATACCAAATTCTGTGAGGATCACAAAACACATAAGGTAACCTCTAACTATGTTAAGGGAATCACATTACACATATATGAAGTCACGGTTGAGGACAAGACTGTATGTGTGTAATAAACAGCTAATTTTGTGCCTCAGGAAACTAGAAAAGAGTGGTTTAATAATCAAATGCTAATTGTGCAACTGAAAAACCAATGTTGACAAGAGTTTGACAGGATGAATGATGTTAGCTCCAACAATTTAAAAAAGCTGCATGGGGAGCTGGGATTTTATTTGGGATTTTAAGCACAGATGAGTAGAAGGCATAAAGGTGGCAATTTCTGAAAGGATAAATGGTATCAAAAAAGGATTTACAGGAAGTAAGACCACGTTGAAAATCAGGAAACGGTGTCAGCTGTCCACCTTTGAGTGAGCTGCAGACACATCTGGAAGTATTTTCAATTCCTGGCAATTTTGTTCAAGCTCTCTAACCACTGCACTGGGTCAGCCTTCAGTCAGTGGTCTGCAAACTCTGGTGCTATTCTTTCTATCATAACTTTACCTTGACTCTTCCCTTCATTTTGATCTTCAATGTGTAGGACTATACTCAGGAATGCACTGGTAAAAAGAGAAATGGAGATGGGTGAAGTAAGAAAATGAGATTGAATCTTAAGCCAACCTTGCCTCCTAAGTCTTCTCCAAAGATTTTCAGACTTCTTTCTGTAATAATTTGACCTATCATACACAATTTGACTGTTGAAAAGTTTTTTGTTGGAGCAGGAAAATAAATGAAGAGCAAAATACAGATGTTCAAGTGTTGAGGCTCATTAATTGGATGTGTGTTAAGTAACTTCAGTCACCTTGCTGTGCCTCAAGGAATTGATGGAGAGGTTGAATAGGTTTTATTTTATTTCAATCTTTTCTTGTTTTCTTAAGTTTTATGACAAGGCCAAGACAACATTATTCTGTAATTTTCTAATCTGGGATGGATAAAATATTACCCTTTCCTCAAATTTAATCATTTGCTTATCCAGTTGGAATTTTACAATCTACTTATTCATGCAATGCCTCTTTATTTTGCCATATTTGCACATCCAAAGCTTGCTAATTACTCAATATTTTTTAATCAATTGATTGGTTTATTAAATAAGCATTTTAGAAGAAATTATGTTTTTCTACAAATAGAAAATATGTAAATATGATAAAACCAAACTATTATTAAATCCTATCTATAAATTAGGATGCCTTTTGAAGATTCTGAGCCACCCATCCTTACTCTCTTAGTTAAAACAGCAAGATTCCTAAGAGAAAGAGTGACAGAGAATTAAAGGCATAATGCACATATGACTCACAGTGTGATTCCATATGATCTAATGCTAGGTCCAGGCACCATGTAAAACCATCTGGCTGGCCACTGCTGCTGGGACAGAAACTGTAATAGTCAAAGAAGGCCAGAGCACTGACAGGATCCTATGGTTGCCTAATGGACAGTGACAGTTCTGTTCCATACACCATAAAGCTAAAAACTCCCCACACTATACTCTGCTATAGGTAATTTACACACAAGTAATCTTACATTATTATAATATCTCACTATTGTAGCACTTTAGCCTCATTAAAATGGGACCATTCATTTATTCCTTAAAATATTCATTGAATCCCTATCAGGTTCCAAACACTTTTGCAGAGATTCAGATTCAAACAAAAGGAAATCCTTACCTCCATGAAAACAATAAACAAATAAATACACAAATGGCTATAGATATATACACAATTAGATAGTGATCAGTGTTATAGAAGAATATGATGTAGGACAAAAAAAAGGAGAAAAGGAATTTTCAAAGGGATGGGCAGGATTGAACTCAATGAAAATCAGATATTTGATATAAGAATTGATACATATATATAAACTATCATTAAGGAAAATATTCCAGGCAGAGGACAAGTGAGTGCAAACAAACTTAGATATATTTCAAGACATAGCAAGGTTTTTAGTGCTCCTAGAGTAGAGTGACAGTACAAAGAGAGTCACAGAAGCAAGGAGGTCCTAGATCATGGATGATCTTGTAGGACATTGGACAGGTTTGGTCTTATACTCTGAGTAAAGTAAGCAGTCACTCAAAGTTTCTGATTCATGTTTTGAGGCATTTAAAGAAAGTGATCAGACTCAAGTGTAAATAATGGGCTGATAATGTAAGAGACTTTAGAGTAGCTGAGCTGAGAATGGGAAAATACTTGTGTGGCTATTGCAATGATCCAGGGAAGAGATATTGTTGACTTAGACCAGAATGGTAATGGAGGCAATGCATTTTCTGAACATACTAAAGAGGAGAATCAAAAGAATATGTTGGATGTTTGAAAGTCAGAAATAAATCCGTAGTATCTAACCTTACCAAATGGAGGGATGATAAAAACTGAGAGAGGTAAGAATGTACAACAAGCATATTTGGGGTGAGAAGATTGGAGAGTGGGAATTTGAAAAAAAAATTTAGTTTAGATATGATAATTTTGAACATTGCTATTGTAAGATACCTGAGTGGAGATGTCAGATAGACAGTTGAGCATTGAAGAATGAAATGCAAAGGAGGAATTTCAATTGGAAATGTAAATTTTGGATGCATTAGCTTATGAGTAGCAATTTAAAATAATGAAACAATGTAAAATCAACACAATAATGATGATAGATGGGTTAGAAAACAAAGACTGTACTTTGTTGAATAGTTGAGAATATGAATTGGAATGAGCCAAGATTATGGAAAAGTTATAAATGAGGTAGAGAGAAGGTAGAAGAATGTGGTGTCCCGAAAGCCATTTAAAGAAAATTATTCCATGAGGATGGATGGACTGTTAAATGAGCAGACAGTTCAAGAATGAGGAATTTGCAGTCTTAAATATTCTATTTGACAATGTCCATTATGTCTATAGCACTTACAATGAAGTGCAAAAGACAACAGATTGATTGGAGGGCTCAATAAAGAAAATACTTAAAACTTTCAGAGTTTTTACATAAATGAGGATGGAATATCAGTGTTACTTGACAGGGAAAATATGGTCAAGAGAGTGTCTGCCTTATATATGGTCTTATACACATCTATGTAAGCTGAGGGAAACATCTAGAAGAGAGTGAGAAAATTATGGTGTCAGGATGATTCAAGCAATCTGTGGGTTCCATACCCTTGAATTGACAAAAGAATAAGGGTTCTGGCATGCACATAGAATCTGGACAGCAGATGTATAGCATCAGCAGGAAAAAGGAGAAATATGTGAGCCTAAGCAGTCACTCTTCCATATTTATGAATCATTCTTCCATTTTGCACAAATCAGATAGTCTTTGAAAATGTGTGTGTGTGTGTGTGCGCGCGTGTGCGTGCGTGTGTTCTATATCCTAGAACTCGTTCCAAGGCACAGACCAAATTTTATTCTTAAAGAAGACTTGTGCTGCATAAAAAGCTAACACTGTTCCTTGAACTCCAGTAACAGTGATGCAATTTATTTCAGTATTTGCATATAATAACCCCTTTTCTAGATCAGAAGTCCAAGGTCTCTTTACCATATCAACAACCACATTATGAGCTTGTAGGTATTTAGAAACTCCACTGAAGTTGCTCTTTTTTTTCTGAGAAATCGTCTATATCTTCTTCTCTCTCAGTGTCATATCCTCTCCTTTTGCCTCTAGCATATTTATTCCAATTTTTTTATTATACTCGCTCTCAAACATGATTGTGAATATTCCTGCTGATCTCCCTTGTTGACTTTTCAGGATAAAGACTGTGTTTTATTTATATTTGTCTTGCTAGCTCTAAGCAGACCATCTTGCACATTATA
The DNA here is from genome assembly GCF_001458135.2 of Marmota marmota marmota. Taxonomy (NCBI): domain Eukaryota; kingdom Metazoa; phylum Chordata; class Mammalia; order Rodentia; family Sciuridae; genus Marmota; species Marmota marmota. Next base: position 11,555,298 of record NW_025999869.1, read on the forward strand.
AATGCTGAATTTATGAATGAAAAAAATAAAATAAAATGCTAGCACTATGTCTTCTATAGGAGTTTATGCTGGTAGAATCATATTCCATTACTGATCCTTAAAATGTGAAGTCATTTTGACCTTCTGGGAACCAAAAGGAATGATTCAACTTCCTCAGAAACTTTTAAGTGGAATTTCGATTTAAGAAGGAGGAACACTTATCACTGACATGAAGTCATCATTTAGCCACATATGTCATTGTTTATTACAGTAAACACAAGTCTTACTGATGGTGGCTTCATCAGAGTGTTCTCTCCTTGAGCATTTACAAAGAATGTCTTATTTTCATTGATAAGGATTTTATTCTCTTCAGTACAGTCTCTTCTTTACATGTCTCTCAAACTTCCCTCACAGTTGATCTTCTGTCTCAATTTTACTTTGTTAATTTCGCTGAATTACATTTGCCAAGTGATTATTATTGGTGCCTGCATTATAGTATAATAATAATAATAATAATAATAATAATAATAATAACAATTATTATTATTATTATTATTATTATTATTACCTCCTGCATTATAATTCTGGGCTAATATAATGTCTATTCCTAACAAAAGTTTAGAAAAGAAATCATTAGAAAAGAAGAACAATTAGAAAAATATAAAAGTAAAACGGTTCCCTATTGTATGCCAAGGTAGTTCGACTGACAGAGGGTTGTTGATTTAGATTTGTGGAAGACCTTCATGCTCCATGGGAATGTTTATAAGTCATATCTATTACACGACACAAATCTATCAGCCTTCATTCATTTACTGCAGTGAACTACACTGTGGAGCTTTCTTCTTTTCTGAAGTCTTTGTATTTCAGGCACTCTTACCTCCACTCTTTGTTTTGCTGGTGAATTCTCCATTTTCATATTTCGGTTTAGATGTCAACCCCTGGAATCTAAACTGCACTCTCTTCCCCATCCTCTCCTTGACCCTGACCTTATTCTAACTCAACCACCATGTTTTTTTTTTTTGTCAAAATTGTAAAACAAATAAAAGATTAGCATTTACTTTTATGTCTAAGGAGGCTTTACCTAGCCCAGCATTTGGCAGTTTGCACTTTGTACATCTGTTTAATGATTGAATGAGTGTTGCATGGGTGTGTGGATGGATAGATGTCTGAATGGATGCAAGCTGACTGTGGAAGCACATGGATCTAGTATTTTGTTTTGTAAATAGGCTTAGAATCTGTAAGGTTATTAAAGTTTATTAGAGCTTTATTTGTTTGATTAGTAAATTTAAGCAGGATAGCTCTTAGCTTTTACTAAAAATAATGTGAATGATTTCATAATGTGACATTTAACAAATGTACCAGAGAATCTCTATTGTAACCAAATGTGATGAAAGAGCCCTATCCATGCATCAGTTCTATTCCTCACAACAATTCTGCAATATAAATAGTCCTATTGTAATTTTGTAGATTGAGAATTTAAAGATCAGTAAACTCAATCAAACTTCTTGAAATCTAATAGCTAATATATGGAGATAGCTGGGTATAAAAACTGAACTCCCTGACCCCAAACCATTATTCTTTCCATTAAGCCCTCTCCATGCACTCTATGTAGATGTTAACACTGAGATCATACTATTGATAAGCCCATCATAAACATGCAATAGATTATGCATTATTTTCAAGCTAAGACTTGGGTTATATTCAATTATTGAGACACTGGTAAACATATGTAATAATTATGATGACACATAGAGACTAAATTTGAAAGTTACTGAGACAGATTTTCCTATGTACTTTTCTTCTGTGGGGGAAGAAAGAAAGGGCAGAAGTGAAGTATTTACAAATTTTGAGCCAATATTTTGTGAATTGATAGAATTCATACACACACACACACACACACACACACACAGACATCTGGTTTCTTCTGAGAGTCTGGTAGTTATTTCAACACAGGACTTATTCTTCCTGCTCATGAGGAATTGCAGCTTGACCTACTCCCCCATTGGCTAAAATGGCACTCTACAATTCCCCATTCCTAGCTGACCAGTCCATTTAGACATCTTGTTTGGTCACAGTAGACCTTTGCGTTTGAAGTTTACCAAAGTATATATCATATGGATGATATATATATATATATATATATATATATATATATATATATATATACACACACACACACACATACACATATGTGTATATATATAATACACACACATATATGTTTATGTGTACAAGTATATATAAATTCTCTTTTACACAAAATCTTTAAAAAATTCCATTTTTATATTTCTTCATTCCCTATGTAACTGAGTTATACCCAATGGATGCAAAGTACAAGAAGGGAGAATAATTCTGAAGATGGCAGACTATATTAAATCTATTACCACAGCTTGAAATATTTTCTAGCACAAAAATTATATTTAATGTGAAAATGAAGTAATAAATTACTTTTAATCATTGAAGACAAATTTACATCTAGTTCCATGATATTGACAAGTGCCTGATTAGCTATAATGACACTCAAAGGAGAAAAAGGAAGAAAATCTAAGATTAATCATCATCTAAAACCCCAGATTGAGTTTCAGTTTATACTAATGTTCAATTTTAAGCAAACTTTAATAAATTGTCTTAAATCTGACCTGAGTTAAAAGAAGAAGAAAATAAAACAATTTAACTCATTCCCAGGTGATAATACCATGTATATTGTTTTGTGTTTTCATTGACATAAAACTAGTTTGATAAGAGATAAGAAAAAAAGGTTATAATTATATATGTATAGTAATTAAAACATATTAATTACTATATTCTATTAAAATATATAATTAAATATATACATATATTTCACCTTGTCTATGACTATAGAGGCTCAGAATAATATAGCTCTTGTATGTAAGCCCAACCTAGGATTTAGAATGAGGGTAATTGATGATGAGAACAAATTTTTGAGTTTGTCTTTCATCTTTTAAAGAGAATACTAAGCTTGAAACAACAAACAAACAAATAATGAATGTGTGCAATTCTTTCCCCATGCAAAAGGAATAAATAATCTTTGCTACCCCTCTCCTCCTTTATTAAAACCAAACCAAATCAAACAACAACAATAAAAAAATGCCAAAAATATTTAGCTGGTGAGACCAGGGCTGTCCCTTAGGAAGCACACAAAGTTCAACATCAAAGTCAATCCATACCCCTTATTAGCATTGGATTTTTAGGCTACCCACCCCAAGAGATGTCTTCAGCACCTCTGAGTCCTCCTGAGGCTGACAGTACTAGTGGGCCAACACCAGAATTTCATCAGTATGTATTGTTATTCAGTGACTCACAACTACACAGACCTGGACGTGTGCAATAATACACATATGTGACCTAGAGGTCCAAATAATCACTGCATCATATATGAAAGGATATCTTGTTATACCCACACCTTCAGGATCCACAAAAGTCATACTTTAAAATATGAAAAAATATTCTAGTCTCTCAAGTGATAACTTTGTGAATTAAATTGTTCTTTTGCATCAGCCACCTACTATGATTATAAGGAACTATATAGTCTTAAGCACTCCAGAGAAAATTGTACTTAAGTGGGGATGTTGTATCAAGTAGACAAATGACAAGTCTATTTAAATATACCCAAGTACACCCGCACTCAACAACCTTTAAAAAAAAAAGCAAAATCATTATTCTATAATTCTTTTTATGTATAAAATTTAATAATGATTCTAAAATAAATTATTAAAAAATCAAGCATTAAATCTCTATTAAGAGGAACTGATAACTAAATAATTATTATATTCAATAAGGAAGAATTATTTTAGTAGTTAATCAGCTCTAAATATATTGACATTCATCTTCTTAATAATATCTTTACATGTCATATAGCTAAATAATAAACATATGTTAAATACTTTAATATTATGCATTGCACTAACTGCTTGATAGGCACCTGTTATGGATTGGATGTGAGATGTCCCCCAAAAGCTTACATGTGAGACAATGCAAGAAGGTTCACAGGAGAAATGATTGGGTTGTAAGAGTCTTAACCCAATCAGTGAATTAATCCCCTGATAGGGAATAATTGAGTGATAACTGAAGTGGTAGGGTGTGGCTGGAGGAGGTGGGAATTGGGGTATGACTTTGGTGTATATATCTGTATCTGGAAAGGGGAATCTCTTTCTCTCAGCTTTCTGACTTGAGCTGCTTTCCTCTGCCACACTCCCCCACTATGATGTTCAGCTTTACCTCGAGCCCCGAGGAATGGGGCCAGCCTTCTATGGACTAAGATCTCTGAAACTGTGAACCCTCAAATAAATTTTCCCTCCTTATAGTTGCTCTGGTCAGATCCTTTAGTTCCAGCAGTGAAAAAGCTGACTAAAACACTGCCATTCACAACTAACTCAATTAGTTAAATAAATAAATAAATTGAAGTAACTTATATTTAGTAGGCAAAATGATCCAGGATTTTATTTTAGCTCTTTCCAAATCCAAAACCTATAAAAGGATACGATGTCATTCTGGGAGAATATATGTTTATACACATGTGTGAATGTGCACAAAATTCTACAGACAGAGAGAGGGATATACACACATGTTAATGCACACATGAATACGTGCATGAGTAAGATACTTAATATGAACTATTATGCATGAGTTACTGAGTATAAGTGAAATGAGCATAATAGACAGGTGCATATTGATTTTCCTAATCAAGCAGAAATCTAGTATCACACTCATCATCTTCCCTTCAACCTTTATTGCCTCCTCATGAAAACTAGATTACTGTTAGAGTCATAACAACTCTACCTAACTTCCAATTGCACACTCCTAACTTTTTAAAATTTCTTCTATCTACTTCACTTCCCTTATCCAATCTTTCACCTTATGCATCATGCTTTTGTCCAGGCTAAACTTTCTTCCTGTTTTGTAGGCTGCTGCTCCCCGTTGCTTAATTAGGATTTTTTCACAATGTTCCTTGCCCTTAGATAATTCTTATTAATGTATTAGCTGATGAGTTTAAGTTACTATTCCTTGTTATTAGAGAAATCTGCATGTTAATCAGACTAAAGTCATTGCAAGAACAAAGTGCACATCTTTCCCCCATGAAAATATTTTCATCAGAATGTCTGTTAGTTTTGAATGTTTCAACTCTCTCTTCCACAGTCATCGATCAAGAATCATTTCTGTCTTGAATATTGACACCATCCCTCTGTGACAAAGATTTATGCCATACAGTTTTGAAAGGTATGCATTTTATTGTGTAGGACTTGGCTAGCTATATGTAGCTAAGAGTCCATTCTGGGAAAATGGGTATTGGAGAATTGAATGAGCTTGTCAAACCCTGTTTCCATTTGAGATAATGTTTTCATCAATGACAGTGCAAGCTTATTAAATATAAAATGATTCCAAATGATTCCTTTCGAAGACTATACAATATGCCTAAAGATGAGTTAATGATTTATTGTGTATAGTATGTATGCAAAAGAAGAAGATTTTAAAATAGGATTTGGAATTTTAGGTTTGAGTAATGACAAAATTCTTACCTACTATAAAGCTGCTTCTGAGAGTAGTCTGGAAAGCTTCCTCTAGCCTCAGCTCACAAGCAAGGCTTTCCATACCTTCCTGAGAGAATCAGATGGCCGAGCGTTTTCCTCTTCTCTAACTCTGAGGTGAAGAGACCGATTCAGAAAGAGTGGAACTGAAAAGATAGGGGCCATTCTTTGGTCCAGCTCTACTTGTGAACACTGACTGAGGAAAGTCATTGAAGGCTGAGAATACTGGGGCCCAAATCAACAATTGCCCCACCTCAATCAATAGTAAGGTAGACATCCCCTGACAGGAGCAGTAAGATATAAAAATCAGAGACCTCAGTCCTACCAGCACATGAAGCTTTGTCTCAAAACTAAGTTGCTTATGGAGAGAGGCATTTTTTTAAGAAAAGAGACTACAAAGCTTTCACCAAATGAACTGATGTCATTTGTAACAAAATGTGTGAAACCTAACGCCTATGAGCAGTCTCAAGACCATGGCTCCTTTTAATTAAGAGTCATGAGGTTAAGTATAGGTTAGCTAGCTCAGCAGCAAGAATCACTGAAAGAAACAAAAAGAATACCAGCCTCAAAAACTGTCCCTGCCCAAATAAAATTAAATTGAACTGCTGGGTAATGTACAACTCAGGACATTATCAAAACTCAGGAATCTGGTAACCAGTGGAGCCTAATGGGTGGATATAAAACCAAATGAAGAGATAGCTTTAAAAAAGTAAAGTAAAATAAAGATGGTCTGGGGTTGCAGTTCATTGGCAGAGTGCTGGCCTTGCATGTGTGAGGCACTGTGTTCCATCCTCTGCACTACATAAAAATTAATCAATAAAATAAAGGTATTATGTTCATCTAAAACTAAAAACATATTAAAAAAAGAAAAAGAAAAAAAGGTGTTAAAGGGCCCTGTTATAACCACTGTCTTCAGAGTGACCATGTACATGCCAAAGTTGGTCATCGTAAGGAGTAACATTGATGTCTTTGCACTGAAAAAAAAAAAGAGAGAGATATCAATAAAATAGCTTAGCCATATCAAACAATGAGTAAACAAAGAGTTGTGAGAAGGAGATACTAATATACAATGTTATAAAATTTCTAACTTTCAACAACAACAAAATATTATGAGATATAAGACACGGGATTGTATGACTCACATTACTCATATAGGAGAAAAAAAAAAGCAGGCAAGTTAAAATGCCTAGGAGAGTGAACAGTTGTCAAATTTAACATAGACTTCCAAGTAGTCATTATTAATATGTTCAAAAATTCAAGGAAGCCATGCTTTAAAAAGTAAAGGAAGATATATAGACAATGTTTATTAGATAGAGTATTAATAAATAGAAAGACATTATTTTTATAAAGAACCAAAAAAATTCTGGAATGGAAAATGAACCATGATAAAAGGAAAAATAATAGAGAAGAGCTCAAAAGGAGTTTTGAATAGGAATAATACAGAATCTGTGAACTTTCAAGATAGATTAATGGTAATAATGCAATCTCTGTGAGGAGAGTACCATGAAGAAAAACAATTCCCAAGCAATTGTTGGGGAAAATTGGATATCTTTAAGCTCATTAGCAAATGTGAAATAGAAGTATGAAAATAGTACTAGAAAGAGAAAGGGGCAGAAAATATATTCGAAAAAATGACTGAAAACTCCCACAATTCCCTGAAAAGCAGTAATCTAAATATTCCAGAAACTCAGTGAACTCTATGTAGGATAAATGTAAAGAAATCCTCACTCCACTTAGACACACCACACTGAAATTCCCGAAAGCCAATGATACAGAGAAATTCTTGAAGACATCAAGGATAATAACTTGTCAGAAATAAAGGAAATCCAAGGAGAGTGCACCAGCTGAGTTTCATCAGATATAAAGGACTCCACAAGGCAGTGAAATAACCTATTCTTAATGTTAAAAGAAAACAAAACACTGACCCATTATTCTTATATCCAGCAAAACATTCTTTCAAAAGTGACAGCAAAATAAGACATTCCCATTAAGAAAGAAATGGGAGAATTTGTTGCCAGAAAATGTGTCTTGGAAGAAATACTAAAGGAAGTTCATCAAGCTGAGACAAGAAAACCCAGAGGGAAATTTGAATCTACCCATGAAAGTGAACAGGAATAGTCAAGGTAAGTATATAATTACCAAAGACAGTATAAATATGTGGATTTTCCCTTTTTTTCTTTTCTTACCTTATGGAAAAACAGTGCACACAAGAATTACATACAGAGAGGAGATGGCATTGATGTCCCTTACCATGGTTATTAAATAATCTCTCTCCTCAGATGTGTTTGATTTTTCTTCATGTAATTTAAGATTCTCTTGTCTGTCATAATTGTTATAACTTGATAGATTGACATTTTTATTCTAAATATAACTTTTTATCAATAATCTTTCTCTTTTTTAATCAAATAGTTGACAATAATAAAGAAGATGAGTGGAAGCAGATTGCATAAGACTAGAAAATTAAATCAGATAGTAATTTCAATCTATAGGAGCAAAAGAAGAAAATAACAAATTGTAAATAAGAAGATATATATGTGTGTGTACATATATAAAATATATATATATATATATAATTCTAAAAGCATATACTTGCTTTCCTTTATATTTTCAGCTTTTTAATAGAAATAAAATTACATAAATTAATAATTTTAAGAATATATATACGTATATATGTATATATATAAAGTTGGTTAAACAATTAGAAACTACGTATAATAATAACAGCAGGAAAAAGGAAGAGAAAATAGAACAAAGCAGGAGTAATCTCATTTCAATGAACTAGTATACATCTAAAGTATATTTTGGTAAGTTGTATATTATAAGATCTGCAGAGGCAACTAAAAAATGACTCCAAAATATATTGAAATAATTATTGGAAGAGTTAAAATGTTACACCAGAAAATATTTAATGCAAAAATAAGTAGGAAATGATAAATAGAAGAACTAAAAAGCCATGAAACATCAAAAAAAAAGCAACATGGTAAATGACAATTTAACTATAGTGACAGTTACAGTCAATGTGAAAGGATTAAGAATGTAATAAATTAGAAGCCTGTATGAAAAAAGAAGAAAAAAAAGATAAATTATGTACTGTATACAAGAGACAATCTTTAGATTCAAATATCTAAGTGGGTTAAATGTAGAGTATTAAAAAAAGATATGTTATACACATGGCAACCATAGTTACATGTGGTAGCTATAATAACATCATGCTAAATTGATTTTAAAATTTAAAAAGGATTACTTAGGATAAAAGAGGTATTTCAAAATAAAAAGGGTCAACAGCAGGTATAAAAAAGTGTTAACTACATACAATAGACAGTGGAGTCTAAAAATATGTGAAGTAAATGCCGACAGAATTGAGAGGAATAGACAATTTGGCAATCATGGTCAGAGATTTAAATGTTCCACTTTTAAATAATGGATAGACATTCCCAGACAGAAGCCTAGTGAGGTAATGAAGAACTCAAACAACAAAATATACGTTTTTTTCTAAGGCACATGTAGGATATATCAAATGGTATATCACAAAACAATTCTAAATAAATTTAAACATAATGAATTAACAAAAAAACCACCTTTTTTACAACAAAAGGATGAAACTAGAAATTAGTATAAGAAGGAAAGTTGAAAAATTTGCAAGCATTGGAAGTTAAGCAGTACATTCACAAATAATGAATGAGTCAAGAAAATAAAGCATAAAGGGGATTGGAAAAATTCCTGAAAATAAAGACACAGTATACCAAAGTATATTGGGTTCAGCCAAAGTGGTGCTTAAAGGAAATATGGCTATAAATACCTATATTTAGGAAAATAAATAAAAATCTCAAATAAACAATAGAAGTTTCAAACTCAAAACACTGGATAAAGAAACAGAATAACCCAATACAAATAGAAGGAATACAATAATAAAACTTAGAAAATGTGTTAATGAAATAGATGAGATAAACAAAGAAACAAAATATTTTTAAAGAATCAACACTTACAAACACTTTCAGCTAGACTGAAAAAGAAAAAAAAACGAGAAAACTCAAATCACTAAAATCAGAAATGAGAGTGAAGGTACTATTACCAATCTTATAAAATATTTATCGTAAAATATTATGAGTAACTGTAGGTCAACAAATTATATAACCCTGGTGAAATGGACAAATTCCTAGGAAGATAGAAACCACCAAAACCAACAAACAAGTTGCTGGGCAGCAGCTTAGTATTTATCTTCCAGTTCTGCAGAACTTTAAAACAGATCTTTATACTCACCAAGATCTAGGAAATACGAAATCAAAATCACTCAACAGCAGACCATGAGCTTGTGACTGGTAGTTGTGGGGCTAATGTAAAGTTTATTTGACAGACCACAGGTGAGTATGTTTGTAAAAATAAATGAGAGAATACTTGGAAAGAAATGGAAGGTGTAGGCTGAGTCATGTTGGCCTGATATTTACATTATTTCTCTTAAAACAAGTATATTTTGTTTAATAATAATTTTTAGCTAAGTTTCAGGTGATGAAGATTGAACTTTCACTTTTAACAATTTTAAATTAAAATTGGTCTGGGGGAAGGGAAAAGATAAAACTATCCTCTGCTCTTGAATAAGGATGCTATTATTGGTTCATCTATCAAATGATTTTGAATACCCGTTAGATTAGAGGCACTTTACTAGTTATTAAATCTCAACTATGATGAAATTAAATTCCCTATGGTTCTCAGAACTTACAGAGTGTTAGGGAGTGACACTATGACCATATGTCTTCTTCAGATTATATGCACAGCATATAATGGCAAAATATTAATTTTTGTTGTAGTCAGGGTTTTTTGTTTGTTTGTTTATTTTTGCAGCTGTGACCAAAAGACCTCACAAGAACAGTTAGTTGTGGCTATGAGCTGGGGCTCACACTTTAAAAAGTCTGAATCCAGCAAGGTATGGTAGCACACACCTGTAATCCCAGTAGCTCAGGAAGCTGAGGCAGGAGGATTACAAGTTCCAAGTCAGCCTCAGCAACTTGGTGAGGTACTCAACAATTTAGCAAGACCCTGTCTCAAAATAAAAAAAAAATAAAAATAAAATTAAAAAGGGCTGGGAAAATGGCTCATTGGTAAATTGCCCCTGGTTTTATCCCTGGTACCTCAAACTCCTCAGTCTATAGATTGCTAACTCCATTACTCTGGGATCAGAATAAAACAGAACATTATGGCAAGACAATGCGGAGGAGGAAAGCAACTCAGGACATGGCCACTGCAGAGAGATATTGCAGACACAGGACAAAATATATACTCCAAAGTCATGCTCCTCATGACCCCCTGGCCCCAGCCACACTGTATCTACCTACGGTCACCACCTAGTTACTCCCTATCAGGGGATTAATGCACCGACTAGGTTAAGACTTTCATTTTACCTCTAAACTTTCATGCATTTTCTCACACATGAAATTTTGGTAGACACCTCATATCATAACTTAATTTCATAACAATACTGAAATTAAAAATCCAATAATTCTCAAGTTTATTAAGAATTTGGAGATTTTTAAGTTCTATTTTGTAAAATTGCATTTGAGAAACAGGGTTAAATATCGGCTTCTAAATAGACACTTCTCCTCTAAAGAACATAAGCAAATGCCCAATAAGCACATGAAATGTTTCTCTGCATCATTAACCACTGAGGAAATGGAAATAAAAATCACCAAAAAAATCGCTTTATACCCACTAGAAAATCTATAATGAAAAATGTAGATAATATCAAATGTTGTGCAAGATGTGAAGAAATTGGAACCACCAGACACACTGGTAGGATTATAAAATGGAATGACCACTTTGAAAGAGTCTGACAGTCACAAATATTAATCTTGGAGTTACAGTTTGACCCAACAATTCCATTCCTACATATAAACCCAAGAGAATTAAAACATAGTCCATTCCAAATCTTACATGTGAATCTTTATAACAGCATTTTTCTTCATAAACAAAAAGTGGATACAGTCCAAATGTCTAGCAACTAATGAATAGATGAAGAAATCATAGTATATCCATTTTCCATATAATGGAATATTATTCTTTAGCATTAAAAGGAAATGAAGTACCCATGCATGCTACAACATGGCCTAATCTTGAATACATGTTAATTGCAGGAAACCACTTACAAAGGCAACATATTGAATGATCCTATTTATTGATTACACAAATCTATAGAGATGAAGGTGAGTTAGTGGGTTCTTATGGCTGGAGAGCACAGATGATTCAAAGGTGATGAACAGGAATGTGAGGTTTCTTTCTGGGGTAATAAAATATTCTAAAATGGATTGTGATAATGAATGCTAATTCTATGAGTATATTAAAAACCATTGGATTTTATACTATAAATGGGTCTATGCATGGATTATCTGAAATATATCACAATAAAGAATTTGAAAATATGTTTTTTTTCAAAGAGAAAATGTTTATATGTCAGAAAAATTTCCAATTTGGAATATGAACAACTGACATTGTATGTTCCACTGTAGGTAGTATCAGAAGATAATATAGGTTCCAGGGATTGAAGCTTAAGTAGCTAAAATAAAATCTGTGCATGATGTGCAATTGGTTCAGAGATCTCTAACAAATTGAAAACCCAAGAAATTTTATTCTTCCTATAAGATAGCCTAGAAAGTCTCTTATCACAATTCTTAGGATGAGTGACAGAAGACCACAGTTAGAAAAAAAAAAAAGAAACCCAATACTATTATCATCAGGTGACAAGACAGAATTCAACAGTATTTACACCACACAAGCATTATAAGTGGAAATATTAACAGAAAAACTCATCCAGAATGAATTATTCCATGCAATCTGTAAAGACAAAAAATAAATAGCTACTCAGAAAACCATTGTCTTCAAACTCCAGGGTATGAGTAACTCTCTTTAAAAACATACCTCTAACTTTAAAAAAAAAAAATTTTTTTAGTTGTCGATGGACTTTTGTTTTATTTATTTATATGTGGTGCTGAGAATTGAATCCAGTGACTCACACATGCCAGGCAAGCATTTTACCACTGATCTACCACACCCAGCCCAAATATCTCTTACTTGACATGAATTTTCTATTAAAAATCATAAACTACAAAGACAACCAATAACCAAGAAGCTCCCAAGTACCACCAATTGAAAACACCGGCAAACATAGGTGACATTTGAAATGGAGCATCATAACATTCTATAGATGTTTTCCTGAAGTGGTTTTATGACATTGCTCACTCATTGTGGGGATGATCTATTTGATTTGAGTGCTTTCCCAGTCATGGCAAAACTGACCTATTTTTAACTCTCTATTGCACACTATTCTTCACCAAGCACTGTCTAGTTTTGATTTCCAGTTGTTTTCTAGAAACTTATTTCCTACAAACTTAAGTTCCACTTGGTGATTTTCCTCCATGTTAATATCTTTTTGATGATTTCTGATCCAGTTTTCCAAGGCTCACATCCTGTTCTGCCTGTCTCCAGACTCCTAGGAGCAGATTCATTTTATCTCCCTCAGACACACCATAGCTCCTCTGTTACTTAAAACTTACTGGTATGTACTGCCTTTGGAGTTAAATTCATGTCTGTCTCACTGTAGATTACAAATTTCTAGAAAAGGAAAGAGTTCCTAGTTATTCCCCTTCTTGGCTCCCGAACTCCTGTCCTCCATGAACCCTATACAGATCTCCACAAGACAAAATAGTAAATACTCTAAGTCCAGACATGAAAATAAAAATTATAAAAAAAATTGAGAGAATTTCAGTCACTACTTGCCTAACTAAGGCTCCCTCCAATTATGGGGAAGATTTGTAATATCAACTGTAAACACCTTATTAGCTTTTGGAAGCTGAGACAAAACGGAAAATTGCCTGTGCTAGACAGGTAACAATAATAACAATAGTTAACAGGTACTATCCTAAGCTTCACATGCTTTGTCTCATGTGATTCTCATAGTAACTCTGTTTTCCATGTTATAAATTAGACAGAAAGGTCAAGTAGCTCACCAATGTCTTATCAGCTAATTAGGGATGGACATCATACTTGAACCTAGGTAGATCTTACTTTTTAACCACTCCAAAGAATCGGGGTTTTGCCAGTATGCTCACCAATGCAGCAAAACCAACAGCTATGCTTTAATTAGATGCAAATATTTGTTTGAGCTTCTGATTTCTTTTCTGGGTTAATTTACCTCCAAAATTAAAACAGCAACAACTCCCAGTTGGGTTTATTGCTAACAAGACTGTACTGGGACATAGTATTTCTGTCTTTTCTCTCCTTTATCTATCCAGGACCACAACAATTTACTTTGATGTCATATTAAGCAATCAAGAGATTTTGGCAGCTTTGTTTGTATTATCCAAATATCTTTTATTCAATAATAAGGTGAGAAAATAATGATTACAGATGTCTGCAGTAATAGGCACTTGAAAATTGGAAAATCTATCAAGTGTTGCCACATCCCTAATTAAAAATGTTCATGGGGTTGTAAAAAAGATGCTTGTTGGAAAGTAAATACTTATTCATCTTCCCTGCCATGCATTAATCATGTTCTTGTCACATGTTCAAAAAATAATGGAAAAAATAATTTTTGAAGAAGATAGAAGGAAAAATTAGTCAATATGCTGTTAAAAACATTTCTTAGTAATACATTTATAACTTTGGAACAGGGTTTAAATCCCACTGTAGCTTAGTAAAAAATCCTGTATGTTGGAGGCAGAAGACCCAATTTATATGAGTCCCAAACTTCATGCTTAGTAGTTTTGTGATTCAGAAAAAGTTCCTCAATTAAATGGACTCCTTGTTTTTTTCCCTGTCTACTTAATTAATAAATAATGATATTTGCTTCAAAATTATTCATAGAGATTAAAGAATCATATTAAGGGGAAATCATAGTTCAAGACCTGAAACAATATTAGTTAAACTTATTAAAACTTCAGTGGCTCTTTCTTAAAAGAGTTCCACAGCAAAAATAGTCATTTGTTACTTATAAGAGACATATAAAATATTTGTGTAAAAATATATACATAAATATAATGATAAGTATATAACAACAAATAACATTTGGTCATTTAGATAGTAATTAGTTATAAGGCTTTAAAATGAGATAACTGTCTCATGAAATCTCTGATCTAATAACTTTATGACACCTGGGTTAAGTAACCTAAACACTAAAGTTCTTACTTTTATCACTGAGGAAATAAACATATTGATAGAATTTGCTTTATTGTGCTTTTCTGAAAATTAAATTCTGTATGTTTAATAAAGTATTTCATACATAAAGAGTATGTGATAGGTGCTAAGCATTTTTATTATCTCCATTTAAACACTGAAGAAAACAATGTTCAATTATATGTCTTGCATATGTTCCCATATACAAAATTACAAAAATCAGAATTTCAATTTGGTTCTGTCCATTTCTAAAACTCAGTTTTTTCTCATGCAAAATGTAGCTTTGACAATTCTCTGGTTCATTTTGCCCATTCATGGAGTTACTCTTTGTGCCCAACACAGCTGATGAGCATAATGGGTGTCCTCCAGTACAAAATGGTTTTATTCCAGCTCACCAATATAAACAAAGGATTTAAACTCATATTTAGTTGCTATATTATGAAAATTGAATTTGAGACCCTTAGGATGGTCCCTCTATGGAAATAAATTTCTAGAAGAATGACATTAATATAATCGGCATTCATAGAAAGCACAATTACTAGACTATTGTAAAAACGTGTGAAACTTGCATATGACTGGTTTTCATTAACAAAATAACACTAATAATAATCATAGAGAGATTTTGCATTTACTCTTTATAAATTATATAGCAGTCTACCTCTACAAAAACTTTTCAGGGGTAAGTTAAGTCATGTTATTATAGACCTTGATGAAATCAAAGCTCAGAAGATCAACAGGAGTGGGCCATTATTACAAAGCTGGTAGGTGGTAGAGGTGAATTTGAACCCCAACTTCCTGACTGCATAGATATATTCTTACAGGCATAGCTATTATCTAGACTCAAGTACTTTCAGCATGAAATCAGAAGTGTTTTAGAACTCAGTCATATCCAATTTCAAGACTGGTGAATTGTTTTTCCCCCAACTGACCTTTACTTCAAAAACAAATAGAGAATCTGTGGCATTTGAAATAAAAAGCAGCTATTGTTCTTTGTGTTGGACATAATGCTTATTTAATGCTAACATAATGGAGACAGACTAGTATAGGGTGAGCAATTTTTATAGCAAGAGATCCAGAGCATATTTGTGTATATCAAATGAGGTTTCAACTGCATGGGCTTCTTGTGGCTACCAATGGGAATGAAAGATGACATAAACCGAAGAAAAGTCAAAGATGTTTTTCTTCTGTTTTAACCACTTCTATAAGAAAAGTTCCCAGACTTTGCACAGTAACTGTTATTTGCATTTTATTATTTGTAAAATAATAAAAATGTAGCAATAAGAAAACAAAACACTATGTGGTATGTTCTCCATCTTAAAGATCTGGTGGAAAAGATGATTTGCTACTCAGTGCATCTAACCCCAAAAGAAAAAAAAAAAATCACTATCAAAATGAGAACTAGCTAGATAGGCCATTTGCTTTTCTGCTCTGACTTCTATGCCATGGCTCTTCAATTCTCTAATTGAATTAATTGGATTATTGCCCTCTATTCTACAAACTCTGGTTCTGTTTATGCCTAACAGTGATTGACCACTCCTGTAAATGTCTGCGAGATGGGACAAAATACAAAAAATGACAAAAGAAGACCGTAATCTCATACTGTACAAGATAGGCAACATACTGGGGAGGAAGAGTCGCGTGTCAGGTTCTAGGTCTGGATCCTTTGTCTTCCACTCATTAGCCACGTGTCTTCAGATAACTAATAAATGTCCTCGGTTTTCTAATATCCAAAATTGGATCATTGGGGCGCATAATCATCCAGAGTTTTTGAGAATCAAATAAAGTAACATATTTGTAATGCCTGGAATCATTTTGCTACTTTTTTAAAAAAGAGATAATTAAATGCTAAGTATTATAAAAAATTATATCATTTGATTCCATTAAAATTCTGTGAGCACTGAACATTAAAGCAACATCAGGCCCAATTTGTATGTGATGAAAATGTGCTCCAAAGGGGCAAAGGAAGGCTGGCTGCTTCCAGCATGTCAGAATTAGGAGACCAGCAGATCCTCTCCCTAAAAGCAATTCCATAGTTGCATGAACCTATCTAAAACCACCAAAGCACCCACCAGCTCTGGGATTCAGACAAAAGTCTACAAAAATTATGTGATTTCTTTTCCCTTGAAATTTCAGATAAGTATAAGTGAGATCTTAGCATCATTGCCCTCCTTCAAGTGACTTGCTTTACTCAGGAATGTCTTTGTCACCTTCCTTTTGGGGCAATAATTTTGTTGGGTATAGAATTCTTGCTTGTTTTTTTTTTTTCACTTGCCTTATCGTCTCCATGATATGAAGTTAGAAGTCTGCCATGTCATATTGCTCCTCCTCTGAACCAACGGAATACTTTTTATCTTTATTCCTAACTCAAGAGCAAAAATATTTTATCCCATTTGCTGTAAAGTTTTATACTTGTTTTAAGGTTTTAGATTTAGGTACATGTCCCTTTTGAGTTAATTTTTTTGTATATGGTGCAAGTTATAGGTAGAACTTTCTCATATATATTTTCCTTACTGTCTAAGAATGTTCAGCTCCACTCCATTTGTTAAAATGGCTTTGAGCCCCATTACATTACCTCTGCTTCTGTACTAAAAATCAGTTGTCCATGTAGATGTGAGGCTATGCTCGGCCTCTGTAATGCGCTTGAGAAGAATGTGTGTTCAGACATCTGATGTGATGATCTAGAATGTCTAAAAATATCAGTTTCTAAAACGTGTTTATTAATACACATCTCTACCACATATCTGTATTTATATATCTATCTCGATATGCCTAGAAAATATCACTCTGTGTTCTTTTTTGTTTCCAACAAGAAGTAATATTGTTGAACTTCTGGCGACTTTTAATATTTTGTTTTCACAGAAAAAAATGATTTAATTATTCAAAAATACCCATTGCATATGTCTTAGTGATTCTGTAGCCATAAGGGTGGAGACAAGAAACAGCAGAGGAATGAGAAGTTTGCATTGTAATTGGGGCAGATTATGAGTTTTAGGGCAACTTTCACTTTTCCCAAATGATGCTGAAATGAAAACAGATATTAGTGTTTGATCCTCTCTACTGGCCTTGTGATTCTCTAGTCTAATCTCTCAAAGAAGATATAGTTATTCAAGGGTTACTTCTTCCTGTAGAGGTCTCACCATCTTGCACTCTCCAAAGATTTGCCACTTCAGTTTGATACAGCTCCAATATTGAGAGCCCTAAGTTTTTAAAACAGTAAATGCTCTCAGGGTAAATAAGACACCAATGCTCACATAAGTCTATGCCACATAGGTGTTAAGATATACGTTTTGATATGAATAGGTATACATATGTGTACACACATATAATTACTACATCAGACAGAAGAGATACCCTAAGGCATGCCATGTGTACTTAGGTTTAACTCCAACTGACTTCAGTTGTCAGGTATCTCCTTTAAAGTTTGTTCAGGGTAAATGTAACTGCTTTACTAAGTTTTTGAAATGACATTCTGGATAATTAAAAATGACTACCTGACAAGTTTTATAACAGTCAACTAAATCAATTAGATTTTTCCCAAATATATTTTTCAGAAATCTCTGATTATCAAATCCTTTTATCTTAGGCATAGGCATTACTTTATTTCCCCCTCGCCATAAATCCCCAAATCAAACTTCCAGAGACTTTCCCAAAACAAACTTGCCTTCACATTATATTTGTTTTGCTTTTTTGATATGTGATAGCTCCTTTTGTTTTTAGCATTGGCAAAATAATCTTTCTTTTATTATGGTCAATTTAAGAACAAATGAGTTAAATTCCTCATTAATTTGATAAATGACTAAATCAAATGATTCTCTCATTTGATATTCTGTCAGGAAATGGGTCATGCAAATTTTCCAGTACAGTGATGTTAAAGAAACTATGAGCTACAAAAATGAATGGCTCTCATCTAATTAGAATTAATAAACTATATAGAATAGTTGATGTCAGAATATGAGATAATAGAAATATTCACATACTGGACAGAGGATATGAGCATTCTTTTTCCTGTGGGTTGCATTATAGG
This sequence comes from Marmota marmota marmota, assembly GCF_001458135.2. Lineage (NCBI taxonomy): Eukaryota > Metazoa > Chordata > Mammalia > Rodentia > Sciuridae > Marmota > Marmota marmota. Next base: position 11,574,006 of record NW_025999869.1, read on the forward strand.
ATCGAACAACATAACCATGTTGTTTTGGGAGCTTATTTGATTACAAAATATATACAGAATTCCAAAGAGGCCTATTTAACTTTAATTTTTGATCCAAGTAATCAATACAATGTGTCATAAAGCAGAAACAAATTATAGTAACGTTTGTTAAATAACTCTTATAATGAATACCTGGGTCAAATGAGCTGTTATTATTAACTATAATTTATTGGAACATAACCAACTGCCAGAGAATGAACTTGAGGCTGGATTTTTTTCCATGCTTTTCATTTTTAATCCTCACAACGTCAATATGGGAGTACTGTAGTAACACTTATCTTTATAAATGTGACATTTGAGACTTTCAGAAGTATAGTCAATTATCTGAGGTTCCAGTTTTCGAGTTCTAGAAGTAGGATTTCTATGTCATGTAACACTGCTATACACCACTACCTGGGGCTAAAGTTTAGATTAAATATTTCCACCTAGGTAGCACTGGAAACCCACCATTACAAATAATCAACCAGAATCCATACATCCTATGATTTTTAAACACATCATGTGGATTTAAATAACAATCAGTTGTCCCACATCCTAACAAGATGCAAAGATTAAACTACAGGAGAAACATAAAACATGTACATCGTAAACAATCTTATAAAAATTGTTTTTAAATCTTGAGGTTTTTATATTTTATTGCCCTGTAATATTTAAAATGATAGAAATCCCTTTAATCAGAGGGATTCATTAGTACCAAAAAAATGTGATTTTTAATACAAATATTGTCATTGGAACAAGATGGTGGCTCAGGCTGTCCACAATCTTCTCCCCACAGACCCACCAAGCTGAACAGTGATTCATGCACCACACTCTTTTCACAAGAGTGAGAAAAAGAAGAGTGAAAATCAGTTGAGAAACCACAGTGCCCTCATCTACTTAATAAAGTGAAAAAAAAAAAACTATAGAAGTCAGGAAGGAAAGGGCTGCCTATTCACCCTCCTTAGTACCAGGCAGACCCTCTGGAAGAGAGAGACCCTCCAGCTTGGTAGAGAGAGCGGAAATTAGTCCAGGCCTTAGACTTGAAACCCAGAACCAGGATGCCACTGTGAAACCCTGTGCTGGGCAGAGCCCACTGACCCTTCCCCCAGACCAGTACCCCTGCATTGAACCTTAGAACTGCTTTAGGTTAGGTGAGTGGCTGCAGTACCAGCCCTTCTCCAACCCCCAGCTGCGAAGCTGGAACAAGACTCCACTCTGGGGAGCAGACCACAAAACCTCACACTGAGGTCAGAGCTCACCCACCTGGACAACCTCCAGATTAGCCAAGTATCAGGCAGAGGGTGGTGCGCCACAGGGACAGACTCTAGTGTTGTTCTACATCATTTCCAGCCTTGGAATGGAATTCAAGGGTATACCTTTTCTTCTCCCCAAACTGTAAAGTTCCCTGTAGCTATGAGACAGAGTTGTGACCCAACCTAGGTCAGCCTTGAACGCCAAGGAACTATCTCCACAAACAGTATCTTAACCTCAGGCAATACAGCTATCACTAGGCCAGTACTCATGGATGTGGTTCAAGAAGTTCCCTAACATGAAGCAGAGACCTATACACTAATAGGTACAGCATCACCACCAGCTGTGGCATGGGCCTCAGTGTCCCTGAGACTGAGCAGATCCTAATGGCTGTGTGACCCAGGTAGGGCCTGTTTAGTGTCAGCCTATGTTGCCAAGGGACTGCTTTCACCAATACTACCCCAACCTCTAGCAACATAACATAGTACAAAACCCCCATTCACTGGAGTTAGGACAAGGTCCTAAGCACAAGGTGGGTTGACAAAACTTAATACCTAGTAGGTCTTAATGCTCATATCCCTAAACCTTCCTGCAGATAATAGCTCTAGTTCTGATAACCAGGGAAGCTTTCAAAAAAACATGACTTTAGGCTGGGGATGTGGCTCAAGCGGCAGCAGGCTCACCTGGCATGTGTGCGGCCCCGGTTCAATCCTCAGCACCACATACAAACAACGATGTTCTGTCCGCCGAAAACTAAAAAATAAATATTAAAATTCTCTCTCTCTCTCTCTCTTAAAAAAAAAACATGACTTCACCTAATATTCAAAATTACATGACAAAAAACTAACCAGATAGTAATCCATATGAAAGAAATCTCAGATAATTTTAAATTTATTTTTTAAGGAAGTTCAATGAACTCAAAGAAAACAGAGAAATATATCCCTAGAATAGAGAGAAAATTAACAACTTATTTAAGAGATTAGAAATATAGAGCCGGGTGCAGTGGCACAAGCCACTGTAATCCCAGTGGCTGAGACAGGAGGATCACAAGTTCAAAGCCAGTTTTAGCAATAGCAAGGTACTAAACAACTCAGCAAGACCCTGTCTCAAAATAAAATTTAAAAATAGGGCTGGGGATGTGGCTCAGTGGTCAAGTGCCCCTGAGTTCAATTTCAAGTATCCCCCAAAAAGGAGAGAAAGAGAGAGAGATTAGAAATATAGAAAAATATAACCTGGGTTGTCAAAAATTTAAATATATGAGGGAATGGAGTTCAAGTATAGAGTTTTCTTAAGTGTCCAATCATGTCAGTTTGTTATCATTTCAAAATTGATTATTAAAATCAAAAAATACTTTTTGTAAGCATCATCGTAACCATAGAATTACCATCTGTAATAGACACACTGAAAATTATAAGCAACAAATCACAACACAGGACTAGGGCAAATCGCTAAATCACAATGAAGATTTTAAGAGAGAAAGGAACTACAGAAGAACTAGAAAATGAGTTATATAATTATTGGAGTAAGAACTTAATTCTCGGTAGTTAAATGTGAATGATTACCTTCTTTATTTAAAAGACAGAGTGATTATGAATTAAAGATCACAGCTGTTGCAAAAATAAATAAATAAATAAATAACAGAGTGAATGAATGTATTAAAAAAAAAGCAAGACCAACTATATTGGCTTATAAGAAACTCACTTCACCTCTAAGAACACAGGCTGAAAGTGAAGGGATGAAATAAAATACTCCCTGCAAATGGAATCCAAAAGAGAGTATCCATACTTAAGTCAGATAAAATAGACTTAAAATGAAAAGTAATAAAAAGAGACAAGGAAGGTCATTACATAATGATAGAGGGGTCATTTCAGCAGGAGGAAATAACACATCTAAATATCTAGGCACCAATATTGGAGCACTGCCAGGGTAAATGCTAGCCAGTGCTTAGGAAAGCTAGTTATTCTGGTCAGTGAGGCAAGAAGGACTCTAAACAACATGATAATGAAGGAAAAGGAGGGAAAAACTGGCTGTTTCTTTTGTGTCCAGTTTTGAGGTGAGGATCAAAGCAAAGTGACCTTGTTTATAAAGTAAAAGGATATACTCATAAAACATTTAAAGAAATCCATCTGCATAGCGGGCATGCAGCCTTCCCAAATATTCCCCAGGCTTGCAGGCATGGTGAGGTGTGGCTCCTATTGTATCTTGGTCTGTTGTTGCAAAGAGTGCATGAGTGATCACATGTCCCAAACGTCTCTGTTGAGGCCTCTAAATTCTTCCTTCAGAACCAGAAAACAGTACTCTGGGGTCTTTGCAGCCCTGGGGTTGAACAAGCTCATATATGTAATATTAATAATCTAAAGGGAGAGAGACTCTGGTACAATAATAGTTGGGGAGTTATCATCACACTCTTAGCAAAGGACAGATCATCCAGACAGAAAATCAACAAAGAAACAGTACAGTTAAATTGCATCCTAGACCAAATGGGCATAATAGGCATTTGCAGAACATTTCATCCAATAGCCTCAAAATACACATTTTTTTCTCATCAGCACATGGAACATTATCCAGTCTAGATAATATGATAGGCCATGAAACAAGTCGTTTCAAATTAAAAAAAAAGAAGAAGAATGAAACTAGACCCCCTCACCAGCTATAAAAATCAACTCAAAATGGAATAAAGACTAGTTTCTAAGACCTGAAAATGAAAGTACTAGAAAATATAGAGGAGCTATTTTAGGACACTGGAATGGCAAGGATGTTTTTGAACAAAACTCTAAAAGCACCGCACAGGAAACAAAAGTAAAAATAGACAATGGGGATTACATCACAATAAAAGGTTTAGGGCTGGGATTGTGGCTCAGTGGCAGAGCGCTTGCCTCACACAAATGAGGCACTGGGATTGATCCTCAGCACCACATAAAAACAAATAAATAAAATAAAGCTATTTTGTCCATCTACAACTAAAAACAAAAAAAAAATTAAAGTTCTTAGGGTAAGAATAGAAGTTCAGTGGATTAGACAAATGTGAATGAAGGCAGGGGGGATGAGACTAAGAAGGATAATAGAGTGAATCAGACATAACTTTCCTATGTTCATATATGAACACACAACCAGTGTAACTCCACATTATGAACAACCACAGAATGGGATCTTAATTGGAATGGGTTGTACTCCATGTATGTATTATATGTCTATATTCTACTGTCATGTTTCAAATTAAATAAAAATAAAAATAAAATGTTTATTTCCAGCCAAGGAAACAACAGAGTGCACAAACAACCTACAGAATTGAAGAAAATGATTGCAACTCCACAGATGACCAAAATAAATAAGGAACTCCAAATATTCAATGAACAAAAAGAATCAAATAATCTGATTACCAAATGGGCAATAGATCTAAATTGGCATTTCAAAAGGGGATACATAGAAATAGCCAATAGGTACATGAAAGATGCTCAACATCACTAATCATCAGGAAAATGCAAATTAAAATCATAATTACATATCATTTTTTCCTCCAGTAAGAATGATAGTTCTTAAAGACAAAACATAATAAGTGCTGGCAAGGATGTGGAGGAATGGGAACACTTGAACATTTTGGGTGAATAGTACATCCCCCATGCAAAACAATATGAAGGCCCTTCAAAAAGCTAAACATAAAACTTCCATATAACCCAGCAACCCAACTTTGGGGTATATATCTAAAGGAAATGAAATCAATATATTGAAGAGCCATCTGCACTACTATATAAATTGCCATACAATTCACAGTAACTAAGGAATGCAAATAACCTCAGTGTCCATCAACTGATGAATGAATAATGAAAATGTGGTAAATGCACAGGATGGAATGCCATTCATCCACAAAAAAACAATGAAATCTAGCCATTTGGGACAATATGGGTGGACCTGGAGTTGATAATGTTAAGTGAAATAAGCCAGGCACAGAAAACAAGTGCCATGTGATCTCTCCCTCTATGTGGAATCTAACAGAGTCCATCTCATAGAAGTTAGTAATAGAATGATGGTTACCAGAAGCTAGGGACAACAGGGCAGGGGAGTTATGGGAAAGGTTGATCCCTGGGGACTCAGTTACATTTAGATAGGAACAAGAAGTTCTGGTGTGCTACTGCACAGAATGATGATTACAGATAACAATAAAGTACTGTGGATTTCACAAGCCTAGAAGAAATGACTTTGAATGTTCTCACCATAAAAAAATTAATTATTTGAGGAAAAAAAATGTTTAACTTGATTTAAGAATGCAATGTGTACATGCATTGAAACATTACATGCACTCATTAATATATATGATGTTTGTGTATATCAGCTAAAATAAAATTTTTAAAATTACACACATTTTTAAACATATTTTTTCTTATATTTTTCGGCAGAAATAGTCAACTAAAGAATGGCCAAAGGATATTACTTGGGGAAACATTCAACAAAAGGGGAGGAAGCACATCCTCAAGGTCTCTAAATGCATATATTCAAGGTATATTTGGGATACCAGTTTCAAATACCTATATGCCTTTGTGGAGATTGTGTGGTTCATTTCTAAATTATAAAACTTTACCTCACTTGCAGCATTTAATTGTCAATATTTTCAGGGCTCATTCCTATTTTTATAATCTTGTTATTTTTAGAGGTGTATTTCATATAGCCTGGCCCAACTCTCTGTTCTGCAATATATTGCTTATATCAAAACTCATATACATACCTCTTTCATATCTTTAGCTCCATTGCATGTACTTATTGAATTTCTGATAAATTTTTATCAAGGTAAATTGAAATTTTAATCACATTTAATTCTCTTCTGAGGCGCTATTTTGTGGTAAGCAACATTTTCTTGCTTCCTGATAAAGTGTCTCTTTATCTTCTGAACACTGCAATTATAGAACTGTCTCAACTAATTATGAAATTAAAGAAGAAAATCTTTTCCTATTTTCAATTATTAATGCCTAACCTGTAAACTATTTTAGCATTATTAACCCACAGGTTCATATAAAAAAATGTGATGAGATTCCTTAGAAATGAATATACTGAACATTAAAATTTAAAGAAAGATTTTAAAGATAATTGAAATATACATAACAAATTTACCTTAATTCTGAATTGAAATCCTATCATGTTTTCTCATTTACTTTAATAATATCTTCAATACGTATGTGGTCTTTGACTAATGGCAGAATGAATTCATTCAAATGTCTTTATATCAATGAGTACTATTTAAATGAGAATTACTTTAAATTTAGTAGGAAGTCTTACACTTTTGATGGTATGAAATAATTTTCTGAGTAGCACTGCAAATGTATTCAAGGGAAACTAACTGAAAACCATGATAATTATAATTTTGTAATGCTTTATATTAAAAACTATATTAATTTTATATTTTGTTCTAATTAAATCTATGTTTATGGACAATTTTCAAAGATTATGAAAGTGAGAAAATTCTGAAATTCCAACCTAAAATTAAAATGGGAAATAGTCATTTTTTATTTTTTTCTTGAGTTCCCTTCATAGAGCTATTTTTTATTTAAATAAATATAAATTTAACTGATATATATTACATAAATATCACACATATTAATGAGTCAGTGTGAAATATATACACACACAAACCTCTATTGTGAAATGGTTAAATCAGGACAAATATGTCTATCTCCTCAAACACCATTTCTTTATGATATTTTTTTTAAAGAGAGAGTGAGAGAGAATTTTAATATTTATTTTTTAGTTTTTGGCAGACACAACATCTTTGTTCGCATGTGGTGCTGAGGATCGAACCCGGGCCGCACGCATGCCAGGCGAGTGTGCTACCGCTTGAGCCACATCCCCAGCCCCATGATAAATTTTTTGATATATTTTCTTCTACTTGTTTTAAATGTACAATATATTATTGTCATTGGTTAGAACTTTTTATTAGTATCTGTAACTTAGTGTCCATTGATCAAATTTATTTTCAAAACTTCTTTTCATCTCTATCCATTGCTTTCTATCTCCATTCAAAATTTCTCAAAGCCTAGAATCTGACTATAAACTTTCATAAGTTATTCACACTGACTTTTTAGCCGGGAATAAGAAAATCAGGCAAAATTAAAATCAGTGGACTGTATGAAAACTGAACTTCGTTAAAATCAGAAATTCAAAATTATTCTAGTGGTAAATTTCAACAATTTTACATGTTTCTGGAAGAAATATTGGTGAACAACAACAGAAAAAGTCCTTATGTAAGAGATTGGGAAAATGCTATAGGATGTAGCAGAGAATACTTAACTAGCCTTGTCAAATAATGAAGGATAGTTAAAAATATATTTTATTAACATCTCATTAATATTCTCACACACCCAACATTTAACATTTCACAAGCACACACAAATAGCATATATAAAAGCCCACATTTGGGCAATTATAAGATTTCAATAGTTATATTCATAAGGAGTCATATAAAAGAAATGTGAAAATTATTTTTTCTTCTTAATTTTGAAACAAATGAGATGTATTCATGATTTATGGAAATGGAGAAATAACTTTATAGCTCCTAGAAATAGAGAACTATCTGAGTCAAACTTATTGAAAAAAAAAAAAAAACAACCCAAAATCTCAACAAAACACAAGCAATGGCTTTTTGAAGATACTGAGATACTGAGATACATCAAAAAGTCGGAAGAAACTAACCTAGAAATAAATTTCTCTGGAAAGTAAACTGTAATTTCCCATTTCTTTTAGGATAGCAAAAGGATGCAACTTATTGGTTTCAAGTTGAATAATGTTGAAGTTGAAAGAATAGACAAGTGAGAGTAGGGGATGAGGGTTTTAGAAGGAAGATGCATAGAACAACAAAAATTTTGCATTTAGAACTTAACCAAAATTTTGATTTAATACTGAATGCTAAATGCACAAGCAAACCTATAAAGAGCAGATAGAAAAGTAGCAGCTGATATCTCAAGGAGTTGTACAGGGATTTCAGTGTTTTCACACTTCACACGATATTTAAAAAAATAGAATTTTAGTCCCACTAAGTTAAGTGCCTTTGAAAACAAATCTTCAGAGGAATAAAACAAAATCCAAATTTTCTAAAACCTATCATTCATAAAATGAACATATTATTAGAAATTAGTTGATACATGATAAAGTAGTTATATATAGCCTACACTCAAGAAAATAAACATTCAATAGAAAAACTCTGAGACATATTACAGTTAATACAGAAAGACTTCAAAGAAACTACATTAAATATATCTAATACTTATAGGAAAAAATCCATAATTAATAGAGGGAGAATATCATCAGAAATGCAAAAACTATAAAAATATTAAAATGCAAATTCTTGAACTAAAAAGCATAATAATTGATATAAAAATTAATTTCTTAATGCCTTAAGAAAATAATGGAAATTGTAGAAATCAAACTATCAATGAACTTCAGTATATATCAATAGAAATTATATAATCTGGGCTGGGGATGTGGCTCAAGTGGTAGCACGCTCGCCTGGCCTGCGTGCGGCCCGGGTTCGATCCTCAGCACCACGTACAAACAAAGATGTTGTGTCCGCCAAAAACTAAAAAATAAATATTAAAAAAAATTCTCTCTCTCTCTCTCTCTCCCTTCTCTCTCTTTCTCTTTAAAAAAAGAAATTATATAATCTGAAGGATGCAGAGAACATATAGAGAAAAATGAAATATGGTTGTGTTATAATATGCATAATTCTCAAAAAAGGGTCAAGAGCATATGAGTAAAAAGGAAGAAAAGAATTGTAAATAAATAATGGCTAAAAATATCCCAAGGTTGGTGAAAGACATTAATTTATATAGACATAAGAAGCTCATCACAATAGCATAGAAGCATATACCAACAACTAGTATAATTAAGTGTAAGATATTAAAATAAAGAGAAAATCTTGAAAGCAGCCAAAGAATCTTGGTTGTTACACATGACTAAATAATGATTTCAAATTAGATTGATTTCTCATCAGCATCAATGGTGGCCCAATTAAAATGGAACATCTTCCAGGTGCTAGAAGAAATTATCTCTAATAAAAGAATTATATACCCACATGAAGTATTGTTCAAAGGTAAAAATAAAGATTTTTGAGGCTTTATTGCCACAAGGTCTACTATAGAGAGAATCCTTCAGTGTTAAAAGAAATTGCATCAAAGAAGACTTTAATCATAAGATAAAATGAGAATCACCAAAAATAATGAATAGTAAATAGTAAATAAAAACGTGTTCTTTCTATCTCTACTTTTTAAAAATAAAATATGACTTTTTAAAGCCAAATGTATAATATAATAAATTGTTAGGGTCTGTAAACAAGTCAGGATGGCACCTGGCAAATGTTAGGGTCTGTAAACAAGTCTGGATGGCACCTGGCATTTTGCCAGAGGGAGTGGTTTGTGAAGTAACGCCAGCGAGCCATTAAGTGTGGAGATTCCTTATTGGTTGACTGCTGTATCTATTTTATGTTAATTAAGATAAGCTGTGTGGAATGTATGTATACCACTCCTGTCCTACAATAAACGGCTCCCACTCCTGCTGTATCAATGTACACAAGTTGTTCATCACCCCCCCTCGGTTATTTTGCTGCAGCCGGACTGCGGCAATAAATTTTGGAGTTTTAATAACCCAAAGATAGGGAACTGTTCTGTAGAAAGCTTCCTATATTTTATGTGAAGTAATAAAGTATATAATAAAATGATAGTACTTTGCTCAGTATTGAAAGATGAATTACTAAAAATGTATTAAATATCTGTATTAATCACTATGATCTTTTAACCTAACACTGCTGAACCAGCTCTTATGGAAAAAAAAATGAGTGGCTCAGAGAAAACATGAAAATAATCAGCATCTGAGACATATTTTTACCCATTTGCCATAATAATATCAGGTACCACTTAGGGGTATTAAATTATATTAGTGATCATTATCTCAATTTTGTAGTTGGTGAAACTAGACTTAAATAAGTTGAGATTTTGCCCTTGAGAATGGAAACTGGGAAACTCAGAACACAGCAATCGGGGATTTATTTTTCTTTTATTTTTTTTTTATTTTTTATTGTTGGCTGTTCAAAACATTACATAGTTCTTGATATATCATATTTCACACTTTGATTCAAGTGGGTTATGAACTCCCATTTTTACCCCATATACAGATTGCAGAATCACATCAGTTACACATCCATTGATTTACATATTGCCATACTAGTGTCTGTTGTATTCTGCTGCCTTTCCTATCCTCTACTATCCCCCCTCCCCTCCCCTCCCCTCCCCTCTTCTCTCTCTACCCCCTCTACTGTCATTCATTTCTCCCCCTTGTATTATTTTCCCCTTTCCCCTCACTTCCTCTTGTATGTACTTTTGTATAACCCTGAGGGTCTCCTTCCATTTCCATGCAATTTCCCTTCTCTCTCCCTTTCCCTCCCACCTCTCATCCCTGTTTAATGTTAATCTTCTTCTCATGCTCTTCGTCCCTACTCTGTTCTTAGTTACTCTCCTTATATCAAAGAAGACATTTGGCATTTGTTTTTTAGGGATTGGCTAGCTTCACTTAGCATAATCTGCTCTAATGCCATCCATTTCCCTGCAAATTCTATGATTTTGTCATTTTTTAATGCAGAGTAATACTCCATTGTGTATAAATGCCACATTTTTTTTATCCATTCGTCTATTGAAGGGCATCTAGGTTGGTTCCACAGTCTTGCTATTGTGAATTGTGCTGCTATGAACATCGATGTAGCAGTGTCCCTGTAGCATGCTCTTTTTAGGTCTTTAGGGAATAGACCGAGAAGGGGAATAGCTGGGTCAAATGGTGGCTCCATTCCCAGCTTTCCAAGAAATCTCCATACTGCTTTCCAAATTGGCTGCACCAATTTGCAGTCCCACCAGCAATGTACAAGTGTACCCTTTTCCCCACATCCTCGCCAGCACTTGTTGTTGTTTGACTTCATAATGGCTGCCAATCTTACTGGAGTGAGATGGTATCTTAGGGTGGTTTTGATTTGCATTTCTCTGACTGCTAGAGATGGTGAGCATTTTTTCATGTACTTGTTGATTGATTGTATGTCCTCCTCTGAGAAGTGTCTGTTCAGGTCCTTGGCCCATTTGTTGATTGGGTTGTTTGTTCTCTTATTGTCTAATTTTTTGAGTTCTTTGTATACTCTGGATATTAGGGCTCTATCTGAAGTGTGAGGAGTAAAGATTTGTTCCCAGGGTGTAGGCTCCCTATTTACCTCTCTTATTGTTTCTTTTGCTGAGAAAAAACTTTTTAGTTTGAGTAAGTCCCATTTGTTGATTCTAGTTATTAACTTTTGTGCTATGGGTGTCCTATTGAGGAATTTGGAGCCCGACCCCACAGTATGTAGATCGTAGCCAACTTTTTCTTCTATCAGACGGCGTGTCTCTGATTTGATATCAAGCTCCTTGATCCATTTTGAATTAACTTTTGTGCATGGCGAGAGAAAGGGATTCAGTTTCATTTTGTTGCATATGGATTTCCAGTTTTCCCAGCACCATTTGTTGAAGATGCTATCCTTCCTCCATTGCATGCTTTTAGCCCCTTTATCAAATATAAGATAGTTGTAGTTTTGTGGATTGGTTTCTGTGTCCTCTATTCTGTACCATTGGTCCACCCGCCTGTTTTGGTACCAGTACCATGCTGTTTTTGTTACTATTGCTCTGTAGTATAGTTTGAAGTCTGGTATCGCTATACCGCCTGATTCACACTTCCTGCTTAGCATTGTTTTTGCTATTCTGGGTCTTTTATTTTTCCATATGAATTTCATGATTGCTTTCTCTATTTCTACAAGAAATGCCGTTGGGATTTTGATTGGCATTGCATTAAACCTATAGAGAACTTTTGGTAATATCGCCATTTTGATGATGTTAGTTCTGCCTATCCATGAACAGGGTATATTTTTCCATCTTCTAAGATCTTCTTCTATTTCTCTCTTTAGGGTTCTGTAGTTTTCATTGTATAAGTCTTTCACCTCTTTTGTTAGGTTGATTCCCAAGTATTTTATTTTTTTTGAAGATATTGTGAATGGAGTGGTTGTCCTCATTTCCATTTCAGAGGATTTGTCGCTGATATACAGGAATGCCTTTGATTTATGCGTGTTGATTTTATATCCTGCCACTTTGCTGAATTCATTTATTAGCTCTAATAGTTTCTTTGTAGAGCCTTTTGGGTCTGCTAGGTATAGAATCATATCATCTGCAAATAGTGATAATTTAAGTTCTTCTTTTCCTATTTTGATGCCTTTAATTTCTTTCGTCTGTCTAATTGCTCTGGCCAGTGTTTCGAGAACTATGTTGAACAGAAGTGGAGAGAGAGGGCATCCCTGTCTTGTTCCAGATTTTAGAGGGAATGCCTTCAGTTTTTCTCCATTCAGAATGATGCTAGCCTGAGGCTTAGCATAGATTGCTTTTACAATATTGAGGTATGTTCCTGTTATCCCTAGTTTTTCTAGAGTTTTGAACATAAAGGGATGCTGTACTTTGTCGAATGCTTTTTCCGCATCTATCGAGATGATCATATGGTTCTTATTTTTAAGTCTATTGATGTGGTGAATAACATTTATTGATTTCCGTATATTGAACCAGCCTTGCATCCCAGGGATGAATCCTACTTGATCATGGTGCACAATTTTTTTGATATGTTTTTGTATCCGATTCGCCAGAATTTTATTGAGGATTTTTGCATCTAGGTTCATTAGAGATATTGGTCTGTAGTTTTCTTTCTTTGAAGTGTCTTTGTCTGGTTTAGGTATCAGGGTGATGTTGGCCTCATAGAATGAATTTGGAAGTTCTCCCTCCTTTTCTATTTCCTGAAGTAGCTTGAAAAGTATTGGTATTAGTTCTTCTTTAAAGGTTTTGTAAAATTCTGCTGTATACCCATCCGGTCCTGGGCTTTTCTTAGTTGGTAGTCTTTTGATGGTTTCTTCTATTTCCTCAATTGATATTGGTCTGTTTAGGTTGTCTATATCCTCCTGACTCAATCTGGGCAGATCATATGACTTAAGAAATTTATCTATGCCTTCACTATCTTCTAATTTATTGGAGTATAAGGATTCAAAATAGTTTTTGATTATCTTCTGTATTTCTGAAGTGTCTGTTGTGATATTGCCTTTTTCATCCCGTATGCTAGTAATTTGAGTTCTCTCTCTTCTTCTCTTCGCTAGCATGGCTAAGGGTCTGTCGATTTTGTTTATTTTTTCAAAGAACCAACTTTTAGTTTTGTCAATTTTTTCAATTGTTTCTTTTGTTTCGATTTCATTAATTTCAGCTCTGATTTTAATTATTTCTTGCCTTCTACTTCTTTTGCTGTTGTTTTGCTCTTCTTTTTCTAGGATTTTGAGATGAAGTATGAGATCATTTATTTGTTGGTTTTTTCTTTTTTTAAGGAATGAACTCCAAGCAATGAATTTTCCTCTTAGAACTGCTTTCAATGTGTCCCATAGATTCCGATATGTTGTGTCTGTGTTTTCATTTATCTCTAAGAATTTTTTAATTTCCTCCTTGATGTCTTCTATAACCCATTGATCATTCAGTAACCTATTGTTCATTCTCCAAGTGATGTATGCTTTTTCCTTCCTTCTTTTATCGTTGATTTTCAGTTTCATTCCATTATGATCAGATAAGATGCATGGTATTATCTCTACTCCTTTATATTGTCTAAGAGTTGCCCTGTGACATAATATATGATCTATTTTTGAGAAGGATCCATGTGCTGCTGAGAAAAAAGTGTAACTGCTTGATGTTGGGTGGTATACTCTATATATGTCAATTAGGTCTAGGTTATTAATAGTGTTATTGAGTTCTATAGTTTCCTTATTCAACTTTTGTTTGGAAGATCTGTCCAGTGGCGAGAGAGGTGTGTTGAAGTCTCCCATGATTATGGTATGGTGGTCTATTAGACTCTTGAACTTGAGAAGAGTTTGTTTGACGAACATAGCTGCACCATTGTTTGGGGCATAAATATTTATGATTGTTATGTCTTGTTGGTGTATGGTTCCCTTAAGCAGTATGTAGTGTCCCTCTTTATCCCTTTTGATTAACTTTGGCTTGAAATCTATTTTATTTGATATGAGTATGGACACTCCTGCTTGTTTCCGAAGTCCATATGAGTGATATGATTTTTCCCAACCTTTCACCTTCAGCCTATGTATGTCTTTTCCTATCAAATGCGTCTCCTGTAGGCAGCATATTGTTGGGTCTTGTTTTGTGATCCATTCTACTAGCCTGTGTCTCTTGATTGGTGAGTTTAAGCCATTAACATTTAGGGTTATTATTGAGATATGGGTTGTTCTTCCAGCCATATTTGTTTATTTATGTTACTAAACATGGTTTGTTTTCCTCTTTGATTATTTCCCCCCCACCCTGGGGATTTATTTTTCATGTTACCTTCATAGGTATGATTTTTAAACTATCGTAAACTTTTCATATTTGAAGTTACAAAAACAAAGCATAAATTGTCAACTCAATTACATGTATAACATTACTTAACTGTACCACTGACTCAGAGCAGAAATTCTAAATTTTATCATACTTCATCTTTAACTTGACAATTACATCTTGGTTTTTTAATTTGACTATTAGAGTTTAAATATAGCATCTACTCCTTTTTGAAGGGAAATAAAACACATAATTACTATTAAGATATATTTTAGTCAGCTTTTCTGCTGCTCTGATTAAAAGACTCAACCAGAACAATTATAGAAAAGAAAAAGTTTATTTGGGGGCCCATGGTTTTAGAGGCCTCAGTCCTTGGATAGCAGGATCCATCACAGGACTCAAGGTGAGGCAGATTGTCATGCAGAAGAATGGGGTAGAGGGAAGCGACTCATGTGATGATCAGAGAGCAGAGAGACTCCTGATACAAAATATATGCTCCCAAGGCACACCCCTAATGACCCACTCCTCCAGCTATACCCTACCCACCTTCAGTTACCACTCAGTTAATCCCATCAGGGGATTAATTCAATGATTGGGTTAGAGCTCTCATAACCCAATCATTTCTCCTCTGAACTTTCTTTGTCTCCCACATGAGGTCTTGGGGGACACCTCACATTCCAAACTATAACAAGATATTTTCATCAGTGTTTTTGGAGATTGGCAATACAAAAACATGTACAGATACATACCTAAACATACAAACCCATATAGTCTTTGGATAAAATATACAAATTCTAAATCTTTCATTTTCTGGGTCTGTACTACAGAAAATTGCCCCAGGGATACTTTTCAATGCATTATTTAAATAATAAAGTTTTCAGAGAAAATGTATGGATATAAGGAAGTGATGTGGGGTGATGTGGTCAGGGGGATAGGAATTGGAGACCAGAATAAAATCTCAGTTATAAGGCTTAGTCAGTGGTGTGTCTTTAAATGTTTCATTTACTTTCTATTTAGATTGAAATAAATGGTTTGAAAATGGTACAAAGTATGATATGAAATATAAAGTATGAAGTCTTAGAAGCATTTTATTTTAGCTTGAAATAGTCTTTGTTTTGACTGCTCAAATTGCTACTACTTTCTTCAGCTAGTATTTTGATTAAAGAATGTATCGCATAATCTCTCTGTAACTTAAGTTCACATTGGAGGGGAAAATCAGGTAAGACTTTGTTCCTTCTTGCCTCCTAAGCAGAAAGAGATCACAACAAATGAGGATTGCTAGATGTGCTCTCATTAACACTGCTGGTAATTTACAAGTAAGCTATGATTCCATCATATATTATATATTATCCATTTATACATTCTATTACACATTATACATATATATTAGTTGATTTTTGAATATTGCATATTATTTTTGGTTTGTTTTATTTTTCTGTCATTTATTGGGGTGTAGAAGTGCTTTGAAATCTAAAATAATGTAGATTTTTTCTTTTTTCCTTGCACTTTTTTTCAGTTTTTATTTTTCTTATCTATTTTGGGTACAAAATATTAAGAATGGGGATATCCTCTTGATGACTTGATCCCTTGGTAATTATGAAATGGTCTTCTTTATTGCTAGTATTGTTCTTTGCTCTAAAATATACTTTATCTGATATTACATAGTCATTCATACTTTCTAATTAGTTGCCATGAGATACAATATTTTCTATCCTTTTAATTTTAGCCAACTTGTATCATTTCATTAAAATATATTCTTGTAGACAGAATATAGTTGGTTCTATCTAATGTGACAAACTCTCATTTTTATTTGGAGTTTTTAGACCATTTACATTTAGTGATTATTGATATGGTTGAAATTATATAGATTCTTTTAATTTTTTTCTATATATAATATATATTCTTGTTCTCACTATATTTCCTCTTTCAGTACCTATTTATTCTTTTTAATTTAAACTTTTTAAACATTTTCTTCTTGTTACTGATTTGAACAACTTGTTTACAATATGATTCGGTATTTTTTAGTTGTGTGTGTGTGTGTGTGTGTGTGCGTGCGTGAGTTCGAGGGTTTGGGAATATCATTTCTTCAGGTGCTTTTCTGCTCTTTCCTTTTTTCTCCTTTAGTGACTACAGTTAGATATCAGCTCTCACAAAGTTGCCTTACTGCTCACTGATGCACATTTTCTTCTTTAAATTATGTTTTCTCTTCGTGTTACCTTTTGAATGCTATGTGTTGTGATGTATTCAGGTTCACTAGCCTTTTATTCTGCAATATTTAATCTACCAGTAATCCATACCATGTATTTTTCATCTCACACATTGTAGTATTCATTTTACCCAGGCCAGCTTCATTATTTTAAAATATCTTCCATATTTAAGCCTTAATTAACCTTTTGAGCATATGGGAACAGTTATAATAACAAAACGTTCCCATCTGATAATTCTAATATTGATGCCAATTCCAGATAGTCTTAGATGAATTGAGTTTTTTTCTTCATGATGGTGCTCATTTTCCTATTCATTTATATTTCTGGCAGTTTTTGACCAAATGCTAGATCATGTGAATTTTACATTGTTGGTGTTGGATATTTAACTTATTTAAAAATGATTTGATCATTTTTCTTGTTTTTAATATGTATAGAGTCTAGGGCTAAATATCATGCATCATTGAGACAAAACCCTTGTGAGTACTCTACCCTATTTCCCATAATGATTGTATGTATAGTCTGGAGGGTGGGAGCAGACAGTCTTGTTCTTCTGTGACATAACTGTCCATTGCTGTTCATTTTGAACTTTATTTTTGTTTATTTCAATTTTGCTTTTTCTCTCTTTACATCTTCTCCCTTATATTTCCTTTCTTCTTTCTTTTTTCCCTCTTTTGTTCTTAATTCTTCCCAAACAACCACATTTCTTTCCTTCCATTCTCTTTCCCTTTTATTGTTTCTTTGTTTTTTTTTTAACAAGATGCTAGCTTTTATTTATATAATTTTCAAACAGATATTTCACTGCTGTACTGGTCCCTCTAATCAAAAATGGTCAAACATTATTGAAATATCTTAAAATGGATCCAACATAGTTGAACATTGGTTTTCTTATCAATTCTTAAATAAATAGAGCTCATCATTTTTGGAATAAGATTTAAATCTCCCAAAGAAGTCTTAGTATAAAGGAGATCACGTGGTGGGACTGCAAGGTTCCTGTTACATCTCCAGGGAGATGGAGTCAGTTCATAAGATGGAAGATAGGAAGAGTATAATTGATTCAGTTTTATGATGATTGCTTTTTGAGTACTCTTGATATCACTGCCACCTTAGACATGGATCATATGTAAGGGCTCCTTTTTTTATTTTTTTTTTATTCTTGAGGAAAATCAGTGCTTTAGCTGTAGATATTAATACTGTGCTAGGATCTGTGAGAGAAACACAGAAGTATACAATGTGCCCTTTGCTGCATTCTCTTAAGAGAAATAGAATATGACAATTCTTACAGCATTGACAAATGAACTTAAAACATTAAAAGTATAGTAGGCATTGCATACAGATTTTGATGGATATGTGTTTAGATTAGGGAAAAAATGGAATAAAGTTGGAATTTGAGGTCAATTTACCTCTCCAATTCAAATTGCAGAGAGCTGAATAGTAAGTCAACAAGACGGAAAGATGAGTGGTAGGAGCCGAGTGTACTTAAGGTGAAATTTATGAGTTATGTTTGAATAGTCTAAAAAACTCTGCTTATGGGAATTTTTTTCCCTTAACTTCTTAAATAACTGGGTCCCACTGAAGGATCTGTACATGAAAGAGTTACAATCGAAAGTTTGGGGGAAAGACTCTTCTCTGATAAACTATTGAAATTCTTTCAAAGAGAGCCCTCCACTTAGATTTGCAGTTGAGAAATTGTTGTAGCGAACAGGAAATTGTTCAGTTGTTAGAAATAGACCCCTTGGGAGAGTTCAGACATCACTAGTTATAAACCTGGAATCTGGGACTCAAGGAAATGCTTCTTGCAAAAAGTCTCTTCCTTCTTCTAGGGATTGATTCTCATGCCCAAAACCAATTTCAGGGTTTTTCAAGTTGGGCACTTTGTTCTGTCCTTCATCTTTGTGCTTGCCATTAAGTACCTCTGGCTCATATGTCCCCTGAGAAAAGACCACACTTTCCAAATATGCCCATATGAGCAAAATCTAGACCCTATGTCACAGAGTTAACAAAGCGACACATAACTCTGTCTGGGCTAAAGTAGTTAGTTTCTCTAAAGCTTAAAAAAAAATAAAATAAAATGTTTTGCAATGAAGTTTTATTTGATGTTAAAAAATTCATTCTTTTATTTGATTTTAAAAATATATTCTTACAATAGATGTTGTTCAATATTTTCTTACTTTGTATTAGATAACCAGATGTTTCTCCTCTAGGCAGCAAACACAGAATGAGACAGATGTGCCAAATCTGTCAATGTCAAATAGTTGATCCCCTGATGAATTGCCAGAAATTTGAATAAACCATATTATTTAAACCTCGTGCATTTGAACTAAAATCCAATTTGTTTAATAATACACCTTGAATTATCTTTTCGATTTGAAAATATATAGAATTGGTTTAAACATTTGACATATATATGTGCACTTTAACAATTAAAACTATTTACCACTGGTTTTATTACAGTGCCTGAGGTGTTTTTATTTTTATCCTCATACCTTAAACTGGCACTGGCTCCTGCTGTCTTTTATTTCTCTGATTTTACACTTTTGGCTGAAGTTATATTTACAAATATTTATATACCTTGAACAAGGTAATATTTGCTAAAAAAGCTTTTTTAGTATAACTTTGTAAAGTAAGAACTGATAAATGATCGCTCATGAAATATTTTTCAGAGCAGCAACCATGGATTTAGCAATATTCTAGGTTTTATAAATGTAAAATTTAGCAAACTAAATCATATGTAAGTACCTCTAGTGTACACACACTGGTGTGGTGTGGTGTGTACTACTTACTTTATACATAAAATGTCAGTTATTCATCTCTAATGATATGTGCAAACTTGACCTCTCATTTGGTAATTTTATGTATGACAGAAGAACACAAGGTAATGCTAGAACAACCCATGTTCTCAAAGGTAAAGCTAGGTGTTAAATATTTGTCATGCTATTCTACAATTTTTCTCTAAGGAATGTGTTTAAAAGGCTTCTCAACTCCTCAGCATAAGTTTGATTGTTTGTTGGAACCTTGATAAGACTGTAGTTAAGTTCTTACAATTATTAAAATGCAAGGTTAAAAACCTAAGTTAAAAAATAGGAAGTGGCATAACTCATATTTAAGTGGTATAACTCATATTTAGATTCAACACTTTTGAATTCAACACTTAGAGCCTCACTAGGTTGCTTAGGCTGGTTTTGAACTCACTAGGTTGCTTAGGCTGGTTTTTGCTCTCTCCAGTCAGTGTACATATTTTCTCTTCATAAATTACATAATACCATTAGTTATGTGTGCATGGGTCCCACTGGTATTCTTACCTGCTTTGTTAACACTAATGCTCAGGTATTACCTTTGTAATATTAAGTGTGGACCATTAAGTCTCATATAGAACAGACCCTCAGTAACTGAGGGTGATAAATTGGCTCTATATAAATTCCTTCCAGAGTTCGTATTAAGGCAGGGGAGGGAGAATTCACCAGAATTATATGAGGAGCTTTTTCAAATTTTGTGTACATTCCAGAAAGATCCTAACTGACCTTACCATAGCAACCCGTGAGTACTCAGGGGAATGAGCTGTAACCTTCAAGTACACTGGGCTGTGACACAAGTTAAAAAAATTGTCCTTGTTAAAAAATGACTTGGGGATCTGTCTAACTGCATCATCTATTTTACATCAGTTATTGTCATACTACTTAAAATTTCTTTGTGGACCAATGCCAGTCCACAAATTGTATGTCAAGAGCTTGCAGGAAATACTAAATTTGAAAGAAAGTGGTTATATTAATTTGACATTGTCTTGGCTTCTAAATATCTTATGAATAAGTTTAAATGTTGTATTTTTGTCTTTTATTTTACTAATAACTGTTGTAAAATTGTATTTCTTCATTTAGTTTGTATAGAACAAACTACAACAAACAAATAAAATACCTCTTTTTTTTTCCTTTTTGTTACTGGAGATTGAAACCAGGGGCACCTAACCACTGAGTCACATCGCCAGATCTTTTTTGTATTTTGTTTAGAGACAGGATCTCACTGAGTTGCTTAGAGCCTCACTAGGTTGCTTAGGCTGGTTTTGAACTCATGATTCTCCTGCCTCAGCCTCCCAAGCTGCTGGAATTATAGGAATACACCACTGCACCTGGCTACCCCTTATCTTTTGTCATAGGTAGTGAGAAGTGAGTGATACCATGCATAGTTCTAAGGCTTTTGGGGGGGCATTAGATTATTTTCTTAATGTTACTATGCCTAGTGCATTCTTAAATTGTTTTTCTGAACCTGAAGATGCTTGATGGAATATATGTGACTATTAATATGCGCTTAGTCAGGGTCTGTTTCATTTGGTACATGGCATATCTGGATGCTCAGGCAGGGGAAAGTGTGGAACGGAGACTGCCAACAATTTCAACAGGAAAATCTGCTCTAACCAGGGTCCTTCTCTCCCTCTGGTCCTGATCCTCACCTGCCGGTACCATTTGATAGGATAGTGAACCTGTGCCATTCCAGAATGTTGACGCCTGTTGATATCCATGACCACACTGCCAACTTCCCATACTGAATGCTGTTTGTAATCAGAGAAAAGACAGCTAAGTATTCCCCAAATGACAAAAGGAGGGAAAAAAAAGATATTTTAGCAGTATGAAGGGGCTCTTTTTGATACTGAAATATAAGTCATATAATAGTTGTTTGTTTACATCCATATATTCAAGTACCATTTCATGTTTTCCTTTTACTGTCTGAAAGGTAAATTGAACAGGAAATCTGTGACCCATAATTGTAAAAGCCTTTAACAAAAGGTACTAATGAGGGCTGGGACTGTAGCTCAGTGGTAGAGCACCCGCCTCGAATGTGCAAGGCACATTCCTCAGCACCACATAAAAGTAAACAAATAAAGATATTATGTCCATCTACAACTAAATAGACATTTTTTCAAAAAGGTACTAATGAGTAGTTAAGTGAGAAATTAGGCAAAAAAGTGTTAAATGATTTTACGAGATCATCGTGTATGTATATTCTGAAAATATGTAGCCAGAAGCCAAAGGTAGAGAAAGATACAAAGAGGGAGATAATATGTTGTTATTCAGAGAAAACAGTACAAAAACAAAAACCACAAACAAGGTTTAAAAAAGTCAATAAAAATCTGACAATCTGTTTTTGTTCTGAAATGGGTGGTAGAATGCATTAAGGAAAACTTCCCTGGCTTACATGCCTTATAAAAACTGCTTCCACTCCTCTATTCCTGCAAACATAAGCAGCACATCTTTACAGAGGGCACTGTATGTCCATAAAACAATGCCACCAACTAGAACATTAAAGAGGCTGTGTTGAAATATCTTCCAGAAAGATAATTTAGTTTAGGCTTTCTGTTTTAATAAGGGTGCATGAAGCATAGCGGTAACAATCTCCACTCTCATTTAAAGCCAAAGGAAGGAAAAATTGAAGCTTTGGCCTAAAACCCTTTAAAGATATCAGAATTATTTATAAACTATGAAATATGCCCTAGTGCATATTGTGATTGGAAACAAGGACAAGTGAGAGAGGATAAAAAAGGAAGAAGGGCTATAAAACCAAGTCACAGTGCAATTGCATTCTGATTAGGAACCCAAGACCCATTCCAGCAAACCCCATTTAAATCATGCTGTTATTTAACAGGGGCTGCCTTAAACGCATCACCTTACGTGAACACCAACTTGTTACTTGGCAAGAAAAGCAGTCAAATGACTATATATAAGGGTTTCTGACTTTTATTGAGCTTACTATTGAATTGAAAGGAGTGGAAAAAACATAAGAAAGGAAAAGATAAACTCCATGCTCTGTGTTGCCTGGCAACGGCAAGTTTAGAGACCATCCTCTTACTCTGGTCAGTCACTGATTTCCCCAAAGGCAAAACAAAGTACAGAACTATTTGGAGATAGATTATGATACAACAGCATTTTTTTTCCTATAACCATGTGCTAGCCAAAGAAACATGCCAACAAATTAGGGAAAACTAGCCTTTTGCTCAGGAGGCCTTTGGGGAGGCTGACTCACAAATTCATTTTGAGGACATTTGTCAGAAGAATACCAAAGAAACAAATATGTGGGCAAAAGTCACACTTTTCTTTGTAGACTCTTCTAGTAGCACTAACTAAGAAAGTTGGGTGAGTTACTGATTTATTGTTATGTTACAAATTCCTGAAAATTTAGCAAACGACAAATAATAATAATTCACATAGTGTCCCAGACTCAGGAATCTGAGACCAACATAGATGAGTACTTCATGCTCAGCATCACCCATGATACTGTAGTTATGCTGTGGACAGAGGTCACCATCATATAGAAATGCCGCTTCGAAGCTCACTTACCTGGCCGTTGGCAAGAGGCTTCATTTACTCACATGGGTCCCACCCAGAGAATAGAGAAAACAGATGACGGGTTAATTTTCATAATTCATCCCACAGGCAAAATAGACTCACACTCTCCCATGTTTTTCCCTATCTTATTCCATTATAGTAGCAAAAACATCTATCATTATTGTTATGGTTTGGATATGAGGTGGCCCCCAAAAGCTCCTATATTAATACAGAAATACTCAGAGGTGAAATGATTAGATTATGAGAGACATAACCTGATCAGTGCATCCTTGTGTGAATGACCTAACTGGGTGGTAACTGTGGATGGTGGGATATGACTCTAGGAGGTGGGTCTCTGGCAGTGTGACCTAGAAGGGTCCAATTTTTTTGAAGTCTCTTCACTTTGCTCTCTCTGCCATGAAAGGAGCATCTTTACTGTACCACGCCCTTTCACCATGATGTTCTTCCTCACTTTGGGCCCAGAGTAATAGAGTTTGCTACTATGGAGTAAACTCTGAAATTGTGAGCCAAAATGCAGTTTTCCTCTTCCAAGTTGATCTTCTCAGGTATTTTGGTTCCAATGATGAAAAACTGACTATCACAGAAGTTGGTTCTGAGATGTGAGGTAGAAGCTGTGACTAACCTGACCATGTAATATAGAAACTTTTAGAACTAATTTATGGGAAGAATTTGATAACATGTGTAGTTGCAGGCTGGAAAAGCCTTATAATGTTGTAAGCAGAATTTAATGAGCTATTCTGGTGAGAACTCAGAAGAACAGAATGATAGGAATACAGAGAGTAAAGACTGTGATCAGAAGGTTTCCGAGGGGAATGAGAATTCTGTTGGTACTTTGAGTAGAGTTCATTCATGTTAGACTCTGACAAAGAACTTGTCTACATTTTAGCCATGTTGTGAGACTGAATTTAAAATTGATGGACTAATTAATCTGGTAGAGGAGATTTCAAGTCAACATAGCATTCAGACGATGGCATGGGTTTTGCTAGCTCTTTAGCTGGGTTTACTGTGAAAATCAAGAGCAGGTAGCACAGATTTTAAAAACCTGCAATTTAGCCGGAAAAATACAGGTAAAATTGGGACTGAGGAATGTGGTTGTTGAAGACATTACCCACTAAATATTAGTCAGGTACTTTGCACAGAAACAATAGGAAAGATGTGAGGGCATCTCAGGAATTTGCAAGACCACATCCATTGCAGGTTCAGGGGTATAAAAGTAAAAATTCATTTAGGAGAACTTGAGGGCACCCTCCTCCTGTTGTAGGGGAGGGTTAGAAAGCTGTTTCCCCTCAATTTGCTTTACCATGCTCAGTGGCCCGGAATTCAGAGGCTACTAATGCTATTGCCCAAGGAGGCCTGGCTACTGTTCAGGCTGGCAGCTGGCCTTGGCATTGTTCATGTCATGCTGCTTTTGCAAAAATGCAGAATAATGGAGTTAGGATGTCATGGAGACTTCCACTGAGATTTTAATGGAAAGCCTGTGAGTCCAGGCAAATTTAGCAGGGTTAGAATCCCTGAAATCCCTGCAGGATCTCCCTTAGACAGATTATGTGTAAGCATACTGGTAACCATCTTCACTCTTATTTCCTCTTAACCCATAGGGGTTTATGTATGAACCTGTGGAGGTAAAGCCAAAATTGGAATGGAGACCTAAGCAATTGATAGGTGCTAGCCATATAGATTGTCTTCCCAGAAAAGCTGACTGCAGAAAGAGTTGGGCTAAAAGAGAGGACATGTGGGCTGCAACCATCAAGGACTGAGGGAGAAGACTGCCCAAGCCCATGACATCTCATTGCCATGTGTCTTAGATGATCTATGCAGAGTTATGGAACCTGGCTTCCTGATTGGATTTCAGTCTTGTTTTAGGCCCATCCTTTGTTTCTATGTCCTTATTCCTCCCCTTTAGGATGGAATGTTTACCTTGTACTATTGTATATGGGATATATTTAACTTGCTTTTTGGCATTTACAGGGGTTCACAGCCAAGAGTTTGCCTTAAATCTTAAATAACACTTTGGACTTTGGGGAAATTCTGGAAAGATTAAAATTATGGAGACACTTGTAGATGGGTCATTGCATTTTGAGATGGACATGAGCTTTTGGGACCAGGGTGGAATGCTGTGTTTTGGATATAAGGTGTACCCCAAAAGTTCCTGTGTTAATGCAAGAATGTTTTTATGTGCAATGATTGGATTGTGAGAGCTGTAACCTAATAAGCCCATCCTAGTTTGAATGGACTACCTGGGCATTAACTAGAGGGAGGCAGCACATGACTGTAGGAGGTAAGTCAATGAGGCCATGGCCTGAAAGAGTTCTATCTTCCCTGTGGCCCTTTCCCCATTGCTCTCTCTACTTCCTGGTCATCATGAGTCGTACAACACTCTACCATGCTCTTCCTCCAGGATTTTCTACCTCACCTTGGGTCTAGAGCAATGGAGTCTGTCCACTCTGTCCAGTCTGAACCTCTGAAACTGAAAATCAAAATACACTTCTCCCTATAAGCTTTCTTTTTGGGCATTTTGGTCACACAACAAAAAGCTTACTACACAATTTTCTCATCTGGATCAAGTCCAAAAGTGGATGAACGCATAGTTCCTTACATACTTCAACAAGAGAAGGGTTCCTCTCAACACTTGCAGAACTGTACAACATAAAGAGATGAATTTCCTGTTCTTATCCTATATTCCCACTAGCTAATGATGCAAACCAGTGTAGACATTCTTGTTCCAAAGGGGAGAAAATGAGATGTACAAAGGAGTCATAGATCCACAGAAATTCTGAAATTCATCCAGACAAATGTAGGACGTTTCTTGATTAGGACTTAGTGTTATTCCTTTATAAAATTGAAACTCCAAAATTTTCTAGTCCATTCTCACAGTGTTGGGTTCTTCCCTGGAGGCACTTGCTTCTGTCCTCTGAAAGAGCTTTCCTGTTCTATTAAATGAGCCTAGACTTTTAGCTGAGTAGATTTCTCAGCCTGTTCCTGGGTTGTCAAAATTTGCAATTCCAAAGATTTCTTTCATATGCTATCTCTGTCATTTTCTTTTAAAGCTGGCAATGTTTCATTTCACCATGTATAACCCTCTTAAAGAGTATGTGATGGACATCATTATGCAAAGCACATGTGTGAAGACTTGAATTGGGTGTCAATATACTTTATATACAGAGATACAAAATTGTGGTATATATGTGTATTAAGAGTTGTAATGCAAAAAAACAACAACAAGGTACATGTATAAAGGCATAAAAATAAATAAATAAATAAATAAAATATCCCAATAAGCTGGTAAAAAAATACTATATTAACTCCATTTAGTGATTAATGAGGAAAACTTTATTAGACAAAAGCCTTGCTCACAAATGTATTCAGGGTATAAAATTCTCTACCTTTACACTTTGCTAAGAGGTAACACCTTAAGTTTCCTATAAGTTCTATTGTTTGATTGAGAAACTCTGAATCATGTTCTTAGAATTTTGTAATGATACAGGAGAACTAAACAACATTCTTAACTAAATCTGACCTAAGATGACTTAGATACATAGCTCAGTGGTAGAGTACATGCTTATCATGCACAAAACCCTGGGTTCAATCCCTAGCACCAAAAACAGATAATAGCTTAGTTGACAGATATAGAAGATTCCAGCCAAAAACTGAAGAATGATGCGTTTTATTCAGGTACATATAGAAAAGTTATTGAGACATATTCACATATTCTGAACAATAAAGACAACCGCAATAAATATAGAAGTAAAATTATACAAAGTATGATATTTCAGTGTACAAATGAGCTTTTCCCCAATTCTCCTGCTAAGTATTGTTATAAAGAGTGGCTAAGTTAAGACTATGAAAGGTGGAAAGAAGAAGACAGATGGGCTATGAAATTTGGGTGCAAGTTGCAGAAAAAATGTAAAATTCTGTGTATGTTCTTTTGCTTCATATATCACAGATGAGGTGCTAGAAAAGCTGGCCACCCAGAAATTCTAGTGGATAAGGGCAAACAAACCCCAAGAAAAGCTTTGGCTCTGTTGAGCCAAAGACCAGAAAACCTGCAGCCTAGCACAACAGAAAATGTTTAGACAATAATTTCCCTACATCAGCCAAACACTACAGAAAAAACTAAATCCACATCCCCAAAACAATCCTCAAAGGTGAAGCAGAATCCTAGACTCTAGAAGAAGCTTTAGAAAAGCATGCCTCTTCCTCATGCCTGAGTGC
The DNA here is from genome assembly GCF_001458135.2 of Marmota marmota marmota. Classification (NCBI taxonomy): domain Eukaryota; kingdom Metazoa; phylum Chordata; class Mammalia; order Rodentia; family Sciuridae; genus Marmota; species Marmota marmota. The sequence goes on from NW_025999869.1 coordinate 11,601,414, forward strand.
TGTCAAAGAAGACCAGTGGGGACTGAAAGGCACTCATCCTAACCGGCACTGAGATCACAGGGCAACTGAGACTTCTATTTTCACCCAGAAGTAACAAGCTCAACCCCCTGTGCTATAGTTGGGATCTTAAATGATTCCCAAACACATGTGTTAAAGGCTTAGTACCCAGCTTGGGGCTACTAGGAGGGGGTGGTAACTTGGTGATTAGTGGGAAATTTTAGGTCATTGGAGACATGACTTTGAAGGGGATGGTGGGGTGGGGCCCTGTTCTCCTCTTCCTTTCTTTTACTTCTCAGTTTAATGTTTTTGCTCCACCTTGTATTCCCTACCAGGATGCACTGCCTCACCTCAAGCCTGAAACAATGGCACCAATTAACCAGGAACTGAGAATTTAAACCATGAGCCAAAATAAGCCTTTTTTCTTTATAAGCTGAGTATCTCAAATATTTGTTATAGTATGGGAAAGCTGACTAACATACCCTTCTTCCCACTGTGGAAAACCTGAACCTTTATGATCTTTCAGGGTATTGATTCCCTACACCCTTGATGATTGTGGGCAGCCCCATTCCACCAAGCTGGGATGGGCACGACAGAAGACTAGAGATTATCTGAACTCCCAGCCTTGACTAACTACAATGAGGTACCTTTCTTCCCTAGCACAGTGTCCACGAAAACCAACTAACTTCAGGTGTGGCTTGGTCCAGAGTCTATTTTTCATTTTTCTCTTTCCATTACACAGCTCTATTCTCATTGATACTGTTCTTTGTTATATTAAATTTTATGAGAGTGAAATTGCTACTAGCAGTTCCTGCGGCTACTATGCCCATATTCAATCTTAAATGTAATAAAAAAGAGAATTATTGTTTTTCTGATATTTCTAAGGAGAATCTTGGAATTGAGTCTCCTTGAATGATGTTGTCTGAATTGGGTCATATGCTCATTATTTTTCTTTTTTTCCTTACATTTTTTGTTGGTACACTAAGTTGTAGATACTAATAAGATTTGTTGCATATTCATACACAATAAAATTTGGCTGATATCACTCCCCAGAACTTTCCTTATCTCTCCCTGCCTCTCACTCTTTGGTCCCTTTCCTCTACTGCTCTCCCTTTGATTTTTAGGAGATGATTCCTACTTTATTTCTTAACAAATGTCTGAGGGGAAAGAATACAGGACTCATTTAAGATTTAAATCATTCACTCCCCCCTTGTTAACCAAAGAAAATTTAGGATAGTATTGCAAAAAGGAAAGTGAAAGGATCTGAGAAGACAACTAGTAAAGCCACACTACAACACATAAACTCAGTTTTAGGGTTGGGCACAATGGGCACACACCTGTAATCCCAGTGACTTGAGAGGCTGAGGCAGAAGGATCTCAAGATTGAAGCCAGCCTCAGCAACTTAGTGAGACCCTGTCTCCAAATAAGAAGTAGAAAGTTCTGGGGATGTAGCTCAGTGGTAAGGTGCCCCTGGATTCAATCCTTACTACTGCAATAAACAAACAAATAGACAATTGAATTTTGTTGTTGCACGTATCATACAATACCATTTAAAAGGACTTTGCTTGGCATCAACCCAACCCCTAACTGCACACATTAGGACCTGCCCGTCTCTGCGCCTCCCTCATAAAAGTCCCAGAACCAAAGCTTGTTTTGCCTCTCTCTCTGCTCTATAGAGAGATGGCCTTTATTTGTCAGCTCTGACAAATAAACTCTCCTTGTGTATGTATCTCTGCCTGGTCTCTGTCTTTCATTTCTCACTTACCCCTCTCTCGTTCTTTGCTTTCCCTTCACCATTATTTCACAAGTAATTTTAAACATGCCAACTTATTAATTGCAAAAAAGTATTTAGATTTATTTCTTCTTAAAAACTACTTGATATTTCATTACTTGAAGACATTATATCCTTTGATACACTTGTAAGTCATTTTATGTTTTGTTTTGGTTTTGGTGGAGTTGTTACATTTACTTTTTTATTTGCTGTTGCTCTCATAGGCGGTGATTTAATAAATATCTTCATGTGTAAAATTATTTTGAAATGATTCAACTGGAACTACACTTTCATTAAAATTAATATGAACACTTTTATTTCTGTTTGCCTTTAAGAACTTACTGAGTAAAAAAGCAATTTCAAATATGGAAATAAAAAAAAATAGACATCATTTGACATTATGTAAACATAGCAGATGGAAGGAGTCCTATGTAATTTTAACACATTTCAGGCTCCTGCAGCATGTTAGGTATTAAAACTTTGTATGCTCCCATCTTCCTTAAACACATTAATTCTAAGCTTCTTAAGTTCTCACACACATATAGTATGGTTTGTAATATGAAATAGAAAAATGAAATGCTCAGCTTTATCTCCAATTTTAGTTGGATGAAACCACAGCCACCTCCTCTCTGTAAATACTTGAGGCAGTGGGTCTGACAGCTCAGTGTTTTGAGATTCTTTTGTTCAATGCTCCAGTTTCGGATGTTGAAATATTCCTGCTAATTTATGAGCTCACTGTGGAATGCTATGTGAGTAACAGCAGCAGATGCCTCAGTGTTCCTGTTTTAACAAGAATATCGGTAAATTCAAGAGACTATTTATGAACAATGGGAATTTATTTTCATTTCCATGGGGCAGGGTGTGTGATTATATTTTAATGTTAAATGTTTCATAAAAAAGGTGGGGGGGGGGAGAAAGTGAAAGATTTAACGTCTCTTAATTTTCTGATGATTTTTTTTTTTTGCTAATAACTTAATTTTCCTTTAGTCTTCAAGCTATTTGTTGAGTCATTGACACCCAGGAGGTTAAATTGCTGAGCTTTTACACTGTAGTTTTGCATTTTGACATTACCCTACTACAGAGATGACTGTCTTAGCTTAAAGACAGAATTTGTTTAAAGTTTCTCCCGCTCCCACCCCATGGAGATTACAATTGTTTAAAGGGTCAATGTATTTTTTCTTAGTGTTTAGAAACTGACCAGATTATCATAATTCGAATAATTGCAGTGTTCTATGGATTTTAGGTGGAGTCATAATCCCCTTTCGCTCCCCTTCTGGACCACTGTTAGGATAGAAAGTGGTGAATATCTTTATTCTCCCAGTAGAGAAACTGAGCAGCTTCTACCTTCGTCTCCATATCACACACTAGTTGTATCATACCTAGACTCCAATCAAGCCCGGTTTCTTTTTCTTTTTGTAACAGGGATAAACCCCAGTGGCACTTAACCACTGAGCCACATTTCCAACCCATTTTTGTATACTGAGACAGGGTCTCACTGAGTTGCTAATTTACTGAGGCTGGCTTTCAGCTAGAAACCCTCCTGGCTCAAACTCCTGAGCCATTGGGATGACAGGCATGCACCACTGGCCTCAAAACCCTTTTCTATTAGCTCTGTGTGCTGTCAAAGTAGAGCACACCTACATTCATTTATTTTGAATGTGTAATTTTTTCATTTTTTGCCTACTAAATTTTCTTGCAATTCAATTTTTTTTTTCTTTTTTCTCACTACATTTCTCATCCTGGAATATTTAGTTATTGTTGTTTTAAGAAAATCATTAAGTAAGGTGATATTCACTGGAATCTAGTAATCTGAAGATGCCTTGAGTTCATTTTATACTTATTCTTGAATTTTCCTAAGTTAAATATATGGTATGATAAAGTGATTTTTCTCAATATTGAAAGATACTATATTACTCCTTATTATATATACTTATTACTATAGCATAAATTACTCTTTTGATTTTGTTGTTCTTGTAGACAAGTCAGCTAAATATTTTACCTTTCTTTTACTTATTTATTTATTTTCAAGGCAAACCCATTCCTGATTAGTTTTTTTGAAGAGCTTTCCTGTTTTGTGTTTTTCAAAATTCTCTTCAATATGCCTAGCTGGGATTATTTTGTTCTGTCTGGGATTCATTGAACATCCATGTACACAGTTGAATATTTTCCATCAGTTCTAGAACTTTTCCAGCTATTACTTAAAAAAGAAAAAAAAAAGACCTTATTTGAGCAGAGCAGTTGTAGATTCACAGCAGAGTTGAGAAGAAGATACAGAGGTTTCCACATATACCCTCTAGCCGTACAGGTGTGGCCTCCTCCATTGAAAACATCCTCTGATGGAATAACACATTTGCTACAATCATTGAACCTACAGTATTACTCAAAGTCCATGGTTTATGCCAGAGTTCACTGTGTTTGAATTAATGTATGATGGCGGATACCTACCACTAGAGTTTTATGCAGGATACTTTTGCTACCTTAAAAATCTCCTGTGCCCATCTATTCATCCTTTTGCCTACCATAGCCCCTGGCAACCATTGATCATTTTACTATCTTCTTAGTTTTATTGTGTATTTATCATTATTTTTGTATATCGAGACAAAATATACAAAATAATATTCCATCATCTGGATTACCACAGTTTATCCATTCTTCTGCTAAAGAGCATCTTGGTTTTTTCTAAGTTTTGGCAATTATAAGTAAAGCTGTTACAAACATCTGTATGCAGCTTTTTGTTTTTTGTGGATATAAATTTTCAATTTTAGAAAGTTATAAAGCAATTAAATTGCTGGATTACATAGTAAGTGCAATTACTGGGAATAGAGGGTATGTTTAGTTTTATAAGAAACTGCCAAAGCTCTCTTCCTTTTGGAATTCTGACCAGTGATGATGGAGAGTTCCTATTGTTCTGCAATCTTGCCAATGTCTGGTGTTGGTGGTGTTCTGAATTTTGGCCACTTCAATAGGTAAATGGTGATGTCTCCTTGTTTTTATTTATGAAAACAGGGTTCAGTGGCTCATTTTTAATCTGATTATTTTCTTACTGTGGAGCTGTAGGAACTCTTTACAACAATTTAGGAAACAATATTTTGTCAGATATGTCTTTTCCAAACATTTTATCATAGTCTATGTCTTAGCTTCAAATTCACTTGAAACTGTCTTCTGTAGAACAGACACTTTAAATTGGAATCAAGTCAGCTTTTCATTTTGTGTTTGGAGGAGACTGCCTTTAGTGGTATAACTAAAAAGTCATTTCCATACCCATGTTCATTTAAGGTTTCCCCTATCATCTTCTGTGTGTTTTATAGTTTTCTGTTTTACATTTAGGTCTACATATGGTATTTTTTAAAAATTGGGTCACACATTGAGTTTATTTCTTTATTTATTTTTAATTGGTTCTTTTTAGTTATATGCAAGAGCAGAATCTATGTTGATATGATTATACAAGCATGAAATATGTCTTATTTTTGTTAGCATTCCATTGTTATGGAAGTATATGGTGGTGGGATTCACTGTTATTTTCATATATGTTCATAGGGAAACTATGTCACATTCATTCCTATAACATTTTGAGTTGAGTTTTCTGAAGGATATGAGATCTGTGTCTAGATTCATTCATTCTTTCTTTTTTGGCATAAGGATGTCCCTTTGTTTCAATACTGTTTGTGAAAAAAAAATCTTTGCTTTATTGTACTGTCTTTGCTTCTTTGTCAAAGACTAGTTGACTATACTTATAAGAAACTATTTCTAATCTTCTTATTTGATCCATTTACTTATCTATCTATTTTTCACCAATATCACTTTTTTGAATGTTTTAAAAAAATTTTTTTCAGATGTACAAGACAATGGAATGTATTTTGACATATCAAACATACATGGAGTACAACTTTCCATTCTTGGGGTTGTACATGATGTGGAGTTACACTGGTTGTGTATTCCTATATGGACATAGGAAAGTTATGCCCCATTCTTTCTACTATCTTTCCCATTCCTGCACTTCTCCTTTCCCCCACATTCTCTCTGACCAATCCAATGAACCTGAACTCTTCCCTACCCCACCTATTGTGAATCAGCATCTGCATATCAGAGAAAATATTAAGCCTTTGTTTTTTGGGGGATGGACTTATTTCAATTAGCATGATATTCTTCAATTCCATCTATTTACCTGCAATGCCATAATTTCATTCTTCTATTTCGCTGAGTAATATTCCATTGTGTATATGTATTACATTTTCTTTATCCATTCATCTGCTGAAGGTCATCTAGGTTGGTTCCATAGCTTAGCTATTGTGAATTGAGCTGCTCTGAGAATTGATGTGGCTGTGTCACTATAGTATGCTGATTTTAAGTCCTTTGGGTATGGATCAAAAAGTGGGATAACTGGGTCAAATGGTGATTCCATTCCAAGCTTCTTGAGGAATCTCCATACTTCTTTTCAGAGTGGTTAAACCATTTTGCAGTCCTACCATCCATGTATGAGTGTACCTTTTTCCCCACATCCTTGCCAACACTTATTGTTACTTGCATTCTTGATAATTGCCATTCTGACTGGAGTGAGATGAAATCTCAGTCACAGGTTTTAATTTCTGCAGCTTTATAGTAAGTCTTGAAGTCAGGTACTAGTCATTATTCAATCTTGTTTGTCTCTTCCTTATTGTGTTTAGTATTCTAGGACTTTTGCCTCTCCATATAAACTTTATTATAAATGTTTCAATACTGACAAAATAACTTCCCAGGATTTTTATTAGGACTCGTTATATCTATAGGTAACCTTGGGAAGAACTGATATCTTCACGGTATGTTGACTTTCCCTATCCATGAACACGGACTGTGTCTATTTATTTAGTTATTTCACTTCTTTTATCAGAGTTTTGTACTTTTCATCATAAATATCTTGTACACTTTTTGTTGAATTTATACCTATTTCATTTTATGGTGGGTTAAGATAAATGACATTGTGTTTTCAATGTTAAATATTTCTTGTTCATTACTGGTACACAGAAAGGTGAGGGACTTCTGTTTATTAACCTTATATTCTTCAACCATGTCATAATTGCATTTTAGTTCAAGCAGTTTTTATATTTATTTTCTCAGATTTTCTACATAGAAAATCATGTTATCTTTAAAGACAGCTTTGTTTTCAATTCACCATCAGTACAACTTTTATTTTCCTTACTTTTCTTTTAATTATAAGATATTACCTTTTAAAATATTGCCTTACCTTATTGATCATTAATCCTATTATATTATTGTATAGCTTAGAATGTAAATGGTCACCACATTTGTATCCTTTTATTTATTTCGAATTATGGGAAATTTATTTGCATCTATCTTCCAATTCACTAATGTATTCTTTGCCTACAGTGCTTCTAACCTGTCTATTCCTTGTTTCATGTTAAACAAAATTCATTTTATTCTTTGAAAAATCTCCTTCCTTAATTTTAATAATCTTTTGTTCTTAGACATTTACCTTGATATCACTTTAATAACTTTACACCAAAAATTCTTGCTTTTGTGATGAACCCAATATTTAAATTTTACTGGTTCTGATTTTGCTATTGTTGCCATTTGTTGAATCTCCTGACCCTCAATCTCAATGCCTTCCTTGCTTACACACCTGCAGCTTTAAAAAAATCATCAATTAATATTCAGTGAGACCTTTATCCTGGTACCTCTTTAAAGTCTTATTTGAAAGCATGTTACTTCAGTAAGGATATACATGTATTTTTGGAAAACAATTAAATGATCTATAAACCTGACATCTATTTACAGCAACATATTCACCGTGAATCATGGCTTTTCCCCTTAGTAGCTGTGTGATTTTGTGTAAGGTGCATAACTTGTTTGTGTTTCAGTTTTCTCATTCAATAAAGTATATCATAAAAATATAGGGAAGAGCTATGGAATGGATGGAGATGGAGAAGGAGGGAGGAGGGATGAATGAATATAATGAGATCACACTATGTGCACATATTCCACCTTTATGTACATGTAGAAAGCACCAATCAAAAATAAATAAATGAGCAAAAGAAAGATCATTAGGGTATAGGAAGAATAGGGGTAGGGAGGAAGGGAATAAAAGTAGGGGAACGGAGACTGAAATGAAGTAAATCAAATTCCATGCATGTATGATTTTGTCAAAATCAACCCAACGATGTAAAACTATAATGCTCTAATTAAAAAAAAATCTGTAATTGTACTTAGTGAAGAAGTTGTTGTGAGCTCATATAGTATCATGAGAAAGTCCCTATTTCCCAACTTGACAGAGGTAATTCATAGTTCTAAAACTTGTCCCAAATAATTTATTATTTTGAAAATTAGAAAGTTGGAATTAATTTTAGTTCTGATCTTTAGGTGCAACTGAAAATTCAATTCAAATAAGTCAAGGAAGCTGAGAAGTCCCAAAACACCCAGAATTTGTCTCATTTTGCCCCTAGTTCTTATTTCTTTCCCTTCTCCCTGCAGCACATACTGAGGGAGAAAACAGTAGGATACCTCGTCTTTCCCAGGCCACAGCTACGTACCTACCATGTACATCAGTGGTTATAAAGACAGGGTAGACTATTTGCTACCTCCTGATTTCGTTTCATCTGTTTAGACTAATCTTTTACAGACAATTTGCTTCTCCTCTGGTGATTTCACCTTGTCTGCTCTTGTTTCTCTCCAGAAAATAGAAATGCTTTACAAAGATCAATAGACTCAAAGCCCTTTCTCTTTAAATACTGGCTAGAGAGTATCTAACTTCTGTAATGGAGAAACGGAAAGGGAAGTTTCTTTTCTCTGATAAACCCACAAGAGCCTTGAAGTTTTAAAAGTTAACTTTACTTAGAAATTAAGATAAATACAACAAAGAAAAATGATTCTGCCACAAAGGCTGGATGGAATGAAGAAGAAGTGTGCCTGCTGATATTAGTCTTCCCTCCACCAACAATGCATCCTGACCTCTTCTTATTCTGCCTGGTCTGTTTGTTAATGCACAAATCCATGGTATGTGCTCTCTTCCCACTTAGGCCACAGCTGGCAAGCTCTGTATTTGTTTAATGAGAAATGCTTTGGGAAACAGGACTTGGGTTTTTCCATGGAAATTCTGCTAATGTCAATAGATTGACTTTATTTATTTTTTGTACAAAATAGGAATTGAGGCTATTTATTACATATTTATCTCTCTCTTTCCTTAGGAGAAGGACACAAGGTTTACAAGTTATAGTAGGCATGTCACTAACATGAGCAATTATCAACCCCATGACAGTCATTCAAAATAAAATTTTTGAGGAAATAGAAACATCATGGTCATTAAAAATTACAAGAATTTTTTTTGCTTAGGAAGTGGTGGAAAACCATAACTAAATTGGGATTTGGGTGTTATATTTTTGATAACATGCAGCCTTTTTCTAACAGTAATAATATATTATTATTATTTTCTTTTTTTTTACAGTTTGGTGCTGGTTGTTTTGTGTCCAGGTAAGGGATATCAGTGATGGTTTTCTGGAGGAAAAGAAGCCCCTCTTCTCATGGTAAGAAGGATTTGGAAAATTCTGGCCAATTTATAAAGGCCATTGTGGAGGAAAGGAGACATTGATTTAATTCAAATCTCAGAAGCACCCATGTGAAGTAATTTAATAAAACTAATCTAATAGAAAAATTTGGATGATAAAATAAATTAAAATACAGACGATTTTTTTTAAAAAAAATTTATACATGTAGTTTTGAGTCCTAAAGAACTCAGCTTTCTTTTCTGAAAAGAAGTATGGAGATTCCTCAAGAAGCTTGGAATGGAATCACCATTTGACCCAGTTATCCCACTTTTTGATCCATACCCAAAGGACTTAAAATCAGCATACTATAGTGACACAGCCACATCAATTCTCAGAGCAGCTCAATTCACAATAGCTAAGCTATGGAACCAACCTAGATGACCTTCAGCAGATGAATGGATAAAGAAAATGTGATACATATACACAATGGAATATTACTCAGCGAAATAGAAGAATGAAATTATGGCATTGCAGGTAAATAGATGGAATTGAAGAATATCATGCTAATTGAAATAAGTCAGTCCCCCCCAAAACAAAGGCTTAATATTTTCTCTAATATGCAGATGCTGATTCACAATAGGTGGGGTAGGGAAGAGGGCAGGTGCATACATCTGGATAAGAACTCAGTAACATTTGATATGAACACACATTTTATATAGCTCTAAGAAAATCCAATTGGGATAATCACAAAACATGGCAGTAGAAATATTCTCTACTACTATTAAATAGAATTAGAAAGTAAATGCTAACATGCTATTTGAATGTTCTTCTTTATCCAAAAAACGATTTTTGAAATTAAAATTTTTTTCAAGATGAAGAAACATATGTAATCTTTTATACATAAGAAAAACAAATAGGGGCTGGGTTTGTGGCTCAGTGGTAGTGAGCTTTCCTAGCACACATGAGGCACTGGGTTCAGACCTCAGCACCACATAAAGACGAAATAAAGATATTATGTCCACCTATAACTAAAAAATAAATAAAAACAACAAAAAACAAATATTTAAAATAATTACATATGATCTTATGATTATCATTTATTGTGCAACAAATATTGAAAAAAATATATTAACTCTGGATCATGGGTGATTTTCTCATCCCATCTATCTTTCTGTGTTTTCAAAATATCTATAATCAGCATATATTGTGGTTTTTAAATGTGCAATGATATTCATTTTCTATCAAAAACGGTAGGAAAGGGAATTGTTTGCTAGAGTAGAAAGATAAATTGAATAATAGAGAATAACATTTTGTTTATTTTTTTTGCTTCAGCTTTGCAAAATATAAAGGAACCAGAGTTAATAACTGAATTTCTTTTATTTTTTAAGAAGTTAAAAGTTTCTAAGTGGTTAAGAACACTTATGGAACAGAGTGTGAGAGTTCTGCATTGTTCTGGATAATAACTATTTCCTTTGTGGCCAAAATATTTATTTATTTAATCTCCACTTGGGAACAAAAGAAAGAAAATAACTACTAAAATGTGCTATCTTATCCAGTCCAATTAAATCTGTTTATTCATCTAAGTCACTGTGTCTCTGGAATCTGGAAGAAAGCTTCAGCACATGACAGAGTGTTGTTCATTTTATCATCTAAATAGAAAGGACCATTTTAATATATTTGAAATTATTTTAGAACAGACTGAGATAAGATCTTTTAATTAAGTGTATTTAATTAAGTGTATTTTAATTAAGTATATTTGCCATATTTACCATAGGCTGCTAGAAAATCAGTAATTCAAATGAGAAAAATATTGTTTCCTGGGCAAGTCAGGGAATCTTTTACACAAAATCTTAAAATGTGATTTGAAACCATTGCCTGAATTAATGGAAGGGAAAGGGGACAGTCCCTGAAATTAATTCAGATGATTCAGAAAATAGAAGGAAACGTTTCCCCTCTAAGTGGGGGTATCCAGAGCTCCCATTAAGAGTCACACATATGTGAAAATTCAATTCATTTTTTTGACCTTAAAACTTAACTATTGTCTTTGCAACAGAATGTGACCAATGTTCAAGAGTATGGGAGGAGAGACTTGCCTTAAGCAAAATTCTCTGTCTCAGCTGAGTCATCTTTAAAATGAGGGTAAAATCACCCCAATTTTGTAGGATTGTCATCAACTCATTTGAATTAATGAACTTTGTTGTGGTTCCCCAAGACCCCCTGAGGCTTCATGATTCACTAGGTGAATTCACAAGTTTGAGAAAAGTTGTAGTGCTATTTATTACAGAGCAGTTATGGCAATTAACACTAAAGGGAAGAATACATGAGGAGTCCAGGAGAAGCTAGGCATAAGATTTCCCTCCCAGTGGTCACATAGGGATATGCACAATCTTCCAGCAATCAAAGGTGAGAGCATGTGCAAATTATTGTCAACCAGGGACGCTCACCCAGCTCTGGCTACCAACCAAGGTTTCATCGGTGGTCCATCATGTTGGCATGAATTCCTCACCTCTGTGACTGAGCTGAGCTACTTAGTCTCTAACCTCAAGAGCAAATCATGAATTCAGCATGAATCATGTGGTCAGGATAAATTTATCTGGTAAAATTCGCACAGCCTGGCTCAAGAAATGAGGTTTATAGAAAAGTCTTTATCAGAAAGGTATTCAAAGTGTTCAGAAATCATCTCCCACAGTCACATCAATGTTTATAGCAGCACAATTCACAATATCTTAAACTATAAAAGCAACACGGATGCCTGTCGAGAGATGAATGGATTAAAAAATTATGGTATATGTGTACAATGAAGTTCTTCTCAACTATTAAAAAGGATGACATTATGGCACTTGCCAGTAAATGGATGGTGAAGAATATCATGTTAAGTGCAATTAGCCAGCCTCAGAAACTCAAAGGTGGAATGTTTTAGAGTAAAATAAAGGAAAGGGGGAGGGAAGGATAAGATACACAATGAACCAATCAAGTACAAATTAATAGATGGGTGGGTAAAAGGAAGTCTAGTAGAGTAGAGAAAGGAGAAAGGGGGAGGGATTATAAGCTAAAATCAATTTCTATGATCATGTATGAATATGTCAGGGAACCTTAATTGCACATATTTCCAGCTGTGTTGCTATTAAAAATTCTGTAAGGCACTTGTTGTAACAAGGGAAATATGATAGTCTAGATATATGTAGGTGTGGGTTAATGCACGCAGGTCATAGTTATAAAAATCAGTGGGAAAACTAATTCATTCTTGAGGTGACAAAAGAAAAATCATTGGAAAAATAAATTAAGGTGTGATTCATTAGGAAGCATGGACCAGAATTCCCATTTTCACTCATGCAATTTCTTTAGAAAAATGAGAAAGATATCTTTATTTTTATTGATTTATTTCTTTACATAGTTGTCAGTATTGTATCTTCTCTCATTCACTCAGCAATTCATTTATTCATTTAATAAATATGCATGGAATACCCAGTAAATAATAAGCATTTATTATTGAATGCTCATTGAATGCTCATTTATTATTGAATGAAAATCTAGCTGGAAATCGAACTCAATGAATAACACAGGCAAATGACCTGTCCTCAAATAACTTACATTGTACTAATTGAAACAAGAATAAACAAAGAAGAAAAATCATTTTAGTTGGTGTTAAATTTTACTTAATTTTTTAAAAAATTTAAATATTAAAGCACTATGTTTGGAGATCCATGATGGAGGGCTAGGAGGAGGCAGCATTCTGTGTTGCTCTGTAAACTGTGAGTCAAGTAGTGGGAATACTGATTCACTGGGAGTGATGGAAAGCCCCCACAGCTGCTCCTGTACAGGAATCACGACCACCATGTGTCGCAAGGGGGCAAAATTGCGATGTATGCAGTTGAGGGGAGAAATAAAGAATGTCCACGTGCTTCTGCCCCTTTCAATGCTTTATTCACTCAAATTACTCAATACAGTCTCACTCTATAGGTTCTTAATCAAGAAAATGAGAATTCTTAATGCTAGGCACTGCAATAGACATAATCAATTCATAGCAAACAATGCTAGATGCATTCACAGCAAACAATTCTAGATTAAGTCTCCAAACTGCAAAGCACACTTAATCGTGACAGGCTAATGACAGACATTCCCTCTGCATGCTAAGTTCAAAAGTCTTAAGCCTTAGGCTTTATGTCCAGCAGATGCACACTCACTCAGACCATGATGATCAGGTCCAGAACCAAGGCAGGATTTTCCTGGTGTGGAGTGGACGGCAGGTTGAGGAGGGGGTTGTAGGGAGGGGTTGTGGCTTTCACCAAGGTCCAGACTAGACAGTATAGTTTGAGAGCAATGAGGATCAACACAGAGGCTCAGGAAAATGAAAAGTGATGGGATGTTAGGTCCTCATCAGGCTCTCCAATTCGAGTGCATCCTTGTTTCGGCTGGCTGAATCCCTGTTTATTTGCTCTATTATTTATACTAAATTTGAGGGCTCCTGACCACCCTTTCAATCCTTATCAGCTACCACCAGATTTCTCAGTGACATCTTTTACCCTGGGGTCAGAAACATCTGGTCTGGTGGTCTCCACCCTGATCTTCTCACCTTTCCTTCTTATCAGGTGAGGACAGCCTGCCAGGGGCTTTACTCTGTTTATCAGGGTGAGGGGAAGTGACTTGTTTGTGGCCATACTGGAGGGCTCTTGGGTGTGCCTGGTGAGACTGCAGGTTTCTAACTGGAGTTTTTAAAATGGAGTTGTTTAGGCTCAGGCCTAAGGCCATCCTCACACCATGCCCACACAGGGCTCCAGGCCTCAGTGTCTCAGCAGGACCTCCAACTACTTGCCGATGAAGGGCTCCCAAGTGCCCCAGCAGGACCACAGGTATCAGTATTCAGGCAGAACTCTTGTCCATTCATCTGCGCAGGAATTGCGCATGCCAATACCATGCAGGACACCTGCCACTACCCATGTGCAGGAACTTTAGCTGCCACCCCTATGTGAACCCCCATCTACCAATGTGGGGCTCCCCCAGTAGCCTCCATCTTGGGACTCTACAGTCACTGCCATAGTCCCCTAGGCATGGTAGCACAGGCTCTGAAGACAGCCAATAGCCACAAAACTGCAGGCCAGAGAGATGCATCTCTGAACACATTGCCCAAAGCCATCACCCCCACAACCCCATTGACTCCCCATTGCTGAAAGCAGCCAACTGCATCTTGCACGAAGTAGTGGGAATACTGATTCACTGGGAGTGATAGAAGCACCCCCCCACACAGCTGCTCCTGTGCAGGAATCACGGAAGCCATGTCCACTCAGGCGTCCGAACTTCCAGTTCGGAACACTGGCTGGGCTGGTACCTAAAATTCTCAACTTCCTCCCCTCCTCTGCAGCCACTAACCCAGCACAGTGACTGCCCAATACAAAACAGAGCTCTAAGGCAGGTGGACAGCCCTCAGAGCGCAACTCATAAGACCTCCAGAGAGAAAGGTCCAGGATTAGAAAGTAGAAAAGGAGGGGGTGAGTGAGATGCAGTTTAGATACTGATTTAGAGACCAGGAACTGTGAGGTCTACAGGCCATATAAGGAGATAAGTAAGACCAGGCACCCACATCATATGAGTGGGCCCCAAAGGAGATGCTTGGGGTGCAGTCTCCCACTGGGGACCAGCCGGTGCCAAACCCCACTTTCCAGGTGCCCTGCACCGAAGACAATGCTCCCACCTGGTAACCTTTACCATCCTAAGGGTGGAGATAGCAGCTAACAACAGACATCTCCACCTATTGGAAGTGAAGGGAAGCAGGAAAGATAGTGATCTCCAAATAAAACAATCTAGGTTTTTTTGTTTGTTTTTTCTCCCTCTCTATTCTCCCACCCTCACTCACATCCCCAACAAATGTGAAATCAAGTACTTTGTATAAATTAGGGTACTGGGGAATGGGATGTCTGAATAGTATATTACAATTCTGTTGTATAGTCTCTTTTCTCCTATTCTTTATATTTTTCATGTTTCTTAATATTTACGTGTGTATTTGTTTTATATACTCTATTGTCTTCCCACTTACTTGTCTCCCCAAAATCTCTTCCTCTCTCTTCCTCTGCTACTTAACCATCTTCTCTAGATTCCTCTTTCAAACTTTCTAAGATCCAATAAATCTAAATCTTCACCTCCTACTCCCTCAACATCTCATCCTACACCTGAGCCCTAATTCTTTGTCCACCATCAGAAACTGTAAACCCTTTTGCAATCCTACTAGTTATATTATATATTATAGATAATAACTGAACTCTACATTTTTGTATATTGTGACCAAATTGTAAACATTTTAATAGCAAATATTTAGTTTAAGGTTCTATATTGTTTTGCGAACTGTTAATATTGTCCTTCCCCTCAAAGGAGAGGTATTGAAACCATCAGAGGCACTATAAGCATATAGGGTAAAAACATTAACACCACAAATCCACATTGCTAGCAGGAAAAACACACGAACAACATGCAAAAACAAGGGAAAGTAAGTGCACCAAAAAAAAAAACCAAAGATGCTATATTATTAAAGTCCATGGCCAGCATAGCAAAAGAAATGATAGAGTAGGAGTTCAGGATGTACATAAATAAAATGTTCTGTGAAATATAGGATGATATAAGAGAGCAAATACAGGCAGCAAAAGATCATTTTGATAAAGAGCTACATAAGCAAATATAGGAAGCAAAAGTTTACTTCAATAATGAGATAGAGGTTCTGAAAAAAAAAAAAACCAACAGAAATCCTTGAAATGAAATAAACAACAAATCAAATTAAAAGCTTGATTGAAAGAATCACCAACAGATTAGACTACTTGGAAGATAGGACCTCAGACAATGAAGACAACATATATAATCTTGAAACAAATGTAGACTGCACAGTTAAGATGGTAAGAAACCACAAGCTGAATATTCAAGAAATATGGGTTAGCATAAAAAGGCAAAAATTAAGAGCTATTGGGATACAGGAAGGCATAGAATTTCAAACCAAAAGAATGAACAATCTGTTCAAAGAAATAATATCAGAAAATTTTCCAAACATGAAGAATAAATTGGAAAACCAAATACAAGAGGCTTACAGGATGCCAAATGTACAAAATCACAACAGATCCACACCAAGGCACATTATAATGAAAATATCTAGCATACAGAATAAGGAGAGAATTTTAAAAGCCACAAGAGAAAGGAATCAGATTCCATATAGGTGGAAACCAATTGGGATATCTGCAGATTTTTCAACCCAGACCTTCAAAGCTAGAAGATCCTGCAATAACATATACCAAACTCTGAAAGAAAATGGATGCAACCAAGAATCTTATATCTAGAAAATTAAGCTTTAGATTTGATGTTGAAATAAAAACCTTCCATGATAAACAAAAGTCAAAAGAATTTACAACTAGAAATCCTACACTACAGAGTATCCTCAGCAAAATATTCCATGAGGAGGAAATGAAAAACATTAATGAAAATCAGCAGAGGGAAGTATTACGCTAAAGGAAAAACTAATTGAAGGAGAAACCAAGTCAAGTTAAATACCAAAAATAAACAAAAATGTCTGGGAATACAAATAATGTCTCAATAATAACCCTGAATATTAATGGCCTAAACTCATCAATCAAAAGACATAAACTGGCAGATTAGACTAAAAAAAAAGACCCTACAATATGCTGCCTCCAAAGGACTCATCTCATAGGAAATGACACCCACAGACTGAAGGTGAAAGGTTGGGAAAAAATCATACCATTCATGTAGTCTGTGGGAACAAGCAGGGGTTTTCACCCTTATATCCAATAAAATAGACTTCAACCTAAAGTTAATCAAAAGGAATGAAAAAGGACATTTTATACTGCTCAAAGGAAACATACACTAACAAGACATAACAATTATAAATACATATGCCCCAACCAATGAAGTATCTACATTCATCAAACAGAATTTTCTCAAGTTCCAGAGTCAAATAGACCACAACACAATAATTTTGGGTGACTTTGACACACCTCTATCACCACTGGATAAATCTGCCAAACAAAAGCTGAACAAAGAAACTATAGAACTCGATAATCAAGAACTCAGACTTAACTGACATATATAGAATAGGTCATCTTCTTCGAGTGAATACACTTTCTTCTCAGAAGCACATGGATCTCCCTCTAAAATAGACCATATACTATGCCACAAAGCAACTCTTATCAAATACAAAAAAGTAAAGATACTATCCTGCATTCTATCAGATAATAATGAAATGAAATTAGAAATCAATAATAAAATGAAAATAAAAACTACTCCAACACCTGGAGACTAAATAATATGCTACTGAATGAACAATGGGTTGCAAAATACATCAAAGAGGAGATTACAAAATTCTTACAAGTAAATGAGAACACTGAAACAACATATCCAAATCTCTCAGATACTATGAAGATGGTACTAAGAGGAAAGTTTATTCCATGGAGTTCATTCCTTAAAAGAAGAAAAAAGTCAACAAATAAATGACCTAACATTACATCTCAAAGCCCTAGAAAAAGAACAAAATAATACCAAAAGCAGCACAAGACAGGAAATAATTAAAATCAGAGCTGACATCGACAAAATTTCAACAAAAGAAAAAATTGAAAAAATTGACAAAACAAAAAGTTGGTTCCTTAAAAAATAAAATAAAATTGATAGGGCTGGGATGTGGCTCAAGCGGTAGCGCGCTCGCCTGGCATGCGCGGGGCCTGGGTTCGATCCTCAGCACCACATAAAAATAAAATAAAGATGTTGTGTCCACCGAAAACTAAAAAAAAATATATAAATATTTAAAAATTCTCTCTCTCTCTTTAAATAAAATAAAATTGATAAACCCTTAGTCATGCTAACAAACAGTAGTAGAGAGAAAACTCAAATTACTAACATATGTATGAAAAAAAATATTACAACAGACACTATAGAAATACAGATGATAAATAGAAATTATTTTGAAAATTTGTACTCCAATAAAATAGAAAATATAGAAGGCATCGACAAATTTCTAGAGTCATATGATGTGCCCAATCTTAATCAGGATGATGTACACAAAACCCATCAATTTTAAGCAATGAAAAAGAAGATGCCATGAGAAGCCTACTAACCAAGAAAAGCCCAGGAGTGAATGGATACACAGTCGAGTTCTACAAGATATTTAAAGAAGAACTAATACCAATATTCATCAAATTATTTCATGAAATGGAAAAAGAGGGAACATATCTAAACTCATTCTATGAAGCCAATATCACCCTGACTCCAAAACCAGGCAAAGACACATCAAAGAAAGAAAACTTCAGACCAATATCTTTAAGGAATGTAGATGCAAAAATTTTCAATAAAACTGCCAAATTGAATACAAAAACATATCAAAAGTATAGTGCACCATGATCAAGTGGGATTCATCCCAGGGATGTAGGGTTGTTTTAACATATGAAAATCAAAAAATGTAATTTATCACATCAATAAACTTAAAGATAAGAATCATATGATCATCTCAATAGATGCAGAAAAAGCATTTGACAAAATATAGCACCCCTTTATGTTCAAAACACTAGAAAAACTAGGGATAGTAGGAACATATCTCAACATTATAAAAGCTATCTATGCTAAGCCCCAGGTCAACATCATTCTAATGCAGAAAAATTGAAAGCATTCCCTCTAAAAACTGGAACAAGGCAGGGATGCCCTCTTTTAACACTTCTACTTAACACGGTTCTTGAAATACTAGCAAGAGCAATTAGACAGATGAAAGCAATTAAAGGGATACAGATAGGAAAAGAAGAAATAAAATTGACACTATTTGCTGACAATATGTTTCTATACCTAAAAGACCCAAAAAATTTCACCAGAAAACTTCTAGAAGCAATAAATGAATTCAGCAAAGTAGCAGGATATAAAACCAACAACCACAAATCAAAGGCATTTCTGTATATTAGTAACAAATACTCTGGAAGAAAAAGTATCCCATTTACAATAGCCTCAAAAAAATAAAATATTTGGGAGTCAACTTAACGAAAGAGGTGAAAGACTTCTACAATGAAAACTACAGAATGCTAAAGAAAGAAATCAAAGAAGACCTTAGAAGATGGAAAGATCTACCTAGTTCTTGGATAGGCATAATTAATATTGTCAAAATTATCATACTACCAAAAACACTATACAGAGTTAATGCAATTCCAATCAAAATCCCAATGGTATTTCTCATAGAAATAGAAAAAGCAGTCATGACATTCATCTGGAAAACTAAGAGACCCAAAATAGCTGAAGAAATCCTCAGCAAGAAGAGTGAAACAGCTGGCATCACTATACCAGACCTTAAGTATACTACAGATCAATAGTAACAAAAACAACATGGTATTGGCACTAAAATAGACTTGTAGACAAATGGTACAGAACAGAGCACACAGAGACAAACTCACATAATTACAGTTATCTTATATTAGACAAAGGCACCAAAAACATATATTAGAGAAAAGATTGCCTCTTCAACAAATGGTGCTGGGAGAACTGGAAATCCATATGCAACAAAATGAAATTAAACCCCTATCTCTCGCTATGCACAAAACTCAAAGTGGATCAAGGACCTAGGAATTAACCCAGAGAGTCTGCACCTAATAGAAGTAAAAGTAGGCCCTAATCTCCATCATGTTGTATTAAGCCCCAATTTCCTTAATAAGACTCCTATAGCAAAAGAATTAAAATCAATTATCAATAAATGGGATGGATTCAAACTAAAATGCTTCTTCTCGGCAAAAGGAACAATCAATGAGGTGAATGTAGAGCCTACAGAATAGGAGCAAATTTTACCACGTGCACATCAGATAGAGCACTAATCTGTAGGATATATAAAGAACTCAATAATCTTAACACCAAAATAACAAATAACCCAATCAATAAATGGGCTAAGGAACTGAACAGACATTTCTCAAATGATGATACATAGTCAACAAATACATGAAAAACTGTTCAACATTCAACATCTCTAGCTACTAGAGAAATGCAAATCAAAACTACTCTAATATTTCATCTCACTCCAGTTAGAATGGAAGCTATTAAGAATACAAACAACAATAATTATTGGTGAGGATGTGGAGAGAAAGGCACAGTCATAAATTGCTGGTGGGACTGCAAATTGATGCAACCACTATGGACAGCAATATGGAGATTCTTTGGAAAACTTGGAATGGAACCACCATTTGACCCACCTATCCCACTCCTTAGTTTATTCCCAAAGGACTTAAAAACAGCATACTATAATAACGCAGCCACATCAATGTTTATGGCAGCACAATTCACAAGGGCATTAGGTGAAACCGACCTAATGCCCTTCAGTAGATGAATGGATAAAGAAACTGTGGTATATATACACAATGGAATATTACCCAGCATTAAAAGAGAATAAAATCATGGTATTTGCAGGTAAATGGATGGAGTTGGAGAATAGTATTCTAAATGAAGTAAGTCAATTCCCCAAAACAATGTCGAATGTTTTCTCCAATATAAGGATGCTGATTCATAATGGGGAGGGGGAACATGGTAGAAATAGATGAACTCTAGATAGGGCAAGGAGAGGGAAAGAGAGGGAGGGAGCGGGGGGTTAGCAAGGATGATGGAATGAGATGGACATAGTTACTCTAAGTACATATATGGAGACATAAATGGTGTGACTCTATGTTGTGTACAGCCAGAGATATGAAAAATTGTGCTAAATATGTGTAATATGAATTGAAATGCATTCTGCTGTCACATATAACAAATTAGAATAAATAAATTTTTTAAAAAGCACTACATTTTATACAAGAAATTGAAATTTCTAATTGTAACCATGTGTCTGGTAGCCTAAGGAATAGAAAGATTATTAATTCTTAGAAAAATCATGTATTGAAATTATTAGTTACCTATTATGCTATAATACACCACTGAGAACTTGGTATCTGACAATAGTATACATTTTTTTTCTCCTCATTCTGAAGGTCAAAATTCTGAAATGGGTCTCACTGGGCTAAAATCGAGATGTGGCAGGGCTGTGTTCCTTCTGGATTTTTCTTCCTGCATTTCTAGGGGATGATTTGTTTTCTTACCTTTCCAGCTTCTAAAGGCCAATGGTTGCTTGATTGTAGTCCTTCTTCATCTTTGTAAAGCCAGCAATTATTAGCATAATCCTCATGTATCATTCTTCATACTGATTCTATTTCTCCTTGTACCTTTTAAGACCTTGGGATTACAGGGGACCCACCCAAACAATCCAGCAAAATCTCACTATTTCAAAACTAGTGGTTAACCAATTTAAGTTGATCTGCAATCTTAATTTCCTTGGTCATGCAACAGCATATTATAGGTTCAAGAGATTTGGGAATGGATGTCTTTAGGGTTATTTTTCTCCCTACTACAAAGAGCTGCATTTATTTTAACACAAAGAAGCAGCCTGCCTATTACCCAAACAAAACAGCAGAATGTTTTCCCATTTCATTTGATAGGTTAAGTGCAATAATTTTGAAACTAAAATTACCATCTCTTGGTTTTTGTGGATATTTTTAATGGAACAGATTCCTTTCCCAGGATTGACAATCTACCATGCATATGTGGGCAATTTCATGTGCCCATTTTGCAAAACATTACCTAGTTTGTAGACTATTTAAAAATCAGAAATTTACAAAGCTATTGTTTACTAAATGAAAGAAATTCAATATGTAAAAAAAAATCATATGTAATTCAGACAACAGGTAAAGAAAGTAGAAAATGTAACTGGGGATGCCATTTAAAATTGTGATTTATAAAAAAAGAGGAAAAGGTAGGTAATAAAATTTGCTCCAATTGTAATTAGATATTCTGGATAATACCACTCAAGTGGAAGGGTCATGAAGACAAGCCAAATTTACATAATAATTCTTCTCCTTTTATAGTTAGGGTCAGGCAGAATAGATATGGCAGTCTGCCACCCTCCATTTATTTATCAGTTAATCATAGTAATAACTATCTCTCCTTTCAGAATGTTTTACTTTCTCCTACCTTCTCACTGAGATGAAAGATTTGTATAATGAGCTATTTGATTCATCTTTTGATAGGGGCAGACCCAGCATCACTCTTTGAGCCAAATAATTGAGTCAAACCGAGCTCCATCTGGGAAATTGCCAGCGTTTAAGGACAAATACAGAAGCTGGATGGAACTTGTGAAAGAATGTAACTTGATGATACCCAAGGAAGATGTTTTTAAATGGTGACCAAGTCCTCACTCTTCTCACTTTATAGTCATTATTTTTAAATGCCCACGATTGTTTGTGGTTTGGGGATGGAGGAGGATGATTCAATTGCTTCAGAATGCTGAAAGGCCACAATGATTAGTGCTTAACCCCTGGACAGGCAAAGAATTCTTTGCCAAATTTGATACCTTTAGATACCTATCCTTTGTGAGGATACCAACTTTATTGCAATTGGAGTGACCCTCTGATGTATGTCAAGTTTTCTTTCAATAAAAGGAGATGGAAAGTATAGCTGTAACTGAAGGGGATTGTGAATCCTTGTGAGGATCAAAATGTGTCTTTTTAAAGAAGAAGAGAATATCTACAGCCTTCCTCCCTGATATGACACAAAGAATGTTAGCAGCTCAATTTCAGAGAAAATGAGAAGTACCATTCTCTCTTGTTGATGGATTCCAGATTTCCCTGAATTGTGGATGATTATAGTATCACATGTTCTTTCTACAAGCCTGGTTACAACTTACTACTTCCCCTATGACTCTAAATGTTAAAATCCAAAAGATATAAACTTAAGACAAATATTATTTGCCAGGAAGACTCTTGGGAGTTTTTATGGCTCATATGATGTATCTTATGTCATTGAAGTCAGCAAAACTTCTGGTTCCAATCCAATTCAAAAGAAATGCACTTGCAGTATTTTATGAAATCTTGTTTCACACACCCCCACACTCCCTTCCATATTCCAAACAAAACCCATTGCAACCCATTTCAGTGGGATGGCAGTAAGGAAATGATGGATAAGTTAGAAGAAAACTTCCCAAAGGAAGCCTGCTCTTTGCTGCAATATATATGTTCTGTTCTGAAAGAACTTTCTTTCTTGCTTTTTTTCATTAATATTCCAAATAGGCCAAGGCCAGGTGGCTTAAATGTCCCAATTCAACTGAAAAAATATCTGCAATTCTAGAGTTTATACACATAAAATGGTTTTATAAAAAATCATTCTTTACCTCCAGCATATTCTTGTTTGTAATGAGCTTTAACTGGGTCTTAGGTTTTCTTAGGTCTTAGGTCTTTGGTTTTCTTTTTTTTTTTAAGGTATTCTAGTGCAGCTAGCTGAGGAGGAAAAGAGCAGAGTCATTATCCCCGGGAGTCTTTGAAGTCTCCTGAAGTCACTTGCAATGCTATTTTAATAACATACTGAAGGAGCCATTTGGACGGAACTGACCTGAGGGCTTTACCCATGACATCCTGGAGCACCAGGAGCAGAATCTCTGGCCCAGGGTGAGCACAGATTACAGCAATGCGCCTGCCCCTCATTATGTTTTGCTATAGACATCGCCTTTGCCCTAGATCTGAGACTCATTCTACCCCCAAAAAGAAGATGGAAGTCTCAGAAGTGACAGGGAGGAGGTGGAGCATCGTATGGATCTATTACAAATTAAACTTCCTCTTGAGAATGCTCCTAAAACAAAGCTTGAAAGCTAGATTTCATCTGACGTGCGTGAACATCTTTAGTTAGTGAAACAGGATGTTGTCCGTGCGTTTCATTCATTTGTTTATTCATTATTCATCAAATACATTGAAAGCATAGTCTGTGCCAATTAATGTCTGTTAGTGAAAGAACAAATAATGGTTCTCTTCCATGTGACTGTCCTGTTGGCTTAATTAGATTAATCTTCTTTCCCCCTAGTTGTTGGCATGCCTTAAGTTGAAATGTTGCGACTATTGATCACTGAGAAATTTTTCATGTGAAAGGAGAGCTAACCTGATGTGTAGGCAGATCAAATGGTAAACTATGTTGTATGATTCTGAAGCACAAAGAATTCTCCTGAAATATTCCACCCACCACCCTTTGCCTGATGCTTAAATTTCTTTGTTAACAAGGCATGAGATTTCAGCATTAGCAACAGTAAAAATGGACATTGGAAAGGGAGTAATAACATATGAAGTTATTAATATTCAGCACTAAACATTCAATACATACTAACCGTAAACTTATTTTAGACTAGTAATGGTTCATGTTATTTCTTTATATTTTTGTGGAATTGGAGATTTTACTCAGTGGTGCTCCACAGCTCAAGTACGTCCCCAATTCTTAGGGTCTCTCTAAGGTGCCCAGGCTGGCCTTAAACTTGCAATTCTCCTGCCTCAGCCTCCTTAGTAGCTGTGATTACAGATGTGCCACCACATCTGGCCACAGTTTATTTTTTAACAGAATGGCAGAGAATTCTGAATGAAAAAAAAAAATGAAGTAAAGTCTAAGGATAGATGTATCTATTAATTTATTTAAGGCTATTATATATATTGAGAACTCATTCTGTACAAGGTCCTGTAACAAATATGGTGCTTTCTGAGGATTAACCTCTTTCCCTGGTCAGGTTTTGAATAAAGTGAGAAATAAGATAAAATGTAAAATAAATGCAATACATAAATATCACCTTTTTATTGTGAACTAAGTTAAAATACATACCTCTATGTAAACGATAATAGGCCTATTAGACTTGTGCATAATGGCCTGGCAGTGTTGGACTGAGACAGGCTCCCATGTGCTGGTACTGACCAGTTAGGACTATAGGCCCAGAGAAAAGGAGAACTTCTGATTCCTATGGGTAGCAGCTCAACTGCATGAGAAAAGCTGAGGGAGATCGATTTGAGCATGTCCGGATTTATTGTTTCCAAATGTGCTGACCAGGTGAGTCACCTCAATTTCTCTGAGGTGGTAAAGAAAGAGGCCAGAGAGTTCAGAAATGGCCCCACAGCTGTAATCCTTTGACCAAAAGGAAAGCATCAAACTGTTGTCCCAACATTTCAGAGAATAGAAAGGCAAACAAGATATGCACCTTACTTCAAAGGGCTTACAGGGAGTCTTAGAACCAAGAGGTAAAATAGAATAAAACTGAACTTATAATCTCCTAATCCTGTCTTGTAAAATAGAAACAATAATACCTGTCTCATATTTTGTCTGATCAGTGAGGTTTTGTGTGTAAAGTTTGTAACACCATCGCTAACTCAAGAAATCATTCAGTACCTCTTTGTTTACCATCTCATCCTTCCACATTCAGACTGCCTTTGCTCTATATTGAAACAAGTGTGTTGTAAGTTTTTAAGATATTCTAAAGAGGGTGAAGAGAGAGCCTACAGAATGGGAGAAAATCCTTGCCACCTCACCTCAGGGCATTAATATCCAGGACATAAACAAAGAACTCAAAAAAGGTAACACTGAGAAAAAAAAATCCACAAAAGCAAAAACAAACAACCTAATCAATTAAGGGGCAAAGGAATTAAATTTTTAAAAAGAAGAATTACAAATGATTGATCAACAAATACATGAAAAAATTTCAACATATCTAGCAATTAGAGAAATGCAGATTAAATCTACACTGATCTACATTGAGATTTCATCTCACTGTAGTCAAAATGATAATCATCAAGAATAAAAGTGACAATAAATATTGGCAAGGATGTGGGAGGAAAGGTGCACTCATCCATTCTGGTGGTACTGCAAATTGATGCAACCACTCTGTAAAGCAGTATGGAGATTCCTCAGGAAAATTGGCAATGAAACCACCATATGATTTGGCCATTCCACTCCTTGGTGTATATCCAAAGGATGTAAAATCAGCATACTACAGTGATACAGCCACATCAATGTTCATAGCAGCTCAAGACACAATAGCTAATCTATGAAGCCAACACAGGGTCCTTTAGTAGATGAATGGATCAAGAAAATGTGGCAAATAAGCACAATGGAGTATTACTTAGCTATAAAGAAGAATGACTTTATAATATTTGCTGATAAATGGATGGAACTAGAGACTATCATACTAAGTTAAATAAGCCTGTCCCAAAAATCAAAGGTTGAATATTTTCCCTGATATGTGGAAACTAGTCCAAAATAAGGTGGAGTGGGTTGGAGAAAGAGTAGAAGTAATATCAGGGGAGTAGGCAAAGGAAAATAAAGGGAAATGGAAAAGAATGGAATAGTGAAATGAATCTGACCTAACTCTCCTGTGTACATATGAATATACCACAGTGAATCTCACCATCCTGTACATCCATAAGAAACTAATTAAAATTTAGAAAATTATAAGTAAATAGCAGAACAATCAATAGAGTAGAGAACAGGTGGAGGGAGAAGAGAAGATAAAGGGGAAGTACTAGGGACTTAATTAAAACAAATTATGTTCCATGCTTTTGTAATTATGGCAAAATGAATCCTATTGTCATGAATAACTACAAGAACCAATAAGAAATACCAAAAAGAGAGAAAAAAAGAAATATACACATATGAAAAATTAAAATTCTAAATACCTCATACAAGTGCAATTATGACAAAAAGATATTCTAGAACACTAGGCATTCTTTAATAGACAGTAAGATTAAAGTTATAAGAATTTTATTCTGGGGTTGCAAGTCAGAAGCTAGACATTTAATAACATTAACTATTAAATGTTAAAAAAAAGAAACAAAGTGATGTAGCCTCTACCTACCCATGATTATTTAACTAACCATAAGAAACACTACACCAAAAATTATGAAGTGAAGTAATTTTGATTCTGGCAGTGCAGCAGTCTAGACCACCAACTGAAAATAATGGAAGCCATTCAATACTTGACTGCTGTAATCAAATTCTAGAAAGAATTTGTCAATCTAGAATTGGGTAACCACATAAACTACCTTTCCAGAAAAAGGACACACTAATGACGTTGTTAGAAATGATAAAAAAATGAGAATATTTAACAACCACATGTGAACTTAGGAAGAAGGGAAAATGCATGAGAATTAAAGTCTTGAGTTGCAAGGATGGTGTTTATAGAAACTGGAAAACATGGGGCAGTTATAAACAAATAGTCTTTTTGTCAAGGAATACTTATAAGTAATGCATAATTTGTGATGTTAAAAATGATTAAAATTTGGAGCAGAAGTAACAAGCTGGCAGGCAAGAGCAAAACATTTTTAAATGTCTCATTTTGATAGCAACTAAGAACACTGACTTTAGAACTTAGGAAAGGTACCCATAAATATTTTTAAATAAAACTGAAAAATGATTCTATCCATAATGTCTAAATTAGCAGAGTGTACAGATCAGGACAACAAATTAAAAGCTTGATCTAGTTAATAGAAAGCATAAATGGATTGGCTAACTTCACTTAGAATTATCTTCTCTAACTCCATCCATTTACCTGCAAATGCCATGCTTTTATTCTCTTTTATTGCTGAGTAATATTCCATTGTGTATATAGGCCACATTTTTTTTATTCATTAATCTACTGAAGGGCATCTAGGTTGTTTCCACAGTTTAGCTATTGTGAATTGTGCTGCTATAAACATTGATGTGGCTGTGTCCCTGTAGTATGCTGTTTTTAAGACCTTTGAGTATAGACTGAGGAGAGGGATAGCTGGGCCAAATGGTGGTTCCATTCCCAATTTTCCAAGAAATCTCCATACTTCTTTCTATATTGACTGCACCAATTTGCAGTCCCACCAGCAGTGTATGAGTCTACCTTTTTCCCCACATCCTCACCAACAATTATTGTTGTTTGTATGCTTAATAGCTGCCATTCTGACTGGGGTGAGATGAAATCTTAGAGTGGTTTTGATTTGCATTTCTCTAATTGCTAGTGATGAGGAACATTTTTTTCATATATTTGTTGATTGATTGTACATCGTCTTCTGAGAAGTGTCTCTTCAGGTCCTTGGCCCATTTATTGATTTTTTGTTGTTGTTGTTGTTGTTGTTTGGTGCTTAGCTTTTTGAGTTCTTTATATATCCTAAAGATTAGGATGTGTGAGGGGTAAAGATTTGCTCCCAAGATGTAGGCTCTCTATTCACCTCACAGATTGCTTCTTTTGCTGAGAAGAAACTTTTTAGTTTGAGTCTATCTCATTTATTGATTCTTGATTTTAATTCTTGCTCCACAGAAGTCTTATTAAGGAAGTTGGGGCCTAATCCCACATGATGGCAATTAGGGCCTACTTTTTCTTCTATTAGAAGCAGGATCTCTGGTTGTATTCCTAAATCCTTGATCCATTTTGCGTTAAGTTTTGTGCATGGTAAGAGACAGGGTTTTAATTTCATTTTGTTGCATATGGATTTCCAGTTTCCCTAGCACCATTTGTTGAAGAAGCAAATGCCACATGTTTTCTTTGATAGGTAACAGGAGCATGGGAGGAATAGATGAACTCTAGATAGGGCAGAGGGGTTGGAGGGGAAAGGAGGGGACATATGGTTATTAATGGTGGTGGAGTGTGATGATCAATTATTATTCAAAGTACATGTATGAAGACACAAATTGGTGTGAATATTCTGTGTATACAACCAGAGATATAAAAAATTGTGCTCTGTATATGTAATAAGAATTGTAATGCATTCCACTGTCATATATAATTTTTTTTAGAGAAAGAGAGAGAGAGAAAGAGAGAGAGAGAGAGAGAGAGAGAGAGAGAATTTTAATATTTATTTATTTTTTTTTAGTTTTCCGTGGACACAGCATCTTTGTTTGTGTGCTGAGGATTGAACCCGGGCCACACACATGCCAGGCGAGCGCACTACCGCTTGAGCCACATCCCCAGCCCATATATAAATTTTTTGAAAAGCATGAATGAATAGGAAAATATGGAGAGTGAAACAGCAATGGCAAAAAACAAAATCCCACAAAAGACATTGGAATGCAAAGATAATCAAGAGTTGTAAAGGAAATAAATGCACTAGCTAAATGACAAATAGTAAAAAACTATTATTTTATTGTATTATATATAATATTTATTGCATATATGTAATTGCATATAATATTTTTATGATGCTGGAATAAAAATCAAGTTCTGTGTTGCTTCCAAGAGATTGAAGAGCTAAGGATGATATTGAGCTACATGTATGAACAAAGACTATAATAGAAAAATAATGAACTAAATAAATTTGAATAGTTACATAAAGAGAAGAAAGTTTACCTGGGGAAATAAACCATCATTAAAAATGCAAAAAATCTCATGAGAGTGGACAGTTTTCATATGTTCATTATCTATGTGTGTCTCTTTTCTGCCATGTCTGTTTCTGTATAAAGATTTTCTTATGGATTCATGTAAGGATAGCATATATTAAGGGATAAAATTCTTTACCTATATTTTGTTTAAAATGCCCCACTTATTCAAACTTTAATTTTATGATAGTTTAAAAATTAAAGATTTGTTTCTCTCTTAATGTTTTCTTTTGGACTCTTTCCACTATATTCCTAAATAATACTTAAATTTGCCCACACAAAGATCAAGTAAATGAATACCTGAATTAAAAATAATAGAGAGAATCATAACATAAAAATGAGATTTCCCAGGAAACTGTAATAATTTTATCTTGATGGTCCTAAATAGAATAGCTTCAAACACTAAAAAAATTAATCAATAAGGCTGCAAGCAAGCAAGCAAAGCTTCATGGTTGAGTATCATAATGAACAATTTTACTACATTACTCATGGTTAGTAACTGTCAAAAAAAAGATATATATTTGGTTATTGAAAATCTTGAGTGAATGAATATCTATAAAACTCTTTAACTTAGCACATATCTGCAGTCATTGCCAAACAGTGTCCTGTTATATAATAGTTTTTTTGTTTTACTCTTTTGACGTGTCATGTTCTTGTCGTATTTATTTTTCTTGCAATGTAAAGAGATGCAGAAGGCCTCTTGCTGCATGAGATAATTGGTCAAGGCTACA
This sequence comes from Marmota marmota marmota, assembly GCF_001458135.2. NCBI lineage: Eukaryota > Metazoa > Chordata > Mammalia > Rodentia > Sciuridae > Marmota > Marmota marmota. The sequence continues at coordinate 11,631,555 of NW_025999869.1, forward strand.
TGGATTCTGTCTTAAGTATCATCTGCAACACCCCCAACTGAGTGCACATACCCTCATACTCTCGTAGTATTTGTCAAAGGTATAGATTAATTTCTTGGCAGAGAGTAATGGTTGGTTCTAGTTTCCCTCCCTCATCCAGTGTGATACTCATATTTTATAGCCTTTTAAGAAGTGAGTCTATGCGAAACATACAGGCTGTCTGTCAGTTGTTTCTAGTTACAGGTCATTCTCAGACATCTTCTTCAGTTTGTATCTCACAATGCAGATATGATGTTTTGAAGGATGCAGGGGAAAAAAATCTAACAGAAGTATTTGCCATTAAACACATGGAGCATCTCAGTTTTTTTTTTCCCCCTAAAGACACACAACAGGGGAAGATGGCCGCTGCGCACGGGGGTTGCTGAAGTGCTGAGCGTGGTGCTCAGAGCAGCGGCTTTAATCGAGATTTCGCACAGCATGTAAGAACCCCTTTCACCGTTAATCTGTAGTGGACCACTTTGCCAAGCAGCAGGAAGAACAAAGAGATCGAAAAAGAGACGCTTGGCTCCCGGACGCTTTGCCGCCCAGAGCCGCGGGCGATTTGCTCCCATCTGCTTCCTCTTTTGCTTCGCTCCGGGCAGAAAAGGTGAATGTGTAATCAGCAGTTGATTGTAAGTACCCTAGGCAAAGAAAGCTCAGTGCGCCCCGCCTTTTTTTTTTTTTTTAAATATTTTTTATACAGGGAGAGTTTGTGGATTGGGATCGTTGGCTGGGCTGCGGTTTCTGTGCCAAAAATCCACTCCGCGGGAGCCGCCATTTGCTTTCTGCCGGCTGTCTTGATGGCTATGGCTACATTGTCCGGCAGCCGCACCTAGAGGTTGGAGCTGGGCTGCGTGCCGAGCCCTGTCCTCCAAAGGCTGGACCGCAGCCTTGAGCGCCTGGGTTGCCTGTTCGCCGCTGCACCCTCGGGCAGAGCCTGCTCTGGGGTTGTTCTGCATGCCCCTGCGAGGGGACCCGTGCTTCAGAGGAGGGAGCCGGAGAGCCGCAGAGGCAGCCGCTTGGGCCCTGGGGGCTGGGCACCGGTCGGTGGTGCAGCTACGGTCGCAGACGAGCGCGGCGCCCCTGAGCGTGGCCCCGGGGAAGAGGCGATGGCGGCAGGGTTTAATTTCTAGAAATCTGGACTGGAAACAGAAGCAGCAGTTTGTATAATCCCAAGAACTTGCTTATGCCAGG
>NW_025999869.1:11633099-11661726 GCF_001458135.2 Marmota marmota marmota
GAAATGAATTACAGTAGATGGGGTAGAGAGAGAAGATGGGAGGGGAGGGGAGGGGAGATAGTAGAGGATAGGAAAGGTAGCAGAATACAACAGTTACTAATATGGCATTATGTAAAAATGTAGATGTGTAACCGATGTGATTCTGCAATCTGTATTTCGGGTAAAATTGGGAGTTCAAAACCCACCTGAATCAAATGTATGAAATATGATATGTCAAGAGCTTTGTAATGTTTTGAACAACCAATTAAAAATAAATAAATAAATAAATACTCAGGGAAGGTATGTGAATTAGTTAATATAAATGTACAATAAAAATAGGCCACAAAATTAATTTTTCTAAATTTTTATTGTTATTTAAGATATTTGATTTTTTCTTCTTAGCATATTACTATTATAGATTTATTGCCATATAATTTGATTTGTGCTTTTAATTAATGGCAAAAATAGATTTAAAGGAAAATAAAATTGAGATACAAATACTCGTTTGTTTGTTACATGGTCTAAGAATGAAGAATATCTATAATTTGTTAATTAACTGGTATAATAAATAGTACAAATAGAATAATTAGCATAAATGGTATAGATAATATTTAGTACATTCCTAATATGGGCCAGAGACTGGTACAAGTTTAAAGTTCTTACTTTCATGGAGCTTACATTTTACAAAAAGTGAACATGTCATAAGCCACCTGGTAATAGGTGCAGAAAAAAAAAAAAAACACAACAGATTTAGCATTGTATTTGTTTGCCACAGAAACAGTAACTGAGCACATCGTCCGTTTCTCTTCAGAGTCCATTTAGATGCACACTGAGTTGTTGGTAATGAGTGTCATAAAACACTATGGAGTCACATTATCCCCTCTTTACAGAGCAGTGATATTGCATGCTTAATTGGCAGAGGCATTTGGAAGATGATCTTCCATAAAACCAAATGTCCAACCCTGGCCTGAGGAAGCCTGTGATGTTCAAATTCATGTTGTTCTCTTATGCAGAATCCTGAGGACTTAAATACTCGTATTGTGTCAATTTATGTTTTGTTTGGTTTTCTTCTATTCCTGTTTAAAGACTGGTTTTTCAAAGGCAGGCAACTGCAATAGGGGATAAGGGAATGGCCAGGGGTGTTTTGGGCAGCAATTTATTGTTGGAACAGACTGGAGGGTCTGACTGGGAGAAGATTCTCTAGCTGTGACCAGACTCAACAGGATTGAGTGTTTCAAAATCAAATATGTCTGCTTTGGCTCATATAAAGATATCTGTAGTATGTGCATATGATAATCTATTGCTTAATTCAGACTCGGAACAATTTAAAATATCTCCAAAACTGTTTTTTTTTCTTTTATTTGAAAAATAATGCTCTTAGTTTGAAGAAATATTATACTTTCAGCATAATATTTTTTTGCTGGTATATTTCTTTTTTATTAATTTTTTTATTGATATATAACAGCAGAATTCATTGCAATTCTTATTCCACATATAGAGCACAATTTTTCATATCTTTGGTTGTATACAAAGTATACAATTGCACCAATTCGCATCTTTATATACGTACTTTGGATAATAATGTCCATCACATTCCACCATCATTTCTGACCCCACACCCCTCCCTTCCCCTCCAACCCTTCTGCCCTATTTAGAGTTTGTCTATTCTTCCCATACTCCCCCTTCGTACCCCACCATGAATCAGCCTCCTTATATCAGAGAAAACATTCAGCATTTGTTTTTTTGTGTATTGACTAACTTCACTTAGCATTATCTTCTCTAACTCCATCCATTTACCTGCAAATGCCACGATTTTATTCTCTTTTATTGCTGAGTAATATTCCATTGTGTATATATGCTACATTTTTAAAATTGTATTTTCTAATTGTTCTACTTCATCGAATTTATTTTTATTTGTTGCATATGTCTTTTGTAGTGGAATGAAAATTATATGTTAAAATTGAACTTGAATTTAAAATATTATTTTATCTAAATATCTAAATAATATTTACATTAGGTATTTTAGTTTAACTTTTTGGAGTTCAAACATTATTAATATCATGTATCTCAAAAAATTCCATTTGTGAAAACCTTTCCCAAATTATTTTAATTTCAAATAACTTTAAACCCAAGAAATTTTTTTTTTAAAAAGAAAAAAAAATCCTTTAAACAAAAGTCCAAGACAATAGTGCCAGAGACTATTTTATTGTTCTTATAGAGCTGACAGACTGATAGTATTTGAGACTTGCTCTAATGGTACCTAAAACTATAAACTGCATTGAATTTTATCTCTGGATTTGGGAAGTCTAATTGACCCTGGCAGTAATTGTCTCAGTGAAGGCAAAGAAAGTCAAAACTAAAACTTCAGCCACTTAACTAACATTTTCAGCCAAGTCCCTCATTGATCAATGTGGAAAAATAATGAGACCTGCTTGTTCTGTTTCCAAAGGACCATATTGCTGTTGTCAACATTCCAGCATTTCTCATTTGAGACACAAATGTATTTTAGTTCTTTACAGGATCTGTGCTATCTGCCTGTATTACCATAAATTATTTCCACTAGAAATGTTGGATTGAAAAACAAAAAGCACCGAATGTGTTCATGCAAGAGAAATGTATCCTACCCAAAGGAAATAATGGCCCCATTCCACTCTGGTGCACATCCTCCTGTGTTAGGATTTTTGTCTATACCTTGTGTGGGGTCCATTATGTCACTGTAGTACAATTGATACAAATAATTAAACACATTGCTAATTGAAACTAACACAAAAGGTTTCTGGGCATCTCTTACTTCAAAGCATTTAAGCAATAATTTCTAGTATTAAACTTTTGTTTTCTTTTTTCTCCCCCTAGATTTGAATTCACATCTGTGCTTTGCTGCCATAAACTTTTGCATACAGTGTTTCATAAACATCACTCACCTTAATTCCATCTCCAAATGCACTTGTATTAATGTCCTAATTCCTAATTACGGTGTTAAGTGCTTTCCCATATAATAATCTCCTGAGGTCAGTGCTGTTATCCTCATTTAATGGATATTGATAGTTTTAATAAAAGCAACAAGAACCATTTCCAATTTGCTGATATTACCATATGACAAGCTCTATGTGAATTGCTTATATGCACCATCTTTATGAAATCTCACAGTAATCTCAGTTTCCATCTCCTGGTATAATTCCAATATACAACAAAGTATATTAATTTTCAAAGGGCCATGCAACTTGATGAAGCAGAGAGATAAATGCAGATCTGTCTGAATTCAAGTCTAGGTTCCCTTTCTCCTCTACATATTCATGTCTTCCCCACCCTTTAAGACTCTCCCTAAGTCTCAATCCAACAAGGAAGTCTTTCCAAACATTCTGAGGTAGCATTAGTTCTGTTAGTCATGCAGCACTGTGGCTGGTACTATGAGCATTATCATATAATTCTCATCTTTCTGGCATATTGCTATTGCTCACATGTTCTGCTCTTTATTTTCCTTTTCTCTCTTTTTTGATACTCACATGTTCCATTCTTCTATCACCAATATTATAAGGTGGTGTTTTGGTACTTTCTCTTCCCTTACAGTGCCTGGATCACTGTTGCCCCTATAATAGATGCTCTGTCTATTGGTGAATTCTTCCCAGTCAAGCAATTCATGTGGGGTGGGGAGAAGAGCTTAGTTAAGTGTAGAAGCGGCTGTTTTAGAATTCCATTTTGAGTGTCCCTATTTTGCTGTGTTGCCCTTTCCATCAGAGAATTAAAATACAGAGCCACTTAACCCGAGTGTCAATGCATTCTTCACTTCACTGCCTTTGAAAATCATTTTAACAAATACAAGTTGAGGTGGGAAAGAATAGCGGCCTCAAGTTATTGTTACAACTGGAAAAATAAATTCCTCCCAACAGGATGCCAGCTGTTCAGTTTCCCACTTGAAGCCTTTCCTTTCTTGTTCCAGAAAATATACATGGTGTACACTATGAGTTGTCTTAGTTACCCTTTTTTTTTTTTTTTGTAACTGAGAGTAGAGGACAGTGTGATCCATTTTTATGTAACATTTTTCAATAGCTGTTCAAATTGTGAACAAGAGCAATAAAGGATAAAGTGACAATTATGTTCCTAAGACTATTATATAACTTTAGTTTATGATCAGAATATATTTTAAAAATCATGAATCCAAAAGAAAATGAGATCGCTGAACTTTCCTCAAGTGCTCACTCTCAGCTAAAACAGCAATGCTGTCTCTCTACAGTTGGCTCCATGATTGTCAGATGCCTAAAGTCCATGACAAATTCACAGTTTATCAAGGTATACCTGAATCTTTATTGATGCCAAATGGACTTTCCTACTTGGTTGCAATAAAGCCCTCCTACCCTGCTTTTCTTCCATGGTGCTTACTTAAAAAGAACTATATATTGTGTGAATATCTCTGTAGTTTTTGATAAAAGGAGCAAAGATCAATCTTCTCTTGCTTTCTAAACTTTAAATCATGAGATCCCCATATTCAAACACTCTCCTCTGTATTTTTACTTTGTATTAGTTCTAGACAATAGCACTATTATTTCTGAAAAGTATTGACCCTGCTTCTTTTCTCTCCTCTTCCTGTACCATTATTCCGTTATCTCCAACTTCTGTGGAAACCAAAGAACATGCTATATCATTTATTTAAGAACTTATAACTGAAAGGGCATTGAAAGTTGGTTTTCTATTTTAGGTATTGAATAAAGAAATTAGTTATTGCATCCAACTAAAAATGTCTACTTGAGAGGATAAGAGGCCAGTTTTATAATCCAGAGTTGCATGTTCTCAGCAATTTAATATGTCCCATGTTCTGCCTGTGAAGGACACAGCCAATCTTTCAGTAGCCTTGGGGCAATGAACTGATCTTTGCACAGATAGGAGGGGTTTCACATATTCATGGTTTGGCAAGGAGTTCTGTTCCATGTGCACAATGTACTGGCAAAACAACTTTAATGTCTAAGGACTAAATCTCATTCTAGTTCATTTATCTGTTACTAGTTCCGTTACCACACTGGGTGCAAGACAAGATTATAGCTTGTTTGGGAAATACAGTAGCCAGTGTATTGTTCTATCTTTTATACATTTTCATTTTTTTTTTTTGGAGATAGGATCTCCTTAAGTTTTTTTAGGGCCTCACTAGTTGCTTAGGCTGACTTTGAATTTGTGATCCTCCTGCCTTAGCCTCCAGAAGACAGGCATGGGCCACAGTGCCCAGTTAGAGTGATCCTTTTAAAATACAAATCAGATTAAAGTCAATGTTTAGTTGAAAATTGTCCCTTGGCTTCTCATTTTATTCATAGAAGAACCCACATCCATATAGTGGCTCATAAAGTCCTGCCCAATTTATAATCTGTCCCTCCAAATCCTTTCTGATCTTCTACTGTTTTCTCCTTTAACTCTACTAAAAATAACAAGCCTTCTTTGTCATCATTCCTCAGTTATGCCTGACATACTTCTGCCCCAGGATCTTTGCATTCTTTCCTCCACAAAGAATCCTACTCCTGCAGAGAGGTTGAGATGAACTCCATGACCCCTTTGACTTTCTGCCCACCCAACACCTCCTGAGACCCATTGAGACTACCCTGTTTAAATCCCCATACCTATCACACTGCTGATCTTCCTGATTATACCCCTTCTGCTCATACACGTGCTTTCTATACAATGTACTCATAATAATAATTTACTTGTTAGGCTGTAACCTTAAGGAGGTGAAAGAATTTTGTCATCTGTTTCCATTTGATGCATGTTGAGGACCCAGATAAGCACCTTGTAACTGGGTATTTCTGATAATGAGTACATTAAGGAGAAAAGTTTTGATTTACATTTACCAACTCATTTTAAGCTGGCCTAATTTCTAGCATATCCCATGTCCCATGCATAAGTACATTTCAGAGGGGTCAAATAGGCAGTTATCTTTGAGAAAAGCCTTGTGCTTCAGTATCAAACTGTGCTACTTCAAACAAGGACTATTCTAGGTTCCAGAAGCCTAACTTCAGATTTTGTGTTTTGTGGACGCAAAGAATTATTATTAAAATAATATTTATTATAAAAAGTTAATTTAACATAATATTTTTTGTTAAAAAGTCATTTAATAAATGATATTTCTCATTCTGTTTCGAAAATATTTATAAAATAATAGTGTGGTTGTGAAGTGTGATCAAATATTCTTTGTTAAAAAGTCAAAGTCATTTAATAAATGACATTCTCATTCTGTTTCTAAACTATTTATAAAATAATACTGTGTTTGGCCTGGCGCTATGGCACATACCTGTAATCTCAGTGGCTTGGGAGGCTATAGCAGGAGAATCTTGAGTACAAAGCCAGCCTCAGCAACTTTAGCAAGGCCCTAAGCAACTTAGTGAGACGTGTCTCAAAATAAAATATAAATATGGCTGGGGATGTGGTCCAGTGGTTAAGTGCCAATGGGTTCAATCTCTGGTACAAAAAAAAAAAAAGTAGAAGGAGGATAGTTTATTTATTTCATAGGACCAGCTGATTTATAATAAATTTATAGTAAAGCATTACATTTCATAATGCTAACTAATGTCCTTCAGGGTACCTGTCCTGACTTGATTTTTTTTTTAATGACATTGTGTTGCTGCATGGGATGTTTGAGAAGAAACAACTAGCTTTGGTTGAGATTCTTAATAAAGTTAATAGTCCTTTAACCTGGCATAACTCCAAGTCATGTACCCATCTGCCTTTAGACAAAATATGAATATGGAGTCCATCACACAACATTGTTAGCATTCTTTTCCAATGGCAAAGTGCTATTTTTATGGCATTGTATTCATGATGCTACAATATTCTCAGGCAATTATAAAACCTGTACAAAGAATAGCTACCATTTCTGTTTTGATTATGACTTCAACCTAGTTTCTTCAAACCCTTGGGTTTCTTAGAAATTATAGAGAAGGTGAATATCAACTGTAACTACAACAACAATAACAACAAAAGAGCAAAAAAATAGCATTCACAATTTGGAAACAAGATAAAATATAATAATAAGTGAGTGCATGAGTCCCTAAATACCACTCTCCCTCTCTTCTCTGCAGCAACCTAAACAGAGGCCTTTTGAGGAACAGTTTTTAGGTATTTCATTGTAGAAGAGGCTTTGCAGCACAGAGTAATGTGCCTCTGCTGGAAAAACCATGTCATCTGTCTAGAGTGGTAGGGATGCTTTGTCTTACTAACAACAAAGATGTGAGGACAAGAAGCCAGTCATGAAAAAAAAAATCTCATATAAAAAAAAAAGATATAGAAGCATGAGCGGGGAAATTTACTTAGTGTCCAAAAGTACAACCACCTGAAAATCTTTACAGTACACCGGGATGCTGGTGCCTACAGGCCATGGTAAAAGGAAATATTCTCCAGAGAAACTTGCCTTCAGCCTGGGCCCAAAAGAGGGTCCCATGGCAAGAAGAGTTTCTAAAGAAAATATATGGTTTGCAATGAAAAATATCAAAACACTTAGGAAAAAGGTTTCATAATTAATCTTATAATGCTCAGGTGAAGGATCGCAACAATAATTGTGTGGGTAGGACTGCTTTCCTCCAGGAAACTCTCTTGGAGAATCCTTGCTTCTCCGTGTTCTAGAGAATGCCTGGATTCCCTGATCATGGCCCTCTCTGCTCCCTCCATCCTACTTCCTCCTTGGACTCTGACATCCCCTTCTCATTGTAACACCCTGGAGATCACCCTGGGCCCACCGGGTAACCTAGGATCATCTCCCACCTCAAATTCTAATCTACTTGCATCTATAAAGTCCCTTTGTCACATATGTACAGTACCATGTCCACAGGCTTCAGGGAGTATACCGTGAGTGTCTGAGGGTGAACATTACTTACCACAAAGGCAAAAGACACTTAAAGATTCCAATTATTAGAATCATTAAAATCCTTTGGATTTTTATTTTATTTCCATGCACTTACTTCTGTCACTCTTGTGTTTTACATACCTTATTAAGTTTCTGAGAGTCAAAATACTAAATCAATTGTATTTTATCAATTATACTAAATCTAGGTACTTCCTGGTCTATTTCCAAGATTTGTGCCTGAGGTCTCATCTGAATATTAAAATTCTACTTATCATTCAGGCCCTTTGGAAATACCACCCTGTTATTATTCATTTCTTGGGAGTGCTATGAACCCCACCTGCTTTACTATGTACCTTTACAGCTGTGAGGTTCAGTTCAATAGGTGTTTCTCATAGACAGCAAGTGTCTCACAGACAGAAAACATGCTTTATTCTTTCTATTTTTCTCTTAGAAACTTACAAAGTAACTAAGAGTAAAAGTAACTAGCAAAGTAAATGAAGAACATCAGTGAAGGTGTGTTGCCTTCAAGTTGGACTTACAGGGCATTGGATACATTGCAGTTTAGGGTGTAAAAGAAGTATTCTTAAATTCTGACTCCCAGAAGAAAAAAAAAATGTGCTAATGGAACTATTGTTTTCTGAGGTCTGTTCTGTTCCAGGCACTTTGACTTATTTATTTCTTTTATAATAAACCTGATATTGATAATATTTTTTTTTTTTATTTTATAGAATGAGGACTTGAAGCACAGAGCTGTTAAGTGACTTGCTCAGTAGCTTGTGGACCCAGTATTCACACTGTGGTCTGATAGAAAGCTTCGCATTGCTGAAATTTTAATTTCCGTCCTTGTAATAAAACTATTCTCAATTAATTGTTTTATAACTGGCAGTGATCTTTAACTTCTGTTCTCCCTGTTTGTGGTCATCTTAAAAATGTGATCTCAGTGGCATATTGGACTGACTGGATCTTTCTGTCTCATCAGATACTGTCACCTATGCGTAGACACAGTCAGGGGTGTGACTTATGACACCTAATGGCTGTAAGTAAGACCAGAAAGCCTGGCTGACATTTCCTGCAGGAACAACCCTTCAGATGTCTCCTTGGCGGGGGACAGGGTCATTGCCAACTAGCTAAGAGGCAGACCTTCTTTGAGGAACAATGCAGGATAATGATCTCAAAGCAGAAGTCATTTATCCATAGTTGCATAGATAAGTGACAGAGAGATAGCAGCTATTTACATAAAGCCTCATCTTAGCCAGACACCTTAGTGAAGTATAGGCTCTGAAAAAGCACAGGGTTATAAAGGTGATAAAACATACATTAACGTGACACAAATATGTTCTGCATAACTGAAAAGTATTTATTTGCTGTAGCAAGAAACTAGGATTCAGACTTCAAAGTCATCTCCTCTTAATACAGGAGATCACATCAGACATACCTTGCTGCACCCTACAATGACTGATTTCTAGAGCAGGTGTGTGTTCTATGATGGACTTCTTCAAAGGGCTTGTGCAGCACAGTGTTCTCCACATTCAAATGCTTGAGAAAGAGCCAAGTAACCCATCTGTCCCACTGGGGTTCTTTCTAAGACATCTCAAGGGAAGTCCTTTAATATGTGGTATCCTGTCATTCTCAGGGCCAACAAATCAGGCCATGCCCCTGCAGGCATCAGAGTTTTCACAGCATGGGCCTTGGAACCAGGCTGACCTAGACTGGAATCTCATCTTGGAGAAGTTGTTTATCTCATTAGACTTCAGTGACCTCATCAGTAAATGGGATGAAAGATATTTAACTCCTTGTTTGTAAAGAATGAATGAAAATATTAATGTAAAAAATTAGTAAATAAATAACTAAAACCCTTGAGATGCTATCAAAAGTGGTATGTTAAAAAAAAAGTACCCAGAAACAACATCAGGAGAGACTTCTGGTGGACTGGTGATGTTTCTGAAAGCTTATGGTGGGGAATGGGAGTTAGGCTTGCGATAATAGTCTCACTTTCAAATTTTACTTTGCCATGGTCATTGTTCTCCCCCAAATCCAGACTGGAGAAAAGAGATCAAAGAAGAACATAGTCCAGCCAATACAGGATGATTCCATTCACCGAGGGTAGCTTTTTTAAAATACAAAATTATGATAAAGAAAAATTAAATTTGATGTATGGAAAAGGTTTCTGACAATGTTCATGGGAGGTTTAGAATAATTGAGGCATTTCAAGAGTAAACTAATAAATATTGATCTGTATATTCTGCATCTAAAATGAATTTATCTAACATAAAACAAGATAATAATATTGAGTCTGAGTTAAAATATAAGGTTTCTATGTCCAATCACTTTTCTACAGAGCTGCCAAATCTTCACTGATCCTAGGCATAAACACAAAGCCTTCCCAAGGACTTTAGATCTTCATTTCTGAAAGCTCCCATGTCCTGGTACAGTTTGTTGAAATGACTAGGTTATGCTTTTGACTTGCTGATTGATCTTTGCTTATAAAATTGTCAATCATGACCTTAGGATGGGTGAAGAAGCATATCACCCCTTTTCATCCCTACAATACAAATCACATTCAGTTGGTGCCTTTGGATGGAAAGTTCTGATTTGGTGGTCCAGGTTGGAGTCCAGATTGAAGGTTTCCTAGCAAGCTCTGCGAAAATGTTTATAACCTAATCCTGTAACTGCTTTTGTCATGGCAAGATATATTGGCCACTACCATATCACCCATGATGGTTCGCCCCAGCCAGTTTAGCTCAAGAAGACTCCTGAATACACACAGAGCAGCAGATCTTAAACATGGCTACACATTGGAATCTTCTACTGATTCCAGAATTAACCCCCATATCCCCCAAATCCTATGGATTTTAATATAATTGTTCTGAGGTATGACCAGGACATGAGAATTTTAAAATTCCACACTCATTAAATTCCTACTGAAGCTGTGATAAATTGCTAAAAGTTCAGTGGCTTAAAATTAAATGCAAATCCATTATCTTATACTTCTGTAGATCATAAGTCTGATAGGGATCTTGCTGAGCTAAGAATAATGTGTCAGAAGGATGCATTATTCCTTTCTGGGGACGGGGGTGGGGTGGGGGGTGGGATTCATTTCTTTGCCATTTTCAGTATCTAGAGGCTATTTCTTTCCTTGGTTTATGGCCCACTTATACCCTACTCAAAGCCAGCCAAGCAGAGCAGTGTTCCTTAAGGTGCCATCTCTGGTTCTCTTTTCATAATCACTCCTCTATTTTTAAGGACTCTTATCAATATATTGAGCCCACCCAGACATTTTGGAAAATATCCCTGTTTGAAGGTCAACTGATGAGCCACCTTAATTCTGTCTTCAAGTTTAATTTATCTCTGCCATATAACCTAACATATTCAGGGGTTTGGGGATTAGAATGAAGACACATGTGGGGGCTGTTCTTCTGCATATGGAATCATGTAATTCTGATGCCTCCAGGAATATAGACCCGTATAAAGCATTTCCAGTTGTCACTTAAAATGGGCTCAAAAGTAAAAACAAAAAAAAAAATTTCAGTGGCATTAGGAGGGAAATAGATCTAAACTTACAGACATGTAATCCACACCTTAATAATAAATGTATGTTTCCTCTTTCCTGAGGAAATAAAATATCTTATATGTCCTCTTTGATATGTTACTAAAAGGCTTCTGTTGGACTTATGGGATATAACATGAAGAGAAGGACACAGCTCCTTCCTACGTAAGAAAAATGAGTGATGATTGGAGAAACTGAAAATATCAATCTGATATTTGTGAATTATTCACACTGTGCTTTGAACCTTTCTGTCTTATTATTTTAGTTTATGATTCACTGCCCCCCACCCTTTGAGGCATCTGATGAATCTCTTAAATGCTAATACTTTCGCCACAGAAAATCGCACTGTGCCACTTAAGTTTAATGTGATAATTCAAAGATAATGGTGATATTAAGAGTGACGAATCTCCCAATTACTAATACAGACCCTATTATAATTATATTATAATGCAAATGTAGTTATTCTGAGGAGACCTTATCCTTCAAAATTCAGAATAGTATGATATGACAGTTAAATGTGATAGGAGAGAGGAATAAAGATGCTCAAATGAAGAAATCAGCTATTCAAATTTACATATTTGCATGTGCAATGAGTGAATAAAAAATGTAGAGTAGGGGAAAAGGGAAAATATTTCAAAAATCTAAATACAAGACACTAAAATTATTTAGATAAAAAGTCAAATATATGATAACTTATAATTACCTTATGAATTCATTCTTTCTGATCCTTATTTTATATTCTAACATGACTTTCTGGAAGCTTAAATGGTGAACCCATAAATGATTTATATAGTGATGTTAACATGAAAGATTAATACAAAAAACATATGTTATCATTTGGATGCTGAATGTCATGCAAAAGTCCAGGTAGGAAGACTTGGTCTGCTGCCTGTGGTACAATTGGAGGTGATAGAACATTTAGTAGGTGGGGCCTAGTGGAAGAAAGTTAAGTCATTAGGAATATGTCCTCAGATATGGGGATCCTAGGCCTTTTCTGTCTCTCTCCTTGCTCCAGACTGCCTTTAGGTGAGCAAACCTCTTCTACCACTAGCTCCCAAACCTAGGTCCTGGGTCCCCACATGCCCAAAGCAACATGGCCAAGCACCCATGCACTGAAACCTCTGAAATGGAGTCAAAATACATCTTTCCTCCTTATAAGTTTATTATCCAGGTAATTTGTCACAGTTACAGAAAGTTGACTCTCACAATACCCAGGGAAAACAGATTATCACAATAATACTCAGTTTAAAAATGCCTTTCCTCAGGGATCCCTTCCTAAATCTCCAAGTCTGGGTTAATTCATTGTTATATACAATCGAATCCCTACAACCCCCAACAAAGTCCTCATCGCACTAATCACTAATTTATTATTAATCTACATCCCTAATAAATGTTGAGGCATATGAGCACAGGAATCTCAGGGGAATTCTTCATCATTATGTCCACTGTGATTGACATGTAGAGATCAGTTCATTAAAATTGGTATGAACAAACAAACACATTTACATTCCAAAGCTCTCTGACTGAAATTACACATGAAATAAAAAACAATCTCCAGGTTAGGTTTGACAAGTTTAAGATATATACTTATATTCATTTAAAAATATTGCCAAGGGCTTCTTCTTGTGGCAGGAAATACAGACACCAACAAGATCAGATCCTTGTGCTTCCGGAGCTCACTTCCTCAGGAGGCTGATTCATAAACAAGAAGACACCATGTGCTCTGGCAAGAATAATGAGGTGAGCACAGCATGTGCTCATGCTCATGATTGGGAAAGGAGAGCTCCCAACATATTTTACTGGCGTAAAGAAGTACTTCAAGACAGACTCCCTGGGAAAGGTGACTTTGAAGATGAGCTCTGAGGTACGCTGGGAGTTAGCTATGGGATTGGTCACAAACTAACGCAGCAGCCGTTATCTATCTAGAAGAGAGAGGAAAAGACGTAATTTGGAATACACAAGAGAGGTAGGATAAAGAGCATCTGCCCTGGAAGTCACTGAGTTTCACTGAGCTGTCCTGGCAGGACACCATACCAAGCACCATGTTGAATGTCAGAAATCACTCACACTGTGCCTCAATATACTTGCCATTATGAAGTATCTGTTAAAATGTAGTCCTGGGCTGGGGATGTGGCTCAAGCGGATCCTCAGCACCACATACAAATAAAGATGTTGTGTCCGCCGAAAACGAAAAAATAAATATTAAAAAAAAATTCTCTTTCTCTCTCTCTGTAAAAAAAAAAAACAACAATGTAGTCCTTGCTCCCTATTATCACATTTAATGATGGCACTGTACTATCTCAAATTTTAAATTAAACCTATTCAAAACAACTATATTTGCACACAGTTGAAACCATGTTAAACTTTCTCAGATGAAATCATATTAAAGTATTTTAAATGTTCATCTCAAAATGTGTGTTCCCAGACCAATACCACAACGTCATCTGGGAAATGGTTGGAAATGAAATTTCTTGTGGCTTGTGGCTTTCTTGTAGCTTCCGACTACTGAAGCAAAAATTCTGGGTTGGAGCATAGCAATCTTCCTCTTAAGTAGTCCTCCAAGTGAATTTGGTGCATGCTCTAGTATGTGAATCACTATGTTAAATGAACCCAAGAGTGGCTTTCTAGAAAAAAAAAATGTTTAGTATAATAAAGCAAATTTTTTTTTCAACAAATGGTATTAAAACCAAGGAATATCCTTACGCAAAAAAAAAAAAAATATGCTGCTGTTGGTGGTGGTAGTGGTGGTGGTGGTGGAGGCGGTAGGTCATGAAAATTTCTGTTTGGGATCTGTTCAGATTTTGAACATCACCCTATTTATGATATTTTCCCCATGTGCCTCAAGGGATCAATGGCCTTATCCCTATTTTCCCTCCATCAGATAATTTTTATAATCATAGAACAACTCAGTAATGTGAAATTCTCACAAAGTTTTGGGACTAGAGGCAATTGTTTCATTCCAGTGTCAGATAGCTCCGGTCAAGATACTGTTGTCATACTTTCCTAAAGTTTATGGAATTTTCTCCATTGTGCTTCTGCAATTTCAGTTTAAAAGGGAGAAAAATGTTACTTTGATCTAGCTCACATTCGTTGAAGATTTGTTTTGCTGGCAAATCGAAGCTACTGAATTTTCCATTTTAATTATCAATTTAGTTGATAAGTACTTTAATTACCCAGCTGTTATTCAGTACTATCATTGACTTCTTATATTACTAATTAAAGTTTAGTTTTGAAACACCTGTCATTGTCTTCCTAATTTTGTAGGTGTGGAAGAAAATATCTTTCTTCCTCTTTTATTCTGCTTAAAAGAATTCATCAAAGGTAACTTTGCCTTTTTATGAATTGTGGTGACATGGTTGCCAGTGGGTGGCTAGAGACTTTGAAGATATGTGGTAGGTACTGTTTTGTTTGTAAAACTATATAATTGGGAGCTTAGCTTGGCACAAGCGTGTACACTGAAGCAGAGTTTCAGAAAACATTCCCTTCATCTCAGCAGGAGAATCCATGTCATGAAAAAGTTTCACTGAATAAACAAGTTAATCAAAAGTAGCCCTTCAACCTACACTTCATTCTACAGCTGTTGTAGTTAATGGATTTGATTGCACTTCCTGCTTGAAAAACCATACAGTTGGGAAGAATTTCAAGAGTTAGACTGTTCCATCACCTGATTCTTATTTAGACTACACCAGTACCCTCCCACTAGGAAAATGTTCATCATGATTCTTAATCATTCCTTTTCAAATTATTTACTAATTTTTTACATCTTCATTTGTGTGTGTGTTGGTAGAGGGGGTCACAGAGAATTGAGAGTCCAGAGGTCAAATAAATTTGGTTAATGCACCCACTGCAGACTGCTCTAGGAGATGCCTAGGACACATTAGCATTTCAAAGACCTTAACAGATTCTAGAATTTGTTTAATAAAAGTGTCTGACCCCTTTCTGAATGAGTCCTTCAACTTTTAAGGACTGTTCAAAAGAACTGTTGGAGTTTGAATCTTTCAACTTTTAAGTAACTGTTCTGAGAACATTCTTAAAAATACTCTTTCAGTTTTTCCATTACAGTTGATAATTTCTCATAGTTGTTAAAGAAAGGACATTTTAAATTCAGGCCTTATAGACCTGGGTGAGGAAATGTATTAAGTGGAAAAAATGTTTACAGTTTTTTTACATTATTCCAACATATTTTATTGTAAGATATTCTGTTCATCCTATATAGATTCTATTTCCTAGGATAGTGTATTCCATTGATGTGCCCCTCCACACAGAAAGTAGGATTATATGTTTTTCTAAATACTAGAAACAT
Source organism: Marmota marmota marmota (assembly GCF_001458135.2). NCBI lineage: Eukaryota > Metazoa > Chordata > Mammalia > Rodentia > Sciuridae > Marmota > Marmota marmota. The sequence continues at coordinate 11,648,745 of NW_025999869.1, forward strand.
TCATGAGAGATTATATTGCTATGAGAAAATAGTGTATCTGATAATTTTTGCATCACAATACTAAGAACACAACACATTAACTGGGGAGCATGGCAAAGACGGATAATTTAGCAAGCAACATTTATGAAATGTTTCAGGAATCACACTTGGGATACAGTGGTTCTTGCTCTCATAGGGGAGTATGGTAAAGTTCTTATTAAATAAAGCAAGCTTGCTTAGCATTTGATAGCTCAGAATCTCCTTTATTTAATTTTTAACAGCATAAATAATGGTAATTATGTTTATTGATGATATGCTTTTGTGGGAGGACTTGTTTGATAATTCCCATAACAATCTTGTGCAATAAGTACCCTTATCCCTTTATAGCTATGGAAACCAAGGAAGCAACACAATTATTTATAATCCCACATTTAGCAATAACCACTATTAACATTTTGATATGTAATTTTCACTCATTTTTTTTCTGCATCTATTCATGTGCATGCACACATGATTTTGGAAAATTCTTTTACTGAGCTAAAAAAAAACAAGTTAATACAGTTACAGCTGCTTTAAATAGTTAAATTTTTAACTGCATTAAACAGTAGAAATTTTTTTTTACTATATCCAAGGAATGTCAATTGAAATATTTCTTCTTAGCTCTAAATTTACTAGTGTCCTGCTCATAGATTGAAATTGTTCATGGGTAGGAGTATTTATATTATGGAAAGGAATGCATGTTACAAATTGTGACTCTTCTCAGAGATTATTAAACATTTATAATTATACATATTCCCTCATATCATCAACTATTCTATGATGTTCATACTTTATTTTCTTTACTTGTCCTAGATGGGAAGTAATAATAGTAGCATGTGCTTAGAAAAAAAAGGTAAAGAAGAAGAAAATTTTAACATTTTTGTTTGAGGAAGATATAATGATCAGAAGTCATGAAATACTGCAATAAAAGAAGTACATCAAACAAATCAAATTATATTAGTATTAGGTGCTTATAAAATTCTTGTGAAATTTAACTTTTCTATAATTTACTTATATTTCAGACATATACAATTTGCAAAGTTATATCAAGAGACATGAAATCTGGCCTACTTAATTATGGCAGTTAGCTTTAAAAACCTATCATGATATTGCATTTAAAGTTTAACCTGACGTGAAGTCTCCTAAACATACTATGTATTTATATTGAGCTATGAATCCAGTTATTTTTATTATCCCAATGTGAAGATAATTTAGAAAAATTAATTTCTTCGTGTGTGTATATATATAACTGAGAAAAATTAACTTGAATAGGAAAAATATACATATCCTTCAGCAAACTACACTGTTAGCACTACTTAGATTTTCACAGCAATAAAGAATTTACAGGTATATTTATGTCTTAATAGTGTATTTATCACACAAAGTCATTCATTCTTATCTTTAACAGAATGCTAATTATCAGACTTACAATTAGATTTTGTTTTTACCCATTATCAGAGAATCATATGTTTCTATATGCTTGTAATATAATTGGCCTCTTTTAAGTCTTAAGTTTTGAATTTTGTGAATTTAAGTGCCATATTCTAGGAAGAGATCCCTAGGTTGCAATAATCTGCCTAAATTTTCCTTCAAACAACAAAAAAACGTAGAAAAATAGTCAACCTTCAGAACCTCAAGTTCAAGAAATAAGGTTGCCTTAATTAAAATTTAGATTTATCAAATCCCCCATGAGAAAACAAATCTAGCAAATTGAAGCCATGCATTATTTTTTTTTTAGAAATTAATCCATGTAAAGTGAAAAAAATAGAACAAAAGAATCAATAATATTAATTTTGGAAGAATTTCTATGACATTTCAAAAATCTCTACTACATTTTCCATACTCATAAACTACTTATTATTCAAATTTCACCAAGACACTATAGACACATATACTGTACTAAATGTGTAAGGCCTACTTATTCCATAAGATTGATGAAGTCTCTTGAGCTTCTGAAGTTGAGATAAGATCTTCTTTTTGTCGTCCTAACAACTATGGGAAATTCAGCTACTGAAGGGGATCTCCTTTAAAACCTTAGACAGCTGGACATGTGATTTTACTGTGCCTATGTTTGGTTATTAGTGTGTGCCTTTTGACAGCTATTTATTGTGGATTTCCTGCATGCCTACCACTCTGCTAAGTTCTTGGTTTAACTCAGTAAAATAGACCAAAACAATGAAGGGAAAGAGAAATCAAACCAATAAAAATAAAAATCACAGGTCTGAAAAATTGTGACATAATTAAGATTAAATATCAAATAAATTTATAGGTAAAACCATGATGAATTTGATAGACAAAAAAAGTTATTTTTCCTTTCATTGTTCATATTCATTGTACTGTGTTGGGAATTTCTCTCTTAGACAAAATAATTATATAGCTTTTGCCTTTCTTTTATCCTAGCACTTGTTTTCCCTGCTTTCAAAGTTTAACTTTCTATATAGAAATAAATTTGAACCATATATTTATATATTTATATATATTAAATATATAGTAAGAGAGGAGGAAAAAATAACACCCAGCAAATGGATAGGCAGTACTTTACTCTGTCACTTGTAATGTCTGGACATGTGTCACCAATGGTTTGTGGGTAGAAACGTTGTGAGATATTCCTAATAGCAGACTTTTAAGGTTTCTCTTCCTGAAGACAGTGGTAAAGGCAGCCTATGGGATACTGAATCCACAAAATTGAAGTTTCAGCAGTCCCTGACTTGCTTCATGGATCAAAGCTGCTTGGTAAAAAAAAAAAAAAAATAGGCTTCAGAAAGCTCTTCATTGCGGCACAAAAGAAACCTTTTATTCTTGTTTATCTGGAATTGTTTTAATCTGTAATGAGTGCTACCATTTATCAGATGTCAAATTAGAATCTATTTGCAAGTTTATATTCCAATAAATCAGAAGATCTAGACAAATTTTCAGACATATTACCTACCCAAATTGAACCAAGTGGATATAGAAAACCTTAACATTTAGATAGCAAGCAATGAGATTGAATCCGTAATAAAAATTCTTTGAACAAAGAAAAACCCAGGTACAGATGGATTCTTGGCTAAGTTCTAAAAGACATTTAAAGAACTATCACTACTCCTCCTCAAATTATTCTATGAAATAGACAGTGGTCATTTCTTGATTCATTGTATGAAACTAGTGTCACTCTGAAATCAAAACCAGGCAAAGATTCATCCAGTAAAGAAAACTATAGATCAACATACCTGATGAATATAGATTTTTTAAAAAACTTTATAAAAATTAGCAAACCACATTTGTACACCATGATAAAGTTGGATTCATCTCAGAAATGGAAGATTGATTCAATACATGTAAATCAATAAATATAATTCATCACTTAAATATAATCAAGGACAAAAATCACATGATTATCTCAATAGATGCAGAGAAAGCCTTTGACAAAATTCTGTACCCACTGATGTAAGAAACACTGGAGAAACTGGGGTTACAAGGAACTTACCTCAACATCATAAAGGGCAAATATTACAAATTCAAAGCCAACATCATACTGAATGGAGAAAAACTGAAAGCATTTCTTCTAAAATCAGGAACAAGACAAAATGTCCACTCTCACCACTCCCATTCACCACATGTAGAGTTCTTGAAACTCTAGCTAGAGCAATTAGGAGAAGAAAATGAAAGGAATACTAATAGGAAAAGAAGGAGTCAAACTATCTATTGGCTAATAATATGATTCTATACCTAGAAGACCCCCAAAAAACTTCACCAGAAGACTTCTAGTCCCATAAACAAAGTAGCAAGATAGAAGAGCAAGATACAAAAAAACTCCAATAGTTACCTTAAACTCCAATAATGAATCTAACTGAGAAGTAAACTAAGAAAACTACTCCATTCACAATAACCTTTAAAAAATCTTAAAATAAATTTAATGAAAGAGGTTAATGATTTCTACAATGAAAATTATAAAATAGTGAAGAAAAAAAATGAAGACTTATAAGACAGAAAGACCTACCATGTTTAAGGACAGGTAGAAGTAATATTGTCAAAATGACCACATAACCAAAAGCAATCTACAGATTCAATGCAATTCCCATCAAAATACCAATGATATCCTTTGCAGAACTAGAAAAAATATTCCTATGATTATATACCACAGAATGGGATAACTGGGTCAAATGGTGGATCCCTTCCAAGTTTTCTGAGGAATCTCCATAGTGCTTTCCATAGTGATTACACCAACTTACAGTCCCACCAGCATGTTATGAGCGTACATTTTCCCCTACATCCTTGCCAACATTTATTGTCACTTATATATTCTTGATAATTGCCATTCTGACTGAAGTGAGATGAAATTTCATTGTAGTTTAATTTGCATTTCACTAATTACTGGAGATGTTGAACATTTTTTTTCATATATTTTGTTTACCATTTTTATTTCTTCTTCAGTGAAGTGCCTGTTCAGCTCCTTTGCCCATTTATTGATTGGATTATTTATTTATTTTTATAGTATTAATTTTTTCAGTTCTTTGTATATCCTGTCATGCAGTGACATCAATGTTTATAGAAGCTCAATTCATAATAGCTAAACTATGAAACCAACCTAGGAGCCCTTCAACAGAGGAATGGATAAAGAGAATGTGGTATATATATACACAATGGAAAATTACTCAGACACAAAAAGAATGAAATTATGGCATTTGCTGATAAATGGATGGAACTGGAGACTATTATGCTAAGTGAAATAAGCCAAAACCCCAAACCAAAGGCTGAATATTCTCTCTTTTATGTGGATACTAATCCACCATGAAGGGGAGTAAGAATAGAAGTTCATTGGATTAGACAAAGGTGAATGAAGAGAGGGGGTTGGGAATCACAAAGATGGTAGAATGAATCAGACTTAATTTTCCTATGTTCATATATGAATACATGACCAGTGAAACTCCACATTATGTACAACTGCAAGAATGGGATCCTAATTAGAATAAGTTATACTCCCTGTATGTAAAATATGTCAAAATACACTGTACTGTCATGTATACCTAAAAAGAACAAATAAAAGAAAAATAAAAAACATTCCTAAAATTTATATGAAAGAATAAAAGACTCAGAAAAGCCAAAGCAATTTTGGCAACAAGAATGAGGGTAGAGGCATCATAATATCCTATATCAAATTATACAACAGAGCTATAATAACAAAAACAGCATGAAGAAATGAAGACCAATGGAATAGACCAGAAGACACAGAGACAAATCCACATAAATAGTCATCTTGTCCTTGACAAAGGTGCCAAAAGCCCTGTTGGAGAAAAGATGGCCCTTGAATAAACAGTGCTGGGGAAACTTAATATCCATATGTAGAAGAATGAAACTATACCCTTTTATATTAACTTCCACAAAAGTCAACTCAAGGTGGATCAAATACTTAGAAATTAGACAAGAAACTATGAAACTCCCAGAAGATATATAAGAGGGACACTCTAACACATTGCTATAGCACCAACTTTCTTAATAAGATTTTTAAGTTTAAGAAAAAACCAAGAATCAATACATAAAATAACATTAAATTAAAAGCTTCTGTACAGCAAAGGAAACAATTCAGAGTGTGAATGACAACTTACAGAATAGGAGAAAAGTTTTTCCAGCTACTCTCCCAACAGGGGAGTAATAATCAGAATATATAAAGATCTCAAAAATTAAACACAAACAAATCTAATAACCCTCCTATACATATAAAACAGATATTTCTCCAAAGAAGAAATACAAATGGTCAATGAATATATGAAGAAATGTTTATTATTTCCTTATCAATCGGAGATATGCAAATCAAAAGTACAGTGACATTCCATTTCACCCCACTTAGAATGGCATTCATCAAGAATACAAATAATGTTAATTGCTGGTGAGGATATGGGGAAAAGGGTACATTTATTAATTGTTGGTGGGAGTATAAATTATCACAGCCACTTTGAAAAGTAGTATGGAGATTCCTCAAAGGGAATGCAACTACCAAATGACTCAGCCACCTATTATCTATCCCACTCTTTGTTATTGATCCCCCCCAAAAAAAACAACTAAAATCAACATAATGTAGTGACACATGCATACCAATGTTTATAGCAACACAATACAAAACAGCCAAGCAATGGAACTAGTGTGGGTGCTCATCAAGACAAATGAATACAGAAAAAGTGGCATATATACACAATAGATATATGCTCAGCCACAAAGAAGGTGTAAATGGGTAGAACTGAAGACCATCACACGAAGTGAAATAAGACAGATGCAGAATATCAAAGGCTGAACATTTTCTCTCATGTGTGGAAATTAGAAAGATAAAAGGAATTTTAAAAAAGGGGATCGGATGAATATAGAAGAGATATGAGTAGAATAGAAGCTGGAGATCCAAGAGGAATATAGGAAGGGGGAGAGAGGGGAAGAACTGGGGAATGATGTTGACCAAATTATACTAGGTGCATGTATGAATATATCAATGTATTCCAATTTTATATATACATATAATGCAGCAAGTAAAAATAAATACATACAAGAAAGACCAATAGAGTAGAGGAAGGGAAACAAGGAGAGGGAAGAGGATGGTATTACCCATTGAAAAGCAGAAAACCATGCTATATGCATTTGTGAATTGTGAAAATAAATCCCACTATTATGTACAACTTCAATGCACTTCTTTTTAAAAAGAGATGGTGACATATTTCCCTTCCTTTGGGATGATCATAATCTCATAATGAGTTATCCTTGCATTCTGGGAATGATCTGTATCTATCTTTAAAATGATTTACAAAGAGTAATTGTATTTTTCTTTTGATATCATTAAATTTTTAAAGGTTTTGTCAATTTATTCAAACAAAGAATGGTTTATTGTCCTATGTATATGCATGTTTGTGTGCTGCAAGGGTATATTATTCAGTTTAAGATAGTTTTACTAAATTAATTTAGAAGCTTCCCATTTTTAAAAAAAATTCTACATATCATTATGTATTTATTTTTTTTGCAAAACAAATTTATCAATATCTTAGTGGCTTCAAAGGTCAGCAATGTTTTATAATATCCTATGGTTTCTGTAGGTTAGTAATTCTGAAACAGTGACTTGTTTGGTTCAGTCTAGGTTCCACTCATGTGCTTGTCATCCGACAGTGATTGACTGAAGGGCTGCAGCGAGTGGGGGTGGGCTGGCCATCTCCCACCTTCATGGCATCTCCGAGTCTCTCCAGGCACTCCCTCATTCTTTTACTCAACATACCTGTATTTCCTACATAGTGGTTTGAAGTGCCTGAGTCCTGAGAAAGAAACAGAACAGCCAGCGAGAAGCTGGTATTGTATTTTCCAGTTTATCATTGGATTTCACGTCCCATCTTTATCAGGTTATACTTTCTAGATGAAGCTAACTCCACAAAATGAATTTAAATATTGTCAGTTTCTTTATTCTCTCTCTCTCCCTCTCTCTTTCTTTCTCTCTCTCTCTCTAGGATAATTAAAATTGTTTAGTGTTTGAAATAACTCTCCATAAAAATCTTTTGATCCAATTTGTATTAGTCAGGTTTTCATGACTGTGATGAAATAAAAACAGTAAGAATAAATTAACTCAAATGTCATTTAAGAGATTGGAGAGGGGGTCGATCATTTCTAACAAGAGTGGAAGGACAAAGATGCACATTTCTGCCCCCAAAGAGATACAATTTCAAATACATACAATTTCAAAAATATACAATTTCAAATCATTTCATAAGTCACTCATTGCATTTGTAACAGTGGCCCACTTCATTTTTTGAATATAAGCTCTGAATCTGAGGCTTATATTTAAAAGACATGTTCTTTTCCTTTTTGCCCTCTTTCCCCAACCTGGGGGTGGGGATCAAGATTACCTTGAGTTATCTGTGCTCCATAGGAAGGAGATGTCTGCCAGAGGATCTAAGAAGTGAATACCTTCCAAATTAACAAGTGAATCCTAACAAACTGTCAGGGCACCCTGGGACCCTTTCCAGAGCACACCTAGAATGTAGCCTTTGAATAGCTCTTTTAAAAGTCCTCTGTTTTTCCTGATGGGGAGAATCACAGCCTCTGGGACTGGATTCCCCAGTGTTTCTCCTTTGCTAGTAAAGCAATAAAATTTCTTTTTCCTTTTTCTCAAAACCGTGTCCTCATTATTAAATTGGCATTAATTGGCATCAGGGTAAAGGACCAAGCTTTCGGTTACACATATATTATTTGGTCTCTTCTCATCTGCATATGAGTTCTTCCTGTATGATTGAAATATTACCAGCAATCCAAGAAAATGTCTCATTCCTGATAAAGATTCCAAATAAAAAGCAAATTTATTTTTCCCAAACTCAATAAAAATTTTGTGCTGTGGTTTAGAGATGTGATGTTCCCAAAACTCATGTGTGGTACAATGCAAGAATTTTCAGAGGCGAAATGATTAGGTTATGAAAGTTATAATATGATCAGTGGATTAATCCAATGATTATGAATTAACTGGGTAGTAACCACAGGCAGGTGGGTAGTGACTGGAGATGAAAAGCTGCCAGGGGGTGAGACTTTGGGGTTTATATTTTGTTCCTGGTGAGCTGAGCGCTCTCTCTCTCTCTCTCTCTCTCTCTCTCCTTCCTGGTGCCATTTTCCTAGCTGCGTTCCATATCCTTCTGCCAAGCTGTTCTGCCTTATCTGGGGTCCAGATGTCTCTTAACTGAGACCTCTGGAACTGTGAGCCAAATAAACTTTTCTTCTTCTATGTTCTTCTTGTGAGGACTTTTGGTCCCAGCGGTGAAGCAGCTGGAAAAAATTCTGGTTCATTGTGACGGAACTGGCTTTAGTAATTTGCCTAGTCTTGATCTGGTCCCCACATACATGAGAACGGGTCCCAGGACAGATCTGGGTGTAAAACACTACTCCAACAACTGGACTAAGAAGGAGGAATGGACATTTCTCTAAAGGAGTTTTCGAGCTAGGACTTTAAAAGATAGGGTGCATCTGTAAAATAGAAATATCCAGTCAAGTAGCAAATTTCATAGCTTCTCTGTGCTTCAGGTTTCTCACTTTTAAGTTGGGGTAATGAAACTCAAAAGAATTTTAAAGTGTCTTGAACAATGAGCGACTCAGAGTAGTGTTCAATGAAACTTCTCTTCCTCTCTTAATCAAGTATTTTAAGGAAAATTATCTAAACTTCTTAATTGATTTAGTGAATAATAATGTTAAGAAATTTAATCCTGCAGGTTAATAATGGAATATTCACCATGATTGTGATAGGTTTAAATATGTATATAGATGTGTGTGTAGGAGTGTGTGTGGTTTGTGTAGGTGTACGCATGCCTGTGTGTGTTTGTAAGTTGGTTAGGTTAAGCCATGCTGCAGTAACGAACTCCCAGATCTTAACAGTACAGCACAGCACAAGTGTGCTTATTCTTTGTGTCAGTCTGGTGTACCTCAAGTAGTTCACCTCAAATATTAGTAGAGAAACTCAAATAATTTGTATCCTTTTGCTTTCACACTTTATCCACCCAAAATTAGCTGATGAAAAATGACATAAAAAACATTAACAGTTTCTCAGTATTTAATATGACCATTTCTGGGATGTCATGAATCATTTATGCCCACATTCTGTTTGCCAGAAACCAGTTATATGTCTCAAGTTAACTGCAAACAAAGCTAGAAAATACAACCTTCCCTGTGTCTAGGAAGAGGGAGTGATATGGTTAATATCTCACCATTCTTTCATCCTTTCTCCTGTGGTTTGGATCTAGAATGTCCCCCAAAGACTGGTATGTTTAAAATCTTGGTCCTCAGTGCAGCAAAACCCAGAGGTGAGGCTTTGAGGAAATTATTGGATCATGAGAATCTTAACCTCATCAGTGGATTAATCTATTTGATTTATTAATAATTTGAATGGATTATTTAGAGGTGGGACCTAGTTGGAAGAAGTGAATCAGGAGGTGCATGCCCCAGAAGGGTTTATCTTGTCCACAGCCCCTCCCCCTCAAATATCTTAAAATTATTTTGTTCCAATGAGAAAAGAACAATTTTTCATTTGGTCTGCTTTCTGAGATATTGAGAAGTTCAATTGAATCTCTGTCATTCAAGTTTCTTCAAATTCATTTCTTGCTGGTAAGACTATACATCCCAATTCTGGAAAACAAATATTTCTCTCCATTTACTTTCATGTATGTTTGCAAAGTGATCCATTCTTTTCTGCTAATTATTCTTCTGAAATACCTTCCCAATTATAGAGAAAAAATTTAATAAATCTAGTTAATGCATTCAAATTAAAATATTTTTATGACTGGTTTCAGAGAAAGGGGATAAAATAGAAACTTCAACCCTTAATTCTCTTTCCTTAGAGTTACTACTGTATAGTTGATACTGATCAGGGACAACACTGCTCTCCAAGCTTCACCTCTAAATACCATTTATTGACCTGTGTCTAGCCTCTGACATTGATTTTCTTAGTGACTACTGCCCAACTGATAAGCAAATGCCATTTATTTGAGTCTTTTCTGAAAGCAACACCATTTATCATGCCAAATTTCCTGTTAGGTAGATGATCTATGAAAGAGTCATAGATAAACTCAGATGCTCATGGTCTTTTCAATTTATTTCTCACTAACGTGAAGGTATGAAGCAGGTTATATGACTGATATAACCAAACCCAAACTGCTTTCATCTTATGTATCTATCACTCTGAGTCTAATCAGCCAATATCATCTTGCTGGAAGAGTAGGCAGAGGAGCTGAAGAAGGAGCAAAGGTAAAGAACTAGGCAAGATATGTGTTTGCTGGACCTAGAAGCAACATCTATCACTTCTTCCCGTGTTCTCTGCATCTGAACCCAACCATGCAACCTAACTAAAAAAGGGGCTGGGGAATGAGGGTTTTCTTTGCTGTTCTGAACACATATGAGAACCTGTAAGCATCTTGTTATGGTTTAGATAGGGGGTGTACCCCAAAAGCTCCTGTGTTAGTGCAGGAATGCTAGGAGGTGAGATGAATGAACTGTGAGAGCTGTAACCTAATGGGTCCACCCTAGTTTGAATGGACTAATTGGATGGTAACTGTGGCTCAAGGAAGTCACTGAGAGCATGCCCTGGAAGGGTTCATCTTCTCTGTGGCCCCTTTCTCTCCAACTTCCTAATCACCTTTATTAGAGCAGCACTCCTCTACCACGCTCTTCTGCCATGAGGTTTTGCCTCATCTTGGGCTCAGAGCAATGAAGTCAGCTAACCATGGACTAAATCTCTGAAATCTTGAGCCAAAATAAACCTTTTCTCCTCTAAGTTGTTCTTCTTAGGTATGTTGGTCACAAAGGTAAGAAACTAACACACCTAGTTAGTCTTCTGAATGAAATGAATAATTTTATCAAGAAATCAGTTCAACTGAGACCATATAGTCATAGCAGACTAAATAGAAATTCTCAAAGGAGCCAATTGTGTGCATTATGAGTGGGTGTATGCACATGTGGATGGGCATGCATGCACAGAGTGAATATTGGAGGCATGTAAATCCTTGGGAGTTGCTGACCTCATCACTAGCCACCTCTCTAATATAGTTCCAAAGGAGAAAGCTCAATTTTATGAGAGACAAATGGTTATGCTTTTAAAGAGCCACAGGCTTATGCCTTCAGTTACAGCATTTCCCAGAGTCAGTAATGATTCCCCGAGCCTGAGACAGTCAAGCACAACTTCTGAGGTTAGAATAACACCCTGGCCATGTGGAAAGATAAGGAGATCAAAGGAAAGAAAGAAAGGGAGGGAGGGGATCCCAGTGAGATCTTTAGTTTTCCCAAAGAGCCTGCAGTTCTTTCCTATTTTGCTAGGCTGAACTTTTCCTCCACCATCATTCTCTACCTTTCATGTCTAAACTTGTGTTATTTTTTAAAAAACAAACCTTAAGAAAAACACATCTGTGGATTAAAAAGTCATCAGTTAATAAGTGGTGATTAAGTGCCTTTGTCACTCAGCTATTAGTCACATATTTTCTCATGGTTGGCAAAAATTGGAATTTTCCCCACTAATTATTAGTGACATTTAACAAAAAATAATTGTCTCCCTTGTATGGCTGTGCTAGCAGTTGAAAGTTCTATTTTTGCTCTTTCCTCTGATACTGGCAGATTAGCACCTTAATTTCTTTGAACCAGATTGCCTCAACGTTGCAGAGGAGAACAGATGTGTTTATAGTTTCATTAATAAATGAATTACTTGTGTTGTTGAGAGAGTAACATGGGTGGCTTTGCTCACTTTTATGTTCCTCTTCATGACCTAAAGCTTTCATGGCTCCGAATCACCTGAGTATCATGACAGTTGGGTAGACCACCCTTTGTCAGTTCTTGAATTTTCTAACCAGTGAGTTGATCCAAAATTGAATCCTATGTGTGTCCTGTATAAGCACCTACAATAGGTGCCCTCTCATTACTTATCTGAACTTAGGGCTTTGTTTTCTATTTATAAAATGGGAATAATAAAAGTATCATTCCTGACATATAAAAAGTACTCTGTAACATCAGCTGTTATTATTCCCCACACATTTTCTTCCTACACTAATGTAATGTAATGACAGATTTAAAACAATGGTTATTTGAAGGACTCAACTATGGGATTATTTATAAAGTGCTTATTATTTAACAACCACTCACCCTCCAGACATAGAGACAAAGCAATGTTCCTACGACAGAAAAACTCACATCTAATGCAGAAGATGGATGGTAACTAGATCACTGCAATAGAGTAATTCAAGATGTAGAGGAAGAACAAAGGAATCGGTCAATCGCCTTACAAGAGTAGGCTTTAAAAATTTTGAAGAGGAAGAAACATTTGCCTAAGAAGCTTGAGGAGGAAGAAAGGTTTGCTAGGTAACTGAGACAAGGATGTTGTAGGCAGAGACAACAATTTGTGCCAGTGACTGGCTATACAAAACAGTGGGTATGGGTACCAGGCAGCAGCAGGAAGAAAAGGCCCTTGTTCCCTTTACCACAGGGGTGGGTGGGGTGATGG
>NW_025999869.1:11664166-11692764 GCF_001458135.2 Marmota marmota marmota
AAAAAAAAAAAAAAAAAAAAAAAAAAAGTCCTGTAATTTATTTGTTCCAGGACACAATAGTAGAGGGGAAAATTTTCAAAATACATAACATTTTTCCCAAGAGAGAGAAAATACAATATTGTAAGGCGATCACTTGTTTTAGAGTTAGAAATCCTAGATTTTCTTACATTGCATCAGTGGTTTAACCTATTAAATAGGCAAAATAGACATGTTTTCTTCAGGCTTAAAATTGGTACAAGAATCATGTGATCTTTAAAAGAGTACACCCTTAGGTGCTCTGTATGATGGTAAGTATTTTTCTGGGTAAGAGTTTTTAAGTGATGAGCTGTGAAGATTCCCTTGCTCTTTTAAAAAATCAGTTTGTTGGAACAATTTAAGGTCATCCCTAGCTCATCCCACTGATTGTGCTTATTATCCAACTATAGACAGAAATTGCATCCTTGCAGATTTCAAGCTCATTGTCTATTAAGTAGGCATGATATTTTGCTTTTCAAATTGTCACTGTTCTCTGAATGCACACTTTCACAGGAGTTAAAAAATAATAATAATGCAGAAGTTCCAAATTCCTGGAAAAGCAATGCTTACCCAATGATTTAAGGCTTCAAATCTGAAGTCAGCACATCCAGAATCCCAAGTGAGTTCTTTTATTATTACCTGTAGCTCCTTGGGCAAATCACTTCAACATGCTAAGTTTCAATTTTGAAATCTACAAAAGGTGGTTAGTAAAGGAATCTAACTGCTACTGTGTTGAAAGGATTTTTAATACAGTGTGAAGGACCTATTGTAACCCCTGCCTAATATCTTGTACAAGGAATGGCAATTCTGTCTTTGTATAACTCTACTTTTAAAAGTCTGGTAGAGTATGACTTTTCAGAAATTTTCAGTAATCTCAACTATCAGAGTTTTCTAAAATCCACTTCAACCCTGAACCATCAGCAATGGTCAAGAAGAAGCTGGTGGCATGACCCTTGTGGTTCTCACTGTAGGATGCCAGAGACTATATCTCTGTTTTCCGTTTGTTGTATGCACCAAGCTCTTATCAGATGATCACCAGCTGCATCAAAATGGGACAGGAAAAGTGTATTCTTCTTCCTTAGATGCTTGAATATTTCTGGCATTGTACCTGGTATTTTGCATACCTTTTTGTCCTAATAACCACTCTGAAAAGCCAACAGTGACACAATTTTCAAATAGAGCAGGTGAAAATATAAAGAAGTTAAGTAATTTTCCAAAGTCAAGCTGGTAGGTGGCAAAGTTCATATTCAAATTCAGAACTCTTTTCTGCAGCCTTGCTCAATTTAACTTTAGATTGTGCATCTGAAAACAACCAATTTCTTAAAGATCTGGGTTATTGAGAGACACCTGTCTTTGAAAGAACATTTGAGCAAGCATTGGTTCTGATTTTATCTGGGAGGTAGGATTTCAAATGAAATTTTTTTTTCTTCATACTTTTTTAGTATTTTTTTTTCATTTCTTGTCCCATGAATATGCATCCACATTTAGAAAGTAACGTTTTTTAATTGACTAGTTCATAGTGAAATTTTACCTCATTTCAGGTGATTCATGGGAACAGAAAAAAAGCTTTCCCTCAATTGAGGCTGGTTTTCAGCCTGACTGACTATCAAGCTGGACCCATAACTATTGTTCATGCAAATAGAGTTCTGTTTTTAGAAAGGGTGACTCATTATAAAAACAATGTGCCTTGTCTGTCCCCGTGCTCTGAAAATAAAAGTGAAGGGACAATAGAAAGCCCTGAAGCAAACACTTGTTTTGTCTTCAAACTTTGAAAGCTCCCTTGGCAAACTTTAACAGTGGTTTCCTTTCCTTTTCTGAGTTGACAGAGGTTGACTTGCAATTAACTTATACACCCAGAGATCTCTAGTCCCAAAGAATTGTGGGCTCTGTGAAAGCAGATGGCAAAATTCTCTCCTAGCTTTCTTTCTTTTCTTTTCTTTCGGACAGAGTTCTTTGTGAGATGTCTCCAGCACCCTCCTTCCAAGGAACTGCCCATTTCCAAATTTAGCCATTGGAGAAGAGTAAAAAGACAATTTAGAGACAGAAAATCTGAGTCCTGGCTTTGTCACTAATTAGTGGAGCCTCTGGTTATAATCTTTCTGAACGCCCAATGCTTCATCATCCTTATGTTATTCTTTTAACAGGTACTTATCAAATTCACATTATATGCCTATTATTTTCTAAATGTTGGGAATGCAATAATGAAATCACAGTATAGTTGCATATCTTTCTTTAAAGGCCGCAGTGTAACTGTTTGACTCAGGCTTGACTGGTGGGATAGGCAATCCTGAGATAAATATTTAAACTGAGGAACCCATACATCTACAAAGAATCACACATCCTCGGAAGAGAACATTCCTATAATAATATTTGAAGGAGGAGAGTCATTTGGGATAACTTCCTTGAGAAAGAAATGCTTAGCTCTGTTCGCAAGAAAATGAAGGTCAAGAAGGTGTTTGTGGTTAAGTGTGTGATAGAGAAGAACATTCACCATAGAAGGAAAAGGATGTGAAAATTCCCTGTGGCAGGAGATAGAATGGTTCCTGGAAGGAACTGCCTATGGCCAAGAGCTGATGCAGGAGGAAGGGTGTGTAGGTAAGGATGACCAGGTGAGAAGGAAGGAACAGCAATGCTTATTGTTTTTTTCAACTGGGCAAGCTCTATGAATAATGTCACATAAGCTGGGGAAATCCACAATCAAGAACAATTATCTAGAATTTCTTTTCCTCTACTTTGATGAATATAGAGACATTATTTGGCATAGCCAAACCCCCAAGCTAAGTGGCCTGGCTGTAGTAGCTATTTGGAGAACTATTGTCCAGAAGAGTTAGGGACCTATGAGAGAATTTGTATAAATAAATATAAAAAATTGTTTTGTAGGGCCAGAGATGATTTGGGATTTTTTATTATTATAGCTTAGCATAGCCTAACTTGGATATTATGATGGTGTCAAACTACAGAGGCCATTAGAGAGCAAACTAATAATTTGGATCTTTCTTCTGAGATCAATGAAACAGAATTGAACTGTATTTTTAAAAAGCAGATTTTCCAGATGGTTTTTATTTGAGGGAAAAAAAATCATCCTTTGCTAAATCCTTCCATGAACAATGAAGAAATGATGAAGTGAAGAGAATTTTGATAACTATCAATTAATAATCATGCAGGAATATTAAAAAGAGATCAAATGGAAAAAAATAAATCTAGCATTTTCCATAATGCAAACCATCACAGAAATATCTTGGTTTTTGGTTCTTTTTTTTTTAACATAACTCTATGGTTTTGGTTGTTATTTTCCCTTTGTCCTAGACACTAGTACATTTGATAAATTTGCTATTCTCTGTGTAGTTGTAATCCATATACCAAAAAGTAATTCTGTGAAATTGGCTAGGCCATTCTGCTCTGCAGTCAATAGCAATTTGGTATATATGGATTTGAGAGGGTGGAAAATTGTTTAATGGGAAAATCCTCAAATGTTTTAGAATCAACTTTTCAATCTGCTCCCTCTTTGAGATGCCAATATGTGTTACCTTAACTCAAATCAAGAGTAAGATGTTCTCCTTTCTTTGTCTTTTGCTAATCCCTGGAAGTTTGGATTGAAAAACAAAATTGGTACCAGACTGAGAAACGCAACCAAATATTAGAAAAGAAATTTTTTATGTTATATTGTTTTCAAGAAGAGTTTATGAAGCAAAGTATCTTTTTTTCTAGACAGGGGATTACGTAATAATTCTAATTACCATGTTTGGGCATATTTGTTTCTACCACAAAGAAAAGCAACTCCTTACAGTTTACAAGTCCCTGTTAGTATGGTTTTGAATTACTAAGGTATTTTCAAAGTAATTTATCTTGTAATTATTTCAGTTTAATTTTTAAAATAACAACATACATTGTCCCAAACGAGTTGGGCACCATATTGAGTATTCTATATACATTATTGCAATACCTCCTTCTAACCTTAGGAAAAAGAGATTCTCAGCCACATTATATAGAAGAAATTAAGACTCAAAGAGGTTTCTTGAGGTCTGCAAGGTTATATCTTATATGCTTTACAGATTTCTAAGAATAGTAGCCTTTTCTTTAAATTATTCGACAATAGTAACATTTATTCATGGAGTTTCTTGAGGAAATTACTTTCTTCAGAACACATATTAGGAAATGCTCTCCTGCATCTCGTTGGCCTCCTGACTTCTCTTTGGCACCCTGGAGCCATGCCATGAAAGGGAGTAATAGTGTGGCACTTTCTAGAGGAATAGGGATCTTTTAAAAATATCTACACCTTTACATCAATTGGGAGTTGGATTGCAGCAAGAGAAACTGTAGCCAAATTATATTAACAAAAGTACTGAAATAATCTGGAGAGTGTACAGTATGAGTGAAGAGATTGGAGAATAAAATTTGGTACCTGTCCCCTGGGCTAGTGCAGATCTGGTTGGAGAGAATACAGCGCCACTGTGATGATGAACTCCTGGTCCTCAAAACTCCCTGCACTGATCCAAGGCTGTCCCAGGTCCTCAGGAATTGAGTTTGCCTGTGTTTATCACTAGAAAGACAAAACACCCCCTTGAGTCTGTGACTGTAGGACCGGTTCATCAATTGATAGGTTAGCTGTATTTAATTCACAGTTACAAAAGAGACTTCAGAAAACAACTGTGTGGCCTCTTTACCTTTCATAAGGTAGAAGGCAGTTTTTTTCTCATAGGTAACACTGTTCAAAATATGGTCAGATAAATTGATGTTGACAAACACATCATTTTTCTCATATTGCTTTATATAGTTTTCCAACCCAAGTCACACACTTGTGATGCCTTGATGTTTATGATTCAGATGTAAGGTGTCCCCCAAAAGCTCACATGTGAGACAATGCAAGAAAGTTTGGAGAAAAAATGATTGGGTGATAGCCTTGAACTAATCAGTGAATTAATTCCTGATGGAATTAATTGAGTGGTAACTGGAGGCAGGTGGGGTGTGGCTGGAGGAAGTAGTTCATTGGGGGCATGGCTCTGGGGTATATATATTTTGTATCTGGAGCGTGGAGACTCTCTGCTCTCTGATCACCACAAGAGCTGCTGCTTTTTACCACACTCTCCCACCATGATGTTCTGCTTCACCTTGAGCCCTGAGAAATGGAGCTGGCCTTCTACGGACTAAGACCTCTGAAAAAGTGAGCCCTCAAATAAGCTTTTCCTCCTAAAATTGTTCTGGTCAGATATTTTAGTCACAGCAGTGAAAAAACTGACTAAAACACTTGATGAACCTTCCTTGACCTCATAATTTGTATGCCAGAATGTAGCTTAAAGGAGGGCAGTATTTAGATCAGGATCTAGAACATGATATATACCCAGTAAACATTTGATATATAAGTGAGTCTCCATAGACTTCAAATACATAGTGAGGGCTATAAGAGTTTGGATATAAAGGCAAATATTTTTATTTATAGTCTTTTGACTTTTGACTTTTTTTTTTTTTTATGACTGGTAGTCAGCTTTTCATCACTATAAAAAATCCCTGGGAAAATTAACTTATAGGGAGCATGGTTTTACTTTGACCTAAAGTTTCAGAGTTTCATGCCATGGTTGCTTTGGGCCTGTGGCCAGGCACTGCCTCATGATGAGAACATGTGGCAAAGAAGTTTGCTCACCTCATGGCAGTTGGGGAAATGGGAAAGACAGGAAGGGACCAGGATTCCAGTATTCCTTTTACCAGCGCACCCCTAGACATCCAACTTCCTTCCATTAGGCTCCACTTTAGAGGTTTCACCACCTCACAATAGCGCCACCAGCTGGTGCCCAGACCTTTAACATGGACCTTTAAGGCATATTCAAGATCCAAACTGTAGCAATGTTCTCATATAAACACAATTATACTGGTGTTCCCCCCCACCACCACCACTAATTACAAAAGAGTTAAAAATTGCAATACATTTTAGACACATAGAAATACACTAGCATTCTCAGATGAGCTTGTAGGAGTAGCAGGATTTCTTACTATTTGCTGCTAATTGAATTCAATACAAAAGAATGAATCAATTGTTGAATCACCAGATTAAAGTGGTTTAGTTCATCAGATAGGGGAGAAAGCAAAGAAAGGCCTGCGCTTCCATGATAATTAACAGAGAATATAATTTATTGAAAGCTGTGTGCAAAACATTGAATTTTATATTTATTGGGTGGCTACATTTTAGGAAAGGTAGACTTCTTCCTAGAAGACTCAGATGGACATTCTTATCTCCATATACCTACAAAATAAACATATATTTGTTTCTCAAAAAAAAATTCTCAATTTTAGAGCTTTAAAATATCCCTAAGTTATTTCTGGAAGCCTCAAAAGAAGGTTATCTATAAATAATAAATTTACAATAAAAAGTGTTGTATTCTGAATTAGTTACCTAAGAGATAAAATTAAGACTCTGATTTTGAATGACACAACAGAAAGAATTACCATGTGAGGGATAAAAAAATGAATCAGTGGTCTAGACAGAGGTTCAGAAAACCCAAATCCTAGATTATCAGCTCTCATTTAGTAAATAAAAAACCCCAGAAGTAAAACATCTGGCTGTTTGTGACCTTAAGAACTTCAAAGCTCAGGAACATTTCCACCTAAGCTCTTGCTAACAATTCATCAATTCCCCTCCAGAAGCTGTCTCCCTAGTTTTGCGCTGGCTTTTCTGAATCACATCTGAGTACCCAATGATTTCCTAGGGAGAAAGAAATAACTATTTCCAAATTTGGCCTGGAGTAATGGTGTGGATGAATTAGTATCACTTCATTTATTTTTCATTTTCATTCTTGTTTTGTCCAACATATACTGAGTTTTATTTTTCCTTATAATAAAAAATGAATTTTATGTACTCTTTATAGTGTGGGAGCTGGGGTTTATGGGCATGACTTCATTTAATACATGTGGGTCATTGTTATTATTTTTGCTACAGTCAAGGAAACATGCCTAGTCAATTTATGTGACACACCATCAAACTCAAAAAGTAGGTATTAAAATATCTGGTTCTTGCTGACCAATCTGTGCTGTTCCACTATAATGCTCATAACAATAATAATAATACTTATTATTTATTGAATGAGTACTAGCTAGCTAGTGAGTCAGATATTGTAGTAACTAAAGGTTGAGAATTAAGAATGGCAGTGAATGGTTAGGAAGACTGATCGCTAGCATGGCCAGTGAGCTGTTTTCTCACTTTCACTACTCAACAATTCCTATCCATTCTTACTGGCTCAGAGGAGATAAAATGACTCTATTTTGAAGAATTTGTCGTCTTCTTCATGTTTATCTTTACTATGTATCATAATTAAGTTTCATTTATTATGTATTAAATTTTAAACTCCTCAAACTATCAGCTTCCTAGAAGTTAAAGGACTGTTATCTTATTGTCTCAGGAAGAGGCAAACCATATGACTTCTTGGGTACAGAGTACCTGATAGATGATCAGGAACTCAGTTGTCCTATGAACAGAGATTCTACTATTTGGGTTCCTGGCACTGGAGTGCAGTTGCATATTCCAGTCATTTCACCAATCACAACTGACCAACTTCTGGACTGAAAATAACCATCAGTACCAACTCTCTCCAATATTTTTTATCCAACTTTGAAAGTTTGAATAGCTCCTAATACTCTTTACCATTCTATAGTCAATCTATCAGTTACTCTCTCAGACTATAAGAAATAAGTCCACTGCATTTATTAATGAATTTATCCATTAATCCTTCAAATCTACACAGGAGTTAGCTTATTTGTTTCAATGAGAATTCATATTCAACCTTAGAATCAGTCATCCTCCATGCCCTTGATTGTATTCCTAAACAGTCAGCATTATCAATGCATGAACTTCCTCAACACAATTTTACCTCAGACTGAGCCACAGTGTTAATGAAAAAAAAAAAAAAAAGAATTGAATTGATGGCACTTGGCAGATTGAGAGTGAGTGATCTCCCCTTTTTAAAATTGACATATGTATATACACACACTATTAGATATTAGCTCAGTTCTTAGTAAAATAGTCAAGATTAGGTTACAGTCATATTATTTCTAATGATTAATAGTCCTTAAAAATGGATACACTGCTTATAATTCAATGATCTCTCATCACCTTGGGAGATAGTATATCAAACCCTTCTGTGGTGGAGATGTTTTATATACCCCTGGGAAGACTCTTTGCATTGCCTCAGATGAACTGCTTTTGCATGAACACAGGGATGGTGAGATTACCCTTGGCTGACTCATTAAGGTTGAACAGCAATTGAGTGGAAATGGTAGTGGACCTGCATGATCATCATAATTATCGGGATGATTAGTGAGCCTGCCTTATTTCCTGAAACCCGGGGTCTTATCAACAGTTGGTTTCATCTTAAACTTAATTTAAACTTGTTGTGGACTTGTAATACAAGTAGCTTTTTTGAAAAGTGCAACATTGTAACCCAGAAGTTCATGTCCCATGCCAGTGGATAGATATGTAACTTACACCCACCTTGTTCTAAAGCTGAGAAATGTACTAAGGTTTAAACAAAATTGGTGTGCTTTTAAATTTTTTTTTAGTTGTAGGTGGATACAATATCTTTATTTTATTTCATGTGATGCTGAGGATGGAACCCAGGGCCTCACACATACCAGGAGAGTGCTCTACCGTTGAGCCACAATCCCAACCCCCATGGTGTGCTTTTTTGAAAATGGATATTTCCTTTGATATCTCAAGAACAAAGAAACAGTGGATATGGTTTCATCTATATTTATGTGTGTGCATATAGATATAGGCAAATGCATAGGAACACCGGTATATTTTTATTAGAGCTCTATGTTGATGTTCTTTACACACTGGTTGGGATTCTTCATTTTTTTGTTAACTCTCTCCAAGGTATGCCTCCTGTATGTAATGCTTTGAATTTTGAAGCACTGACCAAAATAATCATTATAATTCATGTCATATAACTACTAAGGGAATGATTCTTTTTCCCTCCATCTCCTAGAGAGAGAACAGGCAGATAAAAATGTACTACTTCTCTGAAAGACTCATGTATAATGTAACGGAATAATACTGATTTCGATTCTTCACTTACAAGCTAAACGTGGAATAATAAAAGATCCTGTGAAATTTAACATGGAAGGAAATTCTCCTTGGGCAACATCTTTTGGGGAATATAGAGACTGGAGAATGAAAAGAATTACCAAATATTTCTTACTTGTACTTAGTCATTTCGATTCATTGGTTTACAGTTGTATTGGAAGCAGGTCATGATATTAAACAGTTATTATTGTATTAAGTCTTAAATACCAGCTAGGAAAATTAAAATAACTTGAGTGAAAGGTGAGTTTGTAACTGACTTTTACAACAAGTTACCATTTCCTAGGCATTGCTAATGAGGTCCATGAAGATAGAAACACATCTTAAAATTAACTTTGGAGAGTGATGGAATGATTTCAGGATTGTGATGATTGACATCACATATTTATTATTTGCCCACAAAATATAAACTTCATTAGTAACTGCTATGGACATGACCTATAATATAATTGGCACTAATGTAAAAAATGTTTTTTCTAACTTTAAGTAATACATAATAGTTTATGTGGTTATATGTTTTACATATATTGAATATATTTCATTAAAACAATTGTTTTTTTTAAATTTTAAGTTATGAAGTAACACATTAGCTTTGAACACAAAATATGGGTGATGGTAGTAGAGTGCTTACTTTTTTCTAAGTACTTGACGTATTTTCTGTGATCCCCTATTGCTTGAAATTTATGTCACCATTAACCTTTTTTTATTGTTAGAATAACAATGATGGGTTTGGTATCCATTAACGGTATAAGTTTTATATCGAAAGGCTTGCATATTAGTTAAGATTTTGAGACATTGGCTAAAGCATATTACAACATGATTTCTACTAAATTCTAGTTTAATCTATCTGGAATTCATTTTGGTAATTGTTATAACACAAGAATCTTACTGTTTTATTTTGCTAATAACCAGAAAATTAATCAAAAACCACTAGAAAATTCATCTTTCCTTTGGTGATCTAAAATGTCACCTTTCTATTAATTTAAACCGGCACTTATTTGAATCTAAATTTGCTATTTTGTTTCATTAATCAACCTGTCTATTCTTGTTCTAGTGCCACATTATTTTAATTCTTGCAGTTTCAAGCCCAGTTGATACTGAATAAATTACTTCATATGTTAAAATAAGATTTTAAATTTCTTCCTTAGTCCAGATCCTTATCCAGATGATGGGAGGTCAGACAGGAATATGATGAAGGGCATGCTCTGTTCACAGCTGCTCCAACACCTACCAGATATAGCAATCTCACCTCTCAGAAGACTTTCCCCTGCTGCAGTCTACATGTGTGCAGACATCTTTTCATGGTGCACAGACATTTTAAGCCTCGGCAAGAACTTTCCTTTAGTTTATTATTTGTTGAGAACAAAAGGGGAAAGAGTAGTCCAATCCTCTGCAAAACTGTCACTTTTTAATTTTGTTTGAAACATAAAAGAGATGTGACAGTGGGTGAGTGGGTGGCAACTGTGTTTCCTCTGACTCACTCCTCCCTGTGTGACCTTGCTTCAAGCCCCTCACCTCCAGGAGCCTGCTTTCTCCATAATGTCAGGACAAGAGTAGTCCTTTGAACATATTCAAAAACCATGTTCACCATTTTACCTGTGTGACCTTAGGAAAGTTATTTAACCTCTCTCGGGCTTAATTTCTACATCTTTAAAATGTTTCATGTATTTATTCAACAAGTAGTTATTGAGTAACTCCCATGGATCGTCATCAAGTTAGAGCTCTGTATGGTTCTGTGCTTTTCCAAAAAAAGGCACATAGAAAAGGTAGTTATCAGCAGAATTATTATAATGTTATTACTACTCTCATGCACCTTTGGAATCTTAAAGATGTCACAGATAAGAAAAGTACAAATGATAGGCAGGCTCCCAATGTTGGAGACCTGAAAGGCGAGAGATTGGTGGTGATGAGCTTTTTGATGGAGAAGGAAATCGGAAAGTCAATACTGAAACATTTAGTTTTTCAGGTATTACATGCATTTTCTGCTTTAAGCAAACCCATTGTAGAATTCACTTCACAAGGATACAGTTTTAACCTATTTCAGTATGTGTCTCTTTATGTATGTTATTAAAAACTGTAGTGATTTGATGTGGGAGGAAGAGAGAATATGAAGCTTAAGGACAGAAAGTCACTGTACCTGAATTTAGAGAACAAGGAGCAGATATTCATGACATGTTTAAGAGGGGTCATTTTTTGACCTAAACCTTTATATTTTGAATCCTTTATAAAACTTTTCCAAAAATGCAAGTATTGTTTAAAAGGAAAAAAAAGATGAAGAAAGAAGGAAAGAAAAAGAGAAAAGCAGAGTGCATATTTATTTGCCAGTGTTGAGCCAGACTGATTAGGGTTCCAGAGCAGGTCTCAGATCCTGGATTAGTCTGCCCTGTTGATAGACGATTGGGACTTGGCATCTCTGCACCACTTTGTCAAGGAGTCTTCAAATCACAGTCCCCTGAGCCTTGGGACACTAGAAAATGCAGTCAAGCTGCATGATCTGCTTGTGGAATGAAAAATAAACCCTTGGCCAAAGGCACAGGTTTGACTCCCAACTAGCCCCACCCGAGCTCTGCTGCAGGCTGTCAGCTTTGATTAGCTTTTCTGACTCTGAGATTCGTCAGCTCAGTGGACTGTTCAGCTTCTGCTCCCTCCTTGCTGCTGCCTTAGTTGGTTCCCTGTACTGTCTGATGAGCTGTCACAGCTGGCTGATCAGACTGCAGCCCAATCTGCTTTCCTCCCACCCAGACCCCCGACTGACCTTGTTCTGTCTTTGCCTTCCCCATCCCTCACATCCTCCTGCAGCTGAATCTCCTACCCCTGCTGACTGATCCCACTGTTGTCAAATCTGCCCGAAGGACAGTTTGATTAGCTGCTCCTTCCTCCCAACCTGTCAGCCCTGCCTGCTGCTACCAGCTGTACTCAGCCTGCTAGCAGCTCATCATCAATTCCTTCTGACCCTGCCATTAGCACTGCTGGCTGATCGAATGAAAACTTTTTCTCTGCAACTCTCTGATCTCCTGCTATCTACCTCCATTATGGTTCTCTGATTAGATCAGCCTCCTGACATTTTTTTTTTTGTCACCTACTGTATTCTCTTGCTTTTAATTAAACCATTCTGGTGGCAGCCACTTTTGCATAGTCTTTGAGGTTGGGGTCACCTAAATGGCTACCTTTGGCAAGTGATACCATTTCAATGCAGTATAAGTTCAAATGCTCACTTCATATCTTCCCCCAAATGCCAACAGTTGGTGTTGCTATCTGACATTTTATGTGTAATGAGATGTATCAATGTTATCAGTGCTTCTCACACTTCATGGGACAGCCTGACTTATAACATGTTGCAACTGGGATTTGGAGTATTTCCTGAGAATCATCTTTCCCCTGACTTGTCCTCTCAGTAATACTTCTTTATGTAGTTACAAGACCAGAGTGAGAGACCATTTGGATTCAAAAACCGTACGTTCACCATTTACCTGTGTGACCTTAGGAAAGTTATTTAACCTCTCTTAGGCTTAATTTTTATACCTCTGAAATATTTCACTTATTTATTCAAGTAGTTATTGAGTAACTACTCCCATGGATAGTCATCAAGTTTAGCGCTCCATTATAGTTCTATAAACAAGACATTTGAGCTTCCTGAATAACTAGATTTTGCATTCAATGATGAAAACATTAAACATGTAAACAAGCAAATAATAAAAACTCCCAAAGTGGGAAGTGCAAGATATAAAAAAAGAGAAATGGAATAGCAAAGGCCAGGGAGTCCAAGAGAGAAGTGAGATGGTATAGCTGGAAAAAGACTCTTAGAAGACAATATCTGAACTGGCACCCAAGGATAGGATCAAGGCAACCATGTGGAGATCTAGGGCCTGAAAGTACAAGACAGATGTAACAACAAATACAAAGACTGCTGCAAAGCTGGGCATGTCACGAGGAAGGCTGGTATATCTGGAACAGCAGAGATTACTCTGAACTACAAACACAAAGGCAGAGGCCTGATTATGTGAGGTCAGACATAGTAGGAGAAGGGGGGCTGGGTTGTATTCTAATTGGGATGGATAGTTATTAGGGATTCAATCTAAATCATCACTGTTTAATAGAAATTCCCATGGTGATTAGATATATAATACCTGTGCTGATCCAATGGCCACTAGCTGCATGTGCCCACTGGGCATTCAAAATGGACCTAGTGTGATTGGGAAACTGGATAATTTATTATTTCTAACTTTAATAATATTAAATTTTACTTAAATTTGAAGAGTTTAATCTAATAAAACTTTTAAATTTCAAAATTTAATTTAATCAATGAAAATTTCAATTTGATACACTAATTAATTTATATTGTTTAGTCAAGATTAGTTTAATAATTTAATTTAAATGCAAATTGCCTTCTGTGACTTCAGATAAGGAGGGTTCTGCAGAGTGGAGAATTGCTTTAGAGAGAGCGTTATTCAAAATGCAACTCATATCTCTCTTGGTCCGTGGTGAGTCCACCTCAACTGAGCAATGAAACCAAGAGAGGATCTGAGCCCCCCATCCTCCATTTTTAATGAAATAATCGAAACCCTCCTATTGCTACTTTACATATTGGGTCTTTCAAAAAATTACATTTGGAAATCACTTGATACTAGATTAAAAACAGCATTGAAGTCACAGCAATATAGATTTAAATAATTCTTTGATCACTTCTTAATTTATAGAGTGTATTCAAGACACTGCCCTCTAGTTTCCTCATCTGTAAAAGGGGATAGAAATAATACTACTACTATTTTTAGAAGTCACTTGTGTTGACTAGAAGGGATAATTCAGGCAGTGTTTAGCAGAGTGTTTGGCCTATAGCATGTACTCCAAAAATATTAACCAATATAATCACTGTTATTTGAAGACTGACTGATCCAAGGGGTTGTGAACCTACTCAGAGAATGTGGCATTCAGCCAGCTTGATAATCTGAGTATTTCTAAAACCTTGTTCATACTCTATTCAAGGTCACACAACTATAAAAGGTGTGAACTGAGACTTGATTCTAGATGAACATGATTCTAGAGTTATTGATATTGACCACTTGGCCTTCATCTGAGTTCTGTTAAATTATACTATAAACATATTATTCAAATTATAAATATTTAATAAGTGTACAAGGCAAAAGAAGCATTGTCAGTGATAATTATGAGATGATATCATAATGGAAGTCTATTGGCACTTTAATGATTTATACTTCTAAACCGTTAAAACAACAACTACTACTACTACTACTACTACTACTACTACTACTACTACTACTCTGATGGGCACTGTGGTACATACCTGCAATCCCAGCAGCTCAGAAGGCTAAGGCGGGAGGATCATGAGTTCAAAGCCAGCCTCAGCAATTTAGTAAGGCCCCAAAGCAATGTAGCAAGACACTGTCTATAAAATATAAAAAAAAAAGGCTAGGGATGTGGTTCAGTGGTTAAATGTCCCTGGATTCAATCCCTGGTACAAAACAATAAAAAGAAAAACAATAATAAAGAAAGAAAAAACTGATCTATCTGTACTTTATAATGAAACTTAGTTCAAAAATTCTCAGCAGGGGCTATGACATGTGAGATATGGGGCTCTTTAGACAATCTTTTTTTTTTTTTAATTTTTTATTGTTGGCTGTTCAAAACATTACATAGTTCTTGATATATCATATTTCACACTTTGATTCAAGTGGGTTATGAGCTCCCATTTTTACCCCATATACAGATTGCAGAATCACATCAGTTACACATCCATTGATTTACATATTGCCATACTAGTGTCTGTTGTGTTCTGCTGCCTTTCCTATCCTCTACTATCCCCCCTCCCCTCCCCTCCCCTCCCCTCTTCTCTCTCTGCCCCCTCTACTGTCATTCATTTGTCCCCCTTGTATTATTTTTCCCTTTCCCCTCACTTCCTCTTGTATGTACTTTTGTATAACCCTGAGGGTCTCCTTCCATTTCCATGCAATTTCCCTTCTCTCTCCCTTTCCCTCCCACCTCTCATCCCTGTTTAATGTTAATCTTCTTCTCATGCTCTTCGTCCCTACTCTGTTCTTAGTTACTCTCCTTATATCAAAGAAGACATTTGGCATTTGTTTTTTAGGGATTGGCTAGCTTCACTTAGCATAATCTGCTCTAATGCCATCCATTTCCCTGTAAATTCTATGATTTTGTCATTTTTTAATGCAGAGTAATACTCCATTGTGTATAAATGCCACATTTTTTTTATCCATTCGTCTATTGAAGGGCATCTAGGTTGGTTCCACAGTCTTGCTATTGTGAATTGTGCTGCTATGAACATCGATGTAGCAGTGTCCCTGTAGCATGCTCTTTTTAGGTCTTTAGGGAATAGACCAAGAAGGGGAATAGCTGGGTCAAATGGTGGCTCCATTCCCAGCTTTCCAAGAAATCTCCATACTGCTTTCCAAATTGGCTGCACCAATTTGCAGTCCCACCAGCAATGTACAAGTGTACCCTTTTCCCCACATCCTCGCCAGCACTTGTTGTTGTTTGACTTCATAATGGCTGCCAATCTTACTGGAGTGAGATGGTATCTTAGGGTGGTTTTGATTTGCATTTCTCTGACAGCTAGAGATGGTGAGCATTTTTTCATGTACTTGTTGATTGACTGTATGTCCTCCTCTGAGAAGTGTCTGTTCAGGTCCTTGGCCCATTTGTTGATTGGGTTGTTTGTTCTCTTATTGTCTAATTTTTTGAGTTCTTTGTATACTCTGGATATTAGGGCTCTATCTGAAGTGTGAGGAGTAAAGATTTGTTCCCAGGGTGTAGGCTCCCTATTTACCTCTCTTATTGTTTCTTTTGCTGAGAAAAAACTTTTTAGTTTGAGTAAGTCCCATTTGTTGATTCTAGTTATTAACTTTTGTGCTATGGGTGTCCTATTGAGGAATTTGGAGCCCGACCCCACAGTATGTAGATCGTAGCCAACTTTTTCTTCTATCAGACGGCGTGTCTCTGATTTGATATCAAGCTCCTTGATCCATTTTGAATTAACTTTTGTGCATGGCGAGAGAAAGGGATTCAGTTTCATTTTGTTGCATATGGATTTCCAGTTTTCCCAGCACCATTTGTTGAAGATGCTATCCTTCCTCCATTGCATGCTTTTAGCCCCTTTATCAAATATAAGATAGTTGTAGTTTTGTGGATTGGTTTCTGTGTCCTCTATTCTGTACCATTGGTCCACCCGCCTGTTTTGGTACCAGTACCATGCTGTTTTTGTTACTATTGCTCTGTAGTATAGTTTGAAGTCTGGTATCGCTATACCGCCTGATTCACACTTCCTGCTTAGCATTGTTTTTGCTATTCTGGGTCTTTTATTTTTCCATATGAATTTCATGATTGCTTTCTCTATTTCTACAAGAAATGCCGTTGGGATTTTGATTGGCATTGCATTAAACCTATAGAGAACTTTTGGTAATATCGCCATTTTGATGATGTTAGTTCTGCCTATCCATGAACAGGGTATATTTTTCCATCTTCTAAGATCTTCTTCTATTTCTCTCTTTAGGGTTCTGTAGTTTTCATTGTATAAGTCTTTCACCTCTTTTGTTAGGTTGATTCCCAAGTATTTTATTTTTTTTGAAGATATTGTGAATGGAGTGGTTGTCCTCATTTCCATTTCAGAGGATTTGTCGCTGATATACAGGAATGCCTTTGATTTATGCGTGTTGATTTTATATCCTGCCACTTTGCTGAATTCATTTATTAGCTCTAATAGTTTCTTTGTAGACCCTTTTGGGTCTGCTAGGTATAGAATCATGTCATCTGCAAATAGTGATAATTTAAGTTCTTCTTTTCCTATTTTGATGCCTTTAATTTCTTTCGTCTGTCTAATTGCTCTGGCCAGTGTTTCGAGAACTATGTTGAACAGAAGTGGAGAGAGAGGGCATCCCTGTCTTGTTCCAGATTTTAGAGGGAATGCCTTCAGTTTTTCTCCATTCAGAATGATGCTAGCCTGAGGCTTAGCATAGATTGCTTTTACAATATTGAGGTATGTTCCTGTTATCCCTAGTTTTTCTAGAGTTTTGAACATAAAGGGATGCTGTACTTTGTCGAATGCTTTTTCCGCATCTATCGAGATGATCATATGGTTCTTATTTTTAAGTCTATTGATGTGGTGAATAACATTTATTGATTTCCGTATATTGAACCAGCCTTGCATCCCAGGGATGAATCCTACTTGATCATGGTGCACAATTTTTTTGATATGTTTTTGTATCCGATTCGCCAGAATTTTATTGAGGATTTTTGCATCTAGGTTCATTAGAGATATTGGTCTGTAGTTTTCTTTCTTTGAAGTGTCTTTGTCTGGTTTAGGTATCAGGGTGATGTTGGCCTCGTAGAATGAATTTGGAAGTTCTCCCTCTTTTTCTATTTCCTGAAGTAGCTTGAAAAGTATTGGTATTAGTTCCTCTTTAAAGGTTTTGTAAAACTCTGCTGTATACCCATCCGGTCCTGGGCTTTTCTTAGTTGGTAGTCTTTTGATGGTTTCTTCTATTTCCTCAATTGATATTGGTCTGTTTAGGTTGTCTATATCCTCCTGACTCAATCTGGGCAGATCATATGACTTAAGAAATTTATCTATGCCTTCACTATCTTCTAATTTATTGGAGTATAAGGATTCAAAATAGTTTTTGATTATCTTCTGTATTTCTGAAGTGTCTGTTGTGATATTGCCTTTTTCATCCCGTATGCTAGTAATTTGAGTTCTCTCTCTTCTTCTCTTCGCTAGCATGGCTAAGGGTCTGTCGATTTTGTTTATTTTTTCAAAGAACCAACTTTTAGTTTTGTCAATTTTTTCAATTGTTTCTTTTGTTTCGATTTCATTAATTTCAGCTCTGATTTTAATTATTTCTTGCCTTCTACTTCTTTTGCTGTTGTTTTGCTCTTCTTTTTCTAGGATTTTGAGATGAAGTATGAGATCATTTATTTGTTGGTTTTTTCTTTTTTTAAGGAATGAACTCCAAGCAATGAATTTTCCTCTTAGAACTGCTTTCAATGTGTCCCATAGATTCCGATATGTTGTGTCTGTGTTTTCATTTATCTCTAAGAATTTTTTAATTTCCTCCTTGATGTCTTCTATAACCCATTGATCATTCAGTAACCTATTGTTCATTCTCCAAGTGATGTATGCTTTTTCCTTCCTTCTTTTATCGTTGATTTTCAGTTTCATTCCATTATGATCAGATAAGATGCATGGTATTATCTCTACTCCTTTATATTGTCTAAGAGTTGCCCTGTGACATAATATATGATCTATTTTTGAGAAGGATCCATGTGCTGCTGAGAAAAAAGTGTAACTGCTTGATGTTGGGTGGTATATTCTATATATGTCAATTAAGTCTAGGTTATTAATTGTGTTATTGAGTTCTATAGTTTCCTTATTCAACTTTTGTTTGGAAGATCTGTCCAGTGGCGAGAGAGGTGTGTTGAAGTCTCCCATGATTATTGTATGGTGGTCTATTAGACTCTTGAACTTGAGAAGAGTTTGTTTGATGAACATAGCTGCACCATTGTTTGGGGCATATATATTTATGATTGTTATGTCTTGTTGGTGTATGGTTCCCTTAAGCAGTATGTAGTGTCCCTCTTTATCCCTTTTGATTAACTTTGGCTTGAAATCTATTTTATTTGATATGAGTATGGACACTCCTGCTTGTTTCCGAAGTCCATATGAGTGATATGATTTTTCCCAACCTTTCACCTTCAGCCTATGTATGTCTTTTCCTATCAAATGCGTCTCCTGTAGGCAGCATATTGTTGGGTCTTGTTTTGTGATCCATTCTACTAGCCTGTGTCTCTTAATTGGTGAGTTTAAGCCATTAACATTTAGGGTTATTATTGAGATATGGGTTGTTCTTCCAGCCATATTTGTTTATTTATGTTACTAAACATGGTTTGTTTTCCTCTTTGATTATTTTTCCCCCCTTTACTGTCCTACCTCCCACTGTTGGTTTTCATTGTTATTTTCCATTTCCTCTTCCTGTAATGTTTTGCCAAGGATGTTTTGAAGAGATGGTTTTCTAGCTGCAAATTCTTTTAACTTTTGTTTATCGTGGAAGGTTTTAATTTCATCTTCCATCCTGAAGCTTAATTTCGCTGGATACACAATTCTTGGTTGGAACCCATTTTCTTTCAGTGTTTGAAATATGTTATTCCAGGATCTTCTAGCTTTCAGAGTCTGTGTTGAAAGATCAGCTGTTATCCTGATTGGCTTACCCCTAAATGTGATCTGCTTCCTTTCTCTTGTAGCTTTTAAAATTCTCTCCTTATTCTGTATGTTGGGCATCTTCATTATAATGTGTCTAGGTGTGGGTCTCTTATGATTTTGCACATTCGGCGTCCTGTAGGCTTCTAGGATTTGGGATTCTGTCTCATTCTTCAAGTCTGGGAAGTTTTCTCGTATTATTTCATTGAATAGATTGCTCATTCCTTTGGTTTGAAACTCTGTCCCTTCCTGTATCCCAATGACTCTTAAATTTGGTCTCTTGATGTTATCCCATATTTCTTGGATGTTCTGCTCATGGTTTCTTAACAGTCTTGCTGAGCTGTCTATGTTCTTTTCAAGTTGAAATACTTTATCTTCATTGTCTGATGTTCTATCTTCTAAGTGTTCTACTCTGCTGGTAGTATTCTCAATTGAGTTTTTAAGTTGGTTTATTGCTTCCTGCATTTCTAGGATTTCTGTTTGTTTGTTTTTTATAACCTCTATCTCCCTGTATAGTTGATCTTTTGCTTCTTGGATTTGTTTATGTAATTCATTGTTGAAGTGATCTTTCATTGTCTGATTTTGCTGTCTGATGTCTTCCTTGAGACTCCAGATCATCTGAAGCATGTATATCCTGAATTCTTTATCTGACATTCCATCTGCTGCAGCTATTACCTCTTCTAACGTTGAGTTGACCTGCATTGCTTGTGGTCCTTTCTTTCCTTGTCTCTTCATACTGTTCGCGTTCCTTTCTACTTGGTGAAACTGTTGTGCTATTGAATTTTCCCCCTATATATTTATATTGGTCTTGTATAGTTGCAAAGTCTCCCTCGCAGGCGCGGGCGGCGGCTCTGCCCCACCTCCAATTGGGGCAATGTGCCTACCACGCCGGCAGGCCGCTGGGCCTGCTCTGCCGGTCGGTAGCAGGTCCGCCTACCTTGCAGGCGTGGGCGGCGGCTCTGTCCCTCTGCGAGCCACTAGGCTTGTTCTGTCGGTGGTCGCAGTTCTGCCTACTTTGCAGGCGCAGGCAGCGGCACTGCCCCTCTGCAGGCCTCTGGGGCTGTTCTGCCAGTGGGTCGCAGGTCCGCCTACCTTGCAGGCGCGGGGGGCGGGGCGGCTCTACCCTTCCTCAGGCCACTGGGCCTGTTCTGTCTGTCGGTTGCAGGTCTGGCCTGTTCTGATGGTGGTCACAGTTCCGTCTACCTTGCAGGCGCGGGGGAGGGGGCAGCTCTGCCTCTCAGCAGGCCGCTGGGCCTGTTCTGTGGGTGGTCACAGTTCCGTCTACCTTGCCGGCACAGGGGGAGGGGGCGACACTGCCTCTCAGCAGGCCGCTGCTCCTCTTCTGCCGGTGGGTCGCAGGCCCGCCTACCTTGCAGGAGTGATTGGAAGCTCTGCCCCTCCGCGGGCCACTGGGCCTTTTCTGTCGGTGGTCACAGTTCCGCCTACCTGGCAGGCGCGGGGGCTGGGGGGTGGCTCTGCCCCTCAGCAGGCCGCTGGGCCTGCTCTGTGGGTGGTCACAGTTCCCTCTACCTTGCCGGCGCAGGGGGAGGGGGCGGCTCTGCCTCTCAGCAGGCCGCTGCTCCTCTTCTGCCGGTGACTTTAGACAATCTTACATTTATCTCTTATTAAGAATCCCTGCTGTTCTTGTTGATTAGATAGACAGCTTCCAGGAGCACTGATTCATTAAATTAAAACTATCATATAGATACTATAATTATTTCTATTTTATGCTAAATGAAACTAATATTTTAAAGGATTAAGTAACCCATTTAAGGTCATATAACTAAGAGGTGGTTGAGCTAGGATTTAGACCCAATGACAATCTGGTAGAAGGTTATGGTTGGGATATGAAATATCCCCTGAAAAGCTCATGTATTGGAAAGATCTCCAGTGTAGCAAAGTCAGAAATGAAAAGACTGGTTATGAGAGCTATAATCTCATTAGTAGACTAAAGCTTTTGATGGATTTAATAATTTGAATGGACTATGAGGTGATAAATATAGGCAGGTTGGGCATTGACCGGAGGAAGTATGTCACTGAGGTCATTCCTCCAGGGAATATATATTGTCCCTGGATCCTCTGTTTCTCTCTGTTTCCTCATTGCCAGGAGTTGAGCAGCCTTGCTCTACCATACCCTTTCACCATGATGTTCTGCCTCATCTTGGGCCCAGACAATGGAGTTGGCTGACCATTGACTGAACCATCAAAATTGTGAGCCAAATAAATTTGTCCTCCTTAAGTTGTTCTGGTCATGTTTTTGGTTAGAGTGATGAAAAGCTGACTAGCAAAGAGAACAGCCCTGCCATGAGAAGACCATATCTTACTAAAAAATGGGAACATGTATTGTTATAACCTGATAGGTAGTTTGAATGATTAAATTGAATTATACAGTAAAACTTTTTCAATTTGTATAAATTAAAATTTCAATTTGCATAGAAATTATCCTGTCAAAAAATAACTGGTTAATTGGGAGATAAAGCAGATTGCAGATCACAGAATTGATGTCTTATCTAAGGCTGATGAAATTGGCAAGTTATTCTGGGGTTCATTCATCCTGCAACCTTAGATTGCCCCAAAAAAGTGCCCATCATATTTCTTGTAAATGATTGGTAAAGAGTTGGTGGACTCATGAGAGAAGGTATCTGACTACCAACCTCAATTGCTAACACAAATTATTGTAACTTTTGTAACTTAGACAGATGCACCAAGACTGTTAACTAATAATTATAAAATATGCTACAATAATGCCAACAATTTCAGATTATATGATATTCAAAACCTCCCAGCTTTAGTTGGATTCTGCTAAGCCCTGACAATTTAAACCAAAGACTGCTTAACAGAAAAAGGAACTGATGATATTTCAAGCATAAAAACAAAAACTAACTACTTTAAACAAAGCATCGTTCCTTGATATTTTTAGTTAATGTTCATGAAAGCTTCTATGTGCCAAGCAGGGCTGTTATGTCCTTGAGATCCTGATAAAGACAGATGAAGTTTCCTACCTTCTTAGGACTTGCGTAGGGCATGTTGTGATTTGGATCTGGAATGTCTCTTACCGGCTTATGTGCTGAGGAATTGGTCCCCAGAAGATAATGCTATTGGGAGGTGGTCAAAACTTTAGAAGGCAGAGATGAGTTGGAGAAGTAAGTCCCTGGGGCATGCCCTCAAAGGAGATATTGGAACTCCCAGCTCTTCTTTTCTGTTTGCTTCTCATATGCCATAAAGTGAGTAGCTTTGTTCCACATGTTCTCCCCACCATGATATTATACCTTTTCTCAGTTTCACAGGAATGGGCCAAGCAACTAAAAACCTTTGAAACTCTGAGTCTAAATTAATCTTTTCTTATCATGACTTTATTATCTAAAGTATTTTGTCACAGAGATGAAAAACTAACAGAGAAAATTGGTACCAAGAAGTGGGGTCATAGTCATAACTATATATGACAATATGGTTAAGAAGCCTTCAGAGTTGGTATGTGAAAAATTTTCATAACTTTTGAGAAGCAGGCTAGGGAAAGCTTAGATTGCTATAAGGGGAGTTAATGGGAAATTCTAGTGGGAGCTTAGAAGAACAGAATGCTAATTAATAGGAGTAAAGAGAGTAAAGTCTGTAAAAATGAAGTTTCAAATGGAAATGAGGACTCTATAGAAAATTCAATTAATGTTACAATCTGGAAAAGACCTTGTATACATTTTGTCCACGCCCTGAGACTTTGAAGAAAGTTGAGTTTTAACATGATAGATGAATTATCTAGTGCAGGGAATTTCAAGGCAGTCCAGAATCCAGACAGTGTCATGGGTGTTGTTGAATACCTTTAGCTAAATTTACAGTGATAAATGGGAGCAAAAAACAGATTGTAAAGATTTGAAAAACTTGCTCTTTGGCTGGAAAAGGAGTATATTTAAAGTTGAGGCCAGAGAGGATGTGATTGGAAAGAGATTACTGCCATTAGAAAGAAGCCAAGTATTTTGCACTAGGATAATAGGAAGATATATTGAGGAGATTTCACGAATGGGCAAAACCCTACGCGTCATAGGCTCAAGGATGTAAATGTACAGCTCCATTTCAAAGACTTAGCTAGAGAAAAGAGTCCCCACACATCCTGCTTGCATAGGACTACCTCAGAACTGTTTCTCTGTGATTTGTTTCCCCATGTTCAGACATCCAGGCACTCAGAAGCTACCATAGGCATGACTGAATAGAGCCCTGCTACTGCTTCCCCTGAGAGCAAACGTTGGCATTACCAAAGTTTGTTTTGTGGGTATGTGGAATGCAAGGGTTACAAAGTAATGAAGACTTCCACCAAGATGTCAAAAGAAAGAGAAACTAGAGTGAGGATTATTGTATTAAACTTGCCTAAGAAAGAAGATGGTTTGGCCTAGAAGAGAGGTGTAAAGGTTATAAAAAATGATCAAACCTGGAATATATTTTGAAAGAGAAGGCCATAGAACTCACTGATGGATAATATGTGGTTGTTAAAGGAAGAAGAATTTAAAAAGTGTTCACCAAGTGAGAAAGGGAAATGGAAACTTGTTGCAGAGGACTTTTCAAATATTTGCAGTGTTTGATACAGTGCATAGAGTCTAGCTCATAGTAAATTTCTAATAAGTGTTAGGTATAATTTATATTTTTATCATCATTACTCTACAAGCATGTATTAAATGCTAAATGGGTTGGTGTTTCAGGTAGTATTATCTATTGAATAATTAATATAAATATCAAAAACACAACTTTCTTTCTAATGTCTATGTGTTGTTTAGTAGCTCACTTTTTTTTTCTGTCTGGGTCTTTTGTCTTAATAATTTACTTTTTGTACCAAAATTTACTTTATATATCATACCTGTTCCTTTTTTAAGCAACATACTACCCTAGGCTTGTTTCTAATTTATAATCTTTATTATTTCTGCTATGTTCAGATATTTTTATACTATGAGGATGTTTGAGTCTATCTGAAGTCCTCCTTCACTACATGTAATAGTCTTTCAATCAACTTGACATACCAATTATTTTATATTAATTATATAAAATATTATGTGCAATAAAAAGGAATAAAGTAGACTAACATGGACCAATGTTAGTAGATTTTCCAAATTAAATAAAATACAAGTTTCAAAGAAAATAGGAAAATTATGAATAAAATAAAAATAATTTACTTCTGTACCTACCAAAATAGGGGCTAGATGATTCTTTGAAAATCAACAGCCTTAAAATCTCAATAGATTGAAACAATATTTTTCCTTCTTGAGACTATCACAGAGGGATAGGGAGAGCCATACCACATTGTTCACAATAAAACACCCTGAATTTGGGCACGGGATTAAGAAAATATTCATATTTTAACTAGATATTTCCATTCAGTTTGATACATAACAAGTGCACACATTGTTCAGAAACTTGAAATTTAAAAAGATTTTTTCTAAATATTTTGTGGAGATTCAATGTAAGAGTTACGCGACAGAACTTTCAAATTATGATTATTTTCCTTCTTTACCTTTATTACTCTCTTAAAAATAGTAAATGTCATTTTAAGTGTAATTCAATGCCTTAAAATTACAATGAAAGTTTTTAGGGACCTTGAGTGTGTTCCTTGTGAAGAGTTTTGCCTTCCCATTGAGTCCTTGGGGAAGGATGCTGAATGCTTGATGTTTCAACCAAGTGTCTCTCAGAAAGAAATGAGAACTTAAAAGAATTGTGTTTAAAGACATCTAGCAAAATATTCCTCTATTCCACCTCAGCAACCAGAGGGCACTAATGTGGCTTATGCTCATGAGGCACAAGGAGGCTAGACATTCCACTTTAGTCCTTCCTGTCAGTCCAAGTTGAGGCATCTGGAAATTATGATGACCAAAGTCTTGGCAGAAATTACTGGATGCTCAGTGGCCTCTGAAAAACCACAGGAACATTTAGAGAGAAACAGTTCTGAAAGTTCCATTAGAATAGAATCTAAAAGAAAAGAGGCAGAAACAAGGTGTCACTTGGGTTTTGAATATTTATCCATTTTTAATTCCCTAAGCCATTCCAGGCAGATCCAGGCAGATCGGCAAAGGTGTGAAACCAATTCTTGTCCAGCATTTTTTGCCCCCTTGCCACATTTACTCTTATTGCATGCACACACATGTTGGTTCCACTTTTTTCTGTGAGAACTTTAAGAAAGAAGAAATAGGGGTTGGTGTAATAGCTAAGTGGTACAGCACTTGCCTAGCATGGGTGAGGCACTGGGTTTGATTCTCAGCACCGTGTACAAATAAATAAATAAAATAGAAGTCCATCTACAACTAAAAAACTATTTTAAAAAAGAAAGGAGAAGTAATAACTGCACTGTTCTCTCTACTGTTCTCTCTAAACTTTCTTCTTCTATTCAAGAAATGATCTTCAGGTAATTATATATTGGTGAAAAAATATTTTAAAAAATATTTTTAAAAATTTTTTGAAATTTCTTAAATTTGAGAATATATTTCAGTAAAGAAAAGGAAATTTCATTGCAGATACAGGTATATAAATTGTTTTGCTGTTTCAACATACTACTCTTCCTAGTATTGAGCTTATCATTGATCTTTACCAATGACTGTATTTACCATAGAACACTGAATATTTCAATAAAAATATGAACCATGATCTTGCGCTGCATATTGCTGAGCTAATTTCCAGGGATCAATAAAGTGTAGTTTCTGCATTTGAATGGATGACATTTGAGTAAGGGCATGTAGATGAATACACTCAATGTAAAAAGATGTGTTCACATTCCAAAAATAATGAAAGGTGAGATGAAAGCACAGGAGGGAGGTGATCTCAAAAGTCTATCCCAGCCTTTTTACATACAGGAACTGCAGTAAAAATGGTAGAGGTCAAAAAGGTTTTAGAATGTATCAGGCAGAATTATTGGACCCTAACCTAATTTTTGATATCTGGTTATTTTCCCCCAAGTAAACTTATAGGGAGAAATGAATCACATGTAATACCTTTCTGACATTTTGCCATAATATTTGTCATCCCTCTTCTCAATCCTTTACTGTCTTCTTTAACTTTTTCGTCTTAATTATATGTTAGGAATTTCTCGACCCAAAAGTTCTCCAACAAATGCAATATGCATTTCACATCCAATTTCTATAGATGTTTTAAAAATGCTGTTTGGAAACATGAAGCGTTTTCAGAGGGACCAGGTGGAAGCAGCTGCTCTACACTTGGTTTATTGTCATCACAGTTCATTATTAACTCCAGCACACTGCACCTTGTCTATTAGAGAAAGTAGGTCAAAATTTTACTTTCTACAAGGGGCACATAGAGATAGAACTTCTAAATCTGTGAAAGACAAATTCCCTTTAGTCAAGGTTTCAAAGTAGCAAACAGGCCACAAGTTTCTGTCATAAGGGACTCGAAAAGAATTGGTCAAAGAAATTTGAGAAGTGTTTTTCATAATTAAAGTGCCCACTTATTTACAGGTCAGTTCATTCAACAAATATTGATCATGTTTGTGTAGATTGCCAATATTTGGTCAAGGTGATGGTGATAAAGCAATGAAGAGAGACTCTGTAGCAAATTCTCATTAACAAATGTTCTTCACTTCATATGCAGAATTGCTTTTATTAACTAGCCTTTTAGACTTTGGTAGCTTAGGTGACAGGCAAGAGTAGGTAACCCCCAAGGTTATACCTCTACTTCTCATCTGTGATGTACAATGAAACAAACAGAAAATTGTGTAGTTTTTTTCAATGCATATAACACACTTAGTGGTGAGAACGACAGTCATGGGCTTTTGAGAACCACAGTCAGGGGTCCGAAGGGGCCCATCCATAAGGAGGTAAATGTCATGGGATACTGCCTGCATCTCAAAACTCCCTGATATCATTAGTGTAATTTTTCCTCTTTTCCCCTTTTATTTTGACAGGAATAAGGATCACTGGTCCCCATTGTACCTGGAGATTTGGCCCCATTCTAACTCCACAATTTAGCTTAAAACATTAGAGTCTGCAATGTCCCTTTATCACTCAAACACACCGATTAAGCTGG
Source organism: Marmota marmota marmota (assembly GCF_001458135.2). NCBI lineage: Eukaryota > Metazoa > Chordata > Mammalia > Rodentia > Sciuridae > Marmota > Marmota marmota. The sequence continues at coordinate 11,691,481 of NW_025999869.1, forward strand.
ATAAAACTTCCCTGGCTAGTCTTTATGTCTGTCCTTTAAGATCACAGATCTCACTTTCTAAGAAGGACCACATTGCATGTAACAATTCCCTTTCTAGTTCTCCGGGGATATCTGAATATTTGCTTTTTAAGCATTTTGACCTTGAAAACGAGAAATCATGTTAGTGTCCAACAACAAGGGAATTTTGTGCTGTGTTTCCAATATGTTTTCCATATTCCTTATTCTTTGCTTCAATTTGGGTAGTTAGTTCATTCAAATCTGCAGGGATTAATTATGTCACATTTATTCTCCTCTTCCCACAACCGATCCAGCAGCATGCGCAACCCCTGAATCCTCAGACTGATAATTATGCTCTGGGTCCAGTACTACAGGGTGTCATCTTTTCTGCTTTCCCAGGAAGCTGTGGCTCTGAAAGACGACACATTACCACACTGTGCCAGCTCTGTGAAGCTGTCTTGGATCAATTACACAGAATACCCCCACACACACACACACACATACAACCCACACAAGTTACATGAAGCATATTGGATTTGTATAGGCATCAAAGGACTAAGCAGCCTAGGATCCAGGCCAACCTCACATCCTAAGGTTCAGGAAAACCACCATGGAAGATGAGTGTTGTTTGTGCCCATCTCACTTGCACTGCATTTGGGGGACCTTAGAAAGCAGCCCATCTTAGTCCTTCTACCAGAGCAACAGGATACACTGGGCCAAAACACAGAGTGATACACTGTTTTAAGGGAGTTCAGGAAGAGAAGCTGGGCTGTTCTGGCCATTTCTTCTCCATCTTGGGCTATTGCACATGCTACAGTTAATTATTCTTCAGCACAGAAAGTGAGCAAAAGTGGGGAAAGGACAAGTCTAAGGTTATCAACAAAAAAAAAAAAAAAAAGAAAACTATCCTGCACCATTTTTTTTTTTTTTTTTGCCCACACCATTCAATGAAATAGTTTCTTATATTCTTTTTTTATTTTATTTATTTTTTAAATTTATTTTTTAATTGCAGTTGAATACAATACCTTCATTTTATTTATTTATTTTTATGTGGTGCTGAGGATCAAACCCAGGCCCTCACATGTGCTAGGCAAACGTTCTAACACTGAACCACAACCCCAGACCAGTTTCCTGTATTCTTAAGATACTTAGATTGTTTTGTTTCATTCCGAATTTCATCCCCCTGCCACATAAATGCTTTCTTTAAAAAAAAAAAAGGTTGCCTAAATTAATGTTCATTCTTTTTTCTAAAAAGTTCTATAACTTTTGAGAAACCCATACTCTCAT
>NW_025999869.1:11694141-11717300 GCF_001458135.2 Marmota marmota marmota
GCCCCATTTTTTTTTTTTTTTTGGTAGGAAGATGCCAGAGTTGGTTTCTCTTGCCAGTGCGTGCTTTCTTAACTGATACCGTAGGTTAGATATTTTTCACCATTTAAAATGAACATGTCAGGACATGGATTCCTGATACTCTGATGATTGGAATTACCTCCTGTTAGTTTTCGTTTTTCATTATTATAATTATTAACACATATAAATTGCAACATCGATGGGACTCGTGGGGATATTTCCATACAAGAACAACGCCGTGCATTAGCCATGTCCAGCCACCCTTCTTCCACTCTCAGCTCCTCCCCCACCTCCTTCAGCACCCTTCTCAATACCAAAAAGTCCCTCCTAATTTCTTTTTGTCCCCCTCCTTCTTGCCCTTCCCCATATCTAGTGAACACCATTCCAGGGCATACTTCTACATGGTTAATATCTGGGTTTCCTTAAATGAGTGACAGCATGTGATATTCATCTCTCAGTGCCTGTCTGTTTCACTCAACGTAATTCTCCAGTTGCATTCATGTTGCTTCAAATGGCAAAATTTATTCTTCTTTATAGCCGAGTATTTACCTCCTATTAGTTTTGCTATGTTTTATGTACCTATCGCTCCCTTGAAAGCCCAGTATTCAATCCAAAGCCATTTACTTTTGCATCTCTAAGACTATAATTACTAAGAAAGATAATTTAGATGATGGGGAGCATTGGGCATGGAAATTTAGAGAAATGTTTTCATTTCCCCAAGAACTCATGAGGTAATAATGCCTTTGCCCTTCTTTCTATCATCTGGAATTAAGAAAGTAGACATTTTATGGATGGGTCTGAGAAGTAACTAAGTTGTTTCTACATACTTGGTACATTTTAAACTTTTTATAAAGGAAAAGCATATAGATATACATTTAGACAATTTGTTGGTATTATCCCAGTGTTAGAACTTTGGACTCTATATTATACACTACATATTATAAATAATAGTATAAGCATATTTACTCTATTATATATTACATTATTATTACATCATGGTCATCTTATATTTATTATAATTATGTTATGCTCTTGTATATTAATATTCTTTTATGAGCCTTTTAAGGGTCATAACTATTAATTAGTTATGTGCTGTGTAGACAATAGATCCTTTACCTTTCTTTCTATCATATATATTTGGTAAGCAATTATGGAACATCTTACTTGCAGTCTGTGCTGCCAATATGTGCCCAGAAACTATTCAAACATTAAATAGGAGACATATGAAATACCTTCAAGTAATTTAAGTGTTTCTTAATTCTTTCAAAGTCAACTGATGATGTTTTAGAGAGAAATAGGTCACCATGTGCATATGTATGTGCAAAAATATAACAAGATAAGTAATTATATTTCTGGGCTAGTGATCATTTCGTTGGAAAATGTTTTCCTGTTCTTGATTGTTTTTTAATTACAGTTGAAGAATCATAATAATGATACCTAATTTAGTTTAAAATAATGCACAGATTATTTCTTGTTGATATTTGAAAGAATAAAGGGAAAGTTCTATAAAGTAAAGGCATTTTATGGGATTAAGTTAAAAACCAATAGAGTCATTGTTTTTTTAGGTAGAATATTCACATTTTATTTCCAGATTCCTGCTTAGTACCTTTGTATATTAAAGGAAAAATATTACAAATTTAAGATGGATGGTTTATCTGCAGTGAAATGTGGTATTTACTGTTATTAGTAAATAATAGGGAAAAAAGGAAAAAGATCTCAGAGATATGTATCTGCTATGTTGGAGCAGTTGTTACTGAGAATACAATATAATGGAAGATTGTGTGGTCGAGATAGGACTGATGTACTCCATTAAGTACTGAATAATCATTGAACTTTGACTTGTTTATAATTTAGAAACAATAATGACAAACACTGACTACTCCTGAATTACTGATTAAGCAGTGATGGCAGTTGCCAAATCCAATGACTGTCAACAATGATTCGGTTCTGCTCCATCAAGTACTTCCATCAAGGATAAAACAAAGTGTTTATTTGGGAAATAGACAGCTCAAGACAGCACTTGACTGGTGTAAGATTTGATGTTGACTTTGGCAATTGAGAGAGTTAAATATTACAGTTTTATTATTGATAGTCTTATTTCAGAAGATTTATGATCCTTATTATGTTTTGCTCTAATCAGTTTTAGCCCAGTGGTGTGTGCTTCTAGGCACTAAACACATATTTATTAAATGAACTAATGAGTGCATATTGAAACTCTTCCTATTTCCTGAGGACACATAGAGTGAATCTAAAGCAAAAAAAAAAGAATTTCCTTTAGAAGATAGTACATGGAAAATGTTCCTTGGTATTTTAGGATGGCAAAAATAGTTTGATGGGTATATTCTTTAGTTCTGAAGTTAGTTACCAGATGGAAAAATGGTTTGGGGTTTCACTGGTGGGTTTGTGTCCTATGGTCAATGTAGCCTTACATGTTTTAGGAAACTGGAGGAAAGAAGAGTTTGGTTTTCATTCAGCCTATGCTTTGACCTTTCTGTATCATATAGGATCAGAACTTAAACCCTCTGGTTCTAGGTAATATTCAATCTTGGCTTAGTGGGTGCAGATAAACTTGAAATACTGTTATTTATAAAAGGGGCCATGACTCAAAAAGGTTAATAAAACCACCCAAATCATATTGAGAAGTTTTAAATCAGATAACTTCCATGGGGTCAGGCATCTACCCAGCACTTAAGCCCAAAAGATTCTTTTAGCACAGATTTAGAAGGCACCAGCCAGGTCCTGATTGTGAGGGAATCCATTTTGGTGGATGTAGATTTATAATACTTTCTCAGGAGTAAAGAAGTCTACATAAGAAACATGCAATAAAGGAAATATATTATGATAATTTTTTATAAAAGAATAACTAATAGGTAGAATCAACCATGAACACACCCCTGCATATAAAACTGAAAGCAGCCTGAGCTTTATAATTGTGTGCAGTGGTGTATTCTATGGATAAGGAACAATTTGCATATAATTTGAATTTTAATNTGCTTATATTACTTTTCCTTGAAATGATTTTTTTTCATGTAGTTTCTTTTCTTTATTTTTTAATCTATTTTTTTTAGTTGTAGATGTACACAATACCTTTATTTTATTTTTTTATTTATATGTGGTGTTGAGGATCGAGCCCAGGGCCTTACAAGTGCAAGACAAACACTCTACCACTGAGTCACAACCCCAGTCCTGTCATGTACTTTATTTCCTACTGAGTATTTTGTAATTATTTATTTATTTTGTGAGCTTTTTGAATATTAATAAAATAGTCTATTCTATTTGATAGAAAATACTTTCTCTCTATTATTCTAGTACCTTTGGACAATTTTGGTATATGTAAGTGTATGTGTTTTTGTGCTTGTGTATATTTATCTTCTTTCTAAATAGATAAATGATTTTCCCATGCATTTCAGTTCATCAATCCCTTCAAAAATAGTTTTTGAACCATACCTAGAAAATATTTTCTTCTCTGAGATTCTTATAAGAAAAAATTATCCAATGGTTTAATGATTTTCTTCATATATAAGTAATTGATATTAATATTATTTCTCATAGAAGTGATGAGGTAGAAAACTAGTCTGGTGCTACAGAGACAAATTACTCAGCTTTACAGGTGAACCATACATTAATGGAAAGAACATCATGTTATCAGAAATATCCACACAGTATTGCCAAAGGGATTCCCTCCTGTTCTGGAGCAGATATGGTGCTTCTCATGGGGGCTTCCCTTGCCCCTGAGACTCTTGAATAATGTCTATGCTGCTTTAGGTGATTTGTTCCCTCATCAGGGACTGCAGAACCTGGAAAGCTGAGTTATTGAAAAACTAAAGCCCTCTTCTATTATCAATCTTTTATTATCAGTCCAAAATAATTTTATAAAAAATAGAGAAACACCCAGTTTCACGGATCAAGTCCCAAATCAGTAGACTCCTATTTGCACCTGGGGAAGTGAAGTAAGTTCTGAGGTGTTTCAGAACAACATCTCAGCCTCTGAGTTCTCATCATTATAAAAATCCAATGTTGAGCTACTCATTTTTCTCAGCAGTGTATGTTTACTATGGGGTTTCCCCCTCAATTATTTGAAGTTACTTTTGAATCAAATAGTTGATACTTGTGGATGTTTGAGTAGATTTCTGAACTCATTTTTATTTCATTTATTTCCCTCTCTAACCACATTTTAATATCACACTGCTTCAACTATAGTAGCTTCATCTTTTATTTCTAACCAATGACTAATACTGCTCTATTTTCCTCCTTATCCCTTTATTTCAGGCATCTCTCTATCATGCCTGTCTGTATGTGCATGAGTGTATATGTGTGCATGTATGATTTATGTGCACATATTAAAGATTTTTACCTCCATAATGTAGATTTTAAAAAATTAAATATAGAAGAAACCATGCATCGATTTACATAGCCGGTAAGTGGCAGAACTGGGAATAGAATTCAGCTGTGTCTGACTGATCTGAAACCCAAACACCATAAATGACAATGCCAGAGATGATATGTGTGGAAGAAACTTGCCAAATGGAAAGATCTGAGGAGATCAAGGGAGCAGGAGGGCATTTGAAGCCTAAGTTTCTTGGGAGACAGGGAGACATGTCTATGGAAAAGTTTTTATTACAAGAGAATATGGGAGGGAAAAAAAAAAACCTGTCAACTCAGGTAAAACATCATCATAGGGATGAAAAGGGTTCAGTACAAAGCAGCTGACTCATTAAATTTAGAAACTGAAATGATCACGTGATGGATAGAGAGCTTGATTTCTACAGCTTGCAATGTTAATAATGAAAACGTCAGTAATCTGATTCTGTTAAATGCAGAGATTACATGGTGGGGAGGTATATGTATGGGTGTGTGTACTTACACATATACCACACATGTGTGTATACATACGTGTGTGTGTATAATATTATTGTAACATATGATCTAGGTTTCGAACTTCAGCTTAACAGAGCCATCTATTAAATTATTAAATTGCTATTTTATTTATCTTGATTTACAGATATAATTTTACATATTTATGAGGTACTGTATGTTTTGATGCATGAGTACTATGTTGGTTTAAAAATAGCACAATAGCAACAATTGAGTGTTGTATATATAATATATAATGAAGGCTATGTATGTGCTTAATACATATATAGGCACATAGATTAAATTACATATTTAATACACATTAAAATGTCAGTAATATAAAAATAAGTCTCCAATCATCCCTCATGAATTCATTCTGTCCTACATAATTCTTGCTTTCTAGGTATGAGGTTAGCAGTTTTCTGAACCTTTCTGCCTTTCAACTAGAGAAGATTCTTACTCAGTGGCCATACCTGATGTTTAAGTCATCTAAGTGATTCCATCAGAAATCAAAACCTTGCTCTCCAAAATCTATTCTTTAAAGTAAAAATTGTTGGAGATACCTGATTCAGTTTTTTCCACAGGGCTCTGTGACAGCTCTTGAGTACAAAAAGCTCTCTGACCTGCCGTCAATCATAGAGCATTCAAGGGAGTATCAGAGTTGAACAAACGTTGCCCAGAGAAGACAGGTTTAAAATGGCTGTGGCTAATTCATTATTGATAGTTTGCAAAAGTGAAATCCCAATGAGAGTTTATGACAACAATAATTCCACTGACAAGGAAATTAGATTGATGCTGTGGCATGTGAAATAAAAAGATAATAAGGGGCATCCAAAAGAGATGTGACAAAATGTCTATGAACATAATAATTAAGCATATTTTCAGAGAATATTTTGGACATTAAATCTATTTTATAAATGTAAATAATGTTAAAAGGAAACATTTTAGGTATATGTTAATTTTAGCAACTATATATATATACACATTTTTAATAAGTATATAGAAAAAGCATATAAATCACATAATTTCTATCAAGAAACTCAGTGAGTCTGAAGTAAACCATAAATATCTACATTTTTTAAAAACAAACAAACAGGGCTAGGGATGTGGCTCAAGCGGTAATGCACTTGCCTGGTATGCGAGGGGCGCTGGGTTCGATCCTCAGCACCACATAAAATTAAAATAAAGATGTTGTGCCCACTGAAAACTGAAAAATAAATATCAAGAAATTCTCTCTCTCTCTCTCTCTCTCTCTCTCTCTCTCTCTCTAAAACAAACAAAAATAAAACAAGCAAAAACCCCAATTCCATTGTTAATGTTGATGCAAATCAGTTGGAAATCATAATCCTAGAGATGCAAGATAAAAATTCTTAAAAGTGAGATTATGGCCATGTTAACATTAAAAATGATAACTGGATTTGTGACTAGTAACACTATACTGCTGGTGCCTAATATCACAGGACCAGTTACCATCAGGATTCAGAAATTTAGGAAGTCACGACAGAACTATTTCTTAATATCTACCTCAGTATTTCTTGGGTTAAAATATATAGAAAGCCACAGTATTGACTAGTAACTGGAGAACTCCCATTAAATATGCCATCTCTATAATAGTTATCTTAATAACATTTAAACAACACAAATTAAACCTATAGAGGCCTAATAACTTTTCCAATGAAACACAAATAGTAATATAGCTAAACATTATTTCTTCAACTTTTATTTGTATAAGGCAAAAAATTAATCTTTGTGATTTTCAGGGTATTTCTGATAAATTTTAAAGATAGTTTAAGTGTAAGAGTTACCTGAAATTTTTATTTATTGTATATTTCATTAAATACTTGAATTTGGAAAGCCAAAAATCAAATGTTGAAAATTTCATTTAAATAAATACCTAGTAAATTATAATTGGCTACACATTTAAAGGTGACAATACAACAAACATAGAAGGTAACATAATTATAAATATTTTAGCTCTTTTATATTAGGGTCTGTAAACAAGTCACGATGGCGCCTGGCATTTTGCCAGAGGGAGTGGTTTGTGAAGTAACGCCAGCGAGCCATTAAGTGTGGAGATTCCTTATTGGTTGACTGCTGTATCTAGTTTATGTTAATTAAGATAAGCTGTGTGGAATGTATATATACCCCTCCTTTCCTACAATAAACGGCTCCCACTCCTGCTGTATCAATGTACACAAGTTGTTCGTCACCCCCTGGTTATTTTGCTGCAGCCGGACTGCGGCACTTTTATAATTGAGAAATCTTTGCTTTTTTAAATAATTAGACACATAATGAAGTTCATATAAAGCAAAGAAGATTTCATCTGACATAACTTTCCTATTTACATGTGTGAATACACCACAGTGAATCTCAACATCAAGTACATCCATAAGACTGGAATCCTAATAAGAATAAAATGTATTTCATGTTTGTATAAATATGTCAAAATAGACTCCAATGTCATGTATAACTAAAAAGAACAAATTAAGAAAAAGAACAAATAAAGTAAAAAATTATTTCAGAAAGACACAAAATCTTTGCTGTCTAAGCATTTTACACAAGAGAATGACCCTTCCTGTTATAGGTTGCTGCAGTAAATAGCAAACAAACAAATAAGAAATATGGCCCATTAAAATCGAGCAAATTTGTTGATATTTTAATGCATTTTGTAGCTTTTTCAGACTCATAATAAATTATGGTCAAATAAAATTAATTTCCTGGTTTTGTCTCTTTTTTTTTTTTTCATATCCTAGGGGAAAAAACTTAAGACAAATCTCTGCATGTCTGAAACTCAAAACTAATTTTATGTTATTACCGGAGTGTTATTAACATACAATGCATTCATAGAATACATTTTTCAAGTTGAGTGTGATGGCATGTACCTATAATCCCAGCTACTCTGGAGGCCACGGCAGGAGGATTACAAATTCAAAGCCAACCTTGGCAACTTAGTAAGACACCATCAAAATGATAAAATACAAATAAACCCAGACTGTTTTAATTCATTCATCTCTTCAAATGAATCTATAACTAATAAATTTGTCAGTTTCAATTTTCAATATGGTACTTAACACTAATTATAACTATGCTCAAAAAATACTTTGAAATCCACAATAAGTTAAAAGAGTGGAAAGATATTTAAAGACGAACAACAAAAATACCCCAACCCTATTTATGATTATTTTATTCAAGGAACGGGAGGATGTGAATAATTAAGAACAGCCTTGTCACTCCATTTTCGATTGGAAAGCTCATAAATACATATTACAACTTCCCACAGCTACTAACAGCCCTTATATGATATCTGATAATGGATATCCTACAAAGACACACACAATATATTTCATAACAGACCCAAAGATGTCTCTCTGTAGCAAATAAAAATAGGAAATAAAGGTTAAAAACTTAAAATGGTGCTTAATGATCAATATTACATTCTTACTTTAAAGAATATTTATTACAATAGAATGTTTCAATATACTTTTCTTAATTTAAAATGATATAGGCATCTAATGAGTATCAATGATCAATGAATTGAATATTATTAGCTCAAACCTATAGACTACCTGAAGAGTTTGGGAAATATATTCAACCTTATATACTGTAAAGCATAATTAATTAATAATTTTTTCAGAATAATAATTCAATTTAGTTACACACAAACTCACCTTTTTTTTTTTTTGCTTAATGATTTTTCCCCTTTTTTTAATTGGTGCATTATAGTTGTACATACTGATTTGGAATTTGTTGTTATATATTCATACATGCACAAAATATAACTATACAATTTGGCTAATTTCAGTCACCTGTACTTCCTCCTTCCCTCCCAGCCTCTCATCTCTTGGTCCCTTTCCTCTACTGATCTCTCTTTGATTTTTATGAGATCCACTCCCACCTTTCTCCCCCTTTGTTCTCTGTATCTAGCACAAATGAGAGAAAACATATAATCCTTGACTTTCTGAGTTAACTTATTTTGCTTAACATGATGGTATCTAGTTCAATTCAACTTCCTGCAAAATATAATTTTATTTTACTTTGTGGCTGAATAAAATTCATATATATATGCATATATATTTGTGTATATATACCACATTTCTTTATCCATTCATGTCAGTGTCTATAGAGACTTCACTTCTTATGATCCTCAACATTAACTAGAACTTTTTAAACAAATTTTATGAGAAAGCCTTTCAAAAAACATGTACAAATAGAATTTTTTAAAGTCAGCTTATGTTCAATGCCAATAAAAAGGAGAATAAATAGCAGTTTACTAAACCAAAAAAAAAAATTTTTTGATACCAGAGATTGAACCCAAGGATGCTTAACAACTAAGCCACACCCCAGCCCTTTTTTATTTTTACTTTTTATTTTGAGGCCAACATCTCCTCAACTTTCTTACAGCCTCAATAAGTTGGTGAGGATGATTTTAAACTTGCAATCCTCCTCCTCAGCCTCCAAAGCCACTGGGATTTCAGTTGTGCAACACTGGGTCAAACAAGTCAAATTTTTAAGCTGAATTCATTTGCCAATGATTTTTGTAAGTGTGGTAATCTTGGATTTTTTTCAAGGTATCTGTATTGTTTCTTTAAAAATACTTCCTTAACTTAGCATATTTAAAAGAGTAGAAATCAAACTTCCTTGTTTTCTTGGGAATTTAGGAATATAACATTTATACATGTCCTTTAGAACTCCTATAGAATCCAAATGCAGAGATGCTAAAGGTATGATATAATAAATACATTTTTTCCCATGGAAATAAAAATCTCTTTACTATATTCAAGTAGCACTCAGGTCACTGTCAATTCAAAGCTAAAGACAAGAAAATTGAACTTGGATTTGGGTTGAATCTCTGAATGTTTCATCAATAAAAAGAGAGTCCATATTCCAAGTGATTCAGGAAAAGGGATATTTTAAAAATCTGATAACCATTGCTTTTTTGCATTTTAGAAAGTCAGCCAGAATCTTTAGATGTGGACCTGAGTGATCTTGGAGTGAGGTTACATCTTTGGAAGGGATTACTCATGTAGATCCAGGGTAGATGGGAGGAAATGCACAGCTTGTGGATCCCTAATGATTTTTGTGTTAATCTGTATGGGAAGACCGTTTTAAAATGGATTGTGTATCCCTTTCCCATGCGGTCTATGCCTAGTGCCTAGCTTAGTGAATTCATTACTAAGTAACAGAAACAGACAGCCATCAGTGATGGGATATCATGGAGTGCAGCTGTATGATATACCATGGACAATGAGACAGTGAGGAAAAAGTGGTGGACAGAATGAGGAGGACACCATGAGGAAGAATGAGGTATGAAAATGATCAAAATAGCTGGTTGGATTAAACAGGACTAACTTCGTCTCCGGTAGTCAGGACTTCCACCTGTGATCCTCATGAGCTTAGGGTAGCCTTGTAGGTTCCTCCAGAAATACATTATGTTCATGTAGCATAGTGTATTCTGCAACTTTAACCAAAAATACTGCAGTTCAGGGGCTTGCCTTGGACTCCTACTTAGTTCTGGAAGCCAAAGCTCTTAAAGTCATCAAATGTTTCTCACCTTCATGTATGTCACCTGGGACAAAGCTGGTGAAAACCCTACCATAGTGACAGATGACAAAGTCTTTAAATGAGTGAGTACTTGAAAAAAAAAAGACACATTTTGGCAAGGGAATATCTAAAACCAGTGGTAAAAAGTGCCCCTGGAGTACCCTGAAATACTGCCACTGTTTATCCCTAGAGGGGTGGACAAGTTAAGGGCAGTGACTTTCATATTTGTCATCTTACCCTAGTTCCTGAATGATGGACCTAGGAAAGAACATTAGTTCCAATAATTAAATTTGCTTAATTCTTGTCTCCAGAATTTTTCTTTTATCACAGTTTAAGTAACTTTGATGCTTTTCTCTGGAATTTGAGGACCATTCATTGTTCTTCATGTTCTGCTCCAGATTTTTCTGGACTGTTTTGTTTCATCCCTAATTTCTCGAAGAGCTTTGGAATTCTGTTTATGAGCAACTACCATAAAGATTGACTCATTATTATATATATGCAGACTTTTCTAATCTTTTGCGCTAGTAAATGGGGTTGCTGGGATTCCAGAATTTGGATCTCAAATTCAACAAGTTGACCATGACATTTGAATCATCCTACTGTCATTTTATGGGCAAAAAAGAAAGAAAACCAGTACATAAAGAGTACCTGCTCTATAGATAAGAGATGAGTTTGATTATGATAGGTGTCATTTCCATCTAAAAATTATTATAAATTAACTATAACTAGAGAAAAATATATAACCTAGATGAGCATTAGTCTAGCCAGAAAGTACACTAAGGATGGTCAGAAATGATGTACATATTTGCCTAAACCAGTGAGTTATGTATGCTATTCACTATATTAAATTATTTTAAGAATAATTATTCCAACCAAAATCATTGGGCTACAACAATTATGCATGTAAGGATTCTATGTAAATACCATTCTGATTCTAGTCCTAAGCTATTACCAATGCTGCCTTGTTTTCAAATTGTCATCATCTTTTTTTTTTTTTTAAATGTATTAGGGCTTGAACTCAGGGGCACTTGACCACTGAGCCACATCCCCAGCCTGTTCTGTATTTTATTTAGAGACAAGGTCTCACTGAGTTGCTTAGCACCTCTCTTTTTCTGAGGCTGTCTTTGAACTCATGATCTTCCTGCCTCAGTCTCCCAAGACTCTGGGATTACAGGCATGGGCCACCACATCTGACATCATCAACAAATTATACTTACTGTAGTAACTCAAATCATCAGCAGTTACCTTGGTCACTAACTCTTAATACAAATGTTAGTTCAGTTTTCCTTTGGGAAAGAGAGTAAGAGAACAGCCATCAATCACAGTCATAAGTTAACAGTGTGTTAAATATTAGCTCACAAAAAATTAGAGTGGGCCATTGGAAAAGGTTATAGTTTTCTTTTATCCATTGGGAATGAACACTGAAATTTGTTACAACCCAAAATTTCTATACCTGTCTTTTCCAAATTGATAAAACAAACTAATAATTTAATGGGTGGTTTAAAAGGGGGAGATTTTGGTCATAAGATTTTGGTGTTAGGTTTATTTAATTATAATTCAGAACAATATATGCCCATTGTTTCGCAGAACACAGATAAAATTATTATCGTTTTTTTTTTTTTTAATAAAAAGCTGGTGGTATAGCTCACTGGTAGAGTGCTTGCCTAGCACATTGGAGGCACTGGGTTCTATCCTCAGCACCACCTAACAATAAATAAATAAGTAAAGGAATTGTGTCTTACTAGTTCTGGAACCTGGTCCAGTGAACTAACCTAACTAAATGGACTAACCTAAGTGAACCAACCAAACGCAGCTCAGTTTCTTCATCTGTAAAATATTGATCATGCGGTCTTTAAAATACTATTATCAGATTCCATTCAAACAGAACCCCCAACTATTTTTCAGCTATAAGGGTCATTATAGGGAGAAGGCTCAAGACAGAAGTCTCCAAAATAAAGCAGAACACACAATCATAGAGGCAAAAAGAAAAGCAGAAAAGAGTTTATGTTGGTGCAATGACAGTGAGAAGAGAATGGGAACGGCAACCAGACAAGACGTGACGAAGATCAGTCTCTTTTTCACTTCATACTTTTGAAAGCCTACCATTTCTCATGAGAATTTTGAACACAGAATAAAAGTATCCATTAATAGGAGAATTGATAATAAAATGGTGGTACTCACATAGAAAGATTCTAAAAACAGAGTTAAAAAGCTATTGCAATTTAAAAAACAATATGAGCAAATATCATAAGCACAGTCATCCCTGAAAGAAGCCAGGAAAAAAAAATAGACATAATCTATAAGTCATTTTATATGTTTCAAGGAGAGATATAATGATATGAGCAAGGACAGGATTATTTTTGAATGGGTTGTGACAAAATTCATCAAGCTATAAATATATATTTCTTGTACTTCTCTGCATACTTGCTGTATATCAATAATTCTTTTTTTTTCTTTTGTAAAACTACAATTTATGGAATACTCTCCATATGCCAGGTATTGACCTTCCTACCTCATACACATGATCTTTTTAATTCTTTCAACTTCAAATTAGGTTCTTTTGTAATCCTCATGTGTATTGAAACAACTGGAGACTTGATTCATTTTCCCTCACGATCACCCTGGCTTCCACAAGAAAGCAGAGATTACAGTTTCATTTTGTGTGACCCTCACCCCTGTGGGCTTAACCACTGTGCTGCATTGCTCCAGAGAAAAGGCCGCTAGAGAGTGTTGCAAAAATTGATTAAACTATCACTACCTTCCAAATATTTTTTGTTGTTTAAAATAATGGAAAGGCATGAATCAATGAATTTTCCTGTAGCAGGGGACTAAGAACTTTTTTTTTTAATTAGAGTATTATACACAGGAGTTGGGTTCATTTTGACAATATCATACAGGCAATGAATTTGATTTATTCCATTTCAGCTCCAGGTGCCTCCCTTTTCAGTCTCCTCCTCCCTCCCCCGTTCTTCCTTCACTGATCTTCTCTTCACTGGCTTATTTATTTACTTTTGATACATATGGGTGGAATTCACTGTGGTATATTTGCACATGCACATAGCATAATTTTGTTAATTTTTCATTCTGCATTTCCTCACTTTTCCTAACCCTTTTCCTCCCTCTCCATATCCTTCTTCTACTCCAGATCTTCCCTTTATCTTTATGATATCCAATCCCCAGCCCCTATTTTGTCCTTGATTTTACTCCAGCTTCTGCAAATGACAGAATATTTGACCCTTGATTTTCTGACTTATTTCACTTTCCGTTGATGTTCTCCATTTCCATACCTTTAATAGCAAATGCAAAAATTTCATTTCATTCTGTTGTGTGTGTGTGTGTGTGTGTGTATCACATTTTCTTAATCCATTTATTTATTGATGGGCATCTGGGCTGGTCCTATAATTCGACTCTTGTGAATTGTGCTGTTATAAGCACTGATGTGACTATATCACTATAGTATGCTGATTTTATTTCTTTTTGATAAATAACAAGGAGTTGAGTAGCTGGGTCATATGATGTTTCCAATTCCTAGTTTTTTGAGAAATCTCCATACTGTTTTCCAGAGTGGTTGTACTAATTTGCAGTCCTACCAACAATGTGTGAGCATACCCTTTTCCCACATCCTCATCAGCATTTTTATTATTAGTATTCTTATTCATTGCCCTTCTAACTAGTGTAGTTTTGATTTTTTTTTCAGTGTTAAGCTTTTTGAGCTTTTTATACATTCTGGATATTAATCCCCTGTCAGAGAAGTAGCTGGCAAAGATTTTTATCCTATTCTCTAGGAACCTAAGAACTTTAACTGAATGTAGACTGAGTATCTTGTCCTTGATTCTGACATTGCATATAAAGCCTTCAGTTAAGTCCACAGGATGCTAGAACACTGGCTTGGAAGAGAAAGGGTAATCAGCTTGATTGCTTGAACTACATAAAAGGAGAAAAATAATTTTAATGTATTATTTTCCTAAAATGTTATTTTAGTAAATATTTCATGAAATACATCATTGTCCTTTATGCACAGCTTTAGAAGAGCATACCTTTGGGGCTATTTTTTAATAATTCCTAGCAACTTTATATGCACTGACAGAATGTCCTTTGTTTCCCCTTAATGGATGTATTTTGTTTTTTTTTTCCAAGTTTCCAGCAATTTCATATTAAAACAGGAACCTTTACTTTCTTGGCTGATAGTGTTCTCATTAATCATTGTTTATCCTTCTAACCTGTTCTTTCATGTGATTGAAATGACTGCTTGAATGATCAGTTTTCTACCTCAATTTACAGATGCCAAAGGAAAAGGAGCTTTTTTATATAACCCGTTAGCTAATCTGTCTCCTGGCAGTGTTGCTAACACCTCATGAATGCCTTAGCAGATACAACTCAGAAAAAAAAAGGAAAAATAGAGACTTTCTAGTCCCAAGAGAAGTTTTTACTATATTGCCTCTCAAAATGATAAACTATTGTACCATCCCTTCACTTCCCAAGCCATATCTGGAGGGCTGTGGATAACTAAGAGAGTGTTTTCTTTTGACAAGAGAGATTCTGAAGAGAAATTCTGACAAGAGAGTTTCTTCTGTATGTGAGAAATACATAGAGTCATGTGATTCTCCTGCAGTGGCCACAAAGTTTATTATTTCCTATGCTTCTTAAAAAAGGCAACTTTCACAGTATTCTTTGCCAAAGTTCTTTTTCCCCCTTTATTTTTGCATAGTAATGATATGTATTTATGTAGTTGTAAATTTAATGGTATAATTTTATTTATTTATTTAACTATTTTTGTTAGAGCATTATAGTTATACAAAATAGTAGGGTTCATTTTGACAAATTCGTAAAAGCATGTCACAGTTTTCTCCATTTCAATTCCCAGTTCTTTCTCTTTCCCTCACTTATGGTATACTTTTTTATTTTATTTTTTTAGTTGTAGTTGTCAATACCTTTATTTTTTTAATTTTTTTATGTGGTGCTGAGGATCAAACCCAGGGCCTCGCATGTGGTAGGCAAGTGCTGTACCACTGAGCCACAACCCCAGCCCCATGATACACTTTTAATGTAATGGTTTTTCCTTTTCATTAAGAAATAGCTACTGAAAATTACTAGTATAAATGAGTGTTAGTGAATTATAATTTCATTTTGAAAGACAGCTATGGAATGTCCAAATTCTCTTTTGGCCAAAGTTACTCTTTATCTACAGACAGATCAAAAAGGAGATTCATGTGCAAAAAGGTTCATAAAAAATTAAGTAGAGTTATATTTTTATGTTAGGATTTGCTAGGTTTAAGGTAAGATAGATTGTATGGATGATTCTATTACCTAAAATTTCCTACCACCCTTATCTAAATACTTTGAGACACAATTTTCTGGTCAAACCACTAGAATCAGAGCAAAAGGAGTCAGAAAGTAATAAAACAAGACAAAAATTTGCTTCTGCTGAAGGTCTAATGAGTAATAGGCACATTTAATATAATTTCATCATTATAGCAAAACAGTAAGCCAAATATCACTGATGCTATTTGCTCAAGGACTCCTGTCTCAAACCTAGATCCATTAGAATCTGGTTTTTCTGCTTCCACTATATTATGCTGTCTACTCCTTCTCTATGCAACTGAATTCTCATTTAGAGCAAATACCTCCAGAGCAGCTGATTCCCCTTAAAGAGGGAAGGAGAGAGCATTTAAAGGAAGTAAAGAGCTAAGTTGGCCATTGGAGCCCTAGGGTTTTTAGTCTCTTTCCTGTCTAGAAGAAACAGCTGAATCCAGCTACTAACTCTGTGCTTACTAGATCTTTCACTGATTGAATATCTTCACCTCATGATGGGTGACCCATTATGGTATCTGGAAATAAGACCACGTGGGTCAACAGTATTTCTTCTGTAAGGCATTTGTTAATTATTCAACAAAATTTTGTAGAACAAGTATTATGTGCTTGGTACACTCATAAGTATGAGGATTCAGTGTTGAATAGAATAGAGTAGGTCTTTCTTCTAATGCATTAGTATTTTTTTGGTGAGGGAGAAAAATAATTTTTTAAGAGAGAGAGAGAGAGAATTTTTCAATATTTATTTTTTAATTTTCATTGGACATAGCATCTTTGTTTGTATGTGGTGCTGAGGATCCAACCCGGGCCCCACGCATGCCAGGCGAGCGCGCTACTGCTTGAGCCACATCCCCAGCCCCGAAAAATAAATTTTTAAATAGACTTACAAATAAACTAGACAACTTCAGACAAAGAATGGGAATAAAAAAGAAAAGAGAATAGAGAATGATGGGATGAAGGAGAGAATACCTCAAATTTTTATTTGGTCTGACTTATTTGGGTACCTTGGGAAGGAAAAAAAATTATCTGAAGAGTTGACATTTGAAGTAAGTGCAGAATGATTAGAGGGACCAATATAGTCAAGGTAAAGGAACAAGCATGGAGATGTCCCAGGGAAAAAGGAAATCCTGTATGGATTGATCTCTCTATAGAATAGGAGCGAGTAAAATGGATTTAAGGTATAAGTTCTGATGTGTAGGGCCTTTTAAAGAGTTTGAGTTACATTCTAAATGTAATGTGAGGTCACTTATATATGTATTATGTGACCTGAATTATGCTTCTGAAAAGGCAACAGTGTTTTTCATATCTATAAATTGGTGTAGAATTTGTATCCTTTCTTCTTATAATGGTCAATGAAAAAGTCAAAGAAAGCTCTTGCATTATCTAGTTAATGAAAAATACTTATAAAACAAGCATGTCTATACATGTTCATAAGTTAGTACCACATGTACTAACTACAAAAGCATGATATCATGAAATTCTCAGAGGATTCCTGTGAAAACGTTTTATTTCTTCATACTAGGAAGAAGATTCATATAATTTAGCCTGCTAGAGTTTTCTAACATTGTGACAAAATACCTGAGAAAAACAACTTAAAGGAGGAAAGATTTATTTTTGTTCACAGTTTCAGAGATTTTAGTTCTTGGTCAACTGGGCTCCATTGCTATGGGCCTGTGATGGGGACAATCTAGTTACAAACTATAACATTTAGAGAGTCAAAATAATTTGCCTGAGTTCATAGTTTACATAATTTGCCAGTGTTAGATATGGCTTTCACATCAGGCAGAAAACAAAAATTACCATTAAAAATAACTTTGAAGCAAAACCATATTAGATTATTAGCAATTCATTGTGTGTCCTGGAATTCATCCCTTGCTACAAAAAAATTTGTAATTCCAGTCATGTATTTTATCAGCTTGAAGGAAAATAAAACAAGAATCAGCTTGGTGTATGATTCAGCACCTAAAGAAAAAAAAGGGAAGCAGAAGGAGCCCTTCTAGAAGAAATTGAAAACAGATATAAAGGATTAGTTTTTTTCCCAAGGGTTTCTATCATGGAAAGTAAATGCAAGCCACATTGTTCGTCATGGTGCCACCAGCCACATGTGGATATTGTATGCTTGAAATGTGAATAGTTCAAATGAGCCAGCAATTTATAACCTGCACTGAATTTCAAAGACTCTGTATCAAAAATATAAATATTTTATTAATAGTTTATATTGATTACTTATTAAAATAATATTTTAATATATTTGCATTATTCAAGTTAATTTTATCCATTCTTTTCTTTATTTTGCTTTATTTAATGTAGCTACTTGAAAATGGAAAATGGCATATATTGGTCACATGTGTAACCTGGCAATCTGTCTCTAAGAGAGCTGTTCTATAGGGTTCTTCTCTTTCATTGAGAGCCTGAGCATTTGGTAATATCAATAGAAAATGATGTGTTGTTCTCTTTTCAAAGAAGAGATATTTAATACCTGAGCCTGAAAAGAATAGATGTTTTAATAGTTCCAGGGGATTGATTCTTATTTCCTGCCTTTCTCATTGACACTTTAATAGATCATACTGAAATAATATCATGCAATGAAAATATATTTTACAGTGATAAGTCTTTATGGTGTTTAAAGATGAATGAGTAGCTTCCATTTTCATTTCAAGGTCAAAGATCATTCATGAAAGAGAAAACATAACTTGTAAGTTAGGAAGAGTTTTTAAGCTTAAGATCTTATAAAATATATTTGGTTGAGAAGGATAAAGTGAGACCTTGAAATGCTAAGGGGTGGGGGGAAGTGGTAGGTTGACTCTTTTCAGATCATCACCAAATTAGAAATTTAATCTTGTTTCTCGTAGGAATTATATGAAAACTTGGCTAAATAGGGTTCATTCTACATGGCTAGACAAATCAATGCATCCTTGTCATTACCTTACTTAGTGAACCCAGGGAAAAGAAATGAGGCGAAATTTTAGTTCATGTCTCTGCTTCAGAAATTTAATGTTTAACTCCCAGCAGTGAGGACTACTGAAGTTTAGTGATATTAAAATGCAATAGTACTTATTCAACATGCCTCATTTCTTCCACAGACGAGCTCAGGGTAGGTTTGCCTTGGAGAACAACATGTGGAGTCTTTGGAAGTGACAAATATGCTGTGGAGGGACATTAATCAGATGAAATTTAAAAGACATTTGCTTCTGGCCTTAAAGTCTTTGGTCTGGAACAAATGGAAGTCAAAATCACTCAGTCTGAGGTGTAGGAAAATGATAAGGAGTTTGTTGAGTGACCAGGCAAAGGTTCTGTGTGGATCTTTCTGTGCATGTCATCCGGAAGACGAGTAGAACTTAATTTCTCTAACACTCACACTTGGATACAATAGGTCATTTAAAAGCTGGATTCCTTTTTTGTTAGTTGCCAATGGATTTTATTTTTATTTATTTGTATGAGGTGCTGAGAATCAAACCCAGTTTCTCACACAGTTTAGGCAAAGGCTCTACCACAGAGCCACCACCCCAGCCCTAAGCCATGGTGAGGATGAAGCAACCAGGAAGCATGTGGACACTCCCAGAACCTTGAGGAATGATGTTGAGTTTTCATTTCTCAACTCTCCTTTCTATACAGACAAGTTTGGAGTTTGTAGTCCATCTTTGGCAACGCAGAGCTGAGAAACAAAGGACAGGTACAGCATTGGCCCATTTCATTTTTTTTTTTTTTTGCATTTTTAGGCTATCAGAAAATTCAATCCAACTTTAAACATGCAATAAGAGATCTCCCGCTTTTTAAACTTGGCAGAAATACCTTTAAGATATTTTATTAGTGAAAAGGAGATATTTGGGAAATTTGGTACAGAGATATACAGATTGGATACAGGCCAAAGCCCTGTTATAATTAACATATTCTGACTCTTTCTTTCACAGTATAAGAGAAGACATTTTATTCATCAAATATAGTGGGATATTTAAAAGAAAGGATAATACGAAAAGCTACAATATGTAGAAATCATCAATTTTTTTTTAAATTGGGCAAAAGTACTATCTATAAAGAAAAAAATTAAAAATATATTGCATTAAATTTAGAAATTGTCTTAGTGTCAGAGGAAACAAAATTTTGGGGTTTTCAAAGAATAGAATTGCATATAGACTACACTTTAAAAATCTTATAAAAAACAGTAAGAATACAACTGATAAGATTATAAGAAACTGATGATTGTCTTCAATAGATACTTCAAAAAAGAGGGTAGCCAAATGTTCAACTAAATAAAAACTTCTTCCGCTCTACTTGTTACCAGGGAAATATAAATTAAAATAACAAATCCCAGAACAAGAAGAGCAAAAATGTAAAGATGAATAAATAATAAGTAATTTGATGAAGCTCAAATGCCAGTAGACTGCTGTTTGGATTGTAGAGTTAATTTTTTGAGAAACTCTTTGGAAGTATCTGCTAAATCTGGATGTGTGCATGACATCTAACACATCAGTTTGATTTGTAGGTGTGTGCTCAGTGAAATGCCTACATGGATTCATCCAAAAACAAACAAAAAACAAAACAGTGACCATGGAAGTAGTATTTGTAACAACTAGAAACGATTCAGATATGTTTCTAAGAAGAAAAATAAATTTTAAAAAATGACAGATTTACTGTTTCCAAGGAGGCTGAATAGAGATACTTTGTGTGGCGCTCTGTCATAGAGAAGAACCAAGATAACAAGGGCAAGCTGTGTTATGAGGAAACTGACTGTGTGAGTACCCTTGAAATCAGCAAGGAAGTGATGGGAACCCTCAACAGTGCTGCAAGTCAGAAAGGCAGTCCAGAGGAAAGAACAAAGCAAATTATAACTTCAACCCAGCTTGATGAAGGAGGAACCCACACTGCGGCGAAAGAGTAAGTGGGACAGGGCCAGACACCCAAATCACAGCAGAGGACTGACAGTCCTAGAAGCAAGAAAACTAGTCTTCACAGGCCTCAAATCCAGTTCAGAGAACTGGCTGGTCGAAAAGTGAATGCACTGCTCCAAAGAAGGAATTCACTTTGCACCCCCCGCAACTCCCAGAGTTCAAGTTACTGCAGCAGCCACTTTACCTTAGGGGTTGGCACTTGGCCCCCAGAAGCTGCCGGAAACTTTAGTCAGGTGTTTACCACGCAGAGCAGAAAGCAGCCTCTTCATCATCCTGCAGCTTCAAGACTAGTGGCTGCCACAGCCACAAGCCCAAGACCCACCCCTGTTTACCCTGCAGGAATAGGGAAGTCTCTTGGCTAGTCCAAGGCCTTGAGACTGCAGCTAATAGTGCAAAGTCCAGGCTTCACCTGTGCCTTATCATTGGGAGCTGGGAAAGGTCCCTGCTGTTTTGCAGTTCCAGGAATACAGCTACCAGCAGCCCCAATCCCTGACACCACCTATACTCACTAGGCTGGAACTAGGGAAAGTCTCCTTCTGAGCCCCAGGTTTGAGATTGCAAAGCTTTGAACTGCTGGTGCAAAGAGACCTGATATGCTCTAAGCTTGTCTGTGAGGAACAGGGGAAGGTCCTGTCCATACCCTGCAACTCCAGGACTTTGGCTACCAATGCCACAAGCCTAGTCTCCACTAGCACTTTTATTATACGTCTTAGGGGCATTCTTTGCATGCCCTATGGCTTCAGGATCACAGCAACAAAAGCCACAATCTCAAAGACCACCTGTATTTCAGCACAGGACCTAGAGAAGGTATCCTCAACTTCCTATTTTTCCAGGTATCCTTTGATTACCAGTAACTCAAGCCCAAATGCTACCTGCATATGCAGCAGAGGAACTAGGAAAGGTCTCCTCCTCAGCCTACAGACTTGAGACCAGAGCTGCTGGTACAGAAAGCCCTAGTGCCACTTGTGTGTATCCTGTGGGACCTGGAGAAGATATTATTTAGGTCTACAGCTTTGAATGAGGCTAACAACACTATTAGCCTAAGCACAAACTGCAATCATTCCATGGAATGTAGGGAAGGTATGTCCCCTCTTTAAGTTCCACAACATTGGATCCACTGTTACTAATGCCACAGATCCCAGCATAACCTCTGCTCATCTCATAGGTCCTGAAGAGAAATAATTCCATATTGTCACTCTAGAATTGTGCTTACTTGTTCTATAGGCCCAGACATCCCTGCATTCAACCTGAGAGTCCTTCAGAAAGTCCCCTTTATGTCCCAGGGCTTAGGGAAATGGTTGCTGACACCACAACCTTGGGCATCACCTGTGCTTGCCCCAAAGGGTCTGGGGACATTCCTCTACACATCCCACACCACTGAGACATGGAAGTAGATACCACAAGCCTCATTGCCAATAGGGCTCAATTTTGGACATTCACCTTGGAAAGCCTATGCCCACTACAAACTACCTTCATAAACCACTTTAGTCTAGACTATTTAGATAATCAAAGACATGCTGATATCAATCAAAAATGAAGAAATCACAGACTATACTTTTGAGTTTCTCTATACCAAATGCAAAGCACTTAATCCAAAGTGGAAAGGAAAAAGTTAAATTATCCATATTTGAAAATTACATATTTAATACATAGAAAAATCCAACTAGTCCATCAAAAAGGTGTTTAAACAGATAAATTCTATAAAGCTGCAGGATACAAAATCAATATAAAAATGTAGTAGCAGGCTAGGGATATAGCTCAGCTGGTAGAGTACTTGTCTTGCATGCACAAGGCCCTGGGTTCAATGCCCAGCAGCGCGCACACACACACACACACACACAAGCCAAGAAAACACAATAGCACTTTTATACAACAATCATTAAATTGCTAAGAAAGAAATTAGGCAGTCCATTGACAATGGCTGCACATAGGCAAACATATACTAAATTCACTCTAACTATATTTGAAATAATAAATGAAATGATACATGTTTAAAAAGAAATACTTTTTAAAATCATGGCATGGTTAAGTGTCACTGGGATGGTATGACCTGATTTAGCCAGAGGAATAGGTTTTTGTAATTTCAGCTTGTTTGGATTTTCTTCTGTGATTCCATCAACATCAATGTTGACTTAATAAGGATATTATCTAACCCAGGCACAGATTAAGATATGATAGCAATGGCCTGTCATTTGTTCCAGTTGTCCAGTTGCTGCACACCTATCTCCCAACACAGCAAGAGTTCAGAGCACGGAGCTTCAACTCCTTCTGACTTGAATTTACATGTGACTTCAGGTTACTCATCTTGGGATGCTGAGGTTCAGGGTTGAGCATCCTGAGAGAATCTTGCAGAATATGTAACTTTGTGTGTTCTGTTAGCCTTACTCTGTGACTCAAGACAGTTATTGAGAACATTGATCATTTCATGATAATAACAGAATCACAGAAGAAAATCCAAACAAGTCACAACATTTTCTTCTAGCAAAATAAGGTCATGCAAACCCAAAGACACTAATTTTAGTCATGCTTTTTTTTTTTTTTTTTTTT
>NW_025999869.1:11717325-11772872 GCF_001458135.2 Marmota marmota marmota
TTTTTTTTTTTTTTTTTTGGTGGAGTATCAGGGATTGAACTCAGGGGCACTTGACCACTGAGCCCCAGCCCCAGCCCTATTCTATGTTTTATTTAGAGACAGGGTCTCACTGAGTTGCTTAGTGCCTCACATTTGCTGATGCTGGCTTTGAACTCTTGGTTCTGCTACCTCAGCCTCCTGAGCCACTGGGAGTACAGGTGTGTGCTACCACGCCCGACCTCTAGCTATGCTTTTTAAGAGTACTCATATTTGAATATTTATCATTTTATTTTTATGTTTAAAACATTTGATGTTTTAAATATACAATTTATTTTTAGAGCAGATTAAATAGCAAAGTTATGCAGAATGTACAGATTTTCCGTATATCTTCATACCTACATAGGTTCAAGCAGAGGGACATACACATCAGCTCTTGGTGAAGGAAGTGGCAAGGTCTTAGATGAGCCTGAGACAGATTTTTTTTTGTAGTTTTTTTTTTAAACAACCATCTGCCACGAGTTAGCTTCTAATGCTGGAGTTATTTATCTCCTGCCATTTGATCAACTCACCACCTACACTGTAGACATAGAGTCCTTTTTCCTTTCCTACAGCTTGTCCAAATCATTTTAATCTCTGGACTCTCACACTTTTTATTTACAAGACATTTGGGGGGTTGGAAGGTATAGATTGCTTTATTCCAGTTCTCTGTTTGACTATATCTTTATCAAAAATCAAATCCAAAAGTATCCTCAAGAATCACCAATTTGAAGTAGCCTATGTATTCTAATGACTTTGGCTTTCTCCTTCTCATTTTCAAGGTTTTAGTTTTCTCATAGGTTATTAAATTTGAATTCAAATATTTATTCCCTTGTTTGGTACTTTTTCTGTGTGAGAGAAAACACAAGCCCTATGTTATTCACCAATATCTTCTCATTACTTATAATAGGACTTACACATAGTTGGTATCTGATAAACATTATTAAATTAAAAAAAGTAAATGATAAATGGATAAGATATTGTGCTCAGCCAAAAGAACCTTGAAACTTCTTAATAAGGGACACCCATAAAGAAACACTTGTAATACAGTATAATAAATGCTGTAACATACTGAAGAACTAAAATCCCTGAGATCACACATGATAGATAAAACCAGTCTATCAGAATTTAGACAGAAGAACTAGAGAATTCACACAAAAATAAATACTAAAACTGGTTCTTTAACATCAATAAAAACAGATCATAAAATAATTTTTAATTAATTATTTTTAGAATTTTGATAAAATAGAGTTATCTCTGTTACTGATACTTAAAATAATTCTACATGTATTCAGTTTTATCCTTTTTTAAGGTCTTTAAATGTTAATTTTGTTTGAAATGAATGTAAGCACAAGGTGAAGTATAAAATAATAAATGGCCCTGTATTATCTTCAGATTGAAGCAATTGTGAATCAAAAATGTTCAAAAAATGTGTCTATGCTGAACATGTGTAGACACTTTTGTCATTATTCCCTGAACAATATAGTGTAACTACCATTTACATACCATTTGCATTGCATCAGGTAATTTTATGTAATCCGAAATAGATTTACAATATACAGAACATTGTGCCTGGCTTATATGCACAATCTGGAATCTGAAGAGGGGTCTAGTTCATAGGTAGTACATTATTTATAGGCAAAATCAGAGGTCAACAAACTGTAACCTGAGAGCCAAATCAGAATTCCTGCCTGTTTTGTAAATAAAGTTCTA
Source organism: Marmota marmota marmota (assembly GCF_001458135.2). NCBI lineage: Eukaryota > Metazoa > Chordata > Mammalia > Rodentia > Sciuridae > Marmota > Marmota marmota. The sequence continues at coordinate 11,719,054 of NW_025999869.1, forward strand.
TTGAAAGACAGCCACACCCTTTCATTTACATATTGTTTATGACTGCAAAGCTACACAGACTCCTTGAACCACAAAGTTTAAAATGCTTCCTATATGAATCTTTAAGAAATAGTTTCCCAAATATATTCATTTATATATTATAATATTATAATATATATATATTATAATAATTATATATATATATAATTATTATAATGTATATTCTGAAAAATCATCTCTGAATAGAGGAAGTGTCCCTTTTACCTACCATGCTGCCATTCTTAGCGTCTCCTAAATATGAACCAATATAAGGCTTCTCCTGGACACTTGATAACGGTAGAATGAAAAGCTCATAGGATCATCTCAGACCAGATTTGGGATCTCAGCATCACATATTATGGGCTAATCCTCTGAGCTACTATTAGATATCTAATTATCACTAGTTAGAATTTTTCTCATACCTCTATATAGTGATTTTCTCATGTCATTGCTACCACCCTGGAGACTATACCAAAGTACTATTGTTTTTTACCTTTTCTGGGCAATACATGATTTATTGAGGTCTCAATATACGAGCATCCAATCCAGTCTCCACATAGTAACGAGAATAATTGTAATACATTAATTGCACAACATTAAGCTCCTGACTAAAACATGGAAAAAAGCCTTTCTAAAATTTTTGACTAACTTATGCCACAGATAATCAGAAAAGTCTATATGTAATATATCAAAGTGCATAAATGCATTTTACTGTCATGTATAACTAATTAAATAAAGCAAATTTTAAAAAATTTAAACAAAGAGTACTTAAAGTATGAATGGAAGTTTATCTGGTACATTAAGGAGGAGATAGGTGTCCTGGATAGAGGAAGCAATACCTGCCTTGCAAAACCAAGATGGTGGTAAAAAAAAAAAAAATGATATGGGCAGCTAGATAATGGGATAGCATGAGTTCATGTCAGAACTGACTAAGGCTAACTTAAGTTTCAGGCCACACTTAAAAGATCTTTATAAAAGATCCTAATGAGATCAGGCAGCCTTCTTGAACTCTTAGAAAGGAGTTGAGGCTAAATCAATGTCTCCAGACATCATCAATATTAAAGGTAACTACATTCTGATGGTCCTGTAGGACAGCAGTTAAGAAGATACAGCATTCATTCTGGTAGCTGCAGTAAGGAACCAAATTAAGTTTTTAAGAGAGATAATATAGGAACAAATAAAATAAAGATTAATCTGTTGATCTATTTAGGAAGTAGAATCAACAAGAGCTCTTGATGAATAAAAATGTGTGATTAAAACAGCAAATCATGTAGACCAGGAATGAGCAAACTTTTTCTGCAAAGGATCAAATGATAATGTACCAACTCAAGTCAGTCATTATAGTATGAAAAATGCTACATAGTACATAAAAATAAACATAAGTACAGAAAGGAGTGTGGCTATGTTTTAATAGTATTTTATTTATTGAAAAACAAGAAAAAGAAAAAAGCCAGCAAGCTAAATTTACTTTATGGAATAAGCTGACTCCTGGTCTAAACCATAAATTAGGTTTGATCTTTGCTAATTTATTGGACAGTAATGAATGGCTTATACATATCACTGGCTTACTAAACTGGAGGATATTTGGTTAGAAATATTGCTATTTAAAACTTCAAGGTTCAGAGAACAGAATTGTGGATAACAACCTTTTGGGGATCCCTACTATGGTTTCATTTTGGAAAGTGTGTGCTCTGACAATTATTTTTACGAAAATAAATTGATGTCTGTTTATCTTATCTTCAAGTAGTTAGTACTTTAAAAAGAACAGATGACTAATATTAATGTATTTTTACTCAAATTAAGAAATGTTCAGTCAAAGAGATACACCATGAAGCACAACACATTTACAAAGTTATCCATAATCCTGATAGTGAGCACCAAGGGTATTACCTTTACACAGATCATCTCACAATATATTGAGAAAAATGTTATACAACTACGAATACCATAAAGTTCTAGGAATCCCAAGCACATGGTTTCTTCATAGTCAATTAATCTCTAAATAGCTCATCTTGTAGAATGTATTGTTAATAGAAAAATCTTGTGATCGAAAAAGATTTTACAAGATTGCTATTCCACGTAAATTTTAAATCTCTGTTTTCCTTCTAAAATGTAAAGATGTAATGCTGAAGAAAAAGATGTTGCTTTTGGTTCTTTTGAATAGATGGATTTGTGATGGATAAATCAGGGCCTTATACAAGTTGTTCTTGACTTTCAGTAAATCTAAGAAAAAAATGGCTGTTACAGATATTATTCACTTTTAATATTTCTTTCTGTAAAGTAATAGGGATATCATATTCAAAAACAAAATGCTCACAAAAAGGCAAAAAAATTGGGTCTTCATCTCATTTTGCACCTGAAAAGTCACCAGAGATTAATGTCTGCACATTGCACTGGGATACATTTTTCAGATCATGTTTGTTTTGTCCACATTTCTAGATGAAAAGTTGTAGGTTTTGGCAGAAGCCAGTGCAGGATTATGTACCCATTAACTCAATTGTGTAGAACTTAGTGCTATGCTTCAATACCCAGGGTTTCCTCTATAGTCGTTTTTCCATACCACTGCCTACAGCAATTTACAGCACTAACAAATGAACTTTATTCTTGTCTAAGATGCCTCAGCAAGGACCTGTGTTACCTTTCAGTAAAAGCCAACTTTGTACTTATATCTATCAGATTAGGTTAGTAACAAATTCCTGTATATGGAATGTGTGTTCTTCTGCACTCCCACACTGATTTTATAAAAGTCTCTGTGTCTGTCATGTATTAGGTGCCTGAGGCAAGGTCTGATTGCTAAACATGTTCCTAAATAGTTTTACCAGACATGAATAAATGGCATGAATGAACACATCCTCTTTCATATGTGACTCATTTCATGAGCAGTTGATATGTAATTTAGTTTGTAGATGCAGATAACATCAGAAGCATGTTTCTTCATTAATATTATGACTTATTTGGAGTGCTCAACTGTGGCTTAAATGCCTAGATTCTGGTCTAAACTTTATTGAAGATTCTTTTTCATGTTTATGGTCTTCTTTGTTATAGATACCAGTCTCTATTACTTTAAAAAGAAGGCTACATGTTATTCTTTAAACATTTCTGAAAAGAAAACTCTTGCAAACATGTGTAGTCAAGCATCTTGAGATGAAATTTGAAGGTACAATGTTTGGGATCCTAGTCCTGATTGTGATTATATTTTTTTTCATCACAACCAGTAGAAGATAATTATTGAAAACTTATGTATCTTTTCATTTGTTCTAGTTAGTTATACATGATAACATAGTGCATTTCGATTCATGTACATAAATGAAGCACGACTTTTCATTTCTGTGGTTGTACAGGATATAGAGTCACACTACATTACGCAGTCACACACGTACCCAGGGTAATGATGTTCATCTCATTCTACCATCTTTCCTGCCCCCACACCCCCTCCCCACCCTCCCTCCCCTTTGTCCAATTAAAGTTCCTTCATTCTCTCCCCTCCCCCATTATGGGTCAGCATCCACTTATCAGAGAGAACATTCAGTCTTTGATTTGGGGGATTGGCTGACTTCACTTAGCATGATATTCTCCAACTCCATCCATTTACCTGCAAATGCCATAATTTTATTCTATTTTAAGATGAGTAATATCCCATTGTTTATATATATCACAGTTTCTTTATCCATTAATCTATTGAAGGACATCTAGTTTGGTTTCACAGTTTAGCTATTGTGAATTGAGCTACTATAAACATTGATGTGGCTGTTTACTATAGTATGCTAATTTTAAGTCTTGTGAGTATAGACAGAGGAGTAGAATAGCTGGGTCAAATGGGGGTTCCATTCCAAGTTTTCTAAGGAGTCTCCATACTGCTTTCCAGATTAGTTGCACCAATTTGCAGTGCCACCAGCAATGTATGAGTGTACCTTTTTCTCCACTTCCTTACCAACACTTATTATTGCCTGTATTCTTGATAATTGCTATTCTGACTGGAGTGAGATGAAATCTTAGAGTAATTTTGATTTGCATTTCTCTAACTGCTAGGGAAGTTGAACATTTTTTCATATATTTATTGATTTCTTGTATGTCTTCTTCTGAGAAGTGTCTGTTCAGTTCCTTAGCCCGTTTATTGATTGGGTTATTTATTTTTTTGGTGTTAAGTGAGTTTTTAATATATCCTGGAGATTAGTGCTCTATATGATGTGCCTATAGTAAAGATGTTCTCCCACTCTGTAGGCACTCTCTTCACGTTATTGATTGGGAAACTTATGTATTAATTATCATTTTCCATGTAGATCATTACTGTAAAACATTTCTTTTAAACAGGATTGTCAACAGTAGTATGAAGTAGCTTGGTAAGTTCACCAATATTGGTTATTCAAACAGAAGGTGGTTAAACACCTTAAAGGAACTCCGTATTGGGGTTTTGGCATTGCACTCAGGATTGACTTCTGAAATTCTTCCAGATGGGCGTGTGGTTCAGAGATGGAAAGATGTTTTACAATCCCTAGCACCACCTCTGAGAACAACAACAAAAAAAAATAATCATAACAAAATCTCTTCCAACTCTGATACTGTACTTTAATAAATTTTATATAATTCAATCTTAGGACACTCTTGATGTCAATATATCTAAATTTCAAAATAGAAAAAATAAAATCATGCCTATTTTATGTTATATAAATATATTTTCAAACTTATTAATGTTCAATCTTATATGTAGTTAAAAAGTGCCATTTGTGATGATTTAAATGCTTTTCTTAGAACTAGTTTTTTTTCCCCCTCTGAATTACTGGTAAAAGATCAATCTCCAAGTAGCTTTAATATTTTACCTTCTGATTTTATACTAATAAATTTTCCATCTTTAATGTAGTTGGTTTAATCTTTTATAAATTATAGAATATTCAATAATACATTTGAGTTTTCCAGTTTGAATGCTAAATATTCCTATAACTTTCTCAGAGAACCTAGACCTAGATCTGCGCCTTATGTGTATTAAAAATATATACATTTCAACAGATTTTTTAGAAAACAAGAATGAAGAGTCAATTCTTGTCAAAATCACCTGGCATCTCTATGTTTTAGGATAGATAAATGTAGGAGTCACTTGAGCTATTAACTTTCAATGAGATTTCTGGGAGTAAGGTGGCACTTATAAAGAAGAGAAAGATAGATATTATAAGGAAAATCAATATGAGCTGAACCCTTTATAGAGTATAGTTCTTGAACTGAATCTTTGAAAACAGGCTCATGTTTCTACTCTGATCTTCTGTCAAATTTAGATCAATCTTCTGTCACTTTTGTATTATAATTCCTACATAGGAAATGGAATGTGCAAGTAAAATATAATCCCTTCTTTGATTAATAAATATCAGTAAACCATTTTTTACACCATTCTAAAATAGTCCTTTCAACTAAGTGATTATACATCAGGAAATGATACTCTAATAATATTCTCATTTCACATATAGCTTGATACTGTTTTTATAATTTTTGCCTTTAACAAACAAAAGAATAATACTACCTACTTAGAGAAGAGTCAGAGTCCAAAGATGGTGAAGCCTTCTTTGCTTCAGGATCCTAGTGTTGTCAATATTTAATTAAATGCCTAACAAACACCAAGTGCTCCTCAAAGTACAATGGTCCTCCCTTTATCTATCAAGGATAAGTCCCCAAACTTCCAGTGGATGGTATCAAACCAGATAAATATTTTAATTAGCTACAGTGAGAAATTAACAGTGTATTAAAAGTTACGTGGCCAGGCGCAGTGGCATATGCCTGTAATCCCAGGGACTCAGGAGGCTGAGGCAGGAGGGTTGTGAGTTCAATGCCAGCCTCAGCAAAAGCAAGACGCTAAGCAACTCAGTGAGACCCTTTCTCTAAACAAAATAGAAAATAGGGTTGGGAATATGGCTCAATGGTTGAATGCCCCTGAGTTTATTCCCCAATACCAAAAAAATAATTATGCAAATGTGATCTCTTTCTCCCTATCTCTTGAAATAATCAAAACAAATATTAATAATTTGGGGTGTTACTGAAATTACAGAAAACATAACAACAGATAAGGGGAAACTGCTTTCCTGGGGACATAGCAACAAACAAACCAGACTGGATAACCTGCTCCTTGGCACTGATATTCTAGTGTACATGAGGAAGGGGGGTGGGTGTGGTGTGGGTAGGTGTTGGTGACAGAAAATTAGGAAATATGCATGTACACATTCAATACACCCACTCACATACCAATGCACAAACCAGCATTCTCTCACCCATATTGATCAGGCAGTAATAAGTATTTTTAAAAGAAGTTCAATAGAGTAAATGATGGTTAGGAGAGCTGTGATTTTAGATAGGGAGATCAAGGAACTATCTCTGAAAAACAACATTTGGTGGAAAACTTGTGGTAGACTGAATTATTGGACTCAGTTTTTCACCATTTCCTGTATCTGCATCTTTTGTCCTATAAATTCCTATCCCTAAAGGAAGAGTGCATGACCTTGATTCTTGACTTTGGGCTCAGTAATATGAGTTGTCCTGAATAATGTGATATTAGCAGATGTGGAGAAAGAATGTATGCAATGGGCACATCCTTTCATTCCTTTGCCATCTGCAGAGAAATGCTCCTTAGGAGTAACTGTGGTCCTTTCACTGGGGCCATGGACTATGAATACATGGAGCACACATGATCCCAACTCACAGTGAGAAGCCCAATCTCGTGGCCCATAGCTTGAAGCAGAGGTCTCCTTCTACCCTGCCAAGCTCAGAATAGTTCATCTGCCCCTCTGCTAACACATGCTTATGGTGAGATAAAATGCCACTGAAGCCTCTGAGTCCGGAAGTAGAGGAAGTAGTTTATTAACCAGAAATGATTTTTGTACAGATGTGAAGGGAATTATAGAGGAATATATGTATATTACCTAATTTTCTGTCATCAACACTTACCCACCTACCTTCAGATACTTAGTGGATAATGTTCCAGGCAGAATAAGTAGAAAGAGCAAATGTTCTGAAGATGGGGTACTTAGTGTGTTCTTCTAACAAAGGGGCTATGGCTGTAGTAAAGTGAGCAGTGGGTTATTATTGTTGCTATTATTATCATCATCAATGACCTTTGGCCAAAGCCATTCAAGAACACACAGGCAAATTGGACTTGTTATTCATTACATCCACAGAGAGCATGAACCATTAGGCACCTGGAGCATCTCACTTAGAGGGTATTAGAATGAACCTCTGGTAGGATTTGGACTTTGGTTGGGTAACATGAGGAAGGTCTACAGTGAGTATTCTCTCTAGTTACTTGAATATTTAAACTATCTAAATATCAGTAAAAGAGCTGAGATGGCTTCCTTATGTTCTTTTATTTCTTACATACATGACAATAGTGGAGTGTGTTACATTCATAATTATCCATTCACAGCTTTATGTTCTTTAAACCTTCACTGAATCCAGGTATATTTGTCAAACTGGGTCCCAGTACTGAGCCTTCAGTGAATAAAATAAGTCCCCTCCCCTCCTAGGATTCAGAATCTGTGTGTCCATTGTAAACAACCTGTAAAGAGGTGCAGATCAAGAATCAATATTGTTTCAAAGTAGATCAATTTATGAAGAGCATACTAAATTAAAAATGCCCATCACAACCATCTTTGACTTCCTTACAACATAAAGAAACCATTAGCCAGACAATAATAGTAAAAGTGCATCAGATTTTTTTGTGGAGAAAACATAGACACAGTCCAAAATGCAGATTGATCTTGAAATTAAACTGAGTGATCATAATAAAGGTACCTTTACATGGACTGTTTGGTCTAAGGCACTGGTGGACATGTGACTGCCTCTTATTGAGGAGTGGGATGGCTATCCAATGTCATTTCATTTATTCCCTTTGGCTATCCAATGTCATTTCATTTATTCTCTTTGGTTCTTAGAAATACAGATACCATATTCTACCATTCACTTACACATTATTTTAAATTTTTCAATTCACATTTTATTTTCACCCAGTTTTATTAGTTTTGTTAGTTATAACAAAACTAACAAAAACTAGAACTTATTAAATGATTTAAAATAACATGAAAATAAGTGCATTTAAGTCTATCAGATAGCTCCTTGGACATTTCTTTAGATTCCAAACACATTATTGCTTTACATTAAATCCTTCAGCTTCACTTTTCAGCTTTATTCGGTAAAAAATAAATTTAAATAAAACATTCTATCTTCTACTTAAAGTCAATATAAATATTTCTCTAACATTTATTTGTGCTAATAAGTCAAAGGCTTTATCTGAGGGTTGTAATAATAATTAAGCATACTTTTTTACTAGCAATGTGAAAAGATGTTCTTAAGACAGAAAAAAAAAGTATTATATCAAACTGAAATTTTGACCTACACAAAGAAATTACAAATGCTGAAAATGGAATAAATGAATACAATTGAAAAAAAAAGACTTTTGATTTTTTAGTACTTTGTTTTGAATAACTGTGTTTTTGGAAAGTGGGAACTGAATTTCTGTGTATTCTCCATTTTCTAAGCTGAATATATGGTAGAGATGGTATCAGCAGAGCTTAGGGACAAGCATAAAGAAACATGTAGCCTCCCTGTGTTACTAGTCTATGAAGATGTGCTAAAGTCCAATAGCTAGAAGGTGTGTTAAGGATTCATGACACCTAAAGGTCAAGAAAAGAGTCTTGTGCCCTGGGCTTAGGATACTCAACATACCTATATCTTCTTGTTGTTCCCTATTCTTTCTTTCCATCCTCCCAAATTTCAAAACTGAATTTTTCACGTAAAACACTAGATTCTTGACTTTTCTTGAATGACCAAAATTATTCTGTGCCAGGGCTGTGTTTCTCCGGTCGCTTGCTCTCACCGATGCTGAGTGACAGCTGGTCTTTCCGGGCTGGACAGCTTTGTCGATTCACATTCCTGCCTGCCTTCTGGCTTTCAGCTTGTGATATCTCATCCGGTCTATCCTTCTTCCTCCAACAATTAATTTATTTGAGAGAGAAACCTGGTTCCTTCACATTTTCCATTATCCTCCCTTTCCTTGGGGTTTTGGAGTTCTACATTCTGTATAAAACTGTATAAGTCTTTCCTTTGGCAATTGGAGTACATTTTCTCTGACCATGATTAACAGGACTGTGGATAATACCATCTTCCTCCTAATATTCCTTTTGAGTTAGAGACAGATGCTCAGCCACATAATTCTTTCTTAATGTTCCTGGGCTTCTTGTTCTCCTCCCTTTAAATGCAGGTAATTGGGATTTCACTCTAATGAGCCTATGGTGTTTAGTGAAAAGTGTGTGGAAAAATTTTTTACTATTCATTTAAGAGAATAATTTATTCAAAGCCCACATCTGGGAAACAGTTAAGCTTGTGCTACAATGATGCTTTCAAGTGCTGAAAAAATTCAAGCAAGACATTAGTTTAGGGGAGTCATTATTCACTCTGCAAAGTTGAGAACCCATGCCATAATGTTTATGTGCTGGCTGTTATGACTACCACCACTAAGAGTCCTACAAATCAAAACAGGGTCAGAAAGAAGCAAGGCAGCTTCATGTCTAAAGAAAAATTCAAGCGATGAAAAGGTTCCAGGCAAATGGTCCATATGGCAAACAATGACATCAAAATATGTGGTGAAGAATCACCAGAACTGCTTTCTTAATTTTTTTAATGATTTATAATATACTTATATTTTCTAAGTAAATTTACTGAAGTTAGTATTACTCTGTTTGAAGAGACATAGTGTTCTAAGATTCTTATTTTATAATGAGTATTCCCCCAATATTTCCTATCTTCAGTTTTTGGTACCTTGAGAATTACTTTTAAATATTTTCTTTCTGGGTAACAAGGACCACTTTTTCCAAATAAGATATGTACATTGTTTCCCTTTGGCTTATCAAGTTTATCCATGACTCACCCGCTGTATGAAATTAATGTTTAGATCCCTTTCTCATCTTCACCTCCACCACACCTACATACATTTGTATTGTTTCATTATAATAATGCCATTATACTATGATTCTATTGATAGCAATGTTAAAATGGTTACAAACATTTATAGTGTGTTTTTTTTTATGTTAGGAGTTTTCTAAGCATTCTATAAATATTAATTCATTTAATCCTCTAAATATTATTCCATACTCTAGATGGTAACTATTTTATGTGTATTTAATAGAAAACAAACTGAGGAGGTAAAGCAATTGGTGAAGTTCTATTATTAATTTAATTAGTAGATTTAGTTTTAGTCTCAAGGCATTTGGCTCTGGATCCTGTGTTTCAGCCACTGTTGTCAATTGTCAGTGTTTATGTTGTGACCAGGAAACAGCTTGTCTCAGCTAAGCCATTTAGTATATTAGAACATTTTTCTTGAATTTGATAGTTAATTTCTATAAATGTGAAAACATTTTTAAAGTTTCTTGCTGTTTTCTTTTTATTTATTTTTTCTGGTTTTCATATTAGATGCTTTCTTCAGTTAACAGGTGATCCTTGGTTCCTATATAAGAAAAGGGGGCACTAAAGCACCACTTGGAATTTCTGCATGTACTGAAGGAGATGCTTAGCATCTGTCTTCTTTCTTGTAAATGGGTTCTTATCTAAATGGGTTCTTTGGGAAGCCCCTGATATCCATGTTGGATTGCTTTAGATATTTGTGTAGGAGGAGGGTGGCAATCCTTAGCAAAGAGACCTCCAACCATTCTCAGCAAGTTGCATATCTCCAGGCAGAGGGCCCCATCTCCTGGGACAGTGAAAGGACTGATGTGCTGTTACATTGACATCAGTATGGGATTTGTGAGTCATCTGACTTCCTAAACACATTTTTAAGCAATTTTCTGTATAACCCCCTCTCACCTGGTGCAATCAGTCACTAACCCATTTGAGCTCTGATGTGTAAGTTGGGAAATGTCTCTCCCATTGTCAGATTAAGATTAATTTTTTGAAACTTCCAGATAAACACCAATCTAATTTCCAACTTCCTGTTGTTCATACTCCACATAGCTATTGAGAATATACACTATTATGCACATCTGTATGTTGTCATTTTAGTGAAACTGTTGGAAAGACAAGAGGTAAATGGTATATACACTATATACACTATGTAAATTTAATCAGGGATTCATTTTTTTTCCTTCACAGAAAAATTTGTGGGTGAATATCACCAAAATTCAATTCCAAACATGGAGTTGTGAATAATGCAGAACATAATTACTGCCTTACTATTATCCACTACTGATTTTCATTAGAACAAGACTTAGTTGTATCATTTATGGTAAGAAACTGTTCATATTTGTAAAGAAAACATTCTGCTCTTCAATTTGGTAAGTTACCACTTCAAAAATAGACTGTATGCAATATCTATTCAATAGCGAAACAATGAAATATTATTGAGGCTCTATCAGCAATAAGAATCATTAATAAAACAAAATATAGTATGTTTTTACCTGGTCATCTTTTTTTTTCTGAATTGAACTGCAATGTTATTGTAAAAAAAAAAAATAAATGTGGAAGAGTCACTAATTTTCTGCCTGCCAAAAAAAAAAAAAAAAAAGTTTTGTCTGAAGAGTATGTGCTTTGTGGGCATGTTAAGGCATGCCTGTAATCCCAGTGACTTGGGAGGCTGAGGCAGGAGTGTCACAAGTTTGAGGTCAGTCTGGGCAACTTAGTGAGACCTTGCCTCAAAATAAAAAATGAAATAGGCTGAATATGTAGATAAGTGTTTCTGGGTTCAATCTTCAGTACCAAAAACAAACAAACAACAACAACAACAACAGAAGAGTATGTCACTATTGTGCTTTATATTTAGTGGGGTAAAAAATGACAGGGGAATTCTATTAGTCCCCAAAATATTTCTCAAAATAAACTCCTGATTTAAAGCAGATTCATGAACAAAAGAGGCTGTGGTCTTTTATCTTTAATTATTCTCCCACCTTCTAATTTTGTTCACTTTGAACACTCTTTGACATCTTTTTGTTGCTGTTGTTGTTGCTCTGGAAAAAGTAATCTATATGCCTGTGTACTCTACTTATGACTGAAAAACAGATTTATTTAAGGGCATAGATTTTGTACGTGGGATTTAGGGCCTTTGCACCACACATTACATTACTTCAGTCATGTATTTGACATCTTTATGGATCTTAGAAATGATTGGTCTACTTACGGGATTTACATATAAATCACATGATTCTTTTCTCCCAAATTTAATGTGATGATTTAATGAGTTAGATTATGTGCTTATCACAATACTCAGCATATAGTAAACATATGATAATTGTTAATATCTCTATTATCATTTTTAGTTCATTCAACTAGTTAATAAGTTATCAGTTTTTAAAAAAAGATATCCTAGCTTTATTTTTAAACATACTCCTCATTTTGTAATGACAAAAATAATGTTCTGACTCTATAAATAAAGAAAATGTGGATAGGCTTATATCTCCCTGATCCTGTTAATGTTCCCAGTATCAATTTAATCAGGATCAAGTCTGTAGCCAACTATTTCTGACCTCTGGGAAGAATGATGAACTTTTCCATGGCCAAATTTATTTAAATGTTTGGTTTGCTTTATTATAATATGAACTTGGGACACTCTGAGTAAACAGAGTGCAGAGTTGATAGAAAAAAGTACAATAAACCTCACATATCATTTTGACATTTAAAAATTATAATCTCATTTCTGTGTTAAGGCACAGTGACCAACACCAAGATCAGAAGTGGAAATTGCTTGAACATTTTCCACACAAATTATAAATCACTGGCAATGATACTCACGGCATGGCTAATCTTGATTTTTCAAAAGATTTCTATACATAAGTAAAATTCTTTCATAGCTCTATTTTAGTATGAGAACCTAAAATGTTGGGGAATTCTAAAGTCCCAACTCGCCCCCAAACTAAGATCTACCCTATATTTTGTACCATGCATTCTAAATGCAATGCCCAGTCTGAAAGGGATCCTAGAAAGCAAACCATCATTCAGCAGCTCCTAATGAGAGATATTAAGACAGAATGGGGGGCTGGGAATATAGCTAAGTTGGAAGAATGCTTAACTCGAATACACAAGGCACTGGCAGTGTTCAATCCTCCACACCACAAAAAAAAAAAACAGGCAGAATGTTAAAAGTGCAAGGAGAGTTAGTCAACTACATAGAATTATTATGAATATTTAAAAGAAAGGCAGATATAATAGGGTTAAATAATATCAATTCCTGCCTATTGCTCAAATAATTTTTACATTGTCTTTACCAATATATGTCATCTAGACAAGGCCTATTATAGTGAATAAAAAGCATATATGCATATCTATATCCCTCCATAAAGATGCTGTGTTTTTTAAAAAAGGTATGAGATCTTTTTTCTAAATTATATCAACCATCAGTCTCTTCCTCCCCCCCTCCTCCCTCCCTCCATCAATTGATCTATCTATCAGTTATCTATCTATGGTATCTCTTTGGCATGGAATTTGTGCTTCAACTATGCTAAGTTCTTTCATAGAAGGATAAATAATAATTATATTAACAATAGGTTATTTCATTAAATTTTCAATGTTGTCATAACCTGTGGTGAGTGATTTAAATGAACTTTTTATTCTCATTACTGCCTTATATATCTACATAATTTATTTATAAATATATATATATATATATATATGTATCCATATTATATTATGTATATATTTTTTCCATTTTGCAACTGTAAGGCTTATCATTACCATCAAGAAATGTCTTTCTTAAACAATACATCTCTACACTAATACCACCAATTAAAGATAATAATGACAGGTGAAAGAAAACCTAATGGAATTTAATGGTCATTTAAAGTAGTAAGAGATAAGATCTATCTTTTAAATAAAAATTACTGACCTTAAGAAAATAATAGCAAAACAATGATGACAAAAACTTAATCTTTTGGCAACAACTTGGAAGTCACTTCAAGTTTATAGGGTTGTCCAGATCATCATTATAAATGGTACAGACCTTAGAAAAACTTGCAGTTATTCAAGTTCAGGGGTGTTTAGAATTTATCATCATCAAGACTAATCTAGTACCAGAACAGTCACACATTTTAATTGATTGAGCTTATATTTTAGAGGAAACAGGTTGATTCAATTTCTGAAACAGAATAAACCATGATTGATAATATCTAAAACACAATTTGGGAAAGACTATGACTATGATAGATCTTAAGAAATGTATGTGAACATAATCTTACTTATCCAGATTCAATAAATTATTATCAACATTAGAGATAAAGAAGAAATCAGGAAAGTAAAAAAATGAAAAGAATAAGCTTAACTTTAAAGACCTTACACTTTAATTTTATGAAAATTATGATGTATTTCATACTTGGCAGTCTATTTCTCATTCAAAACTCTTACTATAAAAGCCTACAGGAGGCAAATCTCACCACGAGTGTGCTCTACTGGTCCTCTGTCTACAGTGGTATTATCTACAGGTAATAGGATAGAGCACATGAAATAAACTGGAGGGAGAGGTCAGGTAAGGAAATAGGAGGGGGGGGTGGCAAACAGAGAGTGGAAACCCAGGCAATGCACAAAGGGAGAGCACATTCCATATTTACTTACATGTTATTGACTACCTTTCCTTTTTCCGTTTAAAAATGAAGACACTTGATGCATAGGTTACTTGAAATAACCTTCCCAAGGTTTCACACAAGTGGAAAAGACAAACTACCTCTAGCACTTTTTTCATTCCTTCTTAATATCTCTCATTAGGTCCTGCCAAACAGTGGTTTGCTTTCTAGAATCACATATTTATTTCAGGGGTCATTCTAAAAAAAATTACATGAAGGCCAAACTATGTACCAAGCATGCTATTGTATGCTAGAGATAGAAATGTAGAAATGATTAAGACACTACCTAGTCCTAGGATTCTTGGGTTTAAATACAAAATAAGCATGGATCAGTACAAATAGCAGATTTATTATATAAGATGGAACAAAATTTCAAATAAAAAGATGAAAGCAGGCAAGGGTCTGGAAAGTAATGAGTGGGGCCACAGTGGAGCATGACAGTGTCGATGGTCATGCTACAGAGCTCATCAAAACCTGCTCCACCAGGGAGACATTTGAGTTGAGGCTCAAAGGCATTGAGGCAGGAATAAAAGACAAAAGCAGACGTTCAAGGAAGGAGCCATCCAGATAAATTTACTACATGTCGAGTCAGAAGGAGTAATACAGGCCCCTTGCCTTGAACTGAGTGGATCTACGTGTACTGGCACCATCTGAAAGTCAGTGGAAGCCAAGTTGTAAAGGCCTTTGAAGGTTAGTATAAAGGTTTTTCTACTTTAGTCAATAGGATGTTACGAAAAGTTGATGGTGAAACATCAGCACGTGCAAAGGAGGCGGAAGAGACAATGGTGAGGAGATTGCAGGAAGGAGATCAGCAGGGCTGGGGGCAAGAGGAAAGCTTATCACAGAGGGATTGTCCAACCTTGGACTGCATCTGGCTCCTTCAGCAGCCTCATTACTATGGCCGACAACCCTCCCTGGTCCGTGAAGAGAAAGACAGATGAGTCCTGGCGAAAGACTGGAGCACAGCCAGCTTACTGATGTGAAGAGCGGCTCTGCCATTCATCTTCTGGACTGGGCATGTGCAGAGAATGGATGGTCTCCTAGCCCGAGGAAAGCTGTTCTCAAGACAGCTGGAGCAGAACAACTGCAAACAAGAAAAGCAAGAGACTAATTTTTGTCATACACTGGCATTCAGGGGAACTGACTCGGACCCAGCTGCGAAATCTGGGAAGTGGTGCCATCCCCAGGACAAGTCTTAGGCACAGGGCACACAAGGGGCTGTTTCTAACCAAAAGACTGGACAAATTCTCATCTGTGGGAGCATAACTGTGACTGATGCCAGGACCTACCTTCCTCTAAGGGCCATGTCCCTTTAGGTCCCCTGCATAGGGACATACACAAGATGGGAGTGAGAACATAAAGTTTTATTTGAAAATTTTGTAATATTTTATGAACTACATAATGTTCCCATATCACAAATGTCATTAACATCCCAGCTGGGCTCAGGGAGGAGTCAGTACAAAGATTATATGAGAACTAATATTATAATAATTTTTCTCCAGTTTTCTTCTAATTCAGTTATTCCAACCCATTAAAGTGGTTGCTTTTTCAGAATTAATATCAGATCTCATTACATCACGTCACAACCACATTAAATTGTTAATATTCCTCAGTTGGCAATTTCTTTTTTTCTGTCATATGGGCAAAATATCATTCACAAAATTCACAGAATAGTAGAGCTCAAAGACAAGAGAAGGAAGGAGAAAAGAAATCATAATCTAATAGGCATCTATTCTGTAGCAGATACATAGAACCCTTCAGCGGTTTGAGTTATCACACCCATTTTACATAGGGAGGAAAGAAAAATCAGAGTAAATAACTCCTCCCAAGTCAAGTAAGATAGCCTTTTATACGTTTGGAATTTAAACAATGACTTGAGTGTCCTTAAATCTCATTTATCGATTCTTTCTCATTTAAGAAAAACCAATACAAATAGTATTAATAAACTGATATGTATTGCTACTCTGGTTTGTAGCAGGCAAGATATTAAGCATTGACCATACCATGGTGAACTGCTCACAATGTCAATGGCACAAAATAGAGAAGAGGATACAAAAGGTAAATAGTCAACTCAGACACACTGTTCTAAGGGTTGCTTCAAGAAAAGATTCGGGATTTATGGAGAAGCATCTTTTAAAAGAAACTTCTAAGAGGAAAACATTTCTTCAAAGACTCAAAGGGTGAACAAAAGGTTTTAGGAAAAAATAGAGAATGAGACTGTTTCAAGCAGAGAAAACAGCATATGTGAAGTCCTATGCATGAGAGAAACACCTTAGTCCATGCCATGATGTACCCCCACGTCCTTTTTTAAAAACAAAGGATAAATTCCCCTGGCTGAGAGGAGCACTGCCAGCATTCTCTGGAAGTGTTTTTACTCAAAATAACTGTCCTGATCAAGGTCATATCCCTTTCCTAGGGATATGGATCTAATGGGTGGTTAACTTGGGAGTACAGAGAAAACCAGCTCTCTCAAACTTAAGCCCATGCCAAGGGACCCTCTCAGCTTTAAAATTTTCCATGAAGTGAGCTGGAAGCTTTGTTGACATTGCATCACAGATCAATGCTTCTCTCTTTCTAATCCTGCTGCTTTTCCAAAATAATTAATCCTAAGAGTTCTCCCAAACAAACCTGAACATAAACTTCCATCTGAAGTCTGACTTGATTGAAAGTCTGAACATGATTGGCAACCGGTGGCGTATGACTGTTGTGCTGGAAGGGTGTAAGGCAGGGATATAGATAAAGATAGAAAAGCCATGTAAGAACTACAGGTAGAGAAGTCAATAGCATTATGACCTTGAAGGATCATGCTGACCATGGAACCTCTTGAAGATCAGTAACTGCCAACATCTCACTTCTGGAAGGGAAGTTCTCTATAACTTGACAAAACACCATCCATCATCCTCACACACATCCTTGCCATGCATATGCTTAGGAAATTTATTGCCTTACACTTGTCGATGCTATTTTGCCCAACTCAAGGATAATAGTGTGAGTCTGTCTGGTACACCACTCTAACCCTCAGGCTTGCAGAAAACATTTGGTATAAATTTGTTGAGTCCCTAAATAAATATTAGTCATCAGCTAGCCTAGGGCATTATATAATTTTGGAAAAAAAAATCTACCTTTTGCCAAGGATGTGTGAATCTACTCATGGAGGTATAAAACATGCAACCACCAAAACCATTAAAAATGAATGATAACTGCATTTGCACTAAAGCACTCATTCTACTTTGCCAGTGAGGGTATAGATTTATTTCTTCTTTGTATTCTGAGAGGCACTGATTGGTTATGTTATTAAAACTGTGCAGGTGCTAGGCCAGGGATATAGCTCAGCATTACAGCACTTGCCTAGCTATATGTGGAACACTAAATTTCATCCTCAGCATCTCACACACACACACACACACACACACACACTCACACACACAGATTATAAATGTTGAAATTAGTCTGCTGAAGTTCTTGGGTGGATGATGCAAGTCAATATCTTGTAGGTCTGTAATAATTTTATTAAAATGACTTTGAATGTACAGTGCTTGAACCTTTTCCCTCAATGGAAATCATGAGACAAACAAAAAGATGAGAGGATAAGTGCTATTTCATTGAAATATGAGTATATTATAGTATTTTTCTACTGTTTAAATATTGCATATTATTTTTACTTTGTGTTATAATAAAGACTTAGGTGCTATAAAACAAAATTGTTTTTATTTCTTACATAGATGACAATAGTGGAATGCATTACACTCATAATTATTCATTCACAGCACAATTTTATAGAAGAATAAGAGAGGTGAACTGAAGACAAAAATATAACTAGAATTCAAACGATCTAATTTCTATCATCTTTACCATTACTCTTAGGAGTTACAATATCACACTAGCAATGAAAAACATTTCAATCCAGTGAATTCTTATTATGTAGTAAACATTTATGGGTATTACCTAGTATAATACAATAACCCTAAAACATATAGTAAGTTACTCTGTAGTTAAAATAAACAATATGTTGATTCTGGACATTAAACACACCATTATTATTTCATGAGCCTTTATTAAGATCTTAACCTTTTTAACATCACAAGAGACAGGGAAGATAGCATCTTCCTATAATGCAGAGATAACAAGTTGCTCTGAAGGTAATGAAAATATAAGGATCTTTGTGCTGCTCAAACTTCCTGCCTCTCTCAAGAAATTCTATCAAGATAGAAGTGATTGAAAGTGACTTTCTTGTGAAGATAATTTTGAAGCCACTCTAAGTTATTCTAACACTTACTTTTTGGGAAGTAGCAAATTATTTCTGCCACACATTAAAAATGAATATGGTCTCAGTTTTGCTATAACCCCATAATTAAGGCTCATCCCCTGTGAATATGGAGATATAAAATATAATAACACAGAACCATTATTAAGTAGGTATATATGTGGTTGTGATTATTTGATATGCACATTTAATATCATAGCTTTCTGACAAGGTAGGGTATAGGATAACCTTTTGGCTTAATTGTGGGGAAAGTGGCAGGACAGGGGAATGAGTAACAAATTTCTGGAAGAGAAGGCTTCCTACTGATGGCATGCAAACACACCAGGTAGTCCTTCCTCCTGTCTTTCCTTTCTTTCTCTTCCTCTCCTCCATCCTCTTTCCTTGCTTCCATTGTGGGAATTGTTATAATAAGACATAACAGTCTTCAGGCCATTTGTTATGGTAGGGTGGGGTGTAAGTATTTGAGCAAAGAAAAGAGATTGTCCATGTTTTAGCCCTTGAAAAAGGTCAGTAGATCATTCAGGCCAGTCAGGGGCAATAGTGATTGATTACCGATTGATATACACATTAAGGATAATGGGAACCTGGCTTCTCCTTGTCAGAGAAGAGAGTTGCAAATAGTGTAAAAGAACAAGTAGGATAAATTCTACTGTGCTGAATTGGAAATGGAGGTAGTGTGAATTAATAGCTTAGTCAGATGATGAAAGAAAGAGAGAGAAGGTTGGGGAGATCTGGAAGGCAGTGAGAAAAAAGAAAAGATGAAGAAATAAAACACTTGAAACCACCTTTATATAAAATATAATAAAAATCACAAATATCCAATTAGTGATTTTTATCGTGGAAAAGACTAACACATACCACCTCAGTCATGTGATCAAAGTACACATGGTCAATGATGAGACAAACTGAGTCTCTGTGGTGCCCGATGGGTCACAATGCAAAAGAATACAGAGAGCCTCAGGCCCCATTACTCCTCACAGATAGGAAGGCCTCATTCTAACAAAGAGGAGGCGTTTTCACACAGTCTCAAATGCAGAGGGAACTCCACACAATACCTGGCTGTGATCTCTGCAAATGACAAATTTCTAAATGTCAATGTGAGACTAAAGGAACCAGAAGAGTCTTAACAAAAGGCAAAGCGTGATTTTGAAATGAACACTTGTATCTCTAATGACATTTTCATTATCCGGACCTTGTGGAACTTGAATGGAATCTGAGGATTAGGTGGTATTAACATCTTTGTGCTAATTTCCTGAGGTTGATGACTGAATTGAGGTCGTGTAGAAGAATGTCTTTGTTTTTAGGTAACCCATGCTAAAGAATGATATAGAATGATATAGAACATCACATTGAAAATTTGCTCTTAAAATATCCAAGGGAAAAAATAAACTTTATATTCTACTTGTAAATTTACTGTATACTTGAGATAAATTTTAAATAGAAATAGAAAACATAAAGAAATAAACTGATGTCAGTGATAATGTCCCCACCAATTAGAACAAAAAACAGGATCTATCAAGACAGCCCAGAAACAGGGTCACTTTAACTATTAGGCACAACAGAGATTCCTTGTGCCTAAGTACTTTGCAAAGACCCAGGGAAATATCAAAAAACTGAAAAAACAAACATGTAGAATCATTGACTTCAAATTTAAGATATATAATAAAAATTAATAAATGTTTAAATAAACATATCATTATGTCAACTTCATTAAGTGCCATAGTTAATATTTATAAAATTTTCAGTACATATGAAAGCAATCTACAGTTCAGTTTCCTACAGTGTAAGATTTTCCAGGCTTGTGAAATAATTGCTAAAAAAGAAAAAAAAATCAGTCAACCATAAATGAAATGAGTTTCTCGGCACTGAATCATTTCAACAGTAAAATAACAAAAATACTTTCAAATACTCAAAGCCAAAAAAAAATATTTAATGCAAGATGGAGTTGTATTTTAATAGCTTTCATATGGTATTAAGTAAGTTCTCCAAAAGGATATAAAAGTGGTTTCCTATACCCAACTGGAAGATGGTTTTATATGTGTCAATTAGACAGTGTAAATCTTGGTTAAGAAGAAGAAAAATTCTAACTTTTTTTTTCTTGTAGAACCCAACAAAACATAACGTTTGTTCTTTTTAGAGTGAATGATCTGTTTCTCTTAAAGAACAGATCTTCCCAGACTACCCAGATGACTTTCAGATAAAAATGAACTACTTCTTTAGCCTTTTGCTTCCCTATGAGCCATCAACAATGGTCAGTGACATTGGCCAGAGATGGTAGTTCATGACATTGAGAAGAAACTGCCACATAGATGGTGTCTGAGTGAGACGGGTTAGAAATAACCTCTTGGAGGATTTTGGCTTTAGTTGTGTATATGGGGGCAGTGTCTAAGGAAGGAGGGGTTGCTCCAGATGTGGTCCATCATAAAGTGGGGCAACTCTCTATGGCTGAATAGTTCAATAAATCTTATTAACATGTGGAGGAAGCTAGCACAATAATAAAGCTTAACTGGTAAAGAAGTAGCAGCCCTGCATTTTAGCCCAGGTTGTATATGAGCCGTATAGTTATCTTGTTTTATAGCACTTCATGATAATCTCAGAATGACCCTGCTTGATGTTGATGTTCTATGCAGTTTTTAATTTTTTTCAAATATTATAACTGGTTATAGTCATACAAAATAGTGACATTCATTGTGACAGAGTCACCTATGCACATAAAAATTTGGTGAATTTTCAATAAGGTTTTTGATGGTCTACAGGAGAGAAATGGTCTAGCTGATCAGGCCCACTTATATAAGTTTGAAGTCTTACCAAGGCGCATGAGACAAGTTCCAGATGGTAGTGGCTACTTTCTTTTTCACAGTTTGGACAGGACCTTTCTCTTTCAGCAATAAATACTTTACAAGCTTCTAGCCTCTGACCTTCCCACCATTGGTTTTAATCATTACTCTGGTTTTTCAGGCATTTTTGGAGGAATTCAAATGCAGAGAACAAGGACACAGGCTCTGCAGGGGTTTGGCTGACTTGGTCAAAGATGAGGATTTGCTTCCTTTCAATCCTATAATTTGCCTGAGCTCCAAGTGCTTCTCCTGTAAAATCCTTTTTTGTACTTATGGGTTGACCTACAAAGATCCCTTTCTTTCTGGAGTTCACTTGTTCCTGATTCTTCCAGCTTTTAAGGATTCTATCTATCTATCTATCTATCTATCTAGTATCAGGGATTGAACTCAGGGGCACTCAACAACAGAAGCCACATCCGTAGCCCCCTCATACATATATGTATGCATTTTATTTAGAGACAGGTTATCACTGAGTTGCTTAGCACCTCGCTAAGTTGCTGAGACTGGTTTTGAACTCAACAATCCGTCTGCCTCAGCCTCGAAAACTGCTAGATGTGTGCCACTGCACCTGGCAGGATTTTAATGTTTATTCCTTGGAGAATGAGATTTCTGATACCTACTTGTTCCCCTCTGTAGATTGAGCTCAAACAATTCTGCATTTCTTCACAGGACTTAAAGCATTGGTAATTAAATATCTTTGAGCTATTTGTTTAATAACTGTGTTCCCCTCTAGTTAGCTCCTTGAGTTCTTCAAGGCCATCCACCCAGTGGTGAACTCTCAGTGCCTAACACAGTACCTAGAACACAGTAGGCACAAATGTGCACATCTGTTGCAAGCATAAAATGACAGGATGAATCAAAGAATAAGCCAGACCTTATGTGCACATGAGAATCTGGAGAAAATTACTTTGGGGCTTAATAGAAGCTATAGGACTTACATGGTAGACAATTTTTTATGATAAGTTGTGTGGATTTAAATTTTAATGCTTTTGATAGATGGAATTTTGGCATAACATCTGGAGCTTTTTCAACCCTTGAGATGAGAGCTATGTCTATACACATTTGTCCTGTAAATGAGGACATTCTTCAGTCTTCTCTCCAGGGCAGGGTGACATAACAAAGGTCCACTCTCTCGCTGTGTCAGGCTGCTGCATCTACAGAGACTCCCTTATTAAAATTCTGTCTCTTTGCTAATCAGAAACAGGTGACTCCAAACACTTGGGGATCCGAAAGCTTCCAAGATGAATTTCAAATTCCCTATCTCACTGTTAGAATACAGCACAACTGGTGAGATGTAATATAGCCCATTCTTTTAAGTATGTCCTCTCTCTCTTTCTGTGAACTAATAGACAGGGATAAGAAATGATGAAAATGTTTGTTTATATAAGCACATGCCTGTGTGTTCCTTGCTATTAGATATAAAATAATCTTAGAAAAATATGCAGGTTGCAGGTCACACTTGGGCAATGTCACATGGACATAACTAACTTAATTTTCTAGTAAATCTTGACATCTATAACTTTGTGGCAGAATTTACAATATTATTTCTCTCAAAGATGAGTTGTGAGCCCCACAACTTTGCTGATTTGCATTTAGTGAATAAAATGAATACAGTGTGAAAGGTCTTTGGATACCTCTGATGATGAAAGAGTCTAAGACATTCCTGTTAAAAGGTGAAAATCAAATACCAGTGGGTGGTATTGGCATATCTCCATTGCTTGAAAGGGCAAAATCTGCTTCTTTTCTCAAACTTGGCTGAGGCAGTTACCTTGACCTCATCAGAGTTAACAAAATGCCAAGCATCTGAATTTGTCCATTGTTTGAGTCTTTCTTGTATTCTAGATTTCAAATGAAAAAATAATCTGAGTTCAAAGCTCTATTTTCCACCCGGAAATGTTCTCCTTTCCCTGTATTTCTTAGATTGACCTCACAGAGTGACCAAGCTTGATGAGATCATTTATCTCAACTAAGATACCCTTCACCATTACTGCCTATTTTTCTATATGAACTACTGATACTTACTTTATGGTATATAGTACAATTGGTTTATTGTTTATTGTTAATTTTTAAAATTCTTTATGGAAAATCCGTAAGAATCCTATGGTAGGAACCAAGTTCGCTTAATTTTTTTCCCTCATCTTTACAGAATTCCTAGAAGAGTACCAAAAACAGAATAAGTATTTTTAGAAAAGTATTCAACAAATTGATTATTTGATTGAATAATTTATGTACTTGAGTATATTGATCATTTCTTATTTGATGGACAGAATAAATATATAGGAAGAATTATTTTTACATTTTTTTAAAATTTGTGCTTTTTAGATATACATGACAGTGGAGTGTATTTGATATGTTGTACATACATAGGGTATAACTTATTCTAATTAGGATCCTATTCTTGAGGTGTACATGATGTGGAGTTTCACTGGTATTTATATGTATTTATATATGAACATTTTTATTGATGGAAAACTCAAGTTCTTTTAGCTAGTGACGAGCAGAGGTAGGATTTGAACCCAGGACTGTCTATTTTACATCAGTATTAGAAAAGCATTTTTCTTACTGTTGTCAACCTCCTGGGAAAAGGTGAAAGAATAGAAGGCTCCTCTTTTCTGACTCTGCTTGTCCTTGCCTGCATTCTCTTGCTTCTAGTAGTATTGATAGTGTCCCTTTCTGTGCCTGTATCTTTCAAACTTGGCTCAGTAACACATTAGCCTGTGAAGTTTTAAGAGATTCATGAAGTCTGTGTCCTAATTGTCGTTTTGTAAACTCTGGGTTTTCTCCTCGTTATCCCTTTTTACTTAAGTGATTCTAATGACTTAAAACATTTTTTTTCTGTATGTGGACAAAAGAAGCAATTTGAAGTTAATTCATTCAAGGTTTTATGAACAAATGGTAAATGTAGCATGTGAGCCTCTGCCTACCTATTTTTTTTTTCAGTCTCAAAGTAACCCAGCAATTACTCCAGGAAGGGACTTCAGAAGCTTCATTGCAGAACTTAGAGAAGATGTCTGGAATAAAGGAATGTGGAGATTGGGAATAATAAGTCCAGGGACAGGCAGAACACAGATGGTCCTCGACTTCCAATGTTTTAACTTATGATTTTTCATCTTAACAAGGATGGACAAACAATGTTCATTCAGTAGAAACCAGATGTCAAATTTTGAATTTTGACCTTTTCCCAACCTAGTAATGTATGGTATGATGCTCTTTGGTAAAAACTGGGCAGCAATGGTGAGACGCAGGTGCAGTCGGCCACACAATCATGAAGGCAAATAACTGATAGTGTGCTATGTTGCAAGGTTTTTTTTTGGGGGGGGGGATACAGGTATTTAATAAATTACATGAAATATTCAAGAGTCTATTATACAACAGGATTTGTGTTAGATTTTTCCCAACCGTAGGCTAATACTAGTGTTCTGTGCATATTTTAGGTAGGCTAGGCTAAGTTAGGATGTTTAATAGGGTGGGTGTACTAAAAGTGTGCTCAACTTTTTTCAATTTAGAAAGGACTTATTGAGATGTATTCCTGTTGTAAATCAAGAAGCATCTGGACTAAGGAATTCAAGTAGAATTTTTAATACTAATCACTGAGAAATAGTAATATCTCAAATCCAAATGAAAGAACATCCAAGGAAAAATCTGAAAAAAATAGCAAGGAAGAAGGATTGAAGAATGGTATTTTGAAGTCAGAGAAAAGTATTGTTATGTAGATGGGAATTTTCTACTTTACTAAATTCTGAGAAGTTTCAGTGATCTTCCTACAAGCTACTGTCACTTACTGACAGGAGATGAAAACCCAGTTAAGTGAGTGGCGGGTAAAGGAAACAGGAAGATACAGAGTCCAGAGTGCAGATGAAACAACTGGCTTTAGGTAGAAGAAAAGACAACTTTTTTTTTCTTTATATAGAAAAAGAAGTTGAGGGGAGATCCGAGATATATTTTTAGTAATTGTTAAATAGGCAGCATAAAGGAAATTCTTGTCCAGCGGTCTCTGTTTCTCTGTGCAAATGGGAATATAACATTTGGACTGTAATGGTGTGTTATCAGTTAGCTATTGCTGAGTAACAAACCATTTTAAATTTTAGGAGCATAAAATGACAACCATTTATTATTTCTCAAGAATTTCTGACTACAAGACAGTGCAGTTCTGCTGATCTTGTCTGGGCTTCTTCTTGTGTCTGGTCAGTGGCCAGGTCAGTTAAGGTCTGGTTGATCCATAATGACTACAACTGAGGTTGTTAATTTCCCCTCAATCAGCATGGCACATTATTTCTAACAGACATACAGTATTCCAGGAGAAGAAACCATTATGGACAGATTACTTGTGTCACCCCTAAATTCATACCTTAAAGCCCTAACTACCAATGTGACTGTGTTTGAAGATAGGTCTTTTGTGGAACTGAGATTAAGTGAGGTCTAGGATGGGTCCTGTTCCAGGATAGGTGTCCTAATTAGGAAGGGATACCAGAGAGCTCTCTCTGTAAGGTGAGGACACAGTGAGAAAGGAGCCACTGGCAACATAAGAAAAGGCCCCCAGTAGGAATCTGACTGTCTTGGCACCCAAGTATTGGATTTCCAGTCTCTAGAACTGTCAAAAAAAAGTGTTTTCTTCTTTAGTACAGTCAGTCTATGTTATTTGTTTTTGCAGACAGAGCAGATGAATATAGAAGCAACTACTACAACAACAAAAATATGTGATCTTTTTCAAACTTCTGCTTGCATAAAGATGCTACTGCCCCATAATCATGTATCTATGTTCAGATTCCAAGCAGAAAAGAGCTTCAAACACAGACTGAATTCATTCAAGCCAGTTATGCAACAAATCCAACAGAGAGGGGGGGCCATTGAATTTGAGAATTCGCTTGCATGAACCTTCCTCAGTAAATGCCCATGGAAAAATCAATCCTCTCTCTCTCTCTCTCTCTCTCTCTCTCTCTCTTTCCCCTTTCCTCATCCCTAATTTTATAAATTAAGGTTCTCAATCTTATTAGAATTCAACTCCACTCTATGGTTTCACTTAAACTTAAATTATCTCATAAAAGTTCTTTCTTCATACATAGTCACATTTGGATTTAGCTTGGATGCGTGTATACTTAGTCCATAGTACCAGGCTAGATTTTTGAAAGGAAAGTTGCTCATTTCTTTCTTACTTTTATTTCCTTGGCTTTTTTCCATTGTTGATGAAAGTACAGAGGTATAATAGAAATGATGTTATTGGTTATAGAGAATTTAAAATCCCAACTAAAAGTGGAGGGGATTTGGAGAGTAAAAAGTGATTGAGAGAAAGGTGGCATATAAAAAGTATAGAGATGCCACAGGATTGTAAGTGCAACAGTAGAATACTCAATCTGAAAAGAGCTAAATTAGGCTATTAGAACTAATTATTTAGAATGCAGATAGTTTTAGGAATCATAAAATCCATGGCATATGATGAACAGGAATCATGGAGGAAGTTTTGGAAATATCATTTGAGAGGAGGAAGTGATGGAACTGAGAAACAAGCATGTTGTATAGTTGTCCTGTGTGTTGGTATCATCCCAGCCAATGGCAGGGACTTGATGGGGAAAAAAAAAAAAAAAAACAAGCATAGCAGCAGTGTGTTTAATAAACAGAAGGATCACTCAGAGAACTGCAGATCACTTTGACTAATTCATTTCCCTATGCCTAATGTTTCTGAATATTACAAGTTTGATGCATATTCAGAACGCAAAAGATTTATTTACAGTAAAGAGTTAGCTTAGAGTTTGCAGAGTACATCTACCCAGGAAGATCAGTACAACGCCACAAAGACAAAACGCCAAGTCAGATCGGGTAGGTACAATTGGTCCTGTTTGTTCTCTGAGTAAGTTTTTAGAAGCACTTAGAAGAATGAGATAAATCAATTTTTACCTCCAAATTTAAAAGCAGCATTTGGATAATGAATCCAAAAAAGAAAAGAAAAAGACAAGACTGAGGATATATGTCTTTTTTTTTTTAGAGAGGGAGAGAGAGAATTTTTAATATTTATTTTTTAGTTTTCGGTGGATACAACATCTTTATTTTATTTTTATGTGTTGCTAAGGATCGAACCCAGCGCCCCGCGCATGCCAGGCGAGTGCACTACCGCTTTAGCCACATCCCCAGCTCTGCATGTCTTGATATTAATTTTTTTGCTTAGTCCTTTGGAAGACAGATGGTCCTTGAGTTTCTCCTCTTCCCTAATCTTCTACTTTGCAAAGTCTATCTATGTTCACACCCCTGAGACATGGAGGGGATCAGCTGTTTTGAGTTATTTTTCTGTGGGTTCATATAGAACATCTTATTGTGGTCTTTTAGAAGAAGGTTAGAAGTCTTCAAGAGAGATGTCCTCAGTTTTTTTCCATCTGGAAAATAAGAGTACAGGAGCACCTGAGAATAACAGCAAAGTTCCCTGGACAGGACCTACCCCACATTCTCTCTACCTTCCTATACATGTTTTTCAGCTGGATATAGTTGGAATTACTTTTAAGAGACATGGTTTCTGATAGAATTCTCAAGATATATCCTCTCTTTCTATTTCATCTTCTTTTAGTTAAACACAGTAGAAATAAGGCAGAGTTTGCAAATACAAGATAAGGTCTCTCCTCTATTTGGTAGAAAATATCCCCCCAGGTAATGCAAAAATTGATGTAATTTTCCCCTAATAATATAATAACAATTACTAGAACCTATAAAATAGCAATTAACTCAACATTTCATGCCTCTTTCCTTCAATAGCATATGGAATCTTTCTGGGCAACTTGATTATCTTCTTAATCTTGAAATCACCCACACATAGCAATTAATAATAGCTAAGTAATTTATCAAATGCTATTATATGGCCATAACTAACACTTCACTGTTATTCTTTCATTTAATCTCTCAAAAACTATTAAGATAATAGGTAAGGCTACCTGAATAGAGATTAGAGAAGAGAATTCCAGGCAGAGGTTTTGTGGACAAAGCCCTTGGCAATCCTGAGAATACTGAGGAGTCCATTATGCTTTGGATGGAAGGCAGAGATTAAATGACAGGAAAGAGTCTCAACTGGCAGGAAGAAGTGAAGTGATGCAAGACTTTATGTTACTTTAGGATTTGGGGTTTTATATTAAGCAAATAAAAATCCATTTGCACTTTGAGGAAATAATTACCAAGTAAATGTTGAATTTCTAAAACCAATATTAATGATCTTTATATATTATTTGAGACATATCACCAGAGATTTTTGTTTTTGTAGATTGCGGATATTGGCTTTTAAACATATGTATTACCCAGGTTTCATAAATGAAGCAGACTTTATTCTGTGATTCTTATGTAATAAATATGATGCAGACTGAGGAAATTCATAAAGGAATGAGTCTAAAGCTACTTTGAAAGCAAGTCTCTGTTCTACTTTTCTCGGGTTTCAACCTGAGATATAGAAGAAAAGCCCAAACCAAAGGGAAGTCAACCACTCTGATGTGGTTTATTCAGGTTGACCTGGAGCAGAGAGTAGGGTGGACAGACAGTGGACTTCAGGGTGAGTGCTTCATTAGATTTGTGACCCTAGGACTTTTGTTTCTAAGTTCTACTTGTCCTGGATCTGGGGTTGAAAGTGAATCTGATTTTTATCTTGTAACTAGAAATACAGTCACTAATGAAAGACATCCAGCACAGCTGGGTTTGAATAGTTTATCATTGTGTGTCTTCAGATAAGTTGTTCCATCCTCTCTAAACCTTATTCTCCTCACCAATAAAATGTGGTGGGCCATGGACCCACCAAGTTGAAGTCGTTAATCCACCTCCATTCTAACATCTAGAAAATAGTAGAGTGTAATTATTATGCTAATAATAACTGGAAATAGATTAAGTTTCACGTTGGATTTTTTTTATGTCGTTGTCTTCCTTGAAACCTGACATCTTTCCAAGGAGTCCAGCTCATAGCAGATATGTTAAGTCACTAGAGCAAGCAGTGAAAAGAGACATTTGGGATTGGAAGATTGTGGACATTCATAGATACTACCTTAGAATGTTGCATGTCCAGTTTTAGTAAATACACATTGAGGTAGCTTTCTCATTACTCTGGATGAATCAAAGAATGTCAACATATTCTGTGCCCACTCCACGCTTAGAGGAAAATCATAAGTATTAGAACATTTTCTTAGATATAAATAAAAAGTAAAGCTACATCCTCAGAACTTTTTTTGATTCTCCTTCCAAGTTTTCTATAAAATGCCTAAGCAAGGAGCTTTAAAGCATAAAATGACTTATGTCAGCCTATACTAAAATCAAACAAAAATTTGTAACATTTTCCAAATGAACAGGAGGATTTGGGGACATATTAATGCATAGCATAGGATATAGCCTGGGAAATAATTCTTAAAGAAAAGTGAAAGATTATTGAATAATATACATAGGAATTTCACAACAATCTGTCATAGTGTTTTAGCATCAAAGAAAAAAAACATCATATTCAAATAAGTTAGTTAAGAGTGCAGACTTAGAGGAGAATGGGCCCCGTTACTGTGGCAACCTAATTTTGGATTCACTAGGTGAGTGTTAATGTAGGCTCCTGTCTTATGAATGTATACAAGCACATAATAAGATACCTAAATCGCTGAGACAGCATGTGAGAAGTGCAAGTGTATTTGAGGAAACATCTTCCCAAATCTAAATCATCCATTGATTATGAACTAATGCCCTAAGCCATGATTACTATTTCAAACTATTTTCTATGAAGATTTGAATTATTTTCTTTCATGTGGATCTTTAATGTTCCTTTTGGAGACTTTGACTGGACTGCATAAAATCTGACCATACAGGGAGTTCTCTTAGCTATAAAATAAAGAGGTTGGACTAGCTCTTGTTCCAGCACCCTAATTAGTGAGATTAATAAGGTGTATGCTGTTGATCTGGGATTCTAGAAGTGGTCTGAAGGATGCTTTATTATTTGTCTTTCAAAGACTTAAAATGACCCTGTCTTGGTTATTTGGAATGTATTTAAGGTAGTGTGAGATACCTATTCAGATTTACTTATGTTAAAAATAAAATGGGGGCATTTTATGCTGGGGATGTAGCTCATGGTAGAGTGCTCACCTAGCATGGACCAGGCCCTTAGTTCAAGCCCCAGTGCCTCATATAAAAAGGAGACATTCATTGGAAGGAAAACAAGTGTTAGTGCATGGAAAGCAAATGGTGCTGTATCTTACAATGGCTAGGATTAGAACTGGAGAGTCGTTAGCCGCTTTGCACCCTATCTCTGTTTCTCATTACCATCATATTGGCATTCCCAACAATTCTTTACTTTCCTCTCTATATTTGCATCATTCTTTGTTTTCCCTGGCAGCAGCTTTCTTTGTGCTACATGTTTATGGGCCCTCCAATGAGGCTGACCCCTGCTCAGAGATATGTCACACCCAGTTCAAGAACTAGTAGATATTGTCTAGGAAAACAATTTCCAAAATATTCCTTATGAGCTATGGATCCCATGTGTCACAGATAAAAGGAGTGCAGTGTTCAGTTTTCCTTGCTGCCAGCATTCCTGGAATTCAGGGACCAACCAAACACTCCAACTACTCCTCGGGCCCCGTGGTGGCACCATGGTAAGCTCAAAGCCACTCAGCTCTTCTCAAAACATTGTTCTTCTAACTTGCCTGAGATCACTTCAGTCAACTCAGAATAGCCTGAAGTCAATGGACTCTTTGGCAGTATCTGCAGACCATGACTGGAGCCCCCTAAAAAGATATTCAAATGTTAATGCAATCCCCAATACCTCATTCTAATTACAGCAGAAATCATAGCCATGCTAGAGAGTATATATTAAACACCCCTAATTTAGAAAATCATTAACATACCTTATTCTAAACTGTTGTAACTTTATCAGTGCATTATTTTGGACACAGGTACCTGTGCTAATGGACACAACAGTAAAAATATAAACTATCAACTCCTAAGGTCATCTACATTATGTTGAATACACATGAGTATTTCTCATTAAAGTATTTCTACAGGGTTCCTACAGAAATGAAACTTCATGAATGAGCTCAACTGCCTATAGCACTAAAGAGGGTGATTCACAGGAAAAATGCCTCGAATTTTCTCTATCTGTCCCTATGGTATCTGGCCTCCTATTTCCCAGGCATCTTTTGAGTGTCACTCATTTATAGATATTAAACTAGATCCCTGTTGGCAAGTTCATCTGAGCCACAGACCCATGCAACCTACAAATTACTTAAAGACATGATCAAACCCCATTTGAAAGTATTGCTTCAGCTGGATGATAAAGTGCTGCTGTCAATCTCTATTTTATGATTTCCCAATTCTGATAGGCATCCCAGATTGTAAAATTACTTGATATTCCACAGTTAGAAGTTCACAATACCAAAATCCAGTGGCCAACCAGGAGCTGCTTTGCAAAACATATTTGTAGGATAAATCATGGCTTTTCTTTAATGCTGATAGATCTGCACTGTGTTTTCTTATTGGAATTTACCATAGGATCAATAGAGCATCTGCAACTGCCATTAACATTTCTACCATCATTATATTCACTGGGTCATACAGGCAAAAGGAAAGATCAACTTGCACTACAGACTAGAATAGCTGCAGGGCTTTTGTTAAAACAAGAACATAATCTTAAAAATCACAAGCAAAAATGATCAGTATTTTATGTCATTCCATTATGCTTGAAAGTTTTCACAAAGTATCAAGTGTCCTAGGAAAGTCATAATTTATCAAAACTTATTTCAGAAAAATTGAGCTACCACAATAGAAAAAAAAATATTATTATTAAAGCAATGGGATAATTTGTTTAATTTTTTCTCAATTAATTAAAAAAATCATCCTATGCCCAGAGATTTTCTACTTGTTTCATCAAACTCAATAGATCATATTTGTATTTTTTAAATCATCTTTTATTTTTTCAAATACAAATAAAGGAACATTATAGCTCACACATCTAATAATAGTCTTTATATGAAAAGTAGACAAGTATTGTATGAAAACAGAAAATTATATATCATACTACAAAACAGGAAAATAAAACACTAATAATCAGACTTCATCAATGTGTCAATGATGCACTAGTTAGGCAATGATGAGCCCATGAAGATAAATTAATAAAATATACCTGGGTGGCAAAACTACATGGTATTTCTGAAATTAGGTCATCTTTTCCATTGACTTGCATGGATAGCTGGGAATGTAGCAATCAGAGTTAGAACTACATTTCCCAGGTGTCCTTGCAATTAAATATGGCCAAATATTTTCCAGTAGAATATGAGAGAACATGATCAGAACACAGCCTGTAGATAATGAGCCCATTCTTCCTCTGCATATACTGAGTACCCAGCTGGATTTGGCAAATGAGGACATAGCCATAGGGATTGGTGAAACAAAGCCACATTCAAAACACTAAGGTCCCCAAAGGATTTAATAGAGCAGAGGTTTCTGATAATCTGGAGTGTTTTACAAGGACTTTTTTGTGATAGAAGAAATTTGTTACTACTGATAAGTGTGTGTGTGTGTGTGTGTGTGTGTGTGCACACGCGCAGGGATGCAAACATATAATTTCCTATATGTTCTAAAAATATTTTAAAATTGTTTAAATCCATATGTATTTTAAATTGCAAGGTGAGATTTTTACTACAAAATTAATATTTTCATAGTAAGTTTTGTGGTTGTTTACAGTATATTGGCTTTCATTAACATGTTTAATTAAAATTTTGGCTCTGGATATTTTACTGGTAATAGTTAATTTTGCGTGTCAACTTGACTGGGCCAGGCAGTGCTCACATTGAACATTATTTCTGAGTTTGTCAGCAATTATGTTTCCAGATGAGATTTCCATTGCCCTCCCCGATGTGGTTAGACACATCCAAATTGTGGAGGGATTAAATAGAATAGAATACAAAGGAAGGAGACATTCACCCATTTTTCTTTCTACCTGTTTGTTTGAGCTAGGACTTCTCATTTGGGCCTACCTTCCTTCTCCTGGAGGAATTATAGCAAAGGTTTTCTAGGGTCTCCAGCTTGCAGAGAGAATATTGCAGGACTTCTCAGCTTTCATAATCATGTAAGCCAACTATATCTACACAGGTGTATCTATATCTATCTGTAAGACCTATCTATCTATCTATCTATCTATCTATCTATCTATCTATCTAAATAGATGGATTCTTTTGAGTATCTGTCTTCTCTGAAGAAACCCAACTGGTTCTGATTAATGGATGGATGGAAAGAGAGATAGGTAGAGAATCTGATGGAGAGAAAGAACTAACATCAGGAGCTTTGCCACAATTTTGTGAAGGAGTAAAACTTCAGCATTTCTCGGTGCTTACCAACTTTTTATTGTCTTGAGTCTCCTTAACAACTATGAACTCAGGCATTGTCCTGTTTTTAGTGCCTGGATGATTTATGCCTAAGGGCAGTGCAACCTGGAAACATTCATTACATGCAGGATAAATAGTGTTATTCCTTTAGAAAGTGAGAAAAACACAGTTTCAATAAGGGACTATTTACAGGGAACTGGGCGACAACAGACATTTTCAGCAAGATCATGTTTAGAAAAATGTACATCCAGAAGTTTAGTGTCTGGAAAGGTATTCTATGAAAACCATACATTTATGTATAAACCCTGGAAAAACCTTAATTGTGATCCTCAGGATCCAACTTTCTCAGAAGACTGATTTCTAGACTCAGCCAATGTTTCACATAAATAGAGTTCATGGAGCTCTTGGGCTACTTATTTTTTAAAAAATATACTGTGAAACCATCTCCAAACCTAATTAGTAACTCTAGAGGTAGGACCACAGAATCAGGTTTAAAGATCTCCAGGTATTCCTTGTACAGATAGCCTCTGCCTCCAGGTTATTCTTTTGGAAATTACTGTCATAGTTTTAAAAAATTTAAAAATTAACTTTAATTTTTTTTTAGTCTCAACACACAAAAAAGAAGATCAAGTTCACAACTCCTCCAAATATTTTTCAAGTCTCCTAGTCTTCTTCCCCCTCTGTCATACTTGACATTCCCTGTTCATTTCATGGACCACTGCCATCCCCAAACCAAAAACCCAACAAATAAGAATCTTCCACCCCACCCTCCACTCTTGACTACGTGGAGGATCTCGCAGGGTTCTTTCCCCTTCTTTCTCATCTATTTCTACTATTTTTATCTTTCTACTATTTTATGGTTCATCACAAATACATAAGAATCAGGAGGCCAAGAGATTTGCCTTCAAGGGCAGACATCAGGAAGACACCATTGACACAAAAACGTCAGATTTAATGTCTTTCTCCTAGCATCAGAAATCTCATTGATGGTGGCAGCAGCTTCATGGAAAAGGTAATCCAGAGATCCAAAGAGTGACATGTACCTAAAATTAATATACGTCATATCATAGCCTCATTCCTTGCTCATATTGCTCCCTGAACTTAGGGGAGAGGATATTTTTGTTGTCACTCAAGCCACAAGCCTTGACTTCCTTCATTTTGACGAGAGTAATGTGCAGAGTAGAGAAATACAGTTAAGTTCAGTTTGGGAAGTAAATGCAATCATATCTGAATTGGCAGAGGTCTCTTCTGAAGAACAAAATAGATGTGGAAAGTAAGGTATTACTGGTTTCTCTGGAAATGCATTGTGCACAGATGTAGTGTGGGATGTAAGAGGTTTATTAGGGCCAAAAGCAAGATTGGGTAAACAGAGAAATAGAAAATGTTTCCATGGAGGTCTGGCAAAACTTATGAGGTTCTCTGGGTGTAGATGGATGAACAAGACTCCCTGACTTTGGCTGAAATGGCTCAGTATATATACCACACCTCTCAGTCACCAAACACGGGCTGTCTTGAAAAAGACAAGACCTGGAATGAGGTGGTTCTCTGCAGCTGAGGCAGGCCTTCTGAATGAGCTAACAGTTGAAGACTACCTGCTTACCACACTCCCCTCAATTCAGGAGCAAAACCTTCTATGAAAGGGGATCTGGAATGTGCATTTGTAAGTTTATATTGTAAAGGAAGAGTGAAATAAAGAGAGAAGTGAGAGAGAAAAATCAGCATTTTTTTTGTTTGATTTTTTTTACAGTATTGGGGATTAAATCCAGGAGTACTCTCCTACTGAGAGGCATCCCCAGCTCTTTGGCTTTTTGTTTGCTTGTTTTAGCAACAGGGTGTCATTCAGTTGCCCAGAATGACCTTGAACTTGTGATCCCACTGCTCCAGTCTCCTGAGTTGTTGAATTATAAGCATGTGCTTCCATGCCCTGTGGTGAATTTTAAAATTTGAAAGAAAGGAGGAGTTTTGCAAATGGAAATGCTTTGTAAATGGGAAAAGTAGATGGGATCCAACATGGCGGCGAGAGGGGAGGCAGCGCTTTCAGTACCTCCTCAACAACAGGGTCAGAGAGACGCATGGATACGCTTAGATTCGACCTGCTGAGAAACTCCTAGCAAAATTCCACTAAAGAGAGAGCAGCCGGGAATTGGTAGGATTTTTGGAGGTGACAGTCTGCGCTAGACGAGTGAATCTCCGCCACGCAGCGCAGAGGTCCAGACCCGCCAGCCGCTGCCCGCGCAACTCGGCGACTGTCGGCTGCCTGCACGCGGCCCCCGCGTCAGGGCGGATAGCCTCCAAGGCGCAGCGCAGCAGGAGCGGTGCAGGGACTCTAGGAAGAGGTCTCTCTCCAAGCCTTCATGAAATAGCGAACCGGGAGCTGAAACCAACCAGAGATAGACCAGTCCCACCCCTCCCTTCGGACACTCCAGCAAGGAGCCTGGGGCCCGCCATAGCAGAGAGGTGACATCACCAGAGTTCCGCCGACAGAATTCCTTCCCAGCGGAATCCACGTTAGCAGGTGTGTGACTCCCACCCCCTCCAGATACAAGCAGCCAGGAAACCACCGGGGGCGTGTCTGTAGGGAAGCAGAGGGGATTCCAGATCCCCACCTCCCCTTAACACCAGCGGCGACACCCAAGATCTTAGCCGCCAGTTTCTGGGGGCGTGCCCACCAAAGGGGTCCGGAAAAATTAAACTGTTGGTTCCCAGATCACCCCACCACAGCACTGGGGCTTAGATGAATGACAGAGAGGGTGTTCATCGTTCGGGATATAGGACACGCGGTGGGGCTGCAAGTGTAATCAGATCCTTGGGGAACCGCCTCCGGTGAACAGGACCTGGCTGGCTGGCTGGGAGGAGGAACAGGGGGAGGGGCCGGATAAGTGAAAGGGCTCTGGACTAACAGGATTGAGAGACTCCCAGGAGCCACCGTACAGGGATTTCTGTCAGCACATAGAGGGCAGAAGCTCGGCTCAGAGGGCACAGCTCCGCCTATTGGAAGAGAAGAAAATGGGATTCAGCCATAGAACAGGGGATGCCAGCATGGCAGAGATCTGATGTCATCGGAGAGCGGCTGAGGAGAGAACTTCATCAGTGCCAGCGGCGACGGAAACAGTTGGTCCCCTGGTAGGGAGGGTGAGTCACAGATACCCGAGTCTCTCTCGCTTTGTCGTCGAGCCAGAGGGGAGGAGCGGGGCCGCCGCCCGTGCCCGCAAGGTAGGCAGACCTGCGACCAACCTGCAGATCAGGCCCAGCGGTCTGCAGGCGTGGTAGGAGGGGCAGGGCAGAGCCACCGCCCGCGCCGGCAAGGTAAGCAGACCTGCGACAGACCGGCGGATCAGGCCCAGCGGCCTGCCAGCGTGGTACACACTTCACCCCAACTGGAGTAGGGGCAGAGCAGAGCCTTCGCCCGCGCCCAGATCAGGCCCAGCGGCCCGCCTGTGTGGTGGTCAAGTGACCCCAATTGGAGTGGGGGCGGAGCGGAACTGCCACCCGTGCCCGCAAGGTGGGCAGACCTGCGACCAACCTGCAGATCAGGCCTAGCGGTCCCCGGGCGTGGTAGGAGGGGCAGGGCAGAGCCTTCGCCCCCACCTGCAAGGTAGGCAGACCTGCGACAGAACGGCGGATCAGGCCCAGGGGTCCGCGGGCGTGGTAGACACCTCACACCAATTGGAGGAGGGGCAGAGCAGAGCCCCCGCCCGCACCTGCAAGGGAGACTTTTCAACTATACAAGAGCAATATAAATATATAGGGGGGGAAAAATTTCAAAAACACAACAGTTTCACCAAGAAGAAAGAAACGCAAGCAGTATGAAAAGACAAGGAAAGAAAGGACTACAAGCAATGCAGGTCAACTCAACTTTAGAAGAGGTAACAGCTGCAGCAGATGGAATGTCAGATAAAGAATTCAGGATATATATGCTTCAGATGATCTGGAGTATCAAGGAAGACATTAGACAGCAAAATCAGACAATGAAAGATCACTTCGACAAGGAATTACACAAACAAATCCAGGAAGCAAAGGATCAACTATACAGGGAGATAGAGGTTATAAAAAACAAACAAACAGAAATCCTAGAAATGCAGGAAGCAATAAACCAACTTAAAAACTCAATGGAGAATACTACCAGCAGAGTAGAACACTTAGAAGATAGAACATCAGACAATGAAGACAAAGTATTTCAACTGGAAAAGAACATAGACAGCTCAGCAAGACTGTTAAGAAACCATGAGCAGAACATCCAAGAAATATGGGATAACATTAAGAGACCAAACTTAAGAGTCATTGGGATACAGGAAGGTACAGAGCTCCAAACCAAAGGAATGAGCAGTCTATTCAATGAAATAATACGAGAAAACTTCCCAGACTTGAAGAATGAGACAGAATCCCAAATCCTAGAAGCCTACAGGACGCCGAATGTGCAAAATCATAAGAGATCCACACCTAGACACATTATAATGAAGATGCCCAACATACAGAATAAGGAGAGAATTTTAAAAGCTACAAGAGAAAGGAAGCAGATTACATTTAGGGGTAAGCCAATCAGGATAACAGCTGATCTTTCAACACAGACTCTGAAAGCTAGAAGATCCTGGAATAACATATTTCAAACACTGAAAGAAAATGGGTTCCAACCAAGAATTGTGTATCCAGCGAAATTAAGCTTCAGGATGGAAGATGAAATTAAAACCTTCCACGATAAACAAAAGTTTAAAGAATTCGCAGCTAGAAAACCATCTCTTCAAAACATCCTCGCCAAAGCATTACAGGAAGAGGAAATGGAAAATAACAATGAAAACCAACAGTGGGAGGTAGGACAGTAAAGGGGGGGAAAATAATCAAAGAGGAAAACAAACCATGTTTAGTAACAGAAATAAACAAATATGGCTGGAAGAACAACCCATATCTCAATAATAACCCTAAATGTTAATGGCTTAAACTCACCAATTAAGAGACACAGGCTAGTAGAATGGATCACAAAACAAGACCCAACAATATGCTGCCTACAGGAGACGCATTTGATAGGAAAAGACATACATAGGCTGAAGGTGAAAGGTTGGGAAAAATCATATCACTCATATGGACTTCGGAAACAAGCAGGAGTGTCCATACTCATATCAAATAAAATAGATTTCAAGCCAAAGTTAATCAAAAGGGATAAAGAGGGACACTACATACTGCTTAAGGGAACCATACACCAACAAGACATAACAATCATAAATATTTATGCCCCAAACAATGGTGCAGCTATGTTCGTCAAACAAACTCTTCTCAAGTTCAAGAGTCTAATAGACCACCATACCATAATCATGGGAGACTTCAACACACCTCTCTCGCCACTGGACAGATCTTCCAAACAAAAGTTGAATAAGGAAACTATAGAACTCAATAACACTATTAATAACCTAGACCTAATTGACATATATAGAGTATACCACCCAACATCAAGCAGTTACACTTTTTTCTCAGCAGCACATGGATCCTTCTCAAAAATAGATCATATATTATGTCACAGGGCAACTCTTAGACAATATAAAGGAGTAGAGATAATACCATGCATCTTATCTGATCATAATGGAATGAAACTGAAAATCAACGATAAAAGAAGGAAGGAAAAAGCATACATCACTTGGAGAATGAACAATAGGTTACTGAATGATCAATGGGTTATAGAAGACATCAAGGAGGAAATTAAAAAATTCTTAGAGATAAATGAAAACACAGACACAACATATCGGAATCTATGGGACACATTGAAAGCAGTTCTAAGAGGAAAATTCATTGCTTGGAGTTCATTCCTTAAAAAAAGAAAAAACCAACAAATAAATGATCTCATACTTCATCTCAAAATCCTTGAAAAAGAAGAGCAAAACAACAGCAAAAGAAGTAGAAGGCAAGAAATAATTAAAATCAGAGCTGAAATTAATGAAATCGAAACAAAAGAAACAATTGAAAAAATTGACAAAACTAAAAGTTGGTTCTTTGAAAAAATAAACAAAATCGACAGACCCTTAGCGATGCTAGCGAAGAGAAGAAGAGAGAGAACTCAAATTACTAGCATACGGGATGAAAAAGGCAATATCACAACAGACACTTCAGAAATACAGAAGATAATCAAAAACTATTTTGAATCCTTATACTCCAATAAATTAGAAGATAGTGAAGGCATAGATAAATTTCTTAAGTCATATGATCTGCCCAGATTGAGTCAGGAGGATATAGACAACCTAAACAGACCAATATCAATTGAGGAAATAGAAGAAACCATCAAAAGACTACCAACTAAGAAAAGCCCAGGACCGGATGGGTATACAGCAGAGTTTTACAAAACCTTTAAAGAGGAACTAATACCAATACTTTTCAAGCTACTTCAGGAAATAGAAAAAGAGGGAGAACTTCCAAATTCATTCTACGAGGCCAACATCACCCTGATACCTAAACCAGACAAAGACACTTCAAAGAAAGAAAACTACAGACCAATATCTCTAATGAACCTAGATGCAAAAATCCTCAATAAAATTCTGGCGAATCGGATACAAAAACATATCAAAAAAATTGTGCACCATGATCAAGTAGGATTCATCCCTGGGATGCAAGGCTGGTTCAATATACGGAAATCAATAAATGTTATTCACCACATCAATAGACTTAAAAATAAGAACCATATGATCATCTCGATAGATGCGGAAAAAGCATTCGACAAAGTACAGCATCCCTTTATGTTCAAAACTCTAGAAAAACTAGGGATAACAGGAACATACCTCAATATTGTAAAAGCAATCTATGCTAAGCCTCAGGCTAGCATCATTCTGAATGGAGAAAAACTGAAGGCATTCCCTCTAAAATCTGGAACAAGACAGGGATGCCCTCTCTCTCCACTTCTGTTCAACATAGTTCTCGAAACACTGGCCAGAGCAATTAGACAGACGAAAGAAATTAAAGGCATCAAAATAGGAAAAGAAGAACTTAAATTATCACTATTTGCAGATGATATGATTCTATACCTAGCAGACCCAAAAGGCTCTACAAAGAAACTATTAGAGCTAATAAATGAATTCAGCAAAGTGGCAGGATATAAAATCAACACGCATAAATCAAAGGCATTCCTGTATATCAGCGACAAATCCTCTGAAATGGAAATGAGGACAACCACTCCATTCACAATATCTTCAAAAAAAATAAAATACTTGGGAATCAACCTAACAAAAGAGGTGAAAGACTTATACAATGAAAACTACAGAACCCTAAAGAGAGAAATAGAAGAAGATCTTAGAAGATGGAAAAATATACCCTGTTCATGGATAGGCAGAACTAACATCATCAAAATGGCGATATTACCAAAAGTTCTCTATAGGTTTAATGCAATGCCAATCAAAATCCCAACGGCATTTCTTGTAGAAATAGAGAAAGCAATCATGAAATTCATATGGAAAAATAAAAGACCCAGAATAGCAAAAACAATGCTAAGCAGGAAGTGTGAATCAGGCGGTATAGCGATACCAGACTTCAAACTATACTACAGAGCAATAGTAACAAAAACAGCATGGTACTGGTACCAAAACAGGCGGGTGGACCAATGGTACAGAATAGAGGACACAGAAACCAATCCACAAAACTACAACTATCTTATATTTGATAAAGGGGCTAAAAGCATGCAATGGAGGAAGGATAGCATCTTCAACAAATGGTGCTGGGAAAACTGGAAATCCATATGCAACAAAATGAAACTGAATCCCTTTCTCTCGCCATGCACAAAAGTTAATTCAAAATGGATCAAGGAGCTTGATATCAAATCAGAGACACGCCGTCTGATAGAAGAAAAAGTTGGCTACGATCTACATACTGTGGGGTCGGGCTCCAAATTCCTCAATAGGACACCCATAGCACAAAAGTTAATAACTAGAATCAACAAATGGGACTTACTCAAACTAAAAAGTTTTTTCTCAGCAAAAGAAACAATAAGAGAGGTAAATAGGGAGCCTACACCCTGGGAACAAATCTTTACTCCTCACACTTCAGATAGAGCCCTAATATCCAGAGTATACAAAGAACTCAAAAAATTAGACAATAAGAGAACAAACAACCCAATCAACAAATGGGCCAAGGACCTGAACAGACACTTCTCAGAGGAGGACATACAGTCAATCAACAAGTACATGAAAAAATGCTCACCATCTCTAGCTGTCAGAGAAATGCAAATCAAAACCACCCTAAGATACCATCTCACTCCAGTAAGATTGGCAGCCATTATGAAGTCAAACAACAACAAGTGCTGGCGAGGATGTGGGGAAAAGGGTACACTTGTACATTGCTGGTGGGACTGCAAATTGGTGCAGCCAATTTGGAAAGCAGTATGGAGATTTCTTGGAAAGCTGGGAATGGAGCCACCATTTGACCCAGCTATTCCCCTTCTTGGTCTATTCCCTAAAGACCTAAAAAGAGCATGCTACAGGGACACTGCTACATCGATGTTCATAGCAGCACAATTCACAATAGCAAGACTGTGGAACCAACCTAGATGCCCTTCAATAGACGAATGGATAAAAAAAATGTGGCATTTATACACAATGGAGTATTACTCTGCATTAAAAAATGACAAAATCATAGAATTTACAGGGAAATGGATGGCATTAGAGCAGATTATGCTAAGTGAAGCTAGCCAATCCCTAAAAAACAAATGCCAAATGTCTTCTTTGATATAAGGAGAGTAACTAAGAACAGAGTAGGGACGAAGAGCATGAGAAGAAGATTAACATTAAACAGAGATGAGAGGTGGGAGGGAAAGGGAGAGAAAAGGGAAATTGCATGGAAATGGAAGGAGACCCTCAGGGTTATACAAAAGAACATACAAGAGGAAATGAGGGGAAAGGGAAAAATAATACAAGGGGGAGAAATGAAGGTCAGTAGAGGGGGTAGAGAGAGAAGAGGGGAGGGGAGGGGAGGGGAGGGGGGATAGTAGAGGATAGGAAAGGTAGCAGAACACGACAGTCACTAGTATGGCAATATGTAAATCAATGGATGTGTAATTGATGTGATTCTGCAATCTGTATATGGGCTAAAAATGGGAATTCATAACCCACTTGAAGCAAAATGTGAAAGATGATGTATCAAGAACTATGTAATGTTTTGAACAACCAACAATAAAAAAAAATTTTAAAAAAAAATGGGAAAAGTAGCTATTATGCTAGAAAGCCTTCCGGTTTGGGGCAGATGGATGGTGAAAGAAAATTCTGGGACATTCTGAGCCTTATCCAATTAAATTTTCTATTAGTGTTTTTTAAAAAAGAATTGTTTTGTCCTGAATATGTGTGTCCCCCAAAATTCATGCATTGAAACAGTAGCTCTTCCATGTGGTGGTGTTAAAAAATAGGGTCTTTGTGAGGTAATTAAGCTTAGTTGAGGACTTTTTTTAAAAAAATACTTTAGAATTTTAAAATTGTTTACAGAAAGGGTTAGATATTCCCCTTCTAGACTCATCTACATTTAAAAAAATTATTTTCAGGTGTAAATAGACACAATACCTTTGTTTTACTTATTTATTTTTATGTGGTGCTGAGGATTGAACCCAGGGCCTCACACATGCTAGGCAAGCGCTCTGCCACTCAGCTACAACCCCAGCCCTTAGTTGAGGTCTTGAGAGTACAGACCTCCTAGATGGGATTAGTGCCCTCATGAGACTATGAGAGACTTTGCCTCCCTTCTCTGCTCTCTTCCATGTGAGGATAGAAGGAGAAGACATCAGTTTTCAGCCAGGAAGAGGGCACCTCACTGAACATGATGAGGATGGAATGATGATCTTGAAATTCTAGCCTCCACTACCTTAAGAAGTAAACTTCTGTTGTTCATAAGATACCCAGCCTATATGATATTTTTGTTATAACAGCCTGTCTTAAGAAAAAAATCTAATAAACACTTAAATCCCTTTGCAGTTCTTGTGTCTGTAATACTTGACCTAAGCTAAATTCAAGCTTTCTATGGGTAACAATATGACTGTCACTCATTTGCTTAAAACCTTCTGTGACTTTCCATGGTCCTTAAAATATAATTGTCCTGAGATGGAAAATAAGACATTGCCTTTGGTTGGCTTCTTTGCTCTGTTCTCTTCCCCTTCCCTTCTAATCTACAGTCAAGCCTTAATGAATGCCTAGCTGGTATTCTCTCTACCTGCAGTCTTTTCAGGCAGGGCTTTTCTTGTGTCTGAATAACTTCTCCTTGCATAGTTTCTCCCTCATGCAGGTTTCAACTGAAACACCACTTCCTCAAGGAGCTTTGCCTGACCCCAGAACCCGCATTATTCTCTCTATCACCATGACATTTTCCACATCCAAAAGTATTCATAATACTCCAAATTATAAATTTATCTCAACTTCTGTATTCCCTGAGAGACTGCAATATTCATGAGTGCACAGAAGCACCGGTTGTGCTTCTCACCATATCCTTGGAACTTCATTTGGGAAAGGAAAGCTTTCAATGTTAAGGTCTCAATCATATGTAAGTGTTCCTGGTAGAGGAGTCTAAAGTGAGCCACTGAAACACTAAAAAGGTCTTAATTATTATTACTTTGGCTGCAATTGGAATAAGAGTATTATTGTAACAATGATAATTAACAATTCAGGAATTTTTTTTCTATGCACTGGGTATAGTAAAGGACATTTCATATTTTAATGGGGAATCATTTTATCAGCTTTTTTCAGTGGAGGGGGTAGAGAGAGAGGAGTGGAGGGGAGGGGAGAGGTGGGGAGGGGAATGGTGGAGGATGGGAAAGGCAGCAGAGCACAACAGACACTAGTATGGCAATATGTAAATCAATGGATGTGTAACTG
The DNA here is from genome assembly GCF_001458135.2 of Marmota marmota marmota. Taxonomy (NCBI): domain Eukaryota; kingdom Metazoa; phylum Chordata; class Mammalia; order Rodentia; family Sciuridae; genus Marmota; species Marmota marmota. Next base: position 11,763,868 of record NW_025999869.1, read on the forward strand.
ATGTGATTCTGCAATCTGTGTATGGGGTGAAGGTGGGAGTTCATAACCCACTTGAATCAAAGTGTGGAATATGATATGTCAAGAAATTTGTAATGTTTTGAACAACCCACAATAAAAAATTAAAAAAAAATAAATAAAAAGATAAAAAATAAAATCAAATCAAATATATATTTATGGCTATATAGATGATTAGGTTAGTACTCTACTTCCCACTTGGACATGAGTCTTCCTCATTTTCATAGAAGAAATCAAGCAAGACGCAAATGCTATTATTTTAGGTAGTGCTTTGGTAAATTAAACTGTCCTTTAGATACACTGCTAATGTTAGAGAGCAGCGGAGAACATTTGAAGTTTAAAGATATTTTGTAGTTTTACATCACCATATACATTAAATTGAATATTTGGTGGTCTCTTTATGAGAATTGTCCCAAATTTTCTTAAGGTAGTATAGTCAATGAAAGTGAAAGGATTTGGTTTCTACTTGAAATCTGTAGGCAAATATGAATCTATATTTTTCTAGTCAAACTAAACAATCTTTAATCAAAATAAGGCTATTATTGACTAGTAAATATTATTTACATTGCTCTGTCTAAATGTTGGAGAAACTTTGTTTCATGATTTTCAGTATTACTTTCTGTCATTTTCTCTTCCTGAGACTTTCCTAATTTGTATCCCAATAAACTCATATTTATATATATCTAACCCTAACCCAGGCTTAGATTATATCTATCAATCTGATCACACTGGGGAAATTAATTACTTATCTTTTATGTTCTCACAACCCTTGGTTTGGAGAATTTATTGCATCTTCCTGGTTTCATCTCTTCCCAAGCCCATTGCCTCCATTGGTTGAAAGATTGCCTGGAGTGGGCTCAAGTGTATCCTATCCATAAGCTCAGATCTTAGCCAGGTCTCCTGTGTGGTGTGCCCTTGTAAATGGCAGCTCCACAGATTTTTCTCCAGCTTTCTTATTTATTTATATTGCATTGTCCTCTCTATTAAAAGCTACACAAGAAGGTGAAAAAAAATTAGTCTAGGACCTAGAATACCATCAAAGGACTTGCTGAATTTAAAGAATTGGTTTAGAACTTCAGTACACAAAACTAGGATATGGTCAGAGGCACTTGAAACTTGCTGTTCCTGCTTATACTTCCTGATATAATACTGAGTGTCACTACTATTTGTTGGAATTTTATATATAAATCACAATGCCTAGAAGTAAAACTCTCTTGGTGGGGGCTTCCAAAAATGTTTGAAATTTTACATAAAATTTACATACTCTTATATGAAATAGAAAATTGAAATTAATCGCTGTTCAATTAATCGTCCACAAATTATTAACAATTAACCAACAGCTGTTCAATGTAATTCTTAGATATATATATAAAGATAATAAAGTATAATCAAACCTAATGAGGTTATAATCATAGAAATGAATAATGTGTCTTACAGAAACTGAGTTATAAAAATTAGAAAATTAAAAATTTAAAAAAATTCACTTTAATGGATATGCACGTATATTTTAATATGCCCTAACACAGCATGCAGCAGGGATTCCCAAGCAGAAATGGACTACTAGTTCATCCAGCAAGGTGGACTAGGGGTTCTAAAATGGTCCCACTATCATCTATTTGCACAGAAGTGCTTACAAGTACTTTTTCTGTGCCATGTCATTTTTCTATTAACTTATTTTTAAAATTTGTTCTAATTAGTTATACATGACAGCAGAATGCATTTTGACATATTTGTACACAAATGGAGAGCAACTTGTAATTCCTCTGGCTGTACACCATGCAGAGTCACACTGGCCATGTAATTATACATACATAGGGTAATAATGTCCATCTCCTTCCACCATCCTACCCACCCCCACACTCCCTCCCCTCCCCTCAATCCCTTCTGCCCAATCTGAAGTTCCTCCATTCTTCCCTAGCTCCTCCTCCCATTATGGATCAGTACCCACTAATCAGAGAAAACATTCGGCTTTTGGTTTTGGGGGATTGGCTTATTTCGCTTAGCATGATATTATCCATTTACATGCAAATGCTATAATTCCATTTTTCTTTAAGGCTGAGTAATATTATTAATTTCTTTCTATTCACATGGCACCGGAATCCACTTAAACTACTGTTGATCATTTGAATTACTTTACATTTCTAGCAATAATTCTTCTTGCCTCCAAGTATGGTATTTTATAAATTATCCCCACTGTAGTTAAGAGTAATCTGCCATAGTATTTTCTTATTCTATCCTCTCATTCGCTCCTAGTGCTTCAGAAAACAAAAGAAAATCTTTATAGCATAATAAAAAATAACCTACAGGCAATGGCTTCAGTTAACCAACCTCTTAAGTCTCAGCTTGCTCAATTGGAACATTTGTCTTCTATTTTCCCTTTCCACGCATGAATACTTTACCTTCTAATAGTATTGAATTTCTTAAATAAACAATACTTTTCATGTTCTTTGTATTTTTACGTGTGGTATTCTTTCTACTGGAAGTTTTTGAATATCTCTCATTTGCATATTGCAAAGTAAACAACACCTCTTTATCCTTGAGGGATTAATTTACAGGTCACCTACTCTGCTCCCCAAGATAAATTGGGTGATGATTTTACCATCTCAGACTCTTTCCTCTCCCCTTCTCAAACTCTCCTCCCTCCAGGCATAATGCTCTATTTGACCCCCTCTCCATGTGTTATTCCTGACCCTCCTTCCCTCATCTTTTTATATTGATTTCCTTTTTGACATTTCATAGCTTATACTTCTTTTGTTCATTTCTTATGCACTCTCAAAAGTTCTTAATTCATCTCCTCAGAGAAACTATCCATGTTTACTTTTGCTTTCTATAATAATTTTTATACTCTGGACATATGAATATTATTCATATAATTATTAATCACTTGCCATATACTTCTCTTAAACATCATTGGTGTCCTTGTCATATATGATTTTTTTAGTTCTGATATGAAGAGTTCTAGTATGGAAAGAACTAGTGGCAAGTTCTTTGAAGGAAAAAAACTACATGCATCTCCTAGAGTAACTAACAAAGTTCCTTATTTACATTATTAGAGGTTTGGTGAAGTTTATTAGCTGAATGAATAAATAGATGTGTGAAGGAATACATTAATGATTTTGTTGAATAAATATGAGTAAGAAATGGGAAGGAGATATTTTACATCAATGGAGAAAATGAATTGTGAAAAATTATTATTTTTAAAGCTGACTATAAGAAACTTCAGTAGAACAATAAGATTTCAATAAATGTGGTTGAGAGAAATCAGTGTTGATAATTTGCTGTGACTTCTTGACCAAAATAAAATTGATGTTGGTGAGAATGTTATCAGGGAGAAATTATTAAATATAGATCAGAGTTCTATGCCTGTCTCCACATTCTCTTAATTTGCACATTATTTCTAAGGTGAATTTAGATTATTTTTTATCCAAAAAATTGAAGGGATTAGCATATTGCAACATCTGCTGATGAGTTGTTATCTGATTCGTCAGTATTTTAATGCTGAGCACAATATTGTAGTAATTGCCAATTGTTTTTGTATTTTCCATCAGTAATATAATGTTGTAACTTTTAGCCTCATGTTTTGTGAAGACCATAAATAGTATACTGCTGTGTCAAACAAACCCAGTGAAGTAATTTAAAAAGCAATTAATTGGCATCACCTTGACAGGATTGACAGATATTGTGATTACAGGTTAACTAATATCAATTCTTTTGGCATTAACACAAACTATGTTTAAAGTTTAAATTAAATGTATTGTAACTGATACATAAATATTGTACATATAAATGGAGTACCATGTGATATTTCAGTACATGTATACATTATGCAGTGTTCAAACCAGGTTAAACATATCTACCAAACTTTTATTACTTTCTATGGTAAAAACATTAAAAAATTTTTGATGACCTTTGAAATATACATTATTGTTATCTATAGTTACTCTACCGTGCAATAGCACACCAGGCTTCTTAATCTTATCTAAGTTTACCTTAGTGTAAAAATATTTTCACAGGCTGGAGTTCTGGCTCAGTGTTGAGTGCTTGCCTTGCACATGTGGGCCCTGGGTTCAATCCTCAGTGCTACATAAAAATAAATCAACATAATAAAAATGTTGTGAAAATATTTTTAAATATTTTCAAAAGTAATAAAGGAAAAAAAATAAGGTTTGGAGAAATCACAAGAAGTCTGTTGTAACACTTATTCTATCCTGGTTGACATAGGTTTAATTTCCATGTAATTTTAAGACAACAACAACAAAGTTACATAAGCAATAAGAAAGAGGAATCAGAAATAAAACAATAAAAACGAAAGCAGGGCAACATGTTCGGGGCTCCAGAATTTTTGATATTTGTTTAGTTTTGCTTTCACTGCAGAAAAAATAATTGGCTGCCTGACTTATTTATAATGCTGCCAATTTTGTTGACACTAAGTATCATAGCCCTTTGAAACTCAAAAATCAGCCTACTGGAGTCATATCTAATACGATGTAGTGGTAGATGTTAATAGCTGCCTACCAAATACTCTTATTTCACCTGGTGTGCAGCTGTAACTGGGAAGCAATTGGGCATCTAGAAACCACATTCCCCATTCTTCCCTGCATCTAGATGGGTTCTTGCCAAAGGAATACAAGGTATTTTGATTTATTTCACTTTTGAGATAGATCACAATTTTGTTTAATAAAATAGAATATGCCCTATCATACGTTTGTCCATGCCTCATCTGATTGCCAGATGCAAAACTTTCCAAACTCTCAGAAACAGTAGAGCTATAAGATGGAAGAAGTTTAGATCCTCAGTTCCCAATTCCCAAATAGAGAAATGTTATTCACACTGGCCAAGAACATCTGCATAGAAGTTATGTGAAAAGTACATGTATGTGTGTATGTGTGCATGCACACACATGCACATTGTATGTACACACACATATGCAAACACTACTGAATTGAGGTGGTTTATTGGTTATAGTAACCAGAATTATTCTGTGGCCATTAACACCAATATCGAGATCTTAATGGTACCCTCTAATATAAACACTGATTCTTTTGTTGCAAATTTTGATTGCATACTAAAAAGAAGTTTTGCCAATAATACTTCTTGAATTACCATTTTTTAATCATTTTTTTCAATAGTTCAACTAACATAAAATACTGTGATCTTTGTCTAACCATCAGTTTGTTACGACCATGCAAAGGGAAGAACAGAGTGGGGGAGATGAGGAGCACAAATAAGTTGGCTGCACTGCGGGATCCCGTGTACCTTATGCCAATCCCTAATTCTTATATTCTCTTCCTTCTTGCTCTTTGTCCATTTCTTCCTTTCCTTTCTTTATCTGGCTTGGGTTGTGTCAACTGAAAACATAATTCTAGGATATAAGGAGCTCTACAAATCAGGTAGAGTTGCTTAGATTACTTGGAATTAAGATGGAACATAAAGTGGATTGCAACTCAAAAAACAGTCAAGTATTAAATTGTTCAAAGGGATGTTCACTATATACAAAGCATCTTATCAAACATATCCCAGCATAAGTTTAAGAATTACTACAATGGACTCTATAAAAATGCTTCATAGAAATACTTTGACTTATTCATCATTACATAAAACTGTATGCATGATTTAATTAAAAACTGCATAAAATATAAGTGCTGAGGCATTTGTACTATAAAATATAAATGAGTTACAGTGAAAAGCTTCTTTCAATTCTTTTCCATTTTTAATGACCTATATATTTTATAAACCAAAAATATATTTCTCTTGGAACCTGAGCTGAATGGATTATAGTTTGACCAATTTATGTGGCATTTTACAGCCAACTTTTAATTATGTCTCAAGCAACAGCCATGGAAGATTGAAGGCTCATGTATAGAGCCTCTGGCTATCCCATAATAGGTTCCTACAGAAAAAGTCAAACTTTGCTCAAAGAGAGACTTATAAAAACAAATCACAGTTTGCACAGATTCAATCAGAAGACAACAACCTGAAATACTAACATGCCAAATGCAGGTGATACCAAGTCTCCTCTCACAGCAGCCACAGGCATGCACCTGAGTGGTGGGGAACAGATTCTCCCTAGTTAGCTGAGCCTTCTCTTTCTACCTCACAAGAAGTTATGATCTGCTGTTTTCAAGACATTTTACAGTAAAGCTCTTTCTTATATAATTCTTATCAAAAATCTCTCATTTGGATATTTGATCTATTATACATCACAGATGTCCATCTGAGAGACTCGAGGCTGCTACCCACAAAACATTTACTCCACTGGTTAACTGAATTGAACTACTGAATCATGATCAAAAGCTATAGCATGAGGACCCCGACTACATTTTTTTTTCCTTGAAATATTTCTAAGCAATGGCATCAGATCCAGTTTACCTATGCCTACCTCTTGGCCTCTGGCAAGTGGACCACCTTTGTTAAATCCAAGCAACTTTATAATGTGGGCTTTGTTTCTACTTTAGTCCATACTAGATACCCTTCCTCATGATGGGCTCATGGAACTTTAACTCAGCCTCGGACTTTTCAAGGAGTATTTGAGTAATTCCAGGCAACTCTTAAAAACAAATCCAAATTGGCCTAGGTAAAAAGAAAAAGTTGATACACTCCAGATTTGAAGAATGCAAGGGAAGGCAGTGTGACTTTTCCACCAAGGCAAAATTCAGGATCTCCAACAATGCCAAGAGAACTCAATTTTTTCTCTGTATTGTAGCTTTCCTCTACATTTGATCAATCTATTCCCACATGGAGCATACTAACACTATCAGATTTGTGTGTGATCCTCTTAATCAACATAAGGAAGAGTTCCAGAAGAATTCAAGAATTGAAATTCATTGAACTGGTTAACTTGAGTTATGTTTTCATCCCACTTTAGCCACGGGGGAGAAACTGCTGCTGACCAAGGCTGCGTAACATACTCAAAATCAGAGCCAGCAAACTGATAATGAGAAATAAGTGGTTCCAAAAATTAAGACAAATATGTTGTTATCAAAAACCAAGAAAGGGAGATGAGGAACCAAGAGTAGTTGGGCACAGTGGCCCCTGCCTGTATTCCCAGCAGCTCGGGAGCCTGAGGCAGGAGAATCCCAAGTTCAAAGCCAATTTCATCAACTTAGTGAGATCCTAAGCAACTCAGCAGGAGACTGCCTCAAAAACAAAACAAAACAAAACAAAAATTGCTGGGGATGTGGTTCAATGGTTTGGTGCTTCCTCTGGGTTCAATCCCCAGTACCAAACAAAACGACAACCAAGTAATTCAGTTACAGTAAAATAAATGGGAGGTCTTTGTGTCCCCACAAAGGTGATATTAGGTACACCTAACTAATCCTGTGATCCAAGCACTGTTTCTTCTCAGTAGTTGCTCTCCTTGATCCCAAATAGAAATTGAGGCAATTACAGAGATGACAAACTGCAGTGACTTATAGAGTCTGTGTCAAATGCAACCTTTTTCTAACTGTAGTCTTTTGGACTTGTGATGGTTAATCAAGATCAAAATAGTATCCGTTAAGGGAGAAAGATGATTGTATAGTCAATCCCACAAGAAGCATTTCTACTTTAAACAGCCCAAATAGTCACAGTGTAATTTTCCCAAATTCAAAGAACCTATCCATCAATAGTGAGTTGAAGCAAACTCTTCCTGGAAGACTAACTGCTTGAAAGGAATTGATTTTTTTTTTTGGATTCACATTAACATTAATTACTATTCTTTGATGCCTAAGATATTTCTTGACAAAGGTAGAATCTACTCTTGGCCGAAGGCCATTCATATTCCTCTGCAATTATGCTTGTCGTTGTCCTGGCTGAATATAGACTGATGAGAACAGTCCAGTCACATTATTTGCAAATATGCCACCTGACTCCAAAAGACTGATGCTGATATGGAGCGATGTTCTTATTTATTTTGTCAAAAGACATTTGACAAGCTTCAAGCACACTTGGGGGAACTGGTTGGCTTCTCATGGAAGGAGATGGGGACACAATCAAATGAATGGCCTGAACCACTATGACAGATGTTAAAGTGCATAATATGTAAACTTCAGAAGACCAGTGACCTTACCTTTCCTATCCATGGCTGCACTGAGGTACTGATGATAATAACAATGTTGGGCAAATAACAAGCATGCAAAAATACTGGTGCACACAGGGTTCTAAAATGAAAAAGAAAGCTAAATCTGGAAGCAGTGCAAATTCTAAGTCATATTCAACGTGGTGAAAAATTAGCTGGACTTCAATTTCACCTACAATCAGGAAAATAGGTAAATTAGACATGTCACATGATTTAGAAGGTCAATAAATACATATGTTTGCATGGTCCATTCACTTTATTAGCACAAAAGCAGGTATTATGTCTGAGGAGTATGGATTTGGAGATAAAGTGTAGAACGAAAATCAAGGATTCCTCAAATTGCTAGCAGTGTGACTGCTAGGCACTTGCGTAAACTCTCAATTTCAATTTCAACATCTGAAAGCTAGATTTTATGATAATTAAATAAACTATGTTTAAAATTATTATAAGACTATTTGACTGTGGAAACTTAGATAGCTAGATAGCAATATAAATTTTGTTATCTATGTAATATATATTGCTTTTAGTAAGTTCTAAACAAATTATGGTTTTCAGCCAAATATTTTTTTTAAAGTAGTGTTTTAAACAAAGTTGAGTTTTATCAAGAATCACTCCATAGTTAATTTATTAACTCTTATTTTAAATCACTGTGGAAGTTTGGAATATAAGAAAATATCTTATGATCCTATGTTATTATCAGTAATCCAGGAAAAGTGTCAGAGGGCATTAAAATACAGGGACACATCAGTTCATGAATTGCTGATTCTGAAGACACTTCATTACAGTTATTTAAGAGCTTCCTGTGGTGCTTACCCTCCCTTTTTCACACTATTCATATATATATAATATATATATGTAACATATATATATAATATATATGTAATATATATATAATATATATAATATATATGCAATATAATATATATGCAATATA
>NW_025999869.1:11772890-11786965 GCF_001458135.2 Marmota marmota marmota
TTTTTTTTTTTTTTTTTTTTTTTTTTTTTAGCAAGGTAATTAAATTAAAATTAGGTCATTAAACTAGGCTTGAATCCAATATGCATTCTTATACAAAGAGAAAATGAGGACACAGACACACACAAAGAAAGGGGAGACTCAATAAAGACATGAGGAGAAGACCACCATCTACAAGCAAATAATAGAGGCCTTACAAGAAACAAATCCCGCTAAACCCTGATCTCAGACTCTGAGGCCCCAGGACTGTGAGAAAATGAGTTTCTATAGTTTTAGTCACCTAATATGTGGGGTTTTACTATGGTGGTCAAAACAAATTCATCCAATCTCCATGTATTTGTATCTTGGACTTTTTCCTCCTAAATTTTAAGTAAATGAATAAATGTGTGTTTTAGCTAAACTTTGTTAGTTTCAAGAAACAAAAACAGGTTTTGCTCAATTAAAGAAACAGAATATACTGGAAGATATGAAATAGTTCCACAAATTAAAAAAGAAAAGTTTACAGAACCAGGCTTCTAGGAAGACTGGAAGCAGGAAAGTGGGCAGGATTTGGGGAGCTCAGGATGGAGAGAGAGACATAATAAGTTTTTGTGTGTGTGTGTGTGTGTGTGTGTGTGTGTACTTTCTCCAGACTCACATTCCAGTAAGAGAGTATTGTTTGTTCTAGTTTACATGAAGAACTCTCCTCTGAGATATGTGCAAGTGTTTTGATTGACAGTTCTACCATGAATCTATATAATGAGGAAAGGTGTCATTCCCAGATAAAATCAGTTTTCTTTTTTTTCCCCTCCTTCCCTCCCTCCTTCCCTTCTTCCCTCTCTCCCTCCCCTTCCTCCCTTCCTGCCTTCCTTCCTTCCTTCCTTCCTTCCTTCCTTCCTTCCTTCCTTTCTCTCTCCAATACAGGAGCAAATGCAAGTCTGACCAAAATAGCAATAATATGCTAAACTTCAGGTTTACTTAACATAGACCATTAACATTTTTAGGTCACATCATGTTGGATATATCAAAATATGATAACTTTTATAAATTACATATTAATAAAATGTAAATACAGACTAAATTGATTCCAAACAATTTTTGGATTTTCATGGCTTCAGTTTTTCTACATAACCCAAATTAAGTTTTTATGGAATATGTACACATACAAAAAAAGATTGCAAAAAATAATATTTCAATACAGCTAATTTACTCCCGATACCTACAAGCTATTTGAGTTTTTTAAAACAGCCATTTTCATTACTTTATCTTTTCCCTGAGATTCAAAAATAAGAGGGCAAACTATTTAAGAATTTTTATCTGAAATAAGGTAGAACAGCAGCTCCGATAGTTTTTCCTAGTTTTCTGGTGAAGGTTGTTATGATGACAGTATCGTCTATTTTAATGATAGCAACTCCTTTCTGTGGCCCAAAACTACTTTTCCCAAAGGTACCATAAATTGGAGAAGGCTAAACTTCAACATCTGTTATTCAGTTTATTTTCAGCCTTGACCTAACAAGCAGTTATGAGACTGTTAAATGATTTGGAATGCAGAGCTGCTGTCTGCCATGTCAAAATGAATGGAGTGCCAGTGCTTAGCTGTCATTCACTAGCTTGATTTTTCCACTAGTCCAATTAACCAGAAAGTGGTTGTATGCTAAGTTCAGAAATGCAAAGATAAAATAGCTTTTTCCCCCAAAACTTCATGAGAAGACAGAGACATTAGTGGAATAAGCAAAACAACATGAGAAATATACTAATGGGTTAAAGAGGTTTTGTTTTGTTTTTTAAAATGTGAACATAGAGGAAAGAGAACAAAGTCCTATGAGGCAGAGTTCAGAACAATTTATAAAAGAGGTGGGACTGGAGTTTGGTCAGCATACTATTAGCTCTGAAATTTGTGTATATACAACTAAACTTCAAAGTGATTATTTATGCTAACTAGTTAAAATGCTTCACTGCTGAAAAATCTTTGAATAATTAATTAGGTCTTCACTTTATATAGGACATTCTGGGGGTAGGGAGAACAGTACTAAAACAACTAGGATGGAAAGAATATGGTGCCATAATAGGCTTAGGATTTTAACAAATAAGACATCCAATTAAGTTTGAGTTTCATATAAATTATGAATAATTTATTTAGTGTAACTGTATCTCATGTAATACTTGGGACATATTTATACTGAAAAATATTATGCATTTTTTATTTGAAGTGCAATTTTAACTGGGTGTTTTCTAGTATATTTGGCAGACTGACTTAGAATGAAAAATAAAATAAAAGAAGGAATAGTGTTGGGAAGCTGGAAAGTAAAAAGGAATCCCTAACTGAGAAGAAATAATAATGTGTGTGGAACAGGGCATAGAGGTGGAGAACAGCAAAGTTTTTCATCAAAACACTATAATTTTATATCTAAAAATTTTAAAGGTGCCTTGTTAATACTCATAAGAAAAAATCAAATGTTTTATTCTGCAGTTCATATAAACACTATCTCTAAGAAAATTCAGGGAAAGCTACTTTTTGTTTACAGATTTTCAAAGCCATTCCAACAGTGCTTGTCATTAACCAAAGGCCAAATTAAAGCCAAGTTCTTCTATGAGTTCATTGATTGCATAGTCTTAGGGAAAAAAAAATACAGAAAAAAATCGTCTTAGGAAAAATATTTACATAGTCTAAGATTTCTGGGTGAATTAGTTGGGGAGCAATTATAACTCTGAGAATCATTTCTGTAATTCCAACCAGGGCTTAAGATTTCTTTTCTCTCCCTCCCTCCCTTCCTTCCTTCCTTCCTTCCTTCCTTCCTTCCTTCCTTCCTTCCTTTCTTTTAAATGGTGCGTGGGTTAAAACCCAGGGGTGCTCTGACACTGAGCTACATCTCCAGACCCTTTTATTTTTTTTGTTTTGAAACATGGTCTTATTATATTGCTGATACAGGGCTCAAACTTGCAAGCCTCCTGCCTTAAGTCTCCTTGAGTCCCTGAGATTACACCTGGTCTCAGGTTTAAGATTAATCATCAAAGTCCTGAAAATTTTCTTTGTATATTTAGTAAAGCTCATGGGCTTGTCATCTGATCAGCACAAATTTACACCTGCACATATTATCTTATTTTAAACAAATCTACCCTGTCTGCAGTAAGAAGATGAATGCTGAAACTATTAGTAATTCTTCTAATTTAATCAGTGCAATGTTATTGCTTTGGATAGGCATAATAAATTATACCCCAATAACCCAGCTTCCTCGAATCAAATCAAAGCTAAAATGTGCAAGTACTGTGTGAATATAAAGAACTGCAGATATATTTTCATGTTTGTTTTGCTAAACCTTAACTGAGAGCCTCCTAGAAATAAGAAAGACTGAAAATATTATTTTCATATGTCTAGATTTCTGCTCAGCATCTGTTCAGACATTGAACATTCTATTTAGGTAAAGTACTTCATGTTTATATGTTTAATCCTTAACTACAGTAAGGACGAATTTTGAAGTGATTTTTAATTTTAATGTTTCAAACAGTGCTTCCTTAGCTGGTAATATCAAATGCCAGAAGATCAAGATTGTGCTACCATTTATATGTGATTCTAAACACTTCAAGTTTCTTTGTATACTATTTTTAATCAATACAACAAACCTCCAAATTGCTTTCCAAAGACTTTAGAGTAAAAAGAAAAACAATTATATCACAATCAACATTCAAAGAGCAGCTTTCATTTTCATTTTCTTCCATGACTTCTTTGGAGAAGAAACTGGGGAAGAGGCAAAAGGAAATAACATCATCAACCATCTTATGGGAAAACCATAGCATTTTTTAAAAATTTTTTATTTGTTTTAATTAGTTACACATGACATTACAACGACCTTGACATATCATACATCTGAATCAAATGGGATACAATTTCTCATTTTTCTGAGTGTACAGGTTGCAGAATCACATTGGTCATGGAGTCATAGCATTGTTTTTTGACCAGAAGGAAACTCATAAAGCATCATTCTAGATCTTCATTCAAAAATAAATACTGAATGGTGTCTTAGCACTTTGTATTGCTGTAACCAGAATACCATAGACTTAAAAACAGATATTTATTTCTCACAGTTATGGAGATGGGTTAGATCAAGGTCCAGGAGTGGCAGAATTGGCCATGAATGAGTGATGGGGTTTCTCCTGGGTTATACATGGCCTGCCATCTTGTTAATTACATCACTTCTTTTTTATTATTCACAGCATGCTCTCTGTTCACTTTGAGTGCACTAGTCCAATATTGAGAATGCCATTTTCAAAATCTTATCTACGCCTAATTATTTTCCTTGCCCTTTGAGAAGAAATAATACACCCATAGGGGAAAAAAAAAAAACAGGTCTTGGATTCCGATCTTGGTTATAAAAGCATTATTCAATAAAAGGAAATACACCTCAGAAAAATGATTGAGTTTAAGGCTGAGCTAGTAAATATACAAGATAAGCATGGAATATCTTTAGTGCCAGAAACAAAGAAAATACTACAATAAAAAAAATAAGGGGAAATGTCAAAGAGATATAGGAGCCAACTTAAAGAGCCATGAGTAGCAAAAGCTGAAAAACAAAATAAAAATAGTGCCAGAGTATAACCCAAACTATAAAATAAGTATCCATAAATCCATACAAATATAAAAGTAATTAAATGATAAATGGGAGGTATTGATGAATTTCCTATGAAGAAGAATCCCAAATGATTTTTGAAGCTACTTTGTTCTGAAGGAAGAACATAATTCCCCTCTCCCCAAGTGTAGGCAAGGCCCAGTGACCTTCTTCCAAAATCCACAGTATGGGAATGGGGGATGGGTAATTTTGTCCTGGGGAATCTTGACAAGTCTGCTTCAGCCAGCTGATCAAAGCCAGAGTCAATAGGTGCATCATGGTGATAGTATACAGCATTCCCATGATGTGATAAGAAAACCTTTCCTGTGATCACCCTCCAGCTCAAGAACCCTAGACCCCCATGAGAAAACCATGAAGCAAATCTCATCCAGTGAACATTCTATGGAGTTCTTCATCAGCACTTCACAAGATTGTCAAGAGTATCAAAACCAGACAAAGTTTGAGAATGTCATGGGAAAGAGGAGCCCAAGGAAACACGAGGACTAAATGTAGGATATCTTTGATGGGCACTGGAACAGAAACTGGGCATTAGGTAAAAATTAAGCAAAATAATCTTTTAATTTCTCCATATACTTGATTAAAAAAACTATTTTATAATTGTAGAAAATTTTCAAATGTAAAACCAGGTTTCCAATATATTGCTATTATTCCCTATTGCTAATAATTCCCTGTTATTACCCCCCCCATTGTATTATTACTTAATGGTAGTATTGGCAAGACTTCTACTTCTGCTTCCTCTTATAGAGTGCAAATAACATTATTTGCTTTGTGCTAGGGAATGAATATTTGTGTTCTCCCCAAAAGTCATATGTTGAAATAATACCCCTCAAGATAATGGTATTAGGAGATGGGATTGGGGGAAAGTGATTTGGTAATAAGGGCAATACCGCATATTAAAATATGATTTTATGATAGTCAAAAAATAACATGGACTTTGTTTTATTGGGATTTGCTTATTTCTCTTAGCATGATAGTCTCCAACTGCAATCTATTTACTGGCAAATGCCATAATTTCATTCTTCTTTAAAGATGAGTAATATTCCTTTGAATATATATATATATATATATATATATATATATTCCATTTAATATATACTCCATGTTATTTATCCACTCATCTGTCAAAGGGCATCTAGGTTGGTTCCATAGTTGAGCTGTTGTGAACTGAGCTGCTATAAACATTGACATGGCTATGTCACTGTAGTATGCTGCTTTTAAATTTTTTAGGTATAATCTGAGGAGTGGGATAGCTGGATCAAATAGTGGTTCCATTCCAATTTTTCTGAGGAATCTCCATACTGCTTTCCATGTTTTCTCTACTATGTGGATTCTAATTCACAATAAGGGATGGAGGGCACTAAGAAAGAATAGAATTACCTTAAACTAGGTCGAGGCAAGTGGAGGAACAGGAGGGGAGGGGATATAGGGATAGGAAGGACAGCATAATGAATCAGACATTATTATTTTATATATATAAAATTATATATATATATATATGACTGCATGACCAGTGTGATTCTACAACATGTACAACAGAAAAATGCATTTATGCACTTTGATAATATCACACATAGATTGTGTATAATTTCTCATTTTTCATGAGATCTGCTCTAACGAAATACCATAGACTGGTTTATAAACAAAAAAAGTTTATTTATCACGATGGTTAGCATCTAAGAAATACAATTTTAAGGAATTAGTGGACCTAATGGCCATGAGAGCTCACTTCCTGGTTCTTTGACGCTATCTTTCATTGTGACTGCAAATAGTAAAAGAGGTGAGGTTTTCTCTGGGAACTATTTCATAGGAGTATTCATCTCATTCTTTTTTTTTTTTTTTGGAGGGGGTACTGGGGACTGAACTTAGGGACATTCTGCTATTGAGCCACATCCCCAGCTCTATTTTGTATTTTATTTAGAGACAGGGTCTCATTGAATTTCTTAGCACCTCACTTTGGTTGAAGCTGGCTTTGAACCTGCGATCTTCCTGCCTCGGCATACCAAACCGCTGGAATTATAGGCGTATGCCACCATACCTGATAACCATCCTATACTTAATGGAACCTCTCTTAATTACCCTCCCCAAAACCATATCCTAACACTGTGGCCTTGAGGGAGGTAGAATTTCAATATATGACTTTTGGGGGGAATACTAATATTCAGTTCATAACATAAAGTAAATAATACCATATTCAATATATAAGAGGAGGAAGAAGTAGAAATCTCAACAAGAATGTGCAGAATCATCTGAACACATCTTCATTCCTGTCAGTATGTGGAGCATCAGGACTCTCTAGGTATGCTGATGGAAAAGGTTAATGACACTTCCTTCTTTTATAGAAAGATATTTGGTATCAAAGAACCCAAGATAAACTTCTCATGTTCCCATACCAAGCTAATTACAAATTTAGGACTAGCACTCAAATGTATTAATTCCTAAACTGTTGGAGTTCATTTTGTGTTGCTGTAACAAAATACTTGAGAATGGGTAACTTACAAAGAGGTTTGTTCAGTTTATATTTCTGGTAGCTTAGAGGGTCCAAAGGACTTGTTGCCATAGTACTGACAAGGATCCCTTAGCTGCATCACAATATGACAGACAAATGGAAATGACCACATGTAGAAAAGGTGAAACTAATAGATGGATTCACTTTATAACAGCCAGCCACTTTTACAAGACATAATTCATTCCTTGAGAACAGAGCACTAATTCATTTGTGGGGCTGGAGTCCCCATGACTTAATTACCTTTCACATGACCGTATATCTTATAGGTTTTACCAGTCAGTACCACTGCACTGGGGACCACATTTTCAGCATGTGTACTTTGGGGGATCAAAGAAATTTATATCATACATTAATCAAAATATTTCCTCAATTTGTGGATTTAATTTATTGGCTTACCAGTTTAGCTTTTACTTTCTAATCTGTTCAGTTTACATTGAGATAGGCTTATTGATATTTAAGATCATCTTCTCCATGTTCTCCTAAATTCTGCAATTGTTATATAATCACCACCTGAATATTTAAAGAAACTCAAAAGTGATTAAAAGCTGATGGATTCAAATATCAAATAATAACTGTGCAATTTTAACAGTTGCAATTTTAAATATATATACACAGACACACAAACATCTTGAGAATCTGTGGTTGAATTTGAGTGGAATTCATACATGGTAACTCTTTTATCCCTAACATGATACATTATCCATGGCAAGCACTAAGTTAATGTCTATTATAAGAATGAATTGACATGTCTTATTCTGAAGATTATTTTTTATTAAATAAATCAATCTATTTTGTAAATACAGCAGTATTTTTAGCAAGAATATTTCCCAAAGGTGAAGAAATGAATGTGTATATCTAATGTGTCTGAAAGAATATTCTATCTTGAAATTAGCAAACAAGAAGAAAATAATAAAACTTCAATGTATAAGAAGTCAAACTAAATGGAGGGAAATGGTATGGTAACACTTGAGGAATTATATTTCTGTTTAGATGAGGAAAGAGCTGAAAAACACCTGCATATAATTTTTTAAAAATTTTTACAGTGCTGCACAAGTGAAATTTACAGAATACTTTGTTGTGTACCATTTTATAATTTATTTATTTATTTTTTGTACTGGGCATTGAATCCAGGACAATTAACCACTGAGCATATCCCAATCCTAATTTTGAGACCGGCCTTGCTAAGTTGCTTAGGGCCTCAGTAAATTGCTGAAGCTGACTTGAATTTGCAATCCTCCTGTCTCAGCCTCTCAAGCCACTGGAATTACAGGTATGTGCCACTACTCCCAGTTCCATTCTATTATTTTATGTTAATTATTCTGAACAACTTTTTCAATTGAATGGAATAGGTATAACAATTTAGAGGATTCACAGAATATAACACAGGAAAGAGTGTCTGGACAGTTGTGTTTTGTGGGTTCTGTATAAATGTGTTATTTTTAGTCATGCCGTATGCTCTATTTCTCTTAGGATCTACTTTCTTCTAGAAGTAGACTTTTCCAAATCAACTCTTCTCTTAGATTTGCAACCTATTTAATTTTCTATGGCTTGAGTTTTGCTGTATATTAACAATAATCAGAAAGTTATATTCAGAAAAATCTATTTCTTCCTTTTTTTTAGGTGTATCTTACACATTTATTCCTATAATTTAGGAAAGAGAAAAGTAGTTTATTCACTATACGAAGTCACAAGGCATAATTGTTGAGGATATCAGTGTTTAAAAGACTCCAAATGTCTTGAAGGAAAATATTAATCATCTCATTTCCCCACTCACAGAAACACAGACGTTAAGCAAAATCACACACATATTAGATGAGGAATTTGGCTTGACAGAAATCCATAGGAACAAAACCTGAGCACTTAGAGGATGACAAGCTTCGTAAATCTCGACAGATTGATGAAATGACTCTGAAGAATCCTAATAAAATCTTAGAATGGATAAACAGCAAGAGAGCCAGTCAACCCATTGTGCTTGCTATTGACAGAGCTGCCTCTGGGACAGAGTGCCAAATTCTCAAGGGCTCTTCAGGAAAGATGGAGCTCAACCAAGCTGCTGACAACACAGGAGATCTTTGAATAAAGTCTTTTTGAAGAGATGAGTGTTTTCTCGCTAACACTCTCCTTAAATCAATGCTGTGTGTAAGAGGAGTTAGACTTTTATGTACATACGAAAATGATGGGATAGATTAAGAAACTTGGCTCGAACTAGAATTTAAAAGGGTTCACATAGCCATACAAACTGAGATTCCTCGCTCTAAGCAGACTCATTGTTAAAAGACTGCAGAGGATATTTTTATATGTAGTGACTTTATATCAACTGGAGACGAGACCTTTGTAGGTCTCTTCCCGATGACTGCCTCTATAACCCAGGCTTTGACAAACTATTCCCAAGGGACCTAATTCCTTTGCAATAGGAAAGCACACATCTATCAGAGCCTAATGTTTTACCTGGTCTTGTTAGGCCAGGTAACTGGGTGAAATCAATTAGTTGAAAAGATGCTGCAACATGTGGACTGCAGGACTAAATCATCAAACCAATGGCGTGTTCAATAGAGAAGGTAGATTTAGGGAGTATTTAGAAGCAGGGGCCAATGCAAGAATACACCCATATCCTCATGACTGTCAAAGTCTATGATTAAAAGGAAAAAAAAATATTTTTCACAAATCTCTTAAGAGGATAAAAGTGAGGAAGTTCATCAAGCCACTTTTTTTTTTCTTTTGAAACACTACCTCCAATTGCTATACAAAGCCATCATGAATATTTTATTTATTTGATTATTTATTTTTGGTACCAGGGATTGAACTCAGGGGCACTGAACACTGAGTGACATCTGCAGCCCTACTTTCTATTTTATTTAGAGACAGGGTCTCATTTAGTTGCTTAACATCTCCTCATTGCTGAGGCTGGCTTTGAACTTGTGATCCTCCTGAGCCGCTGGGATTATAGGCGAGGGCCACTGTGCCTGGCAGCCATCATGAATATTGACTGCTGCTGTAAATGTTATTTGTCCCTAAATTTCTAATTTTACCAATTTTGCCATTGTCCATTATAAGCTACTTGTTGTATTTAAAAGCAAAGGATAAAACTAATCAAATCATTACATTTGGGTTAGAAATGAGGAAACAAACAACTGAAATATTAGGCACAGGATACATTTAAGAAGAGGGGGCCTTTTCACATTGCTAACAAATACTGTTGTTTCAGGATTTCTTAAGGGAAGTGAACATTCCTTTGAAAGCTGTTGCTACATTAGAAAAGAAAATAGATACTAAAATAAGCCTGCATGCTATTCATGAAATTTATATCCAGCTATGGAAATACAGATGGCATTTTATCTCCATTGTTTTACATGTCAGCATGACCCCAGCATCGCTAGATAACCAGGAATATGTTGGATAAGAAGCCCACAAAAATAAAAATAAAATCGCCAATATATTAAATTAAACACAAGGCATTAAAGAAAAGTGAAATTGAGGATATCAAGTATATTGGCAAGGAAAATGGTGGGGGGGGTAGCAGTTCTGAAAATAGAAATCTGGAAATTACTTCCTTGGGAAAATTGCTTAACACCTTTTACAAAGTATAAATAATCCTTCAAGGTTTTAATCATAAGAATTCTATCTTTTTACCTGACAAATAAAAGTGAGGAATACTATTTCCAGTTCCTAATCAACACAGGGTGAATTTAATGAATCTCATTCCTATGTTAGTGTGATTTTTTTTCCCTCTGAAATAAACTAAAACTCTAGGTGTTTGCAGATCATCAAATCTGCTTCACAAAGAGCTTGGTGCTGGCTTGAGATGGGCAATAAATACACAGCTGCCATATTCAATAGATTTTTATGGGAGAAAAAAACTCTTCCAGATAGAGATGTTAAGTGGCATCATGAATACAGGGCAATGCGCATGACAAACAGAGGGAATGCCTACTGGAGAGGAAGGTGCTCTCTCTTCCTTGCTTAGGGAGAAGTCTGAAATTTCGATCTTTCCATGTTCTCTGGAAAAGTACCCACTGTTAGTTCAGTCATTAACTTGTATTAACCTAAAAAGATATGATATGATAGACAGAAAAAAAAAAAAAACATACCATGAATATTTCCAGGCTTCTGTAATGAAAAGATGCAACATATTCCTATCTCTTAATCCAGCTTGGTTTTGTGATTGGTTTTGACCCATAGTATGTGGCAGGCTGGCTGGGGCAGGTTCCTTAGCACAGACTATAGTTTGCTCTGCAGCATTCACCTTTACCCTCAGGGAGTGTTTCTCTAGACCACCATTTAAAGAACCTGGTCTAGAACACTGGAGATGGAAAAGCATGTTGTCCTGGTTGTCAGCTAGCAGTAATGCAAGACAATCCTGCTAACTTGGACCTTCCAATCCAGAAAACCCTTCCAGTTTATGTAGTATCATGTGCAACCAGGTTCACTTTTAATTCATTTCCCATGTCTCTCGAGACATGTCTTAATAATTTATTTCTTTTTACCAATATTATTTCATTATCTGCGTGTACAATGGCTTACTTATTCGTTTACCTACTTAAGTTTACCTAATTTGCTTCCAAGTTTTGGCAATTATGAATAGAATTTCCATAAACAACTGAATGCAGGTTTCTGTACATATGTAAGCTTTCAACTTGTATATGGTTTAGTAAGGAACTACCAAACACTCTTTCAGAATAGTTGTGCCGATAGTACTCCCACCTAAAATGCACGAGAGCTTTTGTTGTCCCCTATCCTCACCAGGATTTGGCATTGTCTGGGCTCTGGATTTTGGCCATTCTAATAGGCATATAGTTCTACTGCATTGCTTTAATTTGTGTTTCTCTCATGACTGATGATTTGGAGAATTTTTTCATATCCATGTTGCCATTATCTATTTTTTTTTTTGGTGAGGCATCTGTTAAAGTCTCTAACCTATTAATAAATTAAATTGTTTGCTTTCTTAGTTACCAATTTTAAGAGGCATTTTGTGTGTGTGTGTGTGTGTGTGTAATTTTTCAATAACCATCCTTGATTAGGTGTCTTTTGCAATATTTTCTTCCAGTCTATAACTTACTCATTCATTTCTTAAAAGTGCCTCTCACATAGTAGAATTTGTTTTTATTCTAATGAAGTCTAGCCTACCAATTTATTCTTTTATGAATTATACTTTTAGTGTTATATCTAAAATGTCATTATTATACCGAAAGTCACCTTGGTTTTATCCTGTTATCTTCCAGGATTCTTTTATTTTTTTCATTTTACATTTAGTGTGATTCATATGGAGTCAAATTTTAGGAAAGATGTAAGATCTGTGTCTAGATTCATTGTTTAAATGTGGATGCTTTGGTATTACGGTGCTGTTCTTTCAAATGACAGGTTTTTTTCCTTTATATTGCCTTTGCCTCTTTGCCAAAGATTAGTTGACTAGGTTGACTTTGTTTCATTAATCTATCTGTCTATCTTTTAAGGAATACATGTGTTGGTTAGTATTGCTTTATGGTATGTCTTAATGTCAGCCACTATCAGTGCAACTTTGTTTTCTCCCTAAGTATTGTTTTAGCTATTCTGGGTCTTTTGATTCTCAATATAAACTTTAGAATCAACTTGCCAATATTCACAATATAATTTACAAGTATTTTTATTGGGATTGCAGTGAGTCAATAGAAGATATATTATGTGCTTGCATAATTATGTCAAAAATGGATTCTACTGTCATGCATAACTAAAAAGAACCAATAAAAAAAGACATGGCATTTTGACAGTATTAAGTGTTTTTATCCATGTACATGGAGTCTCTGTTATTTTAGTTCTTACTCTTTTATCAGATTGTAGATTTCATCATGTCAATCTTGAATACATTTGGTTAGAGTCAAACCTGTTTGTTTTTATATGGGGGTGCTATTTTTTTCTTCTATTACTAGAAATATTCCAGCTTTCTTTGATTTCTATTTGCGTGATTTACATTTTTTCATTTTTCCTGTAATTTCTGTACACAATTATACTTGAAGTACATTTCTTATAGAGAGTATATAGATGGATTTAAAAAAATTAGTCTCTGAAAGCTAATTGGTTTAAATCAACATTATGTTTAATGCAATTATTGGTTAGGATTTATGTTGCTATAATCTGAATCCCTACCACAAATATTAAGTTGGAGAATTATTTCTTGATATGTCTGTATTTGGAAGTAAGGCCTACCAAGAGGTAATCAGGATTAAGTCAGGTCATAGTCACTGGGTTTTAATTTAATAAGACTAGTGTCCTTATAAAAAGAAAACCCTGGGCTGGGGATGTGGCTCAAGCGGTAGCGCGCTCGCCTGGCATGCGTGCGGCCTGGGTTCAATCTTCAGCACCACATACAAATAAAGATGTTGTGTCCGCTGATAACTAAAATATATATATATATATATATTTGTCCTACCTAAGAAATGGATAGTAAGTTTAGAAACAGGTAATATAAAATAAGATAATGGTATGTATTGGAAATCATGAATCCAAGAGTAGAAACACATTAAGCAAGGAAGACAGAAGAGGATATCCTTGAGGTTGAAAGGACTGAGTAGAGAGTCAGAGAAGGCACACAAGCCAGAGGGAGAATTTTGTGAGGTCAGATGGTGTTGTGGTGGAAGAAAACTGATCTAGGATGAAGTGTGCCATGGAAGAGGAAGCCATCAATCGATCTTGATGAATTGCAAGCAGTTTGGTGTAGTGGGTATAATGAAACAAAAGTCAGTAAAATAGAATGAGGATGAAGAGATCCTTACTGTCATGTTTAATATCAACTTTTCCTCAAATTTTATAAACTACAGGACTCTTTCTCAAGTAAAATTTATTTCTGAGTTACATTATATTATTACAAAGATAAGCAGTGAATAAAAATCATCCAATATTAAAATTTGCCCCACTCCTTGTATGTGAGCATAATTTGAAAATCATCTCTATAGGAGATGACACAACAGTAAATGTTACAGAGGGGAATGGAGTGG
>NW_025999869.1:11787861-11799622 GCF_001458135.2 Marmota marmota marmota
AAATTAAAAAATAATAATAAAAAAAATAAAAAGAAGACCCCACCCCATCCTGCTTACCAAGGAAAGGACCCAGGGATCTTCAGTAAGAAAGTGGCCATCCACAATCCAGAAAGACAGCCTTCTAAAGAAAGTAAATTGTTTGCTACCTTAATCTTAAAACTCTATCTTCGAAACCTGTGAGAAAATAAGTGTCTTTTTTAAGGCAAAATATCTATTTTTTAAGCCAATAAGTCTGCATTTTGTCATGGCAACTTGAAAAAAACGAACACACAGATTTATCATTTTATTATTTGTTTTCTGTTTACCATTTTTAAAAAGATACCCTGATTCTTCTTTTTCATTTTCTTTTTAGATTTCTAATTTCTATTTAAGATTTTATTTTCATTTTTTTTCCTCTTTTCTGCTTTTGTCTGTGTCTCTTTCTATGCGTTTTCAGGTATCTGCGCTGAGAATCACAATGTACCTACCTGGCTTCATAGTCTATGTAAGGATACTTTATAATTCCTAATAGAATGTAGAAAACACAAGAAAGGTCATTCCCACATTTTATTTGATAATATTCTGGTACATTGTATGTATGTATATTTATAAAATTCATAAAACAATTATTCTGATACCCGTTGATGTGTTGCAATTCACTAAATTTAGCTAAATGGCTGATCTTTCTGGCCTTGGTAAGCCCAATGCAAAAACTACCTTAGGACTTGCTGGGAAACCACAATTAACAACCATCAGGAATGACAAAGTCACACCTAATGTTCAAGAATACCGTGAGTATTTTGAAACACAATGCTAGGAACCAAGGAAAAAGGACAGATTAACAAAAGATCATTTTAAAAGTTTGTTTCAATCATCAAACATATTGTGCAATTCCGAAGAGGATAATAATAATGTAATACATTTACCCAGGATTTACCTTTTTTGTTGTTTTTTTTGTTTGTTTGTTTGTTTTTTGTTCCTCATTCCTGAGGTTCCAGGAGTTTTCCTCTTTGATACCATTTCATGCATATTGTAAGACTGTCCTTCAATGAAGCTTTCTAGAAGTTTCATTGGAAACAAATTACCTTAGTTTTTCTTCTCCCATATTCCTTTTACCTGTGGTTGTACATGCTATTTTTGCTGGATATAGAATCCTGGGTTAATATTTTCTGTCAGCACTTTAAAAATTCTGTGTCACTTCCTTCTGACCTCTGTGCTTGCTGATAAGAAATTTCTCATTCCAATTACCATCCCCCTATATATAATGTGTCCTTTTCTGTGGCTCTTTGCAAGTCTTGTTTTTCTTCAGTTAAATGCAGTTTGATTATGAAGGATTTGGGAATGGTGTCCTATGGGTTTAGCCTTTTTTTTTCTCTCTCTGCACTTATTTAAATCTGTAGGGCTGTATCTATACATTGACTAGGGGAAAATTCTCAGCTACTTTTTTAAAATGTTCTTTTCAATACCATACTCTTCCTCCATTTTATTTCTTTATTGATTTGGAACTTTGATGATACAGATGTTATGCTTCTTACTATTATCCAAAAGCTTCTTGAGTGTTAGAGTCTGTAAACAAGTCGGGATGGCGCCTGGCAAATGTTAGAGTCTGTAAACAAGTCTGGATGGTGCCTGGCATTTTGCCAGAGGGAGTGGTTTGTGAAGTAACGCCAGCGAGCCATTAAGTGTGCAGATTCCTTATTGGTTGACTGATGTATCTAGTTTATGCTAATTAAGATAAGCTGTGTGGAATGTATATATACCCCTCCTGTCCTACAATAAACGGCTCCCACCCCTGCTGTATCAATGTACACAAGTTGCTCATCACCCCCCCAGCTAGTTTGCTGAAGCCAGACTTTGGCACTTGAGCTTATTTTTTTTTATTTATTTTTACTTTTTATCTGTTGTCCAGAGAACAGTGGAATGGTGTTGAAAATTTTGCTCTATCTTCAAACCTACTCACCCTTCCTATCATCATCTTCAAGCTGCTGCTCGTCCAGTGTAATTTGATTTAGTATCCTTTCTATTTCTAAAATTTACACTTCATTTTTCTTTTTGTTTAACTAGTTTTTCATAGGTATTTTATTTTTTAAATATCTCAAAAGTGTTTACAATTTCTTGCTAAACATATTTTATAAGAAATCCCATAAAATTATTATTAGGCAATTATCACTGACATACTATTCTTAATATCTGCAGATTATCTTTTTCCCTTTTTGGTGGGAGGGTATCAGGGGTTGAACCCAAGGCCACTTAACCACTGAGCCACATCTAAAACCCTTTCTTTAAAAATTATTTTTAATTTTCAGACAGGGTCTCAGTAAGTTGCTTAGAGCCTTGCTAAGTTGTGGAGGCTGGCTTCGAACCTGCAATCCTGAGTTGCTGGGATTATAGGCATATACCATCATGCCTGACTTATCTTTTTACTTTTGAGTTAAGATTTTTGTATTTTTTTAAATCAGAAATAAATTTATATTGGATATTAGATATTTGGACTCTCATCATATGAGACTGAGATGGTTAATGTGACATACTTATTTAGCAGCACCAGACCTCTTTAAATTCAATCACAATGTCTAACTCACAGTTTTCAGACATAACTATGCTTGTTCATGCATCACCCACTTATGGTTCTTGAATCCTGGGTGTTGGCTGATATATCTGTTGATTCAGATCTCACTGTCTTTAATATGCTGAACAGTATTGGAACCATATATGTACAGCTTGAAGTAGGTCTAGATCTTCACAAGAAGTTTTTTTTTTTTTTTTTTGGCTGCTTTCCCAAAATTTTCTTCAGTGCCCTCAGTAATGTCTGTTTCCCTGGGGCTTCTGTTTCTGTTCTCTACACAGAAAGACAATTTTCCTTGATCTTACAAGTGCTTTTGCAATAGCTGCCTCATCTGGGGCCAAGTAGCAGAAGAGAGAGTGAATAATGGCACTACTGCCCAGAATCTTTACTCTAGGAAGCACAGTTCTACTGACTCAAGAGGAAGAGACACCCCCCACCTTAGCCTCCATTTGTGTGTGTTCCTGTTTTCTACAGCTGACACCAACCCTTTGGAATTCCTTAGAGACTAGGTTGTGGGAAAACAGAGACAATGCAGAAACCAGAAAGGTATGTTACCACATTCATCTGAGTGTTGAGAGTTTCATTTTCATTGATTAAACACAGAACTGTAGGGTTTTACTTGGAGATTGCTCTGTCTTTCTCTCTCTGCCCCCACTGGTATGCACTTGTGGTGCATTGAGTACAAGCCACAGGAAAGCAAAGAAAAAATGGAAAAACAAACTGTTTACTGTGTGAGTGAGTAGTTCCTTTGCATTCTGATTCTGCCTGCTACTGTTCCACTGTCTCAGTCCTCAAACAGTGGTGGCATGCATTTTGTGCAGGTAACATAACATGTTACATAGCAGAACATAACATAACATGTAAATATGATTAGTGGAACAGGCAGAGAGGAATGTGTTTATTACCTCTTACTCAGAGCCAGTGCCAGAACTCCTGGATAACAAATATTTACAGAGTACATTTAACGTGACAGGCCCTATTCTAAGTGATTTACATAGATAATCTCCCTATCTCTGACAATAGGCCACTGAGGTTGGATTGGTTTTATAGAAGAAGAAGCTGAGTATTTGAGAGGCTTAATAATTCACTCATATCACACCACTGCTAGGAGTTCTCCAGGCTGAAATATGTTTTTAGCACTTGCCTAGTATAACCTCAGCTGGGCCAAACATCCAAACTGGGAGTAGGATTTTGGATATGGAGAATTTCATATGAAACTTTTGAGAGGCAGACCTTGAGGAAATTACCTTAGTCATGTTGAAGACCAATTTGCCTTTCATTATTTTCTTTGGCTCTACTCCTGCTGCCAAATTCTTTCAAGGTCAGAGCTAACATTTCCAAGCCGTGAGAAAATGCACTTGAAGGCTTCTTAAGGCTCTAGGAATCTGAGGGCATAAAATCCTTCAACAAAGATTTTGAAAAATAGAAACGGGAGATGGAGAAAAATAATAAACAGACTTCCCAGTAGTCCTCTGGCTTTGTCCAGGGGCAGCTTAGCACTTCATAATAGCTACAAATTTAAACTTGAAGTGTAACAGTGGTCCTTTCACCTTCTGACTATAGCCCTCATTGTTCTAAGACTTATTTTTCATAAAAATGTGTTTTTCTTTCTTCTTCCCTCTCCCCCTCCTTAAGAGATTAGGGATACAGAGTTATCTTTTCTTCCCCTACTTAATTGCCCTTGAACTCCCACTACAGGAAGAAAATGCCTGCCTAGGATCTGGGGAGTGACTAACCCCAAATTAACAAGTGAATTTTAACATGCCTTGGGATCCCCCTACCAGAGCACACCTAATGTAACCCTTGAAGAGTTCCTTTAAAACCCCCTGTCTCTCCTGATGGGCAGAGTCACAGTCTTTGGGACAGAAGTCCCCTGTGTTCCTCCTTTGCTAGCAAAGGAATAAACCTTGCTTTTCTTTTTTCTCAAAAACTGTGTCCTCATTATTAAATTGGCATTAATTGGAATTGGGAACAAGGTCTGAGCTGGTTACAAAAGGACTAATACTAGCATTTGAGTGGGTTAGGATTTTATTTCAACAAGTATACACTATTTTAAAGTTGATAGTCTTTTTACTGAGTTAACAAAATTTATCATCTGGAATTTTAGTAAAGTATCTGAGATTTCCCACAAACAAATTTTGTATTATGATAAAGCCTGATAGAGACCCCCAAATTAATGATTAATATAATGGCACCACTAGAAAAAGAACATATGTTGAGATTGTGGTTGTGGCTCAGAGGTAGAGTGCTCACCTAGCATGAGTGAGGCACTGGGTTCAATCCTCAACACCACATAAAAATAAAATAAAGGTCTTGTTCCCACCTACAACTAAAAAATAAATTTTTAAAAAAGAACATATCTTAAGACAATGATCTCAACCTGGGCCCAGTTTTATCTTGTGACCATTTGTGGGGTTTTTTTTTGTAGAGTTCTGTGGTGTTATTTATTCAGAAGTTTCTTTTTTTTTCCTCTCTTTCTTTAACCAGACAACCTTGAAAATATCAATGGTTTCAGGAGTCATAGTAATAGAAGTAATAAAGCAAAAGGAAAAATGACCCAAGTCTGCTCTAGTCAATGTGTGGCCAAACAGTGCACAAACTATTCTAATTCTTTCTACTGGAATGTGGAACATGACTTGTGATTGAATTTTCTTACTTGCTATGATAGCTAAACTCTGTTGTTAGAAGTATGGTGTAGCCTGTGAGAAAGACCATATCAAAAATGAGCTATCTTGGAAACATGCAATCTTCCAAATTAAAGCTTCCCCAAACAAGGTCATTTGGGACTGGGG
The DNA here is from genome assembly GCF_001458135.2 of Marmota marmota marmota. Classification (NCBI taxonomy): domain Eukaryota; kingdom Metazoa; phylum Chordata; class Mammalia; order Rodentia; family Sciuridae; genus Marmota; species Marmota marmota. The sequence goes on from NW_025999869.1 coordinate 11,793,199, forward strand.
CTGGTAAAGGAGTCTGGTAAAGGGATGATCACTAAGACAGCACAGGTGCTTCCTAATTCAGAGATGACTCGGGCTCAGCATGCACTTAGGTTTGTTGTAACTACTTATGTGTTTTGGATTGTAGTTGTGTTAGTTCACCAAGGCTGCCTGACAAAGATTTATAGAGTTGGTGGCATGAACAACAGAAATGTATTTTCTCATAATTCTGGAAACTGGTAGTTCAAGATGAAGGTGTTGATGGGGTGAGTTTCCTCTGACACCCTCTTCCTGACATGCAGATTGACAACTTCTGCATGTGTCTTTCCCCATGGCCTTCCCTCGCTATGTGACTGCATCTAAATTTCATAAGCACACTGTCATATTGAATTAGAGTCCACACTAGTGGCCTCATTATCTTAACTACCTCTCTATAGGCCTTATCTCCAAATACAGTCACATTCTGAGGTACTAGGGATTAGGGATTCAATTTATGGATATTGGGGTGGGGACACAAATCAGTTGAGACACAATGATATATAAATTTGCATGTATAAGTAATACATACATATGTGTATATGTGTGTGTACTTAATGTTTTTTAACTAGAGAATATAAAACATTATGCTTAATTGTTTTCTTTTAAAATTAGAAAATCTAGAGCTGAATGTGGCTGTGTACAACTTTAATCCCAGTGACTCAGGAGGCTGAGGCAGGAGGATCTCAAGTTCAAAGCCAAACTCTATAACTTAGTGAGACTGTGTCTGAAAATGCAAATAAACAAACAAAGGAACAAACAAAAAGGCCTAGGGATGTGGCTCAGTAGTTAAGCGTCCCTGAGTTCAATCCCTGGCATTAAAAAAATAAGAATTAAAAAGCTAAAAATAAATAAATGTTAAAATTAGAAAATTTGATTACACTGGTCCTGCATTTATAAAATTTTATAATTCATAAAAACTTATAAAGCAATTTTTCCTTGGTTTTAAAATTGTGTTTCTAAATATAGCAAATTTGTCTCAATAAGCTGTGGCATTAGGGAAGGAGTCAGAGAAGCCAGTGATTTTGTCATGCCCAAGGCCATGTGATCTTGTGTTAACACCATCCTTACGCAAACCGCTCCAGTTATCTAGGTTTCGGTCTGGCCTGTAGGCACTGGAGCTTATAACAGATGTTCTGTTCATGTGCTGACCATGTGAATCATGCCAATTGGACTGTTTTCTGGTCTTCTCTTCCTGTAGGGAATGGATAGTTTTTTTGATTTATTGTCTGATAGTTAGACGTTTCGGAAGGGGCATAACTTAGTTCAGGTTCATGGCTCAGCATCTTGAAAATGATTCAATACCCTTGAGGTTTGTTTCTTTGTTTTTTGTTGTAAACATAGCTTCAGAAATTGAGTCTGCAGATCAATTGTCAGTTAAGATTATTTCTACAAAAAAATACTAAAATGTAAAAATTTCAGTTACACCTGTGGTTTCACAATTTACATTATGCCACATAGTTATTTATCCATTTATTTTTCAATAAATTAACTGAGATTGCATGCATAACTAGATATCTTTTTAGAAGGAAAATGCCAGTAAAAGTACATTTTTGCATATATCTATCATATAATTTTGCAAAACTCAGTTAGATGACTGATTTGTTTCCTTTTCATTGGGTTGGCACTTTGGGATAAAACTGACCACAGATAATTTTAGGTTCTGTGAAAGTTGGAAATTTAGGAGTGCATGAACAATTATCACCAGAAATAGATTATCATCAAAAGAAGATGCTGTTAAAGTTAACTCATACAGTCAAGCAAATACTAATAAATGAATCTCATTTTAATCTCACAAAACATTTATGACGTGCATCATTTCATGGGATTCTTCACCATGAATGGATTCCCGAGATAGGTTTTATTCTTCAAGCGGTGCACACACCAGGATACCTCATCCTAAGGTTTTTTATGTGGTGAACAATCTGTTCTTTATAAGCAGTCAAGGATGCAGACACCATCAAGATATTCTCAGAGTTGTCGAAAGATGAAAATGCTAACTCAGAAGTTTTCCTTTCTCCTATCTTTAATTTTTCATTTTAGCCTACAATTAGGAATGCTCTCTGGCAGTTTCTTTCAGCAATACCAGATAGCCAGTCATGACCCTATGTCCCTTTTCACTCAGTGACTGTACACTGCATGCTGCTAAGTGGACAAGCTTCATGTTTCAACAGAATTACCTGGGAGAAAATCCAGTGAAGATTCTATTTGTCTTTCGTGAACTGTGGCCTGCATTTTTACCACATCCACCCCCAACTTTTGCTTTTGTGCATTTTTCTATGTCTAGTTTTGCAGTTTACCTTAGCAAACTGTAAGATATAATAAGGTAGGCAGCAAAGTCAAATGATTGATCCAGGATTCCTGCGGTCCTATCAATGCCTCAGATCCAATAGTTTCCCAGAGACCCATGCAGGGTTCCAGAGATGCCAACTTCATTCTACAATCACTCATGCTGCTTATCTTATTTGAGGATTCCCCTAATTTAAAACTTCATGTGACTTTGGTACACAAGGATAATTACAGACCCTGGGCACCTTGTCCCTGTACATTTAATGCACACATAGGAGTCCATTTAGTCTTTAGCTTCTATATATTACTGAGCAGTGAGCTACCAATCAAACTAAGCCACAGTAACTGACTACAGCTGAGGGCAAGCAGATTTTGTGGGAGATAATAGTGGGAAATAGGGCAGAGTAAGAACCAGTTCTTGGTTGAGAGAAAGCATCCTAATGATGTTGACATGGGTCCAGAGGCTCTGGCAGAGAACACAAGTGTGACCTTTGTGATTTGCTAGGCAGGCTGGCACTTGTCTTGACACACTTTGGAGAGATGCCCTGGAGAAGTATCAACACTAAACTCCCCTTGTGGAAGTAGCTGGAAATGGAAGCCTTCACCACTGGCTTTCTGCATGGTGGCTATCTCAATTCATTTTTGCTGTTTAATTAACATCCAACTTAATTGCCAACTTGCTGATCCTCATTTTACTTACTGTCCCACATTGTTTGATTTCTCTTCCAATCCTCCAGAGTCTTAACCCCTCACGAGTTCCTGCTACGGCTGACTGTTGTTTTTCTCCCTCATCCTTGGTATTTTTTTTTTTTTATGAAGCCAGTAGTTTGAAATGAAAGGTGATCTTGCAGAGAAAAGACAAACTTCTTTATAGTCTCAGCAGCACCTCCAGTCAGCTCTGCAGTTCTGATTCAAGGTGACTGCTTTTTGTGTTACATTTCTTATCTTAACATTCCATTTCAGGAGCTGCCAGAACATTCATTTCATTTTTAATATGAATGCAAAAATTCCCAAAGCATCTACAGGACCACTGAGGCTTACTAATTAGATTCATTAAATAGTACTCAAAAGTAAAGGAGTTTGTCTCTTATTGTGTTTTTATTTTCCCAAAACTTCCTCTCCACAGTACTTTATTAAATAATAGGCTGTGTTTAATAGCCCTTCCTGCTAAAGCAGAAAGCTCACAAGGTGTTGGTTCATTCAATTTTGTGTTAGTGCATCTTGGTTAGTGTCAGTTTACTCCTGAAAGACTGCATCTATCACTCTGGTATTCTGGGTGTTCTAAAGTAGTCAAAAATATGATTGACATGATGTCTAATTTTGGAGCTGTAAATGTGTTTAAAAATAGCATAGAAAACTTCTTAAAATTTTTGAAAATTATTCTAAAAAAGGGGGAAGAATTCCTATTACTCTACTAATATTTTTAAAATAACATGAAGTAAATATATGTTTTAAATTGTACATTTCTGAGTGTTGACACATCCATCAATTTATGGAACAATCAGTACGCTTAGAGTACACGATTACTCTTAACACCCTTTTGCTGTCTCTTGGAAATCAAAGCCTTCTATGACCCTAGCCCTGGCAACTAATGCCCTGCTCTCCATCTGGATTGTTCTACCTTTTCCAAGTGTGTGTGTGTGTGTGTGTGTGTGTGTGTGTGTGTGTACATATGAAAATGCATGAATAAATAAAATCACTATCAAGCAAATTTTGAGACTGTTTCCTTCACAGTACATGCCTTGTAAATCCCCACCCATATGATTGTATGCATCAAGTGTTCATTTCTTCTATTGTGATGTAGTATTCCATTATATGTTTAAACCAGAATTTCTCCATTCTGTTACTGGAGGCCACTTGTGTCATTTCTAGTCTTTGGTGGTTGTGAATAGAGTACTGTAATATTCATGCTCACGTTTTGTGGGATTGATGGATCATAGGTCTTCTATTTCCCAGCAGGGAAGAAGGAACTTAGCAGTTGCTACTCTGTTCTAACAAATTAAAAGTTAAAATCAACAACTCTTTAGATTTGGCAGAGATGTAAGCTTCCAGGGAAACTGCCCCCACATTGGAAAGACAGATAGACAAACACAGAGAATCACAAATTAAAGGAGCAGATATCCCTGAGAAGAATCCTCTGAGGAATCAGTGCCAGGGTAGGAAATAGCCAAACTATAACTGAATAGCTGGAGGCTCAGTGTGGACAAATTGGAGTGTTAAAAACTCAAGGGAACAAGTCACAGCCTCACCCCCATGCTTTTAAAAGTTTACTTCCAGGACCTCTCCAGGTTCTCATAGGAAATTGAGTAAAAACATTCCCTTATGCTTCTGACAGTGAAGCAGAAACTGTCTTCAAACATGCCAAAGCGTTCTGTTCCTCTTTAATGCCTACCTCAGGGAGGAACCCATTAGCCAGAGCCTGACCTGCTGGACATAATCAGTCTACCTGCCCAGGGGAGGTAAATAGATAACTCCATCCCCTTCTAACCACCCTGCCCACTGAAGAGGGAAGAAAAAACAGAGAAACACTGGTTCAAATTCCAGGGATGCCAAAAGATCAGGTCCTATTCACAGGAATACAACAGGGTCCCCCACCCTGCATGTGGTACAATGACATCACACACATTACATTACATCACTAAACTATTGGCCTCAATTCTTCTTGCCTGGTACACCATGCCCACATGTCAACAAAAAAATTTACAAGGTGTACCAAAAGGCAAAATATTGTTTGAAGATTTAAAAAGCATTAGGATCACTCAGATATGATATTAATGTTGGAATTTATCACTCAGAAAATTTAAAACTGACAAGTGATTCATATGGTACGGGCTTCCATGGAAAGATAATATTCAAGAACACATGAGTAAAGTAAACAAGGGGTTGTCAATTCTAATGAAGAGTTTAAAAAAAGGGAGATATGAAGACACTCTAAAAAATTTTAAAATGTCCTTGATGGGCTCATTGCAAGACAGGACACCCTGAGCGAAGAATCCCTAAGCTTGAGGACATAACAATTCAAAATACAAAATTTAAAAACCAAGAGGAAAACATACTAGCCAAATCACAACAAAATATCAATGTATAGTGAGAAACTAGAAAGGTGAAAACACACATCATAGGCAAACATACAAGAAGAGAGAGAGGAAGGAATATTTGAAACAAAGCTGAGAGAATTTGCACAAAATTATGTTAAACATCAAACCAAAGAGATCCAAAAAGCTCAGAGAACACCATGGAGGAAAAATACCACCCCCCAAAAAGAAGGAGAAGGAGGAAGGAGGAAGGAGGAGGGAGGAGGGAGGAGGGAGGAGGGAGAAGAAGAAGAAGAAGGAAGAAGAAGAAGAAGAAGAAGAAGAAGAAGAAGAAGAAGAAGAAGAAGAAGAAGTCGTCGTCAAATTGGCTAAACTATTTTGCATTCCCACCCATGATAGATTTCCAATTGCTTCATGTATAGTCAGCATTGTGAGTGTCCATGTTTTTCTTTTTACCCAGGGTATACAAGATTTCTTCTTAAAACATATGGAATACTGTTTACATCCAGAAAACTGTTGAGACTTGCTACTATCTTCATGAAAGATTTAACTCAGCTTACTGTGGAGCTAGTTGTCACTTATGAATTCAATTCTTTCTTTGGATAGAGGCTAAATGTTTTCTTTTTCTTGCTGAGAAAGTTTTTTAGTTAAAGTCTTTAAAGACAATGTTTCATTTCCTTCATTTGATATTGATAAGGTTGTTCATAAGATTCTCTTATTGTATTCTTCATTTCTGTGAAATTTATGAAGATTTTCCCTCTTTGACTCCTTATATTAAAACCTTGTGTTTACTCATTTTCTTAGTCAGACTGCCTAAAAACTTTATTATTTTCATTGACATTTACAAAGAATCAGTTTTTGGTTCTACTGACTTTTTTTCTATTGCTATCTTGTTCTAAATTTCTTTGATATCTGTTCATACCATTTCCTTTATTTTTTTTTTAATTTTTTATTGTGGGTTGTTCAAAACATTACAAATTTCTTGACATATCATATTCCACACTTTGATTCAAGTGGGTTATGAACTCCCACCTTCACCCCATACACAGATTGCAGAATCACATCAGTTACACATCCATTGATTTACA